>NC_072799.1:7429166-8045833 GCF_028583425.1 Eublepharis macularius
GTGTTGATAGGCTTTTCACAATGGATTAAGATACCAGTTCCTTCTCCTCTCCAGTAGTCACCGGAATTGCTTGAGGCGACAGCTTAAAGAGAATAGCTTTGTGGATGTTCTCCCTGGTTCTTTCTAAATATATCAGTCCTCAGAAGCCTGGAGTATTCCCAGGAGCAAGACCTGACCATGGGATGATACAACTGGCTCCAATGGGGGAGCTGTGCTTGGATCTTGCAAAAAAGAAAAAAAAAACTTGAAACAGCATTGCATAAACTTAAAAACCAGGGTTGTCGTGTTGCCAGTCAGTCAGTCAGTCAGTCAGTACCATTATCAGCATAAAGTCAAACAAAAATCAGTATTTGAATTCACAAAATGCAAAATACAATTCAAAACCAGTCATCACATCTCAGTCATTTAGATCCTTGAAAGAGAGATTTGTTGACACTGAGAAACAAACTCTCTGGTCTCTCACAGACAAAACCAGCTCCCCTTTGCAGTTCACTATCACATCAAGACAGGGACTTCCAGCGACTTATTTTACACAGCTAACAACCCAACATTTACACTGTGCCTTTATATTAGGGAGATTCAGTGTCTTCCCATCTGCAGTCTTTTATGGAACATTTGCAAAATTGCCCTTGCAATAACAGGGAACCAGAGTCAACTGCTCACATATTGCTCCAATGTGAGTTTTACATTCACATACGGGAAGCTCGAATTAACCCTATTTTGTATAACAGGTATAACCTCCCAGAACGGAGGCTAGTTTCCCTTCTTTTATTGGATCAGTGCCCCCATGTTAACATCTCAGCAGCGAGATTTCTTTGGATTGCCCATCAGCAGTGCAGTGGCCAGTGGGAGAGAGAAAGAAAAATCAAACATTGCCATCAGCAACATTTATGCCTCTCTAGGAATCTACAGAAACACTATGGTAAATATTGGTTCTCCTGCTGCACTTGTTGCATTCTCCAGGAGCCTGGAGTTCTTCCTGAAATACAACTGACTTCCAGACTACAGAAATCAGTTCCTCTCATGGAAATGGCAGCTGC
This sequence comes from Eublepharis macularius, assembly GCF_028583425.1. NCBI lineage: Eukaryota > Metazoa > Chordata > Lepidosauria > Squamata > Eublepharidae > Eublepharis > Eublepharis macularius. Next base: position 7,430,207 of record NC_072799.1, read on the forward strand.
GTAGAGCAGAGCGTATGGAATCACATACCTGCTGAGCCCCCTCCACTCCCCAAACTCCACCGTCCCCAGACTCTGCCCCCAAGTTCCCAGTAATGTCCCAGACTGAAGTTGGCCAACGATCTAGACCCAGATATGAGCTGGTAAACTTTCAGTTCTGCAGATGCAAGTCAGGCTAGCTCACCTTGGAAGCAATTCAATCAGCTGCTTGGGACATCAGAATTGGTGGAGGGGTCTACATGGGAGGAGGGGAAAGGCATCACTTGTCCCCATTATTGTGACCTACATCTGCCCTACCAATGTGTATCCCAGGAAGAAGGTGTGCTGCAGCTGGGACAGCAGATCACCTTTATCCCAAGTCCCAGTTGCAAGTGGTGCAGTTTGAGAAAGCAATCTGACCTCACCTCTATAAACTCCAGCAAGGAAGCAGCTAACCAACAGGCCGAAGCGGCATGGGCTAGATTAACCCTGATTAATCCTGCTATCTTGATCCAGCTTCCTGGATTTGATCTATTTTCTGATCTGATCTGGCATAGCCAGATTATGCCAGATCATCATAAATCTCAGCTCTAAAAGCCAGATCAGAAAGCCAGGTCACACCCCTCCTACCTTCCTCCCAGCCACAGCTGGTATGGGTCAGGAAGTACAGCAGACCTGATACTTCCCAGACTTGCCTCAGCTAGACCTTGGGGGCAGCAAAATGCCTTTAGCCGGCCCTGGCTCCAAATCACTCACTTTAAGAGGCAAATTATAAAGCCAGATCTCTTTCCTGGATTTAGCCCCACCGACATCTCTATGCATTGTCTTAACAAGAGTGCGGGATGCACACATACATTGCCCAAAATCCAGAAAACAACAAACTTCCTTTTATCAAAGTACAAGCAGTCCCACAGCTCACTAAAGATATTGTCAGGCCCAACCCAGACTAGAGGTTTTTTTTATTTCAGGATGAGACTGCCACCATGACGTAGAGTGGTAAGCTGCAGTACTGCAGCCCAAGCTCTGCTCATGACCTGAGTTCGATCCTGGCGGAAGCCAGGTTCAGATAGCCGGTTCAAGGTTGACTCAGCCTTCCATCCTTCTGAGGTCGGTAAAATGAGTACCCAGTTTCCTGGGGGTAAAGTGTAGATGACTGGGGAAGGCAATGGCAAACCACCCCGTAAAAAGTCTACCAAGAAAACGTCATGATGCGACATCCCCCCATGGATCAGTAATGACTCGGTGCTTGCACAGGAGACTACCTTTATCTTTACCCGCCACCCTTAAGCTCAAAACCATGTCCTTTCTCTTCACAGAGCTGTGGCCTGGGTGATGCAATGGGTTGTTGGAGAAGTGACAGCCTGCTAAGAGCCTGTGTGTGTTATGTTCCTTCAAGTTGCTTCAGACCTATGGTGACCTTGAAAATGAAAGACCTCCAAAATGTCTTATCATTTACAGACTTGCTCAGATCTTGCAAACTGGAGGATGTGGCTTCTTTGACTGAGTCAAGCCGTCTTGTTTTAGTTCTTCCTCTTTTCCTCTTTTTCCTAGCATTATTGACTTTTCCAAAGAATCTTGTCTTCTCATGATATGACCAAAGTACAGTAGCCTTAGTTTTGTCATGTTCGCTTCCAGGGAGAATTCAGGCTTGATTTGATCTAGAACCCACTAATTTGTCTTTTTGACCATCCATGATATCCTCAAAACTCTCCTCCAACACCACATTTCAAACAAATCAGTTTTTTTCTTGTCAGTTTTCTTCATTGTCCAACTTTCACATCCGTACATAGTAATGGGGAATACCATAGTTTGGATTATCTTGATCTTGGTCCCCTGAGAGACATCCTTATGGATCTTTTCTAGTTTCCTCGCAGCTGCTCCTCCAAGTCTAAATCTTCTTCTTATTTCATGGGTGGATTCTCCCTTTTGGTTGATGATTGAGCCAAGGAATAGAAAAAACTTACTGTAAATACTGCTGGAAAAAGTAGTTTCGTCCACTTGTACCCTAGGGGGAGCTGTTGAGCATTCTCTAGTGTCTATGATTTATTGAATGTTTTCTCTTGCAGTTCAACTTGCCTCTTGTTGTTTCTCTCTCTCTGCTGTGTGTTAGTATGTGTAAGTGCCAATGCAGTATAGGAGTATCAGTAGATGAACCCTCTCTGTTGCAGTACTGGCCTGCAGTCAGTTGTTGTTGTTTTTCAAGAATCTTGTTGCAGTACATTAATTGAAAGAAAATTCCAAAGCGTGGATTGGATTATTTCCTGAACTCTGCCAACAAGGATAATACAGAGTCTCTCTACACAAGATGCCTCGGTGCATGTTTGTCAAGTGTAGGGAGACGCAGCGGTAGCCAGGAAGGGTATTTTAAAAATACAGAGCCGGCAGCAGGGCAAAGGCTCTGCTATGCACTGGAGCTGCGTGAAGGGGCTGTGAAATGCCAGAAGGGAAACTTCAGCCCATTATAACCTCTCCAGGTCCAAGCCCATTTCTGGAAGGCAGCTCCAGCCCATTTCCATTCCCCGCTGCCCTCTAGTTCCGATCCCACAAAGTTTTAGACAGGAGAGGTGAAATTGACAGAGCCTTTGGGGAGGTGAAGATGAAATTAACAGACCCTCTGATGAGCAATCTCCGCCGGCTCTGTCTTTTTAAACTATGCTTCTTGGCTAACATTGTGTCTCCCTGCACTTGATGGACACGCACCTTATGTAGAGAGACACTGTGTTATCCTTGTTGACATCTGACACATGTTCTTCAGGTGTCAGATGTCTCATACAGAGAGACTCACAGAGTTAATATCTACAGTGGGAAGTAGCTAATAGCGTACAGTAAGCTCTCTGCTTAATTCTGATAGCCTTGACTGAGATGCCACCAGGGAGTGCAATCTTTAACATAATGATGCAGACAGGAGGGGCTTGGAAACAACTGAAGACAGCTTGGCTGTCTGATGCATTCACAGGAAAGATGGGTTGCAAAACACGAGAATGCAGCAGCATGAACAGAAGACGTGCAACGAAACCCAATAGAATCCAGAAGGCATACCTCCGAGCCCTGCCAGGTCACGTTAACTATTCATTAGAGGCGGATAATGTTATCCCGTTCTGCTGGTATTGTGCTGTTTACTGCTGGCACGCCATGACAAATACTTTTAACTGCACGGTAGGCGATGGCGATCGTAAGTCATCACAGCCATCCCTGATTCTGCAGGCAATGCATTCCAAGCAGAGGCCTTTAACACTATTTTCTCATTGGTGAGGATGAGTTCCTAGCCAAGTATACAGCCTGCAAACCAGGCTGGTCCAATGGAACGGGCTCATCTACTGCTACTCCTATATTGCATTTGCAAAACAAGCTTTCCAGGGACAGGGATAATTCTCTACCAAAGCCACGTGGTAAGGAGACTGTTGTAGTATTGCTGGGCACGGCTTCTCCCATAAGGGTGGCAGTGCAGGGCCGATTCCAGATGGCCCTCTGCAATCCGAAACGTTGCGCGTTGTCGCGCGTCATCGCGCGAAAAACGCGAAATATCGCGTTTTCTCGCGTGAGTTTTGCGTGACCTCACGCAAAACTCGCGCGAGAAAACGCGATATTTTGCGTTTTCCGCACGATGACGCGCGACAACGCGCAATGTTTTGGATTGCAGAGGGCCGTCTGGAATCGGCCCAGGAGTTGGTTGATACGCATATGCGATGCTTATAATTGTGTCCTGCACACACACTGCCATTGGCTGGAACATGTAACCTGGGTTACAAACCATGTCTTAAAGGCTCCCTTGGTTCAAGATTGTTTAGACAAGCAACATGCGTCTAAGGACTTGAGTTATTTTGTAATTTATAAATACGACCAAAAAGAGTCCAGTAGCACCTTTAAGACTAACCAACTTTACTGTAGCATAAGCTTTCGAGAATCACAGTTCTCTTTGTAAGATGCATCAGATCTGACAAAGAGAACTGTGATTCTCGAAAGCTTATGCTACAGTAAAGTTGGTTAGTCTTAAAGGTGCTACTGGACTCTTTTTGATTTTGCTACTACAGACTAACATGGCTAACTCCTCTGGATCTATAAATATGACCAAATTCCTACAATATAAAAGATATAAAAAAAGGAATTATTACAAAAAGAAACAGTTTATATATGAGTATAAAAATTTGCACCTTATAGTCTTTAAAGGTAATGACCCTGTGCAAGCACCGAGTCATTACAGACCCATGGGGGGATGTCACATCATGACGTTTTCTTGGCAGACTTTCCTTTTACGGGGTGGTTTGCCGTTGCCTTCCCCAGTCATCTACACTTTACCCCCAGGAAAATGGGTACTCATTTTACTGACTTCAGAAGGATAGAAGGCTGAGTCAACTTTGAGGGGTTACAAGCCAGAAGGAAAGCCAGGAGTTCAGACAGAGTTCAGACAGTCCATACCTATGTTGCCAGGGGAATTGACTGTCTGGCTTTACGAATGGCTGACAAACGCCATGAAGAGGGCTTGGTACGAACACATGTTCGCCAGGAACGGGGCCTCACGAACGGCTTGCTCGCGAACAGCGGATTGGGCTGTTCGTGGCTTTTTTTTTGTTCGTATTGCTGTTCGTGCCCATCTGTAATCGCTACCAGCCAGTCCACCATTTTTACTGGTCTCCAACTTGAACACACTAAGCTGCCATATACCAAATCATATGAATCATCCATCAATGACTGTATTTTCTACTTAGACTGGCAGAAGCTCTCCAGGGTCTCTTTCACATCACCTATTACCTGATCCTTTTAATTGGAAATCATGAAAATGACGGAGTTAGCTGAGATGGCTAAACTTGCAGTGTTGATTAGAGATAGAACGTTATCTACATTTATAATGAATTGTAAATGCCTTATTAACTTTGTGTGTGGAATGGGGAAAAATGAGCTGATGATTTCTGGATTTGACTTTTAAGAGGACAAATTTGGGGAAATTAAACATAAATGGGGGAAACATAGAGAAGGTTAAGTTTATGTGTCAAGAAAACGACAAGAATATTGTTTATATTGATCCAGAGGAGTTAGCCATGTTAGTCTGTAGTTGCAAAATAGTAAAAAGTCCAATAGTACCTTTAATACTAACCAACTTTATTGAGGCATAAGCTTTCGAGAACCACAGCTCTCTCTGTGAGATGCAAGATATTGATGTTGTACGTGTTGTAGAGAAAACTGAAAATGGTTTTTATATATATATTATTTTTTCTTCTCTTCTTTATTTATTCTTTTCTGTTTCTTCTCTTTTGTTTTCTCTTTTTTCTCTTTCTTCTTATACATATTTCCTTTTTCCTTTTTTTGTTTCCCTTTAATGGGATTTTAATCTTTCTGTTAAAATAAAAATTTAACATGGGAAAAAAATGGAAATTCCAGGGATAGAACCTGAGACCTTCTGCATGCCAAGCAGATGGTGTACCATTGATGTATGCCTCCTCCCTCCTTGCTGAAGAAGTTAGGAAGTGGCTGTGTTCTGTCTCTCCAGACTGCTTGGCTTTGCACGTACAAACACCCATCAGCTTTCTGGTAACTTGTAGCTTGAAATAAGAGCTGCCTAGTCAACCATTGAGGCTACGGCAGTAACTAAAAACACAACCACTTTCCAGTTATGTGGAGATTGTGGTTCATCTAGGTGCAATCTTTCAGGGACTCTGGGACTTCTGGCCAGCAGGCAGACTGTCTTTCTTTTCACTTCTGCTGTCTCCATTCAGCCATCCAAGGTATGATCATAATTGCTTCAGGATGCAATAAAAGATCTCTGTGCTGGGTTGGATCCCGCAATGTGTGCGTGGGAAAGACAATGTACGTGGTACAGTTCCGCTTGCACAAGCCATAGCACAAGGGCTGTGGCACGTCAGGATAATTTTTAAAGGCGTAACAACTATATACGTAGCAACGAAATGTGAAGCAGAGAGTTTGCATGATTTGATAGTATATTGCATGATTTGATAGTAGATAGTGGGAAAGACTGTAATAATGCAATCATTTTTACTTTGTGCAAACAGACACAGAGGAGTCATTTATTGCTTCTGCCTGCACAGGTACTGTCATGCGTGCAGAAATTTTCCATGGAACCCATCACCTTGAACTTTTTGAACTATACTGATCACTGTAAAGAATAAGGAGCAGATAACCCTTGCAGGGACTGTTTCAGCTTAAGAAAAAGATAAGGAGGGGGCAGATGGGCATTTGCTCCCCACCACACACACCCTAGTTCCAAATCAAATTGACTCCCCTATGGTGCTTTAAATATGAGTTCCTCACGGCTGCAGGAAAAGCCAGTCAGGACCTGACTCATTAAAAATTACCACGTCTAGTTTTGTTCTGCGATTGGCTGAGACAAGGTTCTTTTTCCTCTGCTTCACTCCGCCACTTTCCAGAATGGATAACATGAATGCAAATAGGTCTTCTGCAAACATGATAAGCCCTGACTGCAGTTGGCTGGAACAGTATGGGCTTTTGCTTAAGTTAGGAATGTTTTGGTGGGTGCATTATATCTCAGAGAACATTTCCCAAACTGGACTCTTACTGGATGAGGGGAGGGATTGGAAAGGGACCGTGGTTTCACCACTTCTATTACAATGAGAGATTGCTAAAATGGAGTTTGTTCACAAATTCAGAACAACGGAACCCTCCAGGGCTGAATAAGGACATAGGATACTTCTAATTTTCTAACTTCTAATTTTCTGCATTTCCTCCCCTGCTCTATAACAACAACAACAACAACAACAACAACAACAACAACAACAACAACAACAACAACAACAACATTCTATTTATATACCGCTCTTCAGGACAACTTAATGCCCACTCAGAGTGGTTTACAAAGTATGTCATTATTATCCCCACAACAAAACATCTTGTGAGGTGGGTGGGGCTGAGAGAGCTCCAGAGAACTGTGACTAGCCCAAGGTCACCCAGATGGCTTCAAGTGGAAGAGTGGGGAATCAAACCTGGCTCTCCAGACTTGAGTCCCGCGCTCTTAACCACTACACCAAACTGGATCTAATCAGACTAATTACATTTCCTATTGTACCTTCACATCCTAGTTTTATAACACCACTCCTACCTTCTGCCTGGGATAAATAGACTTACATCTCAATTCCTCATATCTGACAAAGAGAGCTTGACTTTTGAAAGCTTATACCCTGGACACTCTCGTTGAACTTTAAGGTGCTAGTGGACTCAAACCTTGCTCATCTAATGCAGACCAACACAACATCATACCTGAAACATGATTCCTAGTGTTTGTCAACATAGGAAGAAGATGTTGGAGTTATGCCTCCCCTTAGCACCCTAGTGTATGCAGTCTAGGATCAGCTAAGGGTGGTTAACTTCATACCACCACTTGCTTGGAGCCAGGGTAGAATTGCCCTTAATGCTGGTATGTCACCCATTAGTTAGGATTAGAGATGGGCATGAACCAAAATACAAACCAAAGTTAATCACAAACCAGGCTGTGTTTTTTTTGGTTTGCGAACCAGCAGTTCATCAAAGCTCATTTCTGATGAACCATGTCAAACCACTATGATTTTTAGAGTGGTTTGTTTGGATTGTTTTTTGTTTCATCACTGCAGACAGCCTGGTATTGATCAATCTGTTACCTAGGCAATGGGGGGGGCTTTCTGTAGATCTTCTGCAACCCCAGAAGTGACGAACACATGAACCAAATGAACCGGTTCGCGAACTGGGCAAGTTTATGCCGGTTCATGGTTCGTGAAACGCGATGAACCATGAACTGCAATGAACCACCATTTCCCCAGTTCATGCCCATCTCTAGTTAGGATACTTGCACTGATGGATAGATCTTTAATATGGCTCAGATCAGTGGTTAATGAGCAAATCCTAGTTGACCCCATGAATTTTTTATGGCATATGTCTTTGAGGGATTGGTGCGCAAACATCTCTGTCTGAAATCTATACATCGTGGGGATCAAAAAGCTGCTTTCTATTCCTCCAATTGAAGTTTTAATCACTTTCTCATGTAACTCCAGGAGCTCCCAAAAATATGCGTCTGACTGTCATGAGACCTGACATCTGTGATGGAGCTATGGCAGCAGGTGCTTGCAGGCAAGAAAGGGTGATTGATGAGTGATTCCAAGGAGCTGTTCAGTCAATGTTGAACAATCAGCATGGCCACAATAAGTAACCTGTACCTGTATGCTTGTATCCAAGGATCTTGGGATACTACAAGTAAAAAAGCCACATTTCACAATGCTGAAGTGCAAGTGATTTGTTGGGATACTGACAGAACCCAAAATTAACTGGATCACAGCAGTAGAGTTTGGAATTTGGCATGTAGACTTTGTCCCGACTTCTAATGAGCTTTTCAGACTGGTGATTTGATGTGGATGGATCACATCATCAACATGTATCAGTGTTGGAGTGATTAGATAAGGTTCATGAATATGTCTCAATGGCCAAATTAACTACTTTTGTATATAATAGACCAATAGCTGAATTTAGGGGGAAATGGAGGGATTTCTTTGATTACTTAGACCAGTACTAACATTAATTTAGTACTAAAGATAAAAGGACGGAACATAGGGAATGATTAGTAAAATAGATATTAAAATTTTTATAAGTAACCAAGGAGAGGGAAGGAGATTTACCACACAAATAAGTTCTGTTATTAAATTTCTTTTTATTATATTTTTATCAGTTTAACTCAATTTTAAATGTAGTGCTTGTTTAAGTTATAAATTAATTTTAAATGTACTATTTGTATAAGTTAGTATAAGTCTTGGATTCTTGCTAATGCTATGTCTTTTAAACTTGTATCTGTTTTCCTTATGGTATTGTATTGATATGATTGTATTAACCTCATACTGTGTGATGCACCTTGAGTCTCAGGGCCAAGCTACAAGTGACGAATGACACTTGAACGGCAAGTAGATTGAGTGGAGCGCAAGTGAACAGGGAGAAATACACTTGCTGTTCAAGTGTCATTCGTCACTTGTAGCTTCGCCCTCATTGAGAAAGGTGGACTATAAATGACGTAAAAAAATAAATAAAATAAATAAGTATCAAATTAATTTCAACTATTACTGGAATAAGCTTTTATTATGCACTTTCTATTGTCATGTCCTATCTTTTCTTTTAAATGAAAACGTCATGATGTAACACACCAATAAGAGTCTTTGGCTGCTTCCACACACGTTGGATAATCCACTTTCAATACTCTTTGGTGAACATGGCCATTTCCACACACGTTGAATAATGCACTTTCAATGCACTTTCACAATCCTTTTGAAGTGGATTTTTTGTTCCACACATGGGCTGCTTCCACACACGTTGGATAATCCACTTTCAATACTCTTTAGTGAACATTTGAAACTGTTTTTCCATGGCCATTTCCACACACGTTGAATAATGCACTTTCAATGCACTTTCACAATCCTTTTGAAGTGGATTTTTTGTTCCACACATGGAAAATCAGTTTCAAATGTTCACTAAAGAGTATTGAAAGTGGATTATCCAACGTGTGTGGAAGCAGCCCATGTGTGGAACAAAAAATCCACTTCTAAAGGATTGCTAAAGTGCATTGAAAGTGCATTATTCAACGTGTGTGGAAATGGCCATTGATATCATCAACCCTTGGCAATCTAGGCCTTCAAACAATGCCTTGTTGATTAAAATGCACATAGACTCTTGGGCTTGGTGGCAATGTTGTAGAAATTTTAGAGAATGGGGTGTGATGAAACAACTGGGTTTTCCGTTCATTTCTTTGAAGACTTTTCAGGACATGCCTCAGTCCGACCTGGAAAAGGAAGTTACCTGCAGCCCTCTATGGGTTTAGGGAATATAGAGGCACAGTAATAAAAACATGCTTTTATCAGTTGGGCAAAACAAAGCGTCATCTTTGCCTCCAAATATTTCCTCTGTTGAGATAACACAATATGAATTTGAATTGGCTGGGTAACAGCCCCAGTAACAGCCCCAGTAAAAGGAAGATAGTTAACCAATTTGCAAGAAGTAGTTTGGCTGACAGTGCTAATCAGCATACCTCCTTATAATCCTTTTGTCTAAGGGCCAAGCTACAAGCGACGAATGACACTTGAACGGCAAGTGGATTGAGTGGAGGGCAAGTGAACAGGGAGAAATACACTTGCCATTCAAGTGTCATTCGTCATGTGTAGCTTGGCCCTCACTTGAGGTGAATTGTAAGCCTCATTGAGAGGAACACAGACAGCAAACGAGAAACTGACTTTGACCAAGTTTCTAATTCTCTTGAGTGCATCACACTTAACACTGAGATGAGGAGGGGGCAGACGTGCCCAGAGTGAAATAATTGGGGGATGACTAATCCCTTCTTCAAAATGAGAAAGCAATTGCCTTGGCCTACTGGTGTATTTTGCTCAGTAGGTTTCCTCAACAGGTGGTATTAAACTTGGAGCCAGCTGGTCTAACATTAATACACACAAAATGAATTTTCTCCAGACTGGCACTTAAATTAAATTTTACCGGAGGCTTGACATGATTAACAAAACCTCGGGAGAGAAAAAAAAAATCTAATTCTTTGTCAGAGACAACACACACGCATATACACACATGAAAACCAGGGCAACTGATTTTGAATTGGATGGTTTTGTTGGTGATTTATAGAGTATTTCTCCCCACGATGCTTACTAGGATAACTCAAGGCCAAACTATAGGGAGGCAAGGATGCTGAGACATTTAAGGCAAGAATAAGCTTCGGCTGAAATGAACTGGATCAAACTCCTTATTAATACATGAGTTGGGCCTTTTTGCTGAATCACTTTTTCGCTGAATCGCCTTTGTATTGTTGCTTGAGGGTTGACTCAAACAGAAAGACAAGCATCTGCTGGGGCTGGAAAGAGTGGCTGACCCAAGGCCACCTGCTGAGTTCATGGTGGTAATGGGAGTTCACAGTCCAACCACTTAGTGCCACACTCAGAGCAATGTACAAAATAGGGTTGCCAGATCTCTTGAATCTCCCAGCGGGAGATTGAGAGCCTAGCACCAACCTTGCTGCACACAGGGCACGCATGCGCTTGTGCAATGATATCACTTCAGGGAAATGACATCATCATGTGGGTCAAAGGGCAGCCTGGGAGCACTCCCGCATTCACCAAGGAGCTGGATCAGCCCACTGCGGGGTAAAATTTGGCCCGAAATGGGCCCGCTGTGGGGTGTGTTTCGGTCCAAATCGGACCACTGTGGGCATGGGAGCCCACTGCACTGCCGGGGGGGTGCCACAATGCCCAGTGGACAGTCTGGGGAGCACCTCCCCCAACAGGGAGCAACTCCCCCAGCAGCCAAGTACGTGAGTGTGGGGGCAGGGTGAGAGAAAGGGATCCCCTGTCATGGGTGGGGAAATGGCACCTATAGTACAAAGTCAGTGTTGTTATCCTCACAATACAGCTGGGGAGCTGGGGCTGACAGGAGTGGTTTACTCAAGGCTACCTGCTGAGCTCATGACAATCATGGGAGTTGAACTAGCAGAGTGCTGATTCACAGCCCAACCACTTCACCACTCTGCTACAGCAGCTACTCTAGTAATAACTGTGCTTATATACTGCTCTTCTAGACAGATTAGTGCCCCACACAGAGCAGTGAATGAAATCAGTGTTGTTATTATCCCCACAATACAGCTGGAAATCTGTGCTGAGAGGAAGGGCCTGCCCAAGGTCACCTGCTCAGCTCATGGCAGTAGTCGGAGTCAAACCAGCAGAGTGCTGATTTGCAGCCCAACCACTTAGGTGCCCCACTAAAAGGGAACAAAGTCAGTGTTATTATTATCCCTATAATACAGCTGGGGAGCTGGGGCTGAGAGGAGTGACTTACCTAAGGCCATCTGCTGAGTTCTTGGTAGTAGCGGGAGTCAAACCAGCAGAGTGCTGATTCACGTTCCAGCCATTTAACCAGCAGCTCTCAGTGTTCAGGTCTTCAAGAAGGTGTGTTTGGAAGGGACATAACATAGCAGTCTTACTGAAGCTAAGAAAGTCCATGTTCGATCTATAGTGGGAAAGGAGACCTTATTCAAACCCCTGATGTATGCCATTTTAAGTGCCACGATGGAAGGAAATGGCAAATAAAGCGACTGATACCTGCATAGGTGCAGACTAGAGATGGGCATGAATTGGAATACAAACCAACATTCGTCATGAACCAGGCCAGTTTTTGGTTCGTGAACCAGCGATTTATTGGAGCTCATTTCTGACAAACTGCAATGAACTGCTATGATTTTTAAAGTGGTTCATATGGTTCGTTTTTCAGTTCATATGGTTTGTTTTCATTGCAGATCACCTGGCGTCAATCAATCTGTTACCTAAGCAACGGGAGGGACGGGCTTTCTGCAGATCTGCTGCAGCCCCAGAAGTGATGAACCAATGAATCAAACGAACTGGTTCACGAACCGGACAAGTTCATGGTGGTTCGTGGTTCGTGGTTTGTGAAACGCGATGAACCACGAACCGCAAGGAACCGCCATTTTCCCGGTTCATGCCCGCCTCAAGTGTAGACACATATTTCAAGCACCCCACTGAATACCCAATAAATGTTGGTGAGCTTCTTTGGTTGGAGTAGAACTCCAACTGAAGCTGCTCTAGGCTTAGTAGGATTCTAGAGGACAAGATTCATGCCCAGAAGCATTCCTGAGTCTTGCAATATACATTTCTTGTGCTTTGTTCATCTGCTGGCAAGGGCTGAACAAGCAGAGACACGAAAATGAAATTTAATAAACACGAAGAAGTATATTTCTGGGTTCTCTAAATGTCTTCTTTAAAAAGGAGAGAGCTGAGCTCATAAACCTGAAAAAGATGCACCGGGGGAAGAAATCTTGCCTGAAGACAGATACAGAAGATGAAATGATAAAGACCGAGGGAAGCTGTTAAACTAATTTAGCAATAGAAAGAGTGAAAGAATCAAGAGACTTGCTTTTATCAGGGTGGGCTAGTCTGCCTGCACAATTTGTCCAGAGCACTACTGACCTTTAAAATTACATCTACACCCAAATGTTGTTCTGTGTTGCTGTTTTGCAAGCTCTGTTTATCAAGCTGCTCTTTTCCCATTTACCGTAGGCTTTCCGTTTACTGTAGGTTTTGCAGAAGCAATTATATGGGAGATGAACAGAGCAGATGAAATTGGCATGGAGTAGTGAAAAAGAGTGGGGAGAGATAATTGGGCAACAAGCAAGGTGGAGAAGACAGGAACTTTAGACTAGGGATGAGTCTGAGTGCCTCTTCCCTGCTGTTTCAACCTGGAAAATCCTCATTTCAATTTTGCACTTCCTTTGTGCAAATAGAATCCGAGATTTTTTATTTTCCTGACATTTTCACTGCACTTTCCCCATAAAACAAACACATTTTCCAACATTATTTGTGTATAGCCCAGGCAAGTCAGATTGCATTAGTTCTTAGAAGCTAAGCAGGGGCAGCCTTGGTTAATAACTGGATGGGTGACCTCCAAAGAAGACCAGGGTTGCAGAGGCAGGCAATGGCAAACCACCTCTGTTGCATTGAAAACCCCAGCAGGGTTCACCATAAGTCAGCCATGACTTGACAGCACTTTCTTCCACCACCGAATCAGGATGCATTTGACATATAAATGGTGTACGTTATATGTATCAGTATTGTACATCTTGAAAATATGAATTGTGCATGATGCATGCATGATATGATCTCAAACTAGCAGCAAATCATGAAGAACCCAGAAGCTATTGAAATGTCAAACTTCTTTACAGGAATATGAAGACTCTAGTAAAGATTCTAGAAAGCCTAAAGGGAGGCTGCTGCTAAATAACATATAAAGTGCAGTGTAGTGGTTAGAGTGTTGGACTTGTCAGATCTGTGGCTAAATAATAGTTGTAATCCAGACTACCTTCTGCAATCAGACAAGAGTCCGTTGTTTCCAAAAGATTTACTGAAAAAGGCAACCATTATAGTCCACTGGCCAAGATACAATATCTTGGCTGGTACACGTGTATTGTTACGAATGATAGGCATAGAACAAGGTACAGCGTATCAAACCCCAGCAGGCCCCAACCTCCCCCCATAGTTCTCAAAACAATCCGCTTGAGGCTGAGAAAGTGAAACTTTCCCAAGGCTGGAAAAGCTGTAGCCAAAACATTCCTCTTCTGTGAGATAGCTGTTAGGGAACGTCTTGGCACCTGTAAATGAAGCACTCAGAATACTAAAGGAATTAAAATGGAGTCTCTTTGGTTATAACATAGAAGAAAGCATTCTGAACCTGACAGGACTAGAATCTGGGAGATCCAGGTTCGAATCCCCGCTCTGTCATGAAAGCTCCCTGGGTGACCTCGGGCCGCTCTCTTGTGCATACTCCCAATCATATGCAGCCAGATTATCTGGCCACTTCTAGTGTTATTTATGTTTGGTTTCCATTTTTCTTCTGCTACTACCAAAAATGCAAGTGAACGTAAATCAGCTTCAATAAAAGCAAGTCTTATCTGTTGCAATACACTGGTTTTAAGAGAGTTTCACAGCACGTGATTGGATGCTTTCCCGGCTTTGCAACTTTGCTACATCAACTAGCAAATACCCTCAATCATTTCCTGATTTGTCCAGGCATTTTATTGAGTTTCCTTTCTTGGTTGTTGAGCTCTTTTCATTTTCTTCTATGTTTAGCTGCCTCTTCTATATTTTCATTGCTTTTCTTTCTTTCTTTCTTTCTTTCTTTCTTTCTTTCTTCCTTCCTTCCTTCCTTTCACCACTTTTTGACCTTCACAGATCCCTGTGAACAGCTAAAATATGGAATCCAAAAGCACAAAGAATAAAATGCCACCAAGATGGAAGAAAAAAAGAACCAACCCTGTCAATATATAAAACAACAAGCAAAACATAGCCAGCAGGTACAGTTTGCAATCAATGTAGCTCAAAGGCCATCCTGAATTTAAAAGAATCTTCAGCATTCCCCGGAAAGCCTAGAGTATTTGTTTCAAGAAAAAACACTAGATCGCTATTGATCTGATTGAACTCCAAGAAGGCTTCATTCAGACGTCACAGCAAACTCTAATTAAACAAAGGTTTCATCAGCATTGCACACAAATGGAGCTTGTTCACTGTGCTCAAGCGCTAGGGTTGCCAACTGCAGCTTGGGGAATTCCTGGGGATTTGGGGGCAGTGTCTGGGAAAGAGCAGAGTTTGCAGAGGGGTAGGACCCCAACAGGGTATAATGGCAGAGAATCCACCCTTCAAAGCTGCCATTTTTTCAAGGGGAACCAATCTCCATAACCTGGAGCTACAATTCTAGGAGAACTCCAGGCCCCTCTTGAAGGGACTCTATCAAGCACCCCCCTCACTTCTTTCACCTCCCATCTCTTCTCAGGCATAGAACTTGATCAGACACTTGCTGCTTTGAACAAGCTCCAGTTCTCCATAACATCCAAAGTAGGCACTTTGGCAAACTGGACTTTGTTTCACCCCAAAAAACAGTGATTCTAAACATCTAAAATAGCTTGGAAGGGAAACAAAGTCCCATTTGCTGAGTCTTCTCTAGGTCATCCTAGAGAAGAACCATGCAGGTTCCAAGATTCCTTTCCAAGAGGTTCCAAGATTCCATGCAGGTTCCAAGATTCCATGCAGGTTCCAAGATTCCTTTCTGCTTTAGGATTGCCAGGTGAGTGTAGAGTTGCCTGGCAACTGGCAGGAGACTGACTTGTTGGGGGAGGCCTTCACTGGTGACTTAATGGCATTGCTGGCAAAGTGATGCTGTCACGTCTGGCAAAACTGGTGTCACCAGTGACAATCTGTCATTCAGGCAAAACTCTATGGTTTAACTGTAGAGTTTTGACAAAATGCGAAAGCGTCTCTGCCACCATGATGATGCCACTTCTGGTTTTACCAGAAGAGATGTCATCGCATCAGAAACCAGCAATCACCTCTCTTTGCTGGTCATTATTAGACAGGGGCGTGAACAGAAAAAAAATGAACACGGTGTTCATTGTTCGTTGCCATCCACGAACAACGAACATTGACGAACATGACCAGTTCATGAACATGTTCATTGTTTGTTGTTCATGGGGGCCAGCAGGCTCTCCTCCAGCCATCAAGATCCCTACCACACCACTCCCAGAAACCCTACCTGAGCAGGCAGCCGGAAAAGTACCAGTAATAAATAATAGCTTGGACCAGAGCCTGGCAGCAGCCCTGGAACTTGAAGGGGTAGATCCCTATCCCACCACACACAAAGAAAATTCAAGCTCCAGTGCACTCTCCCTGTCTCTCTCTCAAAATGCCAACAGCAACTGTCTTTCCCTCACTGTCTGCAAAACCAGAGCTGAGAGGCCCCCTCCCCCCTGCTCTTTGCTTTGTTGTAACAAATTTGGAGCTCCACACTTGAAAGGAAGACCTGCCTATCAAGCTAAATTGGGCTCAGATTGGGGTTTCCAGGGAAACAGCAGGAGTTCCGACAGAGTTCAGACAATCCCTGCCTAAGTTGCCAAGGGAATTGATTGCAGGTGCCAGACTGTCTGACTTGACGGACAGCAACAAATGAGGCTTGCAATGACCACCTATTTGTTTAGAATGGGGCCTCACGAATGGCTGATTGGGCTGTTGGTTGCTTTTTTTAGTTCGTATTGCTGTTCATGCCCATCTCTAGTCATTATTAGGAAAGGGGCTGAAAATAAACCAGCCAATATTATAGTGCCCCAGTATAGATCTATAGTCAGCCTTATTTGGAATTCTGTGTGCAGTACTGGTCACCGTATCTCAAAAAGGACATTGCAGAGCTGGAAAAGGTACAGAAGAGGGCAACTAAAATGATTAGGAGGTCAGGACACCTTTCTTATGAAAAAAGGTTGAAGAGTCTGGGACTTTTCTGGGTAGAAAAGAGCCGATTAAGGGAGGACATGATAGAGGTTTCCCAAAATTATGCATGGGATAGAGAGAGTGGAAAGAAAGAACTCCCCCCCCCCGCTCCCAAATACTAGAACTTGAGGGCATCCGATGAAGCTGATGGGCCGTAGATTCAGAACAGACAAAAGGAAATACTTTTTGCCACGTTCTGGGCATGGAGCAGGGGTCACTGGGGCAGTCGGGGGAGGGGGGTACTCATGAATTTCCTGAACTGTGCAGGGGGTGGACTAGATGACCCTAGAGGTCCCTTGCAACCCTATGATTCTATGATTCTATGACTTAATCACACAATGAGTGATTAAGATGCGGAATTCACTGCCCAGAGGATGTAGTGATGGCCACAGGCATGGACAACATTAAAAGAGAATTAGACAGAGTCATTGAAGATAGGTCTATCAGTGGCTACTCACCATAGTTGTTGGAATAGGTGACTTGGCATGCCTTGGACACTGGGGGGTGCTGGATGTCTCTGAACATATATGTAGGTCTAGCAATCTGCCACTCTTTTGTCTAAGGTGGGAACGCCTTCTGACTCCTCCTTCTTGTCTCTATGCCTCTTGGGAGATTTCTCTCTCTTGCCTCACGGTCTTCCAAGGAGAAGGATGTAAATCCTTCATGCTCCACATGGAGCCCTTTTGTCCACAGACCCTCACCCTTCAGCCTCGCTGCCTAGTTTTCAGGCCGTGGTTTAGAATTAGGGAATGTAACTCTTTAGATTAGGATCTTTCCCTTTTACTATGAGATATTGCTATGGAAGGAATCTACTTCAATAAAACTGTAAGTTGCACCTTTCTATGATTTTTGTCAGAAGACTAATTAATGCACGTTTTTAAGGGTTTAAACGCTTCTGCCTAAACAACTCTCCTGTTACTCTGCTGTGTTACTATAAAGGTTTCAGGTAACTATAGTTTCAAACCAAGAAACCTAAATATAAAAATCTTTCCAATAATGGTGACCAAAGGGGACTTCCACTTCCAATAAATCTCTGACTACCAGTGTCAGGAGGCAACATCAGGGGAAGGTCAAAGGCTCTGTGCCATTTGTTGGTCCTCCACAGTAACTGGTTGGCCACTATGTGAGACAGGATGCTGACCTAGATGGCCCATTCATCTGATTCTGTAGGGCTCTCCTTAAGTTCTATCCCATCCTCTCCATTTTTGTTCCACCAGCTGAGTGGTGGCAGGAAAGGTCAGCAGGGGCAGAAGATTTCTCACTGGCAGCGGGAATCTGGCAACCCTAAATACATGGCTAAAACACACAGGAAACATTTGGGGGCAGGGCATGGGGGGAAACCCTGACCTGGATAGCCCAGGAGAGCCTGATCTTGTCAGATCTGAGAATCTAAGCAGAGTCAGCCTTGGTTAGTAATTGGACGGGAGACCTCCAAGGAAGGCCAGGGTTGTCATGCAGATGCAGGCAATGGCAAACTAGCTTTGTTAGTCTCTTGCCATGAAAATCCCGCCAGGGGTCAGCTATGACTTGAGTCAGCTATGACTTGAGGGCATTCTCCACCACCACCATGGGGGGAAAGATTTCATGGCAATGCAGCAACATGCCTGCCAGGTTAAGACCTGAAAATGACATTGACATATTAAGTGATATCTTTCCCCACGTTTTCTCCACATCACTTCATTGAGTGCCAGCAGGAGCCTGCAGCATGGCCAGAAGTTTACCTGCTTCAAACAGGCAAGCGGTATCCCTAGTTTGCGTGCACACCTTACTTCTCCAGTCCCATCTTGCTGAGTCTTGGTCTTCAAACTTCTGTGTGCTCACCTAATAGCAATGCAGATCACCCAACTCATTCAGTGTTCTTCTGATATGCAAAAAGCCTGCCAGTTTGGTGTAGTGGTTAAGAGAACAGGACTCCAATCTGGAGAACTGGGTTTGATTCCCCACTCCTCCACTTGAAGCCAGCTGGGGGACCTTGGGCTAGTCATAGCTCTCTGGAGCTCTCTCAGTCCCACCCACCTCAAAGGGTGTTTGTTGTGGGGTAATAATAACATACTTTGTAAACCTCTCTGAGTGGGCATTAAGTTGTCCTGAAGGGTGGTATATAAATAGAATATTGTTGTTGTTGTTGTTGTTGTTATTGTTATTGTCGAAGGCTTTCACGGCCGGAGAGCGATGGTTGTTGTGGATTTTCCGGGCTGTATAGCCGTGGTCTTGGCTACAATGCCAAGACCACGGCTATACAGCCTGGAAAATCCACAACAACCATTATTGTTGTTGTTGTTGTTGTTGTTGTTGTTGTTGTTGTTGTTGTTGTTGTTGTTGTTGTTGTTATAACTTAAGAGAGCAATCCTAATACAGTCTATTCAGAATCCTATTTAGGTCTATTCAATGGGCCTTACTCACAGGAAAGTGTTATAGGATTGATCTGTTAACCTATTTCAAGCCAAGATCTGGGTTCATTCCTCCCTGGAGAGAAGTGTATGCAGATTAGGAACATTTTCTCCCTTCTGGAAAAGGATACAACCTTATCTGTCTACCTTTCCAGAAAGAAAATGTGCCAATTAATTTAAAAGTAACAAAAATAATACAAAAAACCTCTAGTCGAAGCCTGAGTCTCTTCCAACCTTTTGCCAGGAACATTGGTGGAAATGATCATTAAAAGCAATACCCTTTGTGCATTTGATTTGGTGTACATGGAGCCCTGAAGCGAAGGCAACATAAAGATGGATGAGTTTGTTAAAAAGGAAAGCTGAATTGAAGTATTGCTTGGGGAGAAAATGAATAGTCCTTTCCCATCCCTGGGAAACAGCCACAAATACGGCTTTCCTTAACGACTTGGGTCATTAGTAGCTCACAGACTGCTGGGAAATAACAACAGGAAGATAGCAGGTAGACAGAACGTCCCCAAGGACCCAATGCCACTTCCAAAAACAAGAACAAAATCCATGTGATACCTTTTATTAGGACCAAGCAAACGGACACGAAACCTTGTTTAAGCATTCGAGCTCAGCAGAATGCTTCATCAGGTTGGATGCTACAAAAGATAACGGGTTAAGATGGAGCAGATTTTTCAGGTGATAACATAATAGCCTGATCTTACTGGCCTCCTCTGTGAAACGCACGCGGGTCCATAGGTTATCTTTAGAGCTGATGTTATGTTACAGAAGCAGCAACAGCTAGTAGTGGAGTTCACTCACTGAAGATACAAAACCCAGCAAACATCCATCCAAATTTACTACTTTGATGGATCAAAGTTACTACCTTGCTGGATCAGGGGAATGCTGTAGACATAGTTTATCTCAGTTTCAGTAAGGCTTTTGATAAGGTTCCACATAATATCCTTGTTGACAAGTTGTTAAAATGTGGTTTGGATCCTATTACTGTTAGGTGGATCTGTAACTGGTTGACAGATCACACCCCAAGAGTGCTTGTTAATGGTTTCTCATCCTCTTGGAGAAGAGTGACAAGTGGAGTGCCTCAAGGATTGGTTCTGGGACCTGTTTTGTTCAACATTTTAATGAATTATTTTAATGGAAGAATAGAAGGAATGCTTATTAAATTTGCAGATGATACTAAACTGGGGAGCGTAGCAAATACGGTAGAAGACAGAGTCAGGATACAAGATGATCTTGACAGGCTGGAAAACTGGGCTAAAACAAAATGAATTTCAACAGAGATAAATGTAAAGTTCTATATTTAGACAGGAAACATCAAATGAATAACTATAGGATGGGAGAGACTTCTCTCGGCAGTAGTATATGTGAAAAGGATCTAGGGGTCTTAGTAGACCATACACTGAACATGTGTCAGCAGTGTGATGTGGTAGCTAAAAAGGCAAATGCAATTTTGGGCTGTATCCACAGGAGCATAGTGTCCAGATCGCGTGAAGTGATGGTAACGCTATATTCTGCTCTGGTTAGACCTCACCTAGAATATTGTGTTCAGTTTTGGGCACCACAATTTCAGAAGAATATAGACAAGCTGGAATGTTTCCAGTAGAGAGCAACAAAGATTATGAGGGGTCTAGAGACCAAGTCCTATGAGGAAAGGTTGAAGGAGTTCGGTATGTTTAGCCTAGAGAGGAGATGACTGAGAGGTGATACGGTAACCATCTTTAAGTACTTGAAGGACTGTCATATAAAAGATGGTGTGGAGTTGTTTTCTGTTGTCCCAGAAGGTCAGAGCAGAACCCATGAGTTGAAATTAAATCAAAAGAGTTTTCAGCTGAACATTAGGAAGAACTTCCTGACAGAATGGTCCCTCAGTGGAACAGGCTTCCTCCCGAGGTGGTGGGCTCTTCTTCTTTGGAGAGTTTTAAGCAGAGGCTAGACGGCCATCTGATAGCAATGCTGATTCTGTGGACCAGGACAGATCATGAAAGGGAGGGCAGGAAGGGTTACATCAGTGCTTAGTTCTCATGGCCCCTTCTTACATGCCCAAGGTAAAGCTGATCGCCACTTTGGGGTCAGGAAGCAATTTTCCCCAGGACAATTTGACTAGGGATCCTGATGGAGTTTTGCCATCTTCTAGGCATGGATAATAATAATAATATTTGTTTTATATACTACCCTTCAACACTTAATGCCCACTCAGAGCAGTTTACAAAGTATGTTGTTATTATCCCTACAACAAACACCCTGTGAGGGGGGCGGGGCTGAGAGCTCCAGAGAGCTGTGTCTACCCCAAGGTCACCCAGCTGGCTTCAAGCAGAAGAGTGGGGAATCAAACCCGGCTCTCCAGATTAGAGTCCCACACTCTTAACCACTACACCAAACTGGCAAGGGGTCACTGGGTGTATGGGGGGGAGGTAGTTGTGAATTTCCTGCATTGTGCAGGGGGTTGGACTAGATAACCCTGGAGGTCCCTTCCAACTCTATGATTCTATGCTTCTAAATTCCTCTCAAATATTACTAGCTAACATTAGGTGCAAGTCAGAGTCCCAGCGCTCGTTCATTTGTTTGTTTGTTCGTTCATTTTCTAGGTGGACTTCTAGAAGAGACGGAATGCAGCTAGGAGATTGTGCCTATTCTTTGAGTTGGCATCACTGTATATATTGGCTAAAGTTCATCTGACGAAGAGAACTTGATTCTCGAAAGCTTATGCTACAATAAAATTGGTTAGTCTTAAAGGTGCTACTGGACTCTTTTTGATTTTGCTACTACAGACTAACACGGCTAACTCCTCTGGATCTATTTACAAAGTATGTCACTATTATCCCCACAACAACAAACACCCTGAGAGGTGGGTAGGGCTGACAGAGCTCCTAGAAGTTGTGACTGACCCAAGGTCACTCAGCTGACTTCTAGCGGAGGAGTGGGGAATCAAACTGCCTCTCCAGATTAGAGTCCTGCCGCTCTTAAGTGACTGACCCAAGGTCACCCAGCAGGCTTCAAGTGGAGGAGTGGGGAATCAAAACCAGATCTCCAGATTAGAGTCCTGCAGTCTTAACCACTACACTACACTACACTACACTACACAACTACACTACACCAAACTGGCTCTAATAGACCCAACCACGTGGGCCTATTAGAAGTTCCACAATCTCCTTGTTGTGTAGCCCCACATAGGCAACAGACACAGAAGAAGATTGACTGGGGTTTTGATGGACCCGGATCACAATGGTCAATCTAGTCCAGCACCCTACTTCACACAGTGGTAAACCACATGTACCCAAGAAGGGGAGCAAAGAGACCCAAATATTTCCTTATTGCAGCTCCCAACTTTGAGATACAGAGGGTTGCTGCCTTTTAACAGGGAGGCTTTTTTTTAGGCACTAATGTTTCTATCCTCTGAGAATTTGTCCAATCTCCATCTAAGTAACTGGTAGGCATCCCATTCCCCTGGTGAGGTTGTGGGATGCCTCCCGCTCCCATTGCTGGCTGCTGATCAAAGCAATGGTGGAAGAATTTTTTTCCAAAACACTGCAGCGTCATGTATGGCATCATGTCACTTCTGGTAAAAAAAAATCTGAAGTGATATGGGGTAGCTTTAGGAATATCCAGAAACTCTATTTTACCATAGAGTTTCCGGCAATTCCTAGAGCTACCTATGTCACTGCCTGCTTTTTACCAGAAGTGACATCATGTCGCGTCCAGCCTTGTGTCTCACCCTCATAACTCCACCCTCAGCCCTCTCACCAGTGCCACGTACTGCCCGGTAACTCTAATTACTGGCCATCGCTATACCCTGTTGCAGTGAGTTCCACATGTTAATTACCTGTTGAGTTATAAAGTACTTTCTTTTGTCTTCCTTGAATCTGTTGCCCACAAAGTTGATGGTTCATTGGGTGCTCCCAAATTCTGGAATTATTGGGTACAGTGGAAAACAACTCTGCCTGTGTCCATCACCCCATGCACATTTTATAGATGTCTATCTTGTCCCTACCTTAGTCATTTTCTTTCTCACCTGAAAAGTGTTAAATCCTTTGGCCTTTCCTCATCACAAAGGTGCTCCGGTCCTTTAATTGTTTGCATTTCTCTTTTCTGTACCTCTGCTAGCTCTAGAAAAATCTTTTTGAAGTGGGCATTCAGAATTGTACATAATAGTCCAAATGTAGCCGAACAAAAGATCTTTTGGAACTCCAACTTCTTTGGTTGTTGTGGGTTTTCCGGGCTGTATTGCCGTGGTCTTGGCATTGTAGTTCCTGACGTTTCGCCAGCGGCTGTGGCTGGCATCTTCAGAGGTGTAGCACCAAAAGACAGAGATCTCTCAGTGTCACAGTGTGGAACAGATGTAGGTCCTTTGTATCTACTCAGGAGGGGTGGGGTTGAGCTGAGTCATCCTGTAAGAGTTTCCCAGGGTGTGGAATGCTAATGGCGGGAGGCTTCACTGTATCCTGAGGAGGTTCTTTTGCATATGGATTGGTACTTGATGTGCTAATCTTCTCTGCAGGGCTATTGTCAGGGATAGAATGTTTTGTTAGCCTGGTCTTTTTCAGAACTGGCAACCATGCTCGATTCATTCTTAAGAATGAATTCATTCCCGCCATTAGCATTCCACACCCTGGGAAACTCTTACAGGATGACTCAGCTCAACCCCACCCCTCCTGAGTAGATACAAAGGACCTACATCTGTTCCACACTGTGACACTGAGAGATCTCTGTCTTTTGGTGCTACACCTCTGAAGATGCCAGCCACAGCCGCTGGCGAAACGTCAGGAACTACAATGCCAAGACCACGGCAATACAGCCCGGAAAACCCACAACAACCATTGTTCTCCGGCCGTGAAAGCCTTCGACAATACATCCAACTTCTTTGCATCTCCTTCTGGTGTGGAAGGGTGCTTCAGGCCAGATTGGATCTTGCCTTGCTTTTGTTCCCATGCTGCCACAAGGCCTCAGACCTGAAAGGGGTTTGCCTTCACCCTAGTACCTTCCCTTGTGCAGCCACTGTCTGACTATGAGTCTCTCTACATGAAGCATCTTACACGAGAACGCTCAAGTGTAGAGAGACTAAATGTTAGCTGGGGAGCATAATTTAAAAGGACAGAGCTAAAGGCTCTGTCAATTTCACCACTCCTCAGAGGGTTTGTTAATTTCAGCTTTGCCTCCCCAAAGGGGAGGTAAAATTGACAGAGCCTTGGAGAAGGCGAAGATGAAATTAGCAAACCCTCTGAGGAGCCATCTCAGCTGACTCTGTCTTTTTAAACTACCCTCCTGTAGAGAGGTGAAATCGATAGAGTCAAAGGCTCTGTCTTTTTAAGCTATGCTTCCCGGCTAACATTGCATCTCCCTACACTTGAGTGTTCTCATATAAGATGTCTCATGTAGAGAGACTCACTGCGTTCATATTTTCGTTGAGTGATTCATCCCCTCTTCTGTGGTCAGTCACCCCCAGTTCAGATGTCATCAGCCTGTATTTAATTTAGGGTTTTTCATCCCAGCATGCATCACTTTCTATTTACTAATACTGAATCTAATTTATGTAGTCACCCAGTATGGAGAGATCTTTTTAGAGTGATTCACTTTGGATCATCTTGAATAATTTGCCCATTCGCAATGACTGCATATAAACACATGAAGCTGCTTTGGATAGAATCAGACCATTCATGCCTAGAGTTCAATACGGTCTGCCCTTGACTGGCACCAGCTCTCTAGAGTCATAGGCAAAGAAAGGTCTTTCCTAGCGCTGCTACTTGAAAATATTTTAATGAGAGTTAAGGTTTAGGGATTAAAATGCATGCAAAGTGTGTGCAGTGCCATTAAGCCGGGCCTGCTCCCCTCTACATTAAAATATTTAAAGCAGTTAATATTCAACAGCCCACCACTTTTAGGATTTTAAAAGCTGATATCCCTCAGGCATAAGCTGTCAGAGCAGTTCCAATTGGTATTTTTTTAAAAAAAAAAACTAATTACATCCATGTTTCCCACAAATCGGTTATCTAATCAAATGGTGTTTACGCGGTGTAGGATGCATATAAAAATATAAACAGCTATTCACCAGCTGAAAATCCCATTAGTGCACAAAGAAAAGAACAGGCAAACAAACGGAGCCAAACTGAATGCTTCTGCGAGTTTCCTCCGAACGTATTTTGACTCTCCTAGTTGGGAAATAATGAATGTTTACGACACCCTCCTTCAGTTCAGGTCTATGAAACTCCCAGTGCGTGGCTGGAGACTGTTTTAGTTCCCAACAATTCGTGGGATGACAAAGCTTCCGAGTGCTGGCAAGGGTATAGATACTGAGTGCAATTCAAAGGCAAGAGTGGCCGAGCCAGTTCCTGGGCCTAACCTCACCTGCTTTACTTCCTAATATTTAGCAAATATACTTGACATTTGCATGGTTCATTTGTTGTTCAAAGCATTTCACATATGTGATAGGGATGAAGAAGAACATAATATTAGAATTCTACCGAGGTTCTCCAGTCTGCAAATATCTTCACCCTGTACCTTCTTTGGCACTTTTCCTAAAAACCTGGTCAGAGGATTTCTTTACACTAGATCTTTCCAGACATTTTTAAAAATCTATCGAAATGCGTTCTACATACTATGTCATTCCCTTCACTAAGGGGATAGTTCGGTAAATAGTTTAGTGTAAAAGGGCTTGGGGGGGGTTCTCTATTGAGAGTTGCCTCTCTATGGCAAATAAGATAGTCCGTTGGAAATTAATTTCCGGGTGCCAGCGGACATCGCTTATGTCATGCAACCAGAGTCTCTCTCCTCCCAACTCAGAATGAATGTTTCATCTCCGTGGCTCTTCTTTCTTTCTTTCTTTCTTTCTTTCTTTCTTTCTTTCTTTCTTTCTTTCTTTCTTTCTTTCTTTCTTTCTTTCTTTCTTTCTTTCTTTCTTTCTTTCAATAAATCAACTGATTTTCATTCTAGAAAACAATTCAATTAGTAGCCCAGCAATTGATTTAACAATTTCCATATACAAACCGAGGGGAAAAGATTTCATGAGATAGTCAATCAATTTTTAAGAATTTTTAAATTATGCAAAGTGATAAGTGCAAGGACAATAGTTATTAAACAATTAATACAATATCATGAAATTCAACTAGTATTCAACTGGTAAAGACAAAGTACATATGATAAAGAGTCCAACTGGTGAAGATCACACCATTAATAATATTTCATTTTTCCATTAACAGATTCAGTGGCATAGACCATCAGATTGTCTAGAAGAACTAGAGCTGAACATTCCTTCAAACATACAGCCAACGGGTTTTTGCTGGCAGATTTCCAGTTCCCATTTCGTACCCTTACTTCCTCACAGTCCTGTGATCTTCACCAGTTGGACTCTTTATCATATGTACTTTGTCTTTACCTGTTGAATACTAGTTGAATTTCATGATATTGTATTGTTTAATAACTATTGTCCTTGCACTTTGCACTTTGCATAATTTAAAAATTCTTAAAAATTGATTGACTATTTCATGAAATCTTTTTTCCCCAGTTTTTATATGGAAATTGTCTAATCTGTCCGGGTGATCTCTCCTTGTAGTTATCCATCCAGCAATTGATTTAGACTATGTTTTGTAACCTTCTTTTTTGACATCACTGAGAGGCAGTGTGGTGTAATGATTAGAGCGTTCAACTAAGACCTGGGAGACCCAGATTCAAATCCCTGCTCTGCCATGGAAGTTCACTGCCTTGGGCCAGTTACACACACACAACCTAACTTACCTCACGGACTGTGAGGATAAAATGAAGGGCAGGAGAACGATACAAACAGCTTTGAGTTCCCATTGGAAAGAAAGGCAAGATATAAATGAAGTAAATAAATAAAATCAATCATCTTAGAGGAACTTTATTTCTCAGGCAGGCTCTAAACATCATCAATAGGCTCCCTTTTGTTTCTTCAAGCCTGTCATATTCCATTGCCCTTACGTCCTCCCTGGGCCCACCCTGGTCTCGCTGATTCGGCATGTGCAAAATGCTCTGTAATTGGAACTCAGTTCCCCTATGTGTGGGGTCTAATTCAGATCAGAATCATGGCATGTGGAGAAAGGGGGCTTAATCCTTCCACCTGTGCCATTTTCCTGACCGGGGCCGTTTCCAGACGGCTTACCTGCCTCCGGAACGTCGTGCCATGTTGTGGGGAAAACACAAAACATAGCGTTTTCTTGTGCGAGTTTTATGCGACGTCACACAACATTGCGCAAAACTCGCACGAGAAAACGCGATATTTCGCGTTTTCCCCGCAACATGGCGCAACGTTCCGGAGGCAGGTAAGCCGTCTGGAAACGGCCCGGATATGGAGCCAGGATTTGCCTTATTGGAGAAATATATATGTAGCCCATAAGTCCATGTAAGTTTCCCCAGTGGAGCAAATAACAGACGCCCAGGGGCCATTACAGATTGAAGAATGTTTAAAGGAAAAGACTTAATCCTTCCTCCCTCTCCCTGTCTGCTGTGTTCCCAATATGAATTTGGCTCCATGCCTGGGAACAAAGTTCCTAACACCTAACAAAATTCCTAATGTGTCCTAACATAAGCTCCAGGACATGTCTGGTTAACTAGATGTAGGGAAGAACCAGTGGCGCAGAGGGCAATCTAAACTCTCCTCTGTCTGGAGACCAGGGGGCGGGGCCACCGACCATGTGACCATTTTCAAGAGGTGCCGGAACTCCGTTCCACTGCATTCTGCTGAAAAAAAGCCCTGCCCATCACAAATCTTGTTAGTCTTATAGATGCTACTGGACTCTTCCTCTTTTCGAGAAATTAAAAAGAAATTCTTCTTTTGAAAGAAAAAA
Source organism: Eublepharis macularius (assembly GCF_028583425.1). Taxonomy (NCBI): domain Eukaryota; kingdom Metazoa; phylum Chordata; class Lepidosauria; order Squamata; family Eublepharidae; genus Eublepharis; species Eublepharis macularius. The sequence continues at coordinate 7,458,167 of NC_072799.1, forward strand.
GTGAGTAGGTACAGTCAACAGCTATATCTTAAAAAATGAATTTGGGAAAAAGAAATTACACTCCTCGTAATGATGCTAAATGGCTAGGTCCTGAGGGAGTCCTGGACTCCGGAGCACTCTAGAAGAACAGTAGATGTTCGAAAGAGCCATGAAAGCTGCTGGTTAAATTACCAAGATCATGCGAGCCCATAAATTATAGAAATAATTTTTGTAACTGTTGGGGCTGACCCTGAAGTTCTGGGATAAAAGCCAAGGGGAGGATGGGGAAAAACTCCCTAGTCGAGAGAACATCCTTCAATTCTAGACAAAGCTAACATTGTTAGAGGTTATCATAATGCATTGCCAGTTTCTATTGCTTAATTTCAGCATTCCACCACCAAATTAACGTGCGCTGGTAATTAGCATAAAATGTAGGCGATTAAAATGACGTGCTGTTAATTAATCTAATGGTTTAAAATGATGACTAGTTTTCAATATTTGGCTCATCTCTCAACCCCATATTTGCTTATTGGTCAAATACCCAATTAGACTGAGTCGCTTTGTGTGACTGAACTGACGTCGACCTGAAATAGACATTAACACAGACATTTCCGAGCCACTGTAGCATCGTGTCTAGGAGACTGAGGCGTGATTCATATCTTACCTCTGCCTGAACTCATTTGGCAGCCTCTGGCAAGATGAGCACCCTCTGCTCCAACAGTCCTATCTGCAGCATGGGGAGGGAGTGATAATAATACTGACCTATCTCTCCAGATTACTATAAGGATTACGGAGATGGTTACATGAAATGCTTTGAACCCTCTTAAGTGTTCAGATGTAATGCTAAGTATTAGTATGTCTTACAGAGTAGAGTTTTGACCTTTGGAAATCCTATATGGATTGAGAACTGCACACATTTCTCCCACCGTGATTCAGGGCATATTTCTCTTTCCCATCACTCCCGATAGCTAGTTACTGTGTATAGCAATTATACACATAAGCTTAAAAGCATTGGCTCCCTGTCTCTCCATGAATTTCCATTTTGATTGGGAATCCAAGCCTTAAGGTCTGTTCATAGATATATGCTTATAACATACTTGATAATGTGGCAGTGTTGTGTAATGGTTAGAGGGCTGCTCTGAGATCTAAGACACCAGCATTCAATTCTTCTCCTCAGCCATGAAGCTCTCTGGGTGACCTTGGGTCAGTCACATTTTCAACCTAAGTAATCTCACAAGGTTGCCATAGGGATGAAAATAAGAAGAGAAAGCCATGTATATTGTATTGAGATCTTTGCACGAAAGGAAGCCTAAAAACGCATACATAGATGTGATCATTGAGTATCAAGTAATAATATTGTATGTATGAATTGGCCATCACAGATCAATAGAGGTGAGTGGATTTCTCTGAATGTATCCGTTTATGGCTTACTCTTTACAGTAATTCAGTCCTTAATTCTGGAAAATTTCTAAAACACTTTCTAGAATCAGAGCATGTAAAGTTCACTCCTGTTTTCATAACTTTCTGTAGGTTTGTAATCTTGTCCGTTTGATGAAAATGTCAACTCAGTGTGTGACAGCAGTGGAAAAGGAAAACTGTACACTGGGTGTGATTAGGAAAGGAATTGAAAATAAAATGGCCAATATTATAATGCTCCATCTGGAGTACTATGATTGCCATATCTCAAAAAGGTAGAAAATGTACTGAAGAAGGTAACCAAGATGACCAAAGGAAAGAAACACCTTTCAAGTAGTTGTGAGCGCGAATTGGCCGTGTTTGGTAGCAAGATCAGCTGTGGTGTGTTATCAGAGATGGTGTTCCTAATGGTTTGTAGTCCATCTTTGTGGGGGATGTTGATGTATAAGGACTCAGCCAGTTTGGTGTGGTGGTTAAGAGCGCAGGACGCTAATCTGGAGAGCTGGGTTTGATTCCCTACTCTTCCACTTGAAGCCAGCTGGGTGACCTTGGGCTAGTCACAGCTCTCTGGAGCTCTCTCAGCCCCACCCACCTCACAAGGTGTTTTGTTATGGGGATAATAATAACATACTTTGTAAACCACTCTGAGTGGGCATTAAGTTGTCCTGAAAGGCGGTATATAAATCAAATGTTGTTGTTGTTGTTGTTATGGTGGCCAAAATAGATTGTCAACAGATTGTACTTTTCTCACGAAGTTTGTGGAGTCTCACACAATGGGGTTATTTACGGCACAGGGTCTGAGAAGGGAGTCCATGTATTCAGGCAACTGAACAACTACTCACCCACAAGTACTTTAGATTTGGTAAAGATTTATTCCTTTGGATCAACAGCACAACGATGGGAACTTACACGGCACTGCAATATGCTAACATTTTCATTGCTGACTTGGAACAGTGCTCGCTCAGCTTCCACCTGCTAGAGCTCCTACTGTACTTGAGATTTATTGATGGCACATGAGAAAGGAGCACTGGAGGAATTTCACCAGACATTCAGCAGCTTCCACCCCACCATCAACCTGACCATGAATTAATCCACACAGGAAGTACATTTTCTAGACACCACTCTACAAATACATGACGGATGCTCAAGAACCACCTTATACTGGAGACCTACCAATCGGAAAACATATATATACCTCAAGTCACCATCTTAAACACACCAAACATTCCATTGTCTACAGCCAAACTCTACGTTACAGCCACATCCGTTCCAGCCCCTCCAATAGAAATTCTCACCTGCAAGATCTACAATAGACGTTTTTGGAACTACAGTACCCAACTGATGTAGTAAGGAAACAGATCAACAAAGCCAGAATGATACCAACAAGATATGCCCCAAAGAAACAACAACAGAATGCCACTGGTGGTCCCATTCAGCTCTCAGCTCAAACCAGTTCAACACATCATCAATGGCTTGCAACCTATGCCGGACGGTGATACTCTTCTCTCACAAGCATTGGGAAGCAAACGTTTTATTGCTCACAGACAGCCCTCTAGTCTGAAACAACTTCTCACAGTAATGTACTTCATAACACAGACATGGACTCTGGGACCACGGCCTGCACTAAACCAAGATGCCAACTCTTTCCCCAAATTCACTCCAAAACACAATCACTGGACCTAACAACACTGATTGTACCATCTCGGGTTCATTCACTAGTTCATCTTCCAATGTTATATATGCTATCAAGTGTCAGCTATGCGCTTCCACTCTCCACATTGGACAGACAGGTCAGTTCCTACGCAAAAGAATAAATGAACATAAATCTGACATTAGAAATTATGTATTTATGTATTTATTTATTTTGATTTCTATTCTGCCCTCCCCACTAAGGGCTCAGGGCGGATTACAGCATATTAAAACACATTAAAGTTAATTTATACAGTTAAAACCATCATAGATTAATATAATATAATATAATATAATATAATATAATATAATATAATATAATATAATATAATATAATATAATATAATATAATATAATATAATATAATATTCAGATGGCAGCAATCAATAGCAGCAGACACAACTCGACATGGTAAAATTATTCAAAAACCAGGACATTCCATTGTTCACTAAAAGTAGCTGTCCTCAGACAAAGAAGTTTCCAGAGTAGATTGCTGAATTTGAATTCATTCACAAGTTCAGAACAATGGAATTCCCCGGAGCTGAGCAGAGATATAGCATTCTTATCTCACTACAGATGCTAATTTCTGCTTGAATCAAGCTGCATTGTGTCTTTACATCCTGACTCCCTTCTTTGCTTCATCTCTGCTACCTCCAGACTGGAATATAAAGGCTCAGGGATTTTTTCCCTGTGTTTGAAGAAGGGAGCTCTGACTCTCAAAAGCTTCTACCCTGAAAATCTTGTTAGTCTCCTCTGAACTCGAGTCCTGCTGTTCTAGTCAAATTAGAAATCAAGTTATGATGAATTTGATGAGTTAGTCACAGGAGAAAGGTGCAGGGAATTTGGGACCCTTCTCCAACGTGAGTGAGAAGGACATGTTTTATTAGGCTAAGTTTTTATCAGGCATATTGTTTCTGCTTGCCCATCTGATATGCTGATTGATGCTTCATCACGCATACGCCCATGCTTGATCTTTCCTTCTCCTCTTCCATTGATGAAGAAGAGAGACTTCGTCTGGAAGACTCCATCTGCTGCTTTGATTGCTGATATCTCTATAAATTGTTCTTAATAAATACAGATCTTCCTTAAACTGTGCCCAAGTATGTCTGTATGGCTTAATTGCCACTTTTCTTTTCATCCTTATCTGTTCACCAAGCACAAAACTTGCCCAGCAGGATCAGACCAAAAGTCACCATCCTGTTTTTTATGTAGACAATAGAGATGGGCAGAAACCAAACTACGAACCAAAATTAAGCATGAACCAGGCCGGTTCATGGTTTGTGAACCGCGGTTTGTCAGATCCCATTTCTGACGAACCACCACGAACTTTTAGGCTTGTTCGTTTGGTTCATTTTTTGGTTCGTCACTGCAGACAGCCTGGTGCCAATCAATCAGTTTCTTACGCGATTCGGTTTCGTTTTCGCAGCCATGTCGGACGCTCCTCTCGGCAGGTCCGAGAGGAAGCGGCCGAGCCGCCTGGCCGGGTGGCTGATCTGCAAAGGTTAGCCCCCAGACTCTCAGGCAGAGAGTCTGAGTCCGGGACGCGGCGGGAAGAACCCTCTGACAGATCGAGGCAGGGGGTAAATCGCCCGTTTGTCCCTATGGAGGCCGGCGGACGAGCGCGGCACCTAGTGTGCTGCTGGGCTATGGAAAACGGCAAGGAGCAGGATTAGGCGAAAGCCTGCAAGTAAGTGAAATCCCTTCTGTTACTACAAGCGTATGTGAGGAGTGGTGGGGTCTGAAGGTTAGAAGACTCGGATTTTTCCCCCCTCATAGAGTCTCGGAAGATTGGTGGTTTCCCCCCCCCCCGCCTAAAATGGCAGCGAAAAAGCAGAGTCCTTCTCTTGGCAAGTCAGTTACGGCGGCCTTGCAGAGGGGTGAGACGCTTGAGGAACTGGTTAAAAGAGCGGTTATGGAAGCCATAAAACCCTTTGTTGACAAGCTGAATGAAACAGATCAAAGGGTGGGCTTAATTGAAAGCGATGTGAAAGCCATTAAAGAAGCAGCGGGGGGGGGGCAGAGAAGTCTGCCCGGGAAAGTGCGTCACTTACGAGAGCAACGAACAGGGAATTAAAGTTGGTGGAAAACCAGCTGATCGGACTGCAAGTGGAGCGAATACAAACCATTTTGCGTCTCCAGAATGTTAAAGAGGAGGAAAAAGAGGATTTATGGGATCTCGCCTCGGAACTTTTAGTGACACCCGCGAGGGCAACTAAAGAAGAAGTGAAAAGCGCCATTTTGGGAGTCCGTCGGGCATCTTCAAAATATGCAACGAAGCGGCAGCTGCCTCGCGAGATTGTTATCGAGTTTTCATCTAGGAGGGTCCGGGACAGTATCCTATATAATTCATACAATGCGGAATTGGACTTTCTGGGAAATAAAGTCAAGATATTGAAGGACATTCCATTTTTAGTGCGGAAGAAAAGATTTAAGTACAAGATGTTGGCAGCTCTTTTGAGGGAACGGGACATAAAGTACAAATGGCTACTCCCGGAAGGAATCGGGTTTAGTTATAAAGATAAAGCTTACAAGATTAATTCGGAAGATCAGCTAAGGGATTTTGTGGATAAAAATCCAGAATTTGGACCAGACACCAAGCAAAAAGAAGAGGATCCGAAGCCTGAAGGGAGGGGGGAGGCAATGAGCGCTCCGGCGGTAGCTGCGCAGAGGGAATTGCGCCCGAGGCCCAGGGGAGGGGAAAAGATTTAATTTGAACTGTAATTTGTAATTTGTATGATCAACCACTCCGTCACTATTTTATTAAGCTATTTTTTTACTATGGCAGTATGAAGGGAAAGCATTGAAATGTAGTGTTTAGTGTTTGTAGGTTACCTTCCCCTTTTTTCCACCCCCCCTCCCTTTCTCTTTTTTCTCCCTTCTTTCCCATCCCTTGTGCTATTGTAGTCTTTTGAAGTTACTGTTTTGTAGGTTATGTATGTATGTAGTAGTTTTGTATGTTAGATATTGAAAAATAAAAAATATTATAAAAAAAAAATCAGTTTCTTACGCAACAGGGGATGGACTTCCTGTAGACCATCTGTTGACCCTGAAGTGAACTTCTGCTGTCCCGGAAGTGACCTTCTGCTGACCCGGAAGTGATGGTTTTCTGACCTGGATGTGACATTTTCACGAACCAAAGGAACCGGTTCACGAACCAGGGGCAGGTTTATGAAAGTTCATGGTTTGTGAAATTTGATGAATCATGAACCATATGGTTCAGGTTTTGTTGATTCATCTCTAGTAGATAATCAAATACTTCTGGGGTATTCACAAGCAAGGCATGAAGGCAGCTTATAACCTACCAATGTGTGATGGTGGAGAGTGTCCTCAAGTCATAGCTGACTTATGGTGACCCCCCCCCTTTGCAGGGTTTTCATAGCAAAAGACTAACAGTGGTGGTTTGCCATTTTCTGCCTCTGCAGCCCTGATCTTCATTGGAGGTCTCTCATCCAATTACTAGCCAAGGCCAACCCTGCTTAGCTTCTAAGATCTGACAAGATCAGGTTCACCTAGGCTATCCAGGTCAGGGCACTGTTGCCTGGAGCCCCCTCTCCAGAGTCTGGACATGGATTTTTTATATGAACAGGGCTTAACTTGGCACTGAGGCCAACATGATGCATAAAGAAGGGAACATATGGAACTGGCAGGGCAACCCCCTGATCAGCTTCCATAAGCCACCCTCTCTGCAAACATTCTGGAGTGGCTCCACTGCACCCAGGGATAAATGGTCCTGCTTGCCAAGATGCCTGCCCCTGCTGAGATCCCTACAGGAACCAGGACCAGCAGTGAGAGATGGAGAAGAGAAGCCATGTTCCAGAAAGCAGTTTTAAAAGGACAAATTCTTCCTGTAGACGCTATAGCCAGCCAGTGCTGCTGTCATGAACTGTTTACACGTTGCACCTTTGATGTGCAGATACCCAAAAGGGAGACCGGGAAATGAGGTGCCTCAGACTCTGGGAATCCCACATCAAAACAATGGATCGCAATAAAATGTACATAGAGCCCCATTTGCATCTTTTCTTCTCCGTGGAAGTGTCCCCAAGTACCATCAATAAACTCAATTGCTTCCTTCCCGCTCTTTCCCCCTCCCTCTTGTCCTCTCAAGGTGTCACCAAGGAAAACATTAAATTCCAAATTATTCATCCCGGATATCTTATGTCCTGTTAAAGTGGCACATTAATTGCTTTTGTTAAATTTCCTGAGAACCATCAACGGTATAGATCATTCCACTGGTCATGCCCTGGGACAGAGAATTGGATTTTTAAGGAAGGGGTCAGCACTCACCACCACACACATCATTTTCCCCTATTCCAACTGGCATAGTGCAGGCACTATGTTAGATCTCTCACTCCTCACTGCTGAAATCTCTGCTTCTCGCTGGACAGGTGCATATTGCCCATCAGCGATACTCCTGCTAATGCGACCGTCTATATTTTCCCACCTTTTATTTCCTAGTAGTGAATGTGTGTGTGTTTCTTGTACTCTGTACACTCAAGATCATTAAGTAAAAGCTTTGATTCATTGAAGTATTAGTCTCCTCTTTTATTGAATGGTGCCACAAACCCACGTCCAACTCAGGCTTGGGCTGACCCTCCCCTACCATGAGGTAAAACTTCTCCTCTTTAAGCCTATGAAGCTGTATGCTGGGCTGGGAAGCCTCTGGTAGCGTGGTTGAGGTTAAGCTTCAACTTTCCTTCTTGTCCCACCCTTAAGGATTATTAAAGATGGTTACCCAGCCAAGTCTTAGTAGGGGACAGATCAGGGGTTTGTGCTTCCCTTTAGCAGAAACTGTCACACAAGGCTTGGGGAAGTACAAAAGGTAACAGAAGGTTTATTTACAGAAGGTAAAGTCAGAGGGCAGGTAGGCAGGTGTTTGAACTGAAGAAATAAAGGTTTTTGTACAGGTACTTCACTGGTGTGAGGCACAAAACACGTGGAATAACACTAGGTTGCTGGCTTCATTCAGAGGTTGACACCACTTCACAGATGTTATACTTTATGTACTCAAACACAAACACAGCATGACACAGCATGACCTGCCCTCCTCTCCAGACTTAAGGGTGCTCCACTGAGACAAACCCTTCCTAGATACTGAGCAGGCATTATAGTTATGAGCTATCACCCTGTTCCTGGCACTGAAGGGGAGACTCCTCTCTACCCACTTCCTTGGCCCACTATAAGTCCCAGATCTCTTGAGTCTAAGTAGGAGTTAGTGCTGGTTTCCCCCACTTTAGTCCTCCTAGGACTAAAAGTGCTTCACAAACATTATTTCCTCTCACAGAGGATTCTCTGGCTGACCCTCTCTGGTCTAAAGCCAGGCTCCAACTCCCTTTCACTCTCTTGTTTACTCTCCATCTCCAACTGACAGTCCCCTCAACATGCCATCCCCAACTGCCATTTCAGGCTAGTCCCCATGGGGTGGGGGGGAGGAAACATGTCAATCATCCCTCATTGACTGGAAATCTCAGCATCTGAAGCTGAGTCTGTCACAGATGGGCTCCAGGATTCTGACCCTGGTATACATTGGTCATGATCCCTTAAGAATGGCCTGCTGCTTATTAACTCCCCATCTTTAGGGCAGTTTGGCTAACAGCACCGATGTGTGATATTTGTCTAAATATAAGATACACTTCATATTTTCTGAACTTTGAGGTCCCATTTACTATAACTCTTGAAATATCTCTTCTTCAGCCATTTTGTCTAACTCGGTTTTAAAATAATCTAAGCAATCAGAGATCAAGGTCACTGTTCAGACTTTCATTTTGGAGAACCTCAAAGTAATCATCGCAATAATACCACCAGCTCATTAATCTATCATTGATGGAGCTTTAAGGATTAATTCCACTACAGTCTGAACAGTAATTGAATACACTACAGACTTAAATGTCTTCTGTCCTTGCAGCCATTCTCACTTAGAAGCTTAGGATAACATCTGCTCGATCTTTGAACTAAGGCATCCTTAATTGCTTGCCAGCCAGTCATGGGAAATGCAGAGCAATGATTAATCCTGTGGATCACATCCAGACAGGTGTCTCCACCTGAAGATATCGCCATTGTTAATTATAAATAAAGGATAGGCAACGGATGGCCCAAAACTTGACCCTTTCCCCAGAAGCTTGTTGTATTTATCTTAATGCTCTCTCCCACTGAAAGCCAAACTACAAGTGACGAATGACACAGATTGGACACTTGTCTGCTTCCCTCAAGTTTTGATGGGAAATGTAGGCAGCTTGGCGGAATGTTGGACAAGTGACAGTTGAAAAGTCCATTGGACAGCAGTCGGAGAGCCAAGCTGCAAGACCAGGATGCCTACATTTCCTATCAAAACTTGAGGGAAGCTGACAAGTGTCCAACCTGTGTCAGGTATCACTTGTAGCTTGGCTCTCAGATAAACACAGGCAGATGTGAGTAAAAAGTGAAGGTGTGTAAGAAAATTCTGAGGTCTCTGCATTTGCCCTTCTCCCAGTTCTATAGAAGCGGATCAGTAAGTGGAGTCAACAGTGATTTTTTTTAAGCTTTTGTTCAATACAAAAGTTGGATGCTAACAATAATTACCAGCTCAAAGTTCAAAACCCGTTGTTGGATCGCCCATCTGTCATGGAAAGCCTAGGGCCTTGATCATGAGTCTGGAATATTTATATTCCCTAGCAATGCAGAGAGAACTGAATTCTATGCCTTGAGTGTAAGTCGAAATGTAGGAACTATCCTTTTTTAAAAAATCAGGAACTATTTGAGTTTTTAAAGCTTCTCTCTGATGAATTATCGCCTACTGTCTTGGCTGCCTCTGGGCTTGGATGGAAGTTCTAGTTAGCAGTGATGACCAGAAGCCATGAAAGATCGTTGAGCTAGTACATTGCCTGTCTTCTTCTCAGTTGGGGAATATAAATATCTCTCTCTCCCATTTGTTCCCTGCTGTAAAGAATCTATGAGAGGAGAGTGAAACGAAATTTCAATTTTTAAGGTGCCGAATGTTGAATAAACGGCTCTCTTGAGGAGAGTAACTCTTGGTTAACTGTCCATGAAAGAGCTGCAAGTTACTGTTATAGCTTATTAATGAACAGCAGTAGTGACCTCCAAGGGTTAATTAATAATATCGAGATCTTTACGCAATTACCTCTTAGAAATATTTCATTGGCAAAAATCTGTTTTGAGTATGACAGCTTAGGAACTAGTAGGAGAATAACTGTTCAAGAGGCTCCACATATTTATTTGTAAAATTATTTATATCATACCTATTTATTTAAAACATTAGGCCCACACATATACAACATAAGCTCATGAGATGGCTTCCAACTTATATTAAACATAACCATTTAATACTTAAAATGAATAAATGTCATGAAACCAAATACATTATCTACCAGGGAACCCAATGATATGAACTTAGTCTAGCCTGGAAGATGGCACCCTACCTCGACACGGCCAATCTAGCCACCTGTATCCATGTCATGGTAACATCAAGACTTGACTACTGTCTGTAATGCATTCTACATAAGTCTCCCCTCTAAGTTAACCACATAGAAGAGCCTGTCCCTAATGGACATTATCTCAGACAGCTCCATAGAGAAATGACATCCCAAGCCGGAATTTGTTTTGTTTTCTCCTGGCTTGAGCCAGAAGAAAGAAAATAGCATGGTCACACCTTATCTACAGGCCTAAATGCAAGATCAGACATTTTTAGGACAGGAAAAGAAAGATTTTGCAAAGGGCGATTCAAGGGAAATTATAAAATCCCTGTCACCAAAAAGAAGCAATCTTATGTCTAGTTGACATTTTTTTCTGTACCTGGACTGTGTCTTGAGCACATGTTGCAGACACCATAGGTGAAGATCCTCAATCACTGAAGTAAGGTTATGGATGAGTTCTAAATGCTTTGCAGCTTTAAAAATCAATAGCCTATCCTAACTTTCCATCAAATAGGATATGTCAGAATTAGGGTCAGAAGGTTGCAGCTTTATCATTGCAGTTTCTTTGTCCTTGCTCTTCTATTGTGTTTCCAAATGATGTGTGCACTATTTTGAATGCCGCCAGTCTGATTTCTGTGTAAAGCCCTCTTCAGTCATGCCTATCAAGGAATAGTAACAAGAGGGGCAGCAATTGATCCCTCCATTCTGTAAGGGCCAAGCTACAAGTGACAAATGACACTTGAATGGCAAGTGGATCAAGTGGAGAGCAAGTGGAGGGCAAGTGAACAGGGAGGAATACACTTGTCATTCAAGTCGTCACTTGTAGGGCCAAGCTACACATGACGAATGACACTTGAACGGCAAGTGTATTTCTCCCTGTTCACTTGCCCTCCACTCAATCCACTTGCCGTTCAAGTGTCATTCGTCATGTGTAGTTTGGCCCTAAGTGAGCAAGCAAACGTGCTAGCTCCCACAGGACATGGGAAGCAAGGTGGCACCTGTAAGCAGAAACACAATAGAGTGCCTCTGTGTGCTAGAAACTGACTAGCTAGTGGCAGTGGAAGTTACCCAGAGAGTGTGTGAGTATAGATTGCAGGAGTAGAAAGAGACCAGCTTGGCTGGACAGGAGACCTGGCATAGGCCAATGAATTCCCTCTCCCATGTGGACAGAAACAAAGGTTTGTGAGTCCCTTTTCCCCAAATGGGGGTCACCTCATTTAAACTTCACACAATCCATTGCTTAGCTTAAGCTGAGAAGGAGCAACATATAGAGAAATTCATGGCTGAAAAGGATTTGAACTCAGGCCTTCCAACAGGTTTACAGCCTGTTCATCTCTATTCTCACGAACAGGCCACAGCCATTAGAAGCCAACTCACAGCTGATAAAGAATCCACTGATACAGAATATGCTGGGAGTCAGTTTCTGATCTCCAGGAGAATTTTTGCTTTGAACCTAGCAAAGGATGGTTTTGGTTTTTTTTCAAAGTGGGGTGTTCAGGAGCCAACTCTGTGTTGGTCAGGTAGAAATTGGATTCTTCTGATCTTCGGACCTGGAAACTTTGTAGTCTCTCAGCGCTGCTGAGATGAAGCACATTTGGTGGGTGGTGAATGATCAGAAGTCTGGCTGATTATCTTATCTGCACTCCAAACTGGGTTGCTTTGGGCCATGGATAAAAGGAGGAGATAACTCCTGTTTTCTACTGCCCATGGTCCCGGGAGGGGGAAATCATTTCTCCCCACCACAAACTATTGGCTTGGGCTGCAGAGAAAAGGAGATTGTCTGTTTATTCTTTCTCTTTTGCAATGGGGTGATCTAAAGTATTGCTTCTGTTGTCTCCTCCCACCTGTAGCTTGAAGGGGAGGGAAGACAAATTATCTCTTTCTCCTCTCCCTTTTCCAACAAGGAGATCAGAAGCTGGTCACTTCTGATCTTCACCTTCACTATGTAACACTTTTTAAGACCAGGGGGGAGAGGGACTCCCAGCTCTGGCTTTCAGGGAGAGAGAGCTGCTGTTAGAGAGACAGGAAAAGTGAATTGGAGCTTGAATTTTCTTTGTGTGGTAGGATAGAGATCTATCCCTTCAGGTTCCAGGGCTGCTGCCAGGCTCTGGGCCAAGTTATTATTTATTATTGGTACCTTTCCTGCTGCCTGCTCAGGTAGGGTTTCTGGAAGTGGTGCAGTAGGGATTTACCCCTTCAAGTTCCAGCGCTGCTGCCAGGCTCTGGGGCCAAGCTGTTATTTATTATTGGTACATTTCCTGCTGCCTGCTCAGGTAGGGTTTCTGGGAGTGGTGCAGTAGGGATTTACCCCTTCAAGTTCCAGCGCTGCTGCCAGGCTCTGGGGCCTAAGCTATTATTTATTATTGGTACCTCTCCTGGTGCCTGCTCAGGTCAGGTTTCTGGGAGTAGTGCAGTAGGGATCTTGACTTGGATGATGGCTGGAGGAGAGCCTGCTGGCCTCCACAAACAGTCAACCCTGAACATGTTCGTGAACAGGGCAATGTTCGTGGTTGTTCGTGAGTTCCTGTTCGTGGATGGCAATGAACAATGAACATCATGTTCTGGTTTTTTTTCTGTTTGTGCCCATCTCTAGTCAGGATCGCTGGCATTTTTTGACGGTTGCTAGCTGAAAAGGCAGACTGCAGCGTGGGACCCCACATACAAGTACAACCCCAATTGTTTGATGGATAGGGCGCTATAGGCTTGGTGTGGGTTCCATTTGCCTGGCTGGCCAGGTCCCAGCCATGTCCATTGGATGGCTCGTGCCTGGGGCAGCTGGGCTTGCCCAGACAGGTGAAGACAGAGGTCCAGGGGTGGCCCCTGGGCTCGACCTGTACTTCTAGTTAGGCCCTTATCATGTTATGTTTAATGCTATGTTGTTGCCAAATAAAATGGCCCTTTAGTTCCCAATAGTAGTGTTTGCCTCTTCTTTCCACCTTGGGGGGGGCAATGTAATCTGCCTTGAGTCTCAGTAAGAAAGATGGACTGTAAATGATATAAATAAACGTATACCCCATTTTTCTCCCCAACTCAAAGTGGCTTCCATCATTCTCCTCTGTTCCATTTTTTCTTCACAATAACCTTGTGAGGTAGAGTAGGCTGAATGTATATGACAGGCTCAACTCCCCCAGTGAATTTCCACAGAGGAGAAGGGATTTGAACCTTGGTCTCCCAAATCCTAATCCTAGACTTTACCCACTGTACCCCACTTGCCCTCTGGAGGGGAAGCTCCATCTCAAATAAACAAGCTTTGCCAACACTTCAGAAGCTACTGTAAACCTAACAGATGGTCTGTTTTCTCCCCCTCCCCTTTCCTGGGGTGCGAAAATTAAAATAATGTTTCCCGAGTAACTGCCAGGACTTTAAACCCAACAGGCAGGGACACCGCCATTTACGCCACTGTGTATGCAAATGCTGATCAGTGGACCACAGGATGAGATGCAGTCCTGATCATATCCAAGAACTTAAAGAGGTGGATACATCTGGCATCCCTTGCCCCGATGCCCCCGTATGTCTTTTGTTTTGTAAATGCTACATTTAACGGTTCGCTTGTAACTGACAAATGCAGCAGAGTTAATTTTGCTCCTAAATTGTACAACTTCAAGGAAGTTTGCAACATCGTCTCTCTCTCTCTACTTTTTTTATCAAATGACGAGCCATATGCTTGCAAATTTCAAAGTGCTAATTAAACTAAACACGCCTAAGCACTTTTTAAAAAAAACCACTGTATGCCATTATCGAAAGGCAAATATCGTGCTGGTAAATAGTTTTAATAGGCTATGCCATCTGCATGTCAAATGTCCACCACCCACGTCGAAATTTTCTGACTTTGACAACATCGCTTAACCTCTTGTGCAGAAAGCGGCACATTTGAGGTCTTGCCTGTACCTCAACAGAAGCGTTGTAAAGCTCAGTGGTTATTAAAGTCACTGGGGTTCAACCGCCAAAGTACTTGCTGCCAGATTACACTAATGGAAAATTGCAAGACTCAAAATTGAAACGTCCTTGAAGAGCTCAGGAAAGGGAGTAATTGGGGAAAAAAGTCAAAATAAATGTGACTGATTCCCCCACCCAATTCTAAACTCCCCATATTATTTAGGGGTGGGCAGCCTGTCTTCAAAGCATTCTAACATACGGAAGCCCACATCAAAATAAAAGGCTTTGCTGAATGAATGAATGCTGCTGCAGTAGTAAAAAAAAATGTGAAGATACATGATGTAGCCATTCCCTCACTATCTATTCCACACCTTTTAAATTTATTTATTTATTTATATCATATTTATATTCTGCCATCCCCGCAAGCAGGCTCAGGGCAGATAACAACCTTAAAATCATTTTAAAACGTTCCATATTAAAACATTAAAACATTATATAAAAAAAGCAGCACTCTTTGCCTGGCGGCAGCAATACAACCAGGGCTCATCTGGAGGCGGAATGTGCCGGAACGACGTTCCGGTAGATCTGAAAAGAGGCCACGTGGGTTTTGGCCCTGCCCACGTGATTCCTTTTCCTCCTGGCTGTCCTCGTCTTTATTTTCATTTGTGACACGTGAGAGAGTGAGTGAGTGAGTGAGTGAGTGAGTGAGTGAGTGAGTGAGTGAGTGAGTGAGTGAGTGAGTGAGTGAGTGAGTGAGTGAGTGAGTGAGTGAGTGCAAGACGGGTGGGTGAGTGAGTGAGTGTGTGCAAGCCGGGTGGGGCTGGACTCCAAAGGAGGGTAAGCTGCATTGAATTCATTCTGCTGCTTTATTTTCATTTGTGACTTGTGAGAGAAAGTGAGTGAGTGCGTGCGTATGTGCCTGAAAGCAGGGCTGGCTCTCCAGAGGAGAGTAAGCTGCTTTGACTTGATTCTGCTTTAATGAAATACCTGGAGATTTTGGGGGAAAGGGGCCTGAGGGGTGGATGGTGCCTTCTGACACACTTCTGGTGATGTCAGGGGGTGTGGCATATGCTAATGATATATGCTAATGAGTTCCTGCAGTTCTTTTTCTAGGAAATGACCCCTGAATACAACTAATAACCAATGATACAGCAGTACAACTGGATATAGCAGCACCGCAACAGCAGCTGAAAAACAGTGGTGGGCAACTTTCACCAGGAAGGGGGCAGATGTTGCATCCTCCGACCAGTGGAAAGATAGTAAATCCTGCCGGGCCCTGGTCTCAGAAGACAGAGTGTTCCACCAGGTAGGAGCCAGGACTGAGAAAGCCCTGGCACTAGTCAAGGCGAGGCGGGCCTCCTTGGAGCCAGGGACCAATAACAATTGTTTTTCTCCTGATCGGAGGGTCCTCCAGGGAATATATGGGGAGAGACGGTCCCTCAAATTTAACAGCTGTGAGGGCAGAAATTCAAAAACCTCTCAAGATCTTGTTTGCAGGTGTCTTACGGTGTAAATCAATTGCATACCCCCCTCCCTCCAAGCAGGTGCTATACATAATTGGCTAATCACTCCATTATCTGTCTCAGGAAACTAAGGAGGATAGCTAAGACTGATTTAACATTGGAACTAAAAATGCAGGGCACTGGTAGAAGACAAAGAGAGGAATTTGTCAAACACTGCCAGACATCATGGTATGTACCAGGAAGTAACCTCAAGGTTTGAGGCTGGGACTTACCCTGGAGAATTACTATGGACTGTGTGTGCTCAGTGGCCTTTTTAGGAACCAGACAGTGATCATCATGTTGTTGTCAGTATTGTTTCCTGAGCAACTGGAATGTTTATTAACGTTCTATGTATGGATGACTAAGAAATCCAATTCCACCTGATTTTGCAATTGCATCAAAATTGGATCCATGTGACTTCTAACAATCAGTGTGACCAAGTCATTTTTATCACCCCCTCTCCCAGCAAATATGCTCCTAGGGCTGGCGACTATGCTGGTGCAAAGTTGTTCGTCCGGATGCTGTGTACAAGATGAACTTTGCAAGGTAAAATTGAACTGAACCAACCAGGAATGCTTCTCCCATCTTATCAAGGGAGGCTGAATAAGGAATATTTTCCCAGTTAACATCTTGGGGGTGAAGTTCTTAGCATGCCTCATTGGAATACATTCTCCAGATTAGCGGCGGACCCCACAGAGAACAACTTCCACATATGAGCCTTGCAAATATGTTCAAAATTAAACTTATGCAATCCACAGTGCCTATTTTGTCTCAGGATAAGCATTCTATACTTTGAAATTGATGGTTCGTGCACAGTTAAAAACCAGCAACATTGTAGAGTATTTGCAGTTTGGCATAGTGGTTATGAGCGGCAGGACTCTAAACTGAAGAACCAGGTTTGATTCCCCATTCCTCCATCTGAAGCCAGCTGGGTGACCTTGGGTCAGTCACAGCTCTCTCAGAGCTCTCTCAGCCCCACCCACCACACAGGGTGATTGTTGTGAGGATAATAATAACACACTATGTAAACCGCTCTGAGTGGGCATTAAGTTGTCCGGAAGGGCGGTATATAAATCAAATGTTATTATTATTGTTATTATGTGTGCTGCTGTTGGTATTTACTAGGGTCAGAATTTACCAGATGGTTCAGGTTGACGGGAACTATAGTTTTTTCAGCCATCCAGTTTGTGAAGATTACAGTTTCCATAGTCCAGGAAGAATTTATACTGGTAAAGATTAGGAAAAACGATTCACAAGGAAGACTGAACCTACTAACCATTCACAAATACCCATCAAGCATTTCAGAATTTTAAGACAGTCTGTCTACAAAAGGGCAAGTGGTTTTAGGTCAAGCATAAAAAACTTCATCCATCATTACAGGTTTCTTAGATGAATCTGCATTCCATTTTCTATGCTGGAGTACATCTTCATTTAGACAGTTGCTCGTGGCATGACAGATTGTCCTGAAATTATTTTTATGTCATGTCCTGAGTCTTACATTTTAATTAAGTAAAGAGACACATTAAGTAGAAAAATTATGGCCCCAAATTGTTTTTATGGAGTGATTTCCTTTGAAGAGCTATATACCCAAGGTGAAAATTTCCATGCTTAAATGTGTCCTTTTTTTTTGAGGGGGGGAGAGAGGATGCATAGATATAAAAGGGCTTTGTAATGATATTTAATTCGTTACTTTCTATTCAACCCATGTGTTGGAGGACCGCATATGCTTTTATAACCTATTGTACTGTGTATTGAAAGTCCCAGCCATTGATCATATTGATTTACACAGTAATATGCCTTTAGTCTCATTGAGAATGGCAGACTATAAATAACATAACATAAACATAAACCTGAACACAGGGAAACTTGTGACATAAACAAATCCTATAGTCTATACATTACCTATGGTGTTAGTTCACAAACTCTGTTTGCTTCTAAACAGAATCCTAGCTACCAGCAGCAGAGAGAAAAGCCAAAGATGGATTCCATTTACCATCCCAAATAATACTAGTAACTATAAACTTATGGCATGGAAGACATAGTCCATGAAGAAGGCTCAGACTTAATTCTTGACTTTAAAAACAATCCTCAGATATGGTTGCCTGCTCTGGATTGGAAAATTGTTGAAGATTTGGGGACAGAGCATAGGGAGGGTGGAGTTTGGGGAGGCGCTCAGCAGGGTATAATACCATTGAGTCCATCCTCCAAGAGAACAAATCTCTGTTGTCTGGAGATCAGTTGTCATTCTGGGAGAACTCCAGGCCCTGCCTGGAGGTTGGCAACCCTACTAAGGTTGCCGTTGTTAGGAAAGACTTTTCTCTACTTGAGACCCTGGAGAGCAGCTGCCACTCAAAGAAAGAAAGATTGAGCCAAGGGTTTCTTTCGTAGTAAGTTCATACCCTGTCCTTTCATAAAAATTTTAGGCAGTCACACATGGAGGATATCTTAAAAGGAAATATAGTAGACAAGAAAAGATAAAAAGAAATGGAAAATACTATACCATTTCCTTCTAATCTTCATCGCCTTCCCTATTGTGGCAATTATTATTGAACTATGCAAAGGCATTTATTGACGTTTACTGGACTTGGCTTAAGACATTGACCAATCTACCAATCTGCTCAATTGATGTCACCCATCACCATCACTTGATGGTATTCCCCCCTTTTTTCTCTCCTGCTTTTCAATTGACTGATCGTGGAAAAGAGCAAGTGAGGGTGGAAGGTTGCCCAACATGGCAACCAGGGATGCTGTGAGTGGGCAGCTGGAAGTCCTATTTTCTATCAGCAGTCGACTATAGGATGCACAGCTGCTGTGTCCTGCTAAAATCCCCAAGATCTTCCAAGTTCTGTTCCTGTTTGCCTGCATCTGTTTTGTCCTTGAGCTATCCTGGAGAATCAGCTTTCGAAAACGAGTCCTGTTATGGAAAGTCCAATCTGCAGGAGACAATACTGCAGGCTCCCAGATGGCGCTGAGGCCCAACAGGCAGCAGGGCTGTGCACACAAGATATTTAGATAAATGGATACAAAATAGTAAAGAGTCCAGTAGATCCTTTAAGACTAGCCAACTTTATTGTAGCATAAGCTTTCGAGAACCACAGCTCTCTTCATCAGATGCGTGACTCTTTACTATTTTGCAACTACAGACTAATACGGCTAACTCCTCTGATGTATATACATACATAGTCATATATGGAATGGACCCAGTCCACATTTTCACTCAGTCTCAGTTCCCTCTTTATTACGGCTTCCATCACATTTGATTTTTCTTTTTTGGGTGGCCATATGGAACCCCTTCCTTTTTCACCAACAGAAAATCTGGCTGGATCCACCCCTACGTTTATATTAAGCGAGTACCCTTGACCTTATTATAAATGACAACTAAACAGATTTTGAGCAGACATTTTGTGAAGTGCTGCCAAAATTCTCCCCTTGTCTATCATAATTAATGGAAAGACAACCTTCAAGTGGTTTTAGAGGGACAATAACCATTTTGTCACAGAAGAAAAATCTTAGTCGCCACAATTATATCGGGGTAGAGTCAGGCATTCAGTTATGCTTTTGTGAGTGAAGACTATCTCAGTATTCAAGCACAAATGAGCAAAGAGAGATTCTCATTCTGAAATAATCAGGAGTATGTGTGTCCCTTTAAAACCCTTTAATAGTGCCTCCCACCATTCTTTCTTATTCTCTTTCAGTTACAAAAAGGGAGAAAAGCTTAGAAAAAATCATGATCTGACGCAAATCAGCAAGCAAAGGAATTATTTCAGTGCAGGTGTCATTTGCATACGGCAGCCGGGACCCATCAATAATTGAATTGCCCTGTTTTGTGCCAACTGAAGTTTCTAACTTGTCTTCAAGGGCAACTTCTGAGAGAGAGCAGAGGAGTAATCTAACCTCAGGGTTATAGGAGCACGGATCAGGTGCTGGCTGAATCTAGAACAGAGAATAACTTCTTTAGAATAAAACTTTTTATCTCACCTTCTGACTGGGATAAAAAGAGTCAGATCTCCATTCCTACTCCTGCTGGACAAGGGGAGTTTGACTCTCAGAAGCTTATACCCTGGAAACTCTTTGTTGGTCTTCAGGGGTCATTTCGAAGAAAAAGAGCTGGAGGGACTAATTAGCATAACTCATTAGCATATGCCATGCCTCTTGCCATCAGCGCAAGTGTGTCATTAGTATAACTGATTTGCATATGCCACACCCCCTGACATCACCTATTCTGGCTGTTTTGGACCCTATCTCCCATCCAACCACTGGGTCACAAAATGGAAAATTTGAAAATGGCCAACGATTGCCAACCTTTGCATCTGAAAAAGTGAGTTCGGATTCATGAAAGCTCCTTCCTTCCTTCCTTCCTTAAATTATTTTTGATCCATCTTTCTCATTGAGACTCAACGCAGATTACACAATGTAAGACAATATATTCAAAAGCTGAAACATTCAATAGATCATGCAACGTGTGTGTAAAGAGCTGTCGAGTCACAACTGACATATGATGGCCCCTGCTGGGGCATTCGTGACAAGTGAGAAGCAGAGGTGGTCTGCCAGTGCCTTCCTCTGCATAGTCTTCCTTGGTGGTCTGCCATCCAAATACTGACCCTGCTTAGCTTCCAAGATCTGAAGAAATGGGGATGTACCATGCCACCTTCCCTCTCAGACTGTGCAATAGGGTATGCAAATTTGCAGAAATTTGAAAAAACAAGCGGAAATCTAATATAGAGATGCAACAAAGGATAAGTGATTAAACATGACATATTAAACAGCGCAGAAACCACCCAGAAGGAACATACTTACAGCAAGAGGCAGTATACAGTAGTATAATCTATAGTCCCTATCTGTTTACCGGTGCATCTCTTTGCACCATTTCCTTACAACTCAGCCTTATTATCCATGTAAAAAAGCCCTCCTGAATAATTCAGTTTTGCAGTTTGTGGAAAGCCAGGAGCATGGGAGCCCTCATAACCCTTTCAGGCAGGTTATGCCATAAAAAGGGGAATATTCCAAAAAATGTGCATGTATGAACATTTGTGGATTCTGCCCATTTATAAGGTGGCACCTGTATAAAGCCCTTTTCAAATGAACGAAACTGCCATGACAGATCATAGTGAGAGAGGCAGTTCTGTGGATATGAGGGACCAAGGTCATAAAATAAAAGTATTTTTAGTCTGTAATGTGCCACTTCCCTGACCTGGACAGCCCAGGTGAGCCTTATCTCAACAGATGTCAGAAGCTAAGCAGGAGCAGCCTTGGTTAATAACTGGATGGGAGACCTCCAAAGAAGACTAGGGTTGCAGAGGCAGGCAATGGCAAACCACTTCTGTTAGTCTCTTGCCTTGAAAGCCCCACCAGGGATCACCATAAGTCAACTATGACTTGAACATACTTTCTACCAACCACCAAGTTGCCACTAGACTTCTGTTTTAATTTGCTACAATGGACAAACGCAGCTCCCTTCTGCAAATAGGGAGGGAAGACTCATTTTATAAAGGTCTTAATATTGACTCCTCAAGCAGTTTGGAGAACTCGCTCACAATCAAGGAATTATTTCTAATCTTTGCTAGTAAGATTTGCAGTGCAAATGATCTCCAGATGACTGAGATGAGCTCCCCTGGCTGCTTTGAAGGATGACCTCTATAGCATTAGTCTTTGCTGAAGTCCCTCCCCTCCCCAAACCCCACCCTGCCCAATCTACACCCCCTCAAATCTGCAGGAATTGCCTAACTCAGAGTTGGCACGCCTAACTTAAACCCTTCTAACAGTCTCTCTACAGGAGACATCTGACACATAAAGAACACATGTCAGGATATGCAACGTTAACCAGGAAGGGTAGTTTAAAAAGACAGAGCCGGAGGCAGGGCAAAGGCTTTGCTATACACTGGAGCTGTGTGAAGGGGCTGTGAAATGCCAGAAGGGAAACGTCAGCCCATTATAACCTCTCTATGTCCAAGCCCAGCTCTGAAAGGCAGCTCCAGCCCCTTTCCATTCCTCGCTGCCCTCCGGTTGCAATCCTTCTCAGTTTTAGACTGGAGAGGTGAAATTGACAGCGCCTTCAGGGAGACAAAGATGAAATTAACAAACTATCTGAGGAGCGATCTCTGCCTGCTCTGTCTTTTTAAACTATGCTTCCTGGCTAACATTGTGTCTCCCTACACTTGACCAACATGCGCCAAGGCATTTTGAGTAGAGAGACTCTTAAGTCAATTAACATCAGTGGACTTAGAAGGGACTAACTCTGTTTAGAATTACACTGTTAATCAGTCAGGAAGGGAAAGGATTATTCTTGTAAAATTAAAGCTCTCATCCATATCTCTTTGGGAGATCCATCCCCATCTACCTTAAGCCATTTAATGAGATGAGATTCTGCAGGTGCTCCATACCCAAAGCAAGCTAAAAAGAGACACACAGAGCCAAAAATACACAGAGACAAATGCTACACAGCTATGAACCTACAATTGCAGTCAGCACGGGGTAGCGGGTAAGTAGTAAGTGCCCATGATAAGTTTCAGCACACAATTTATAGACTTTTATAGAAAAAGTCTGTAAGCAAACAACTGGTATAAGAGTAGGGTTGCCAACTCTGGGCTAGGAAATTCCTGGAGATTTGGGGCAGCTTTAGGAAGAGTGGAGTTTGGGAGGGGACAGATCTCAGTAAGGCATAATGTCATACAGTTCACCCGTCAAAGCAGCCATTTTCTCCAGAGGAGCTGGAGATTGGTTGCAATTCCAGGAGATCTCCAGGCCCCGCCTAGATACAGGCAACCCTATGTAAGAGAACTGATAAAATCACATGGTTTACTTTATCTCTTGAGCTCCTATCAGAAGTTCCCAGTTTACTGTTCCTGTTTGTTGGACCTAACTTCTCCTAACAGTTCTTGTTCTTAGAACCAGTAAGTCCTGTTTTTTTAAGACACTCACATCAGGACAGAACATAGAGGGCCTCCTTTGATGTTACCATGTTGAGTTGTGACTCTCTCTTAACAACAATCATTACAGCATGGCATGTTTAATCACAGTTTTCAGGTTCTTGGGTTAAAACCACCATAACAAGGCCCAGAAGGTGGAAGGATTTTGCAGGCTTCACTAGGAAGGCCAAGAACATATATTGGTCTTAATTTTTTTGATACATGATCCCATTCATATCCTCCTTTCCTTTCCTGTCCCCTTTTCCTTTTCTTACAGTTACTGTGAAGTGGATGGATCCTTCCATCGAAGACTTGCTGGTTATAAATGATTCATCACGCACTTTTGTCAACCTTATTATTGGTGCTTGAATCTAGGTAAATGTCAAGTCATCCCTGTTAATTCCCACAACCAAGGCAGCTCAGAGGGTAATAGCACTGAGAAACAGCATGTTTGATCTTCAAGAAGATCCCTGTTGCTGGTGTGTTTTATTTTGATGGGTTAGGAGCAATGTCTTGCATTCAGATTTTCCATACAGAGGGAAATCCCAGGTGCCTGCTTCGTGGACTAGAATTCCATTTTTCACTCTAGCGACTGCAAACAAACATTTATAACTAGGATTACCAAACTCCAGCTGGGACCTGGTGATCTCCTGGAGTCACAACTGATCTCCAGATTCTAGAAATCAGTTCCTCTGGAGAAAATAGCAGCTTTTGTAGATAAATACTATGGTGTCACATCCTTGCTGAAGTCCTTCTTCTCCACAAATCCTGCCCTCCCCAGGTTCCACCCCTAAATCTCCAGGAATTTCACAATCTGGAGTTGGCAACCCGATTTATAACTGATTAGTACAAATCAAAATGTGGGGAAAAAATCACATAGATGCACACACTTGCCAGACTGTATTTCTGGCTTTCCTAGGTTGCTTCTGGTCACCCACAATGACTCATTGGGGAGGTCTGAGCACTTGTCTATGCTTCTTTTCTATAATCTTGGAAGGCGAGTGAAAAACTTAAGCCAGCAGCTGACTCTAGAGCTCCCAACTCCAAGATGGGAAATCTCTCGAGATTTGGGGGGTGGAGCCTGGGGATGGTGGGGTTTGGAAGGGGAGGGACCTCATCAGGGTATAATACCGTAGAGTCCATCTTTCAAGGCAGCCATTTTCTCCAGGGAAACTTTCATCTAGAGATCAGCTCTAATTCTGGGAGACTGGCAACCGTTTGTTAAGAAGTAGCAGTGGGGGAGCAATTGGCTTTCCGAGGTCGTGGGCTTCCCAAGGCATCTGGGTGGGATTTTATTCGTGCATGCATTCGTACATTCATGCATGCATTCATTCATTTTTTCGTTTGTTCATTTGTCCATCCATCCGTCCATCTGTTCGTTCATTCATTCATTCACCTACTTATTTACTTTATTTATACCCCACCTTTCTCCCCAGTGGGGAACAAAAGTGGTTTACATCATTCTCCTCTTCTCCATATTATCCTCACAACATGGAGGTAGGTTAGGCTGAGAGGCTATGACTGGCCCAAGGTCGTCCAGCAAGTTTCCCTGGCAGAGTGGGGATTCGAACCTGGTTCTCCCAGATGCTAGTACAACACTTTAACAAAGTTCTTCTTATGTTTCTATTTTTACACTTAAGGCCAGAGCTCCAGATTTTCCTCCCCCCTCACTCCTTAAGACAAAGGCCATTTCCACATGGCTTACCTTATTCTGCAAAATAGCGAAATCTCGCACGAAATCTCACAAGAAAACGCTGTTCTGGCGTCTTCTCGTGCGATAGCATCTTCTCGCGAGATTTCGTGTATTCGTGCAAGATTTCGAGACGTCGCACAAGATTTCGCTATTTTACAGAATAAGGTAAGCCATGTGGAAACGGCCAAAGTTGCAGTGCTCAAGAAATTATCCTCCCGCATAAGAGAGTCCTGTTCCCTCGGTCTCCCTAGTAATATCCACAGTGTTGGGAAGACAGTAGGAATTGCGGATTAGATTTGTCCACAGAAAAACATCCCTCCCTCCAGCAAGAGCACTTGCTTATGTCACTTCCTGATCTTTAATCCACATTTCCTGCCAGTCTCCATAGTGCTGGGAGGCCAGTGGGGAGTGTGAATTATCAACCAATCAGACAAGATCTGAGCTTGGCTTTTTGTCCCTTCAACTATCCATGGCCCCAGGCAATTGTTCAGCCTTGCCATAGACTAATGCTGGCATGAGCTGTGTCAACAACATATGCTCGTTTGGAGGAGGACCGGGAGACCAGCACGAAAAAAGAAAGATCTGCTCTGTATCTTTTCGAGAGGAATTATCCTTCCAAGAAAACAGAATGAAAGTTGTGGAACTTGACAGACAGTGAAATTTATTCATTCACAGCTATATTCCATTTCCAGAAATAACAGCAGTGATGATCTAGGGACGGGAGGGCTCATGCTTTGTGTATGTTCGGGTCTGTAGGCAAGATTTTCCCCCTCTAAGGAAACTACTGTGCCTCATTCAATTTAACAACAACAAGAAGAACAACAGAAACAATAACAACAGCAACATTTGATTTTTATGCTGGTCTTCAGGACAACTTAATGCCCACTCAGAGCGGTTTATGAAGTGTGTTATTATTATCCTTACAATAATCACCCTGTGAGGTGGGTGAGGCTGAGAGAGCTCCAAGAAGCTACGACTGACCCAAGGTCACCCAGCTGGCTTCAAGCAGAGGAGTGGGGAATCAAACTGCCTCTCCAGATTAGATTCCTGCTGCTCTTAACCACTACACCAAACTGGCTTTCAATATACCCCCTCTTACTCATCACCTGAAGACACTGGGAGCAGTTTGCAACCCCTTGTTTAAATTCAGGATGGCCTGATCTTTGCTGCAGCACAGTAATCATTTGTTAGACGGCTGAGTCACCTGAGATTGAGAGCTGTCGCCTGAACAATGTTACACTTCTGTTAGTCGTTTGCACCTCCCTGAACTGAATGCAATGTCCAATGCTTCCTGATCAGATTCATTTTAATATACAAAACAAGGAACGAGCAAAACAAAGCCTGTCTCTGTGCAATGGCTAATTAACTTACAAGATTTGCCAGTACTTGGGGTCACTTGTTGAAATGAATTGACAGCAGTTTCAGGAATGACAATAAGAGATGCTTCTTTATATGTCTGTTTCCTGATTCCCAAAAAACTACCAGACTTCTTACTAGTGAATCCATGGTTGGGCAAATGATTCCTCACTCCGAGCTCCTGTTGTCCACTACTGCTCCAAGGGGTAGCAGTGGGGGAAAAAAAATTTAACCTCTCTGGGCATCCAAAGCACAATAGGAGAAGCTCTAGGAAATCACCAGAAACTCTATGATTTTGCCATAGAGTTTCCAGCAATTCTTTGAGTTACCATCATCACTTCTGGGTTTTCCCCAGAAGGATATCATCATGTTCACGATGACACCTCCCACCATGTCCTTGCCCCCAACCCCCAACCCTTGCCATGCCTGGCTAACTTAATCAGTCTACTGAGTTTTGTGCACATAGAAACCTTCTCAAGCTGTCCCCATGCGCAAAGCTGTTTAAAGGATGTATTTAAGGCAGTTTGGTGTAGTAGTTAAGAGCGGTGGGACTCTAATCTGGAGAGACAGGTTTGATTCCCCACTCCTCTGCTTGAAGCCAGCTGGGTGACCTTGGGTCAGTCACAGCTCTCTCAGAGCTCTCTCAGCCCCACCCACCTCACAGGTTGATTGTCGTGAGGAGCATAATAACACACTTTGTAAACCGCTCTGAATGGGTGTTAAGTTGTCCTGAAGGGCGGTATATAAATCTGTTGTTGTTGTTGTTGTTGTTGTTGTTGTTGTTGTTGTTGTTGTTGTTGTTGTTGTTGTTGTTGTTGTTGTTGTTGTTGTTGTTGTTGTTGTTGTTATAAAGGATGTATTTGACTGCTCTAGTGCAAAGAGGGGGCACACTGTGGTTCTATGCTTTATGCAAGTTAGTTGATTTGATGACCTGATTTGAGAGGCACATGGCCTCTTCCGAAGGGGAGGGGGGATAGGGCCTATTCTCTGGTAAATGAGATTATTCTATTCTTGGACTGGGCAAAAGCAGCCCTAAGCTGCAAGCGGCAAGTAGCTACTGTGCGGGGCAAAGCCACTTGGCCCAGTGCTTTGTCTGGACCTCCACAGGGAACTGGAGGGTGATCCGATCAGGATCTTTTCTCACATGTAAACAATGGAGTTGGAACAATGTAAGTTGGCCTGGCATACACGTTTGTGTCAAAGTTCACAGTATATCTCTCTCTCACAATCTCTCTGTCTTGCCATGCTGAGAGGTAGGCATGAAGGAGAGATAAATCAGTCTGAGATCAGTGGGTCTTATTTCACTTTTCTCTCTCTTTGCACACTCCTTCCCCTCTCTTTCTCCCTTTCCCTCTTAATTTTGTTCTACTTTACTGTTCTTTTAAACATGTGAGGGCCAGGGGGCATCTTTGTAATGTTCGTGGTGGATGTCAGCTGTCCTGCCTGAGGGACCGAAAAAGAGCCAAACAAGATTAAGAAAACATGAAGTTGTACTGAGAGTTTCCAAACCCGCCCCCCCCACACACACACCATCCTTTGTTTAGGTATCTTGAATGGTCTCTTTTCGATCCAAATCAGAACTGGAGAATATTTGTTGCAGCCCTACACAGAACTCCCCTTCGGCAATGCCCAGACCTGCTCCTACACAGATAATGCAGACTTCTAATCAGTCCCGTTGCAACTCGTTCTGCAAAAAGGATTTGGGAGAGGAAATCCCACCGCATTTAAATCAGTGAGCTGCTAAAGTGCAGAGTGTCCTTTTATCCACTCACCTCCCCCTACATTCAAAGGAAGGAAAGAAATGACATCCCAATGGATTTGGTCAGCCAGGAAGTACGTGTCCAAACTCACTTTTGAAAAGAGCATATTGCAGAATGGCTGGGTTCTTTATGGATTAGGCAAAGTCCCACTTTGCTGTGAAACTCCTCTCATTTGTTATAAGCCCTATGATATTTTTCCCCCACCCAGCCCACCACCACCACTTCTGTACCCTTTGGGCACCTTCACTCTCTTCTTCAATTACAAAGCAACATTCAGATTCTGCTGGGAATCAGCTGGGACACGCAAGTGCAAAAATCACACCGAGAACCTCCAAAGGAGATTGTTTTTAGGCTGGAATGGTTAAAATTTGACACAAGCGCTATTCAGTGGCAGTATATCGGGAGGCTCACGGGAGCGACCTCCACCAGTTCTTTGGCATCTTCACATAGCAGCTGTCGATTCAGACCTCTGCTGACCTCCTGTGGAAGCAAATCGGTTTGTTGACTTCAGCAGAAGTTGGAGGATGCATCAAGTACAGTGTGAACTCCAGAAGGAAAAGCCCTTGTACAGAGTAATGGGAGAAAAAGCCGCTCCACTCTCTGTTTTAGCGGTGAGAGAGGCCATTCTGGTAAGGATCTTAGCCAACCAAAACACCATCTCACTAGTACGATCTCTGAAAAGCATTTAATGGCTCCCTAGCAGGGTGTATCTGTTTTGCATGCTGAAGGCCCCATTTCAAACCCCAGCATCTCCTCTTAAAAGGATTAGAGAGTAGAAGCCGGAGGTTTGGAGGGAAATATTTGCCTACTGCCCTCACTTTCTGATTGTCCAAAAGCAGCAGCAGCAGCAACAACAATAATAATAACAGCAAAAACAAAACAACAAACAATAACAATAGTAACAACAACAACAACAACATTTTATTTATTTATTTATTTCAAATTTCTATTCTACCCTCCCCACTGGCAGGCTCAGGGGAGATAACAACATATTAAAATACAATAAAAATTCATCTGCATTCAAACATCATTAAAACAGCAGTGTATTTCTATTAATACACATTTAAAACACGATGGTGGACAGCCTTTACATGGAGGGTTTGATTTTTATACTGCCCTTCAGGACAACTTAATGCCCACTCAGAGTGGTTTACAAAGTGTGCTATTATTATCTTCATGACAATCACCCTGTGAGGTGGGTGGGGCTGAGAGAGCTCCAAGAAGCTGTGAATGACCCAAGGTCACCCAGCTGGCTTCAAGTGGAGGAGTAGGGAATCAAACCCAGTTCTTCAGAGTAGAGTCCTGCCTCTCTTAATCACTATACCAAACTGGCCAAGACCATTTGCCAGGTCTACACTGAGGTCCTCAATTATGGGCCTGTATCAGTTTTCACCTATGGACCATTTGGTCCATCTTACCAGTAAGTTGTTGCAAGTTTTGAATTAGAAAGATATAAAAATGTACTGTATTGTAATATTTATTCCTCCTTATTGCCGCCTTTCTCAGTTTCCCCTTGTCTGCATGATTTTGTAAGTTCCTAGGGGGGGAAGAACCTTTAAAAATAGGATGCTAACTAGGATACTCATTCTTTTGACTAAACTTTCCCACAATCAGCTACCCAACCAATGCTACTTAAAGCTGCAGAAGGTGAGGAAGAGAAAGGCGGTTTCCTTCTGCAAAGAAGCAAGGTGCCTCAGCTCTCGTGCGTATATGGTTCATATGAATCTGTCTTATAATGGATTAGATCACTAGTATCAAGCTTTCCAAGGTCTCACATCACCTACCACATGCTCCTTTGAACTGGACATGCCATAAATCAGTCGATCAGATGCTGGGATTCATACCTGTGTCCATTTATATCACATGAAGCTACCTTATATAGTGAATCAGACCTTTGGCAAATCAAGGTCAACGCTGTAATTGGACCAGGCAGTAAGTGACATGATGCCTGCCTTGACTTCTACCTGCCTCGGGGAGTCTCCTGCCTGCCAGTTGCAAAACCGAACAACAGCCAAGAGCGTAGGGCTGAGTAAGGTAGTACAGTTTCGTTAATGACGAAGTCTTTGGGGCTTCTCTGCCCTTTCTTGCGGCTCAGCTTAGGAAAGGTGAGGGAATTCCACAGGCATAAGTCAGCGTACCATTGAAATCCGCAGCGGCATAAATCAATTTGTGGAGACACGGGGCTTTCCCAAGGAGAGGAAACTATCCTGGTATTAATTCTACTTTAGCTCCCCAGCAACACAGCCATACAATTTACAATCTTGCTAATTTGCCATCCCTGTCAGCGGTTATTGATTCGGTTTTTATCTGTACGCAGCCTTCAGGCTACATCCTTGCCACCTCAAAATGGAACTCATATATTTGAAGAAGAAAAGGAAGTGCCTTCCTTAGGTTTGCAAGTGAGATGGGGATTTTATAAGCACAGGATGTTGTGTATTACAGAAACTGCAAAAATATTGTCTCCCGTGGTCATACGGGAGAAGCAAATTCCTGGAAACATGGAGATAAGTTTTATTACATTTGTACACAGTGCAAGATAAAATCAGTTGCTGTCTATTGTCTTAAAGGCAAACTGATTCTAGCAAGAAGATAAGTGCCAATGTTGTTTTATATAGTCCTTTGTAAGAGTCATGTTCCTATCTGGGTATTAAATCTCCATTAGCCTTCCTCGACTGACTCTAATACAAGGAAATAGCTGCAGAATGTATTCCCAAACAAGAGCATTTTGCTTCTTCACTTTAATACAACCTTTTGAAAAAATTAACTAAATTTGCTCCCAACCTAGAGTCATACATATATAATCTGTTAAACAAAACTCTGTCTTGGCCAGATTGTAAAGGTTGCTCACCCCTTTCTTGATTAAAAGTTCTGTGCTTTTGAGAATTAAAGTGTAACTACACAGTAGGCCCAACTCCTTTCAGGTAACGGATGTGTGACTGAACTAGTCAGATGTACGCTAGGCAACTCACCTTAAAAAGCAGGATTTGTTATCTTTCCACTGGGCCTGTAAGTAGACATGGGCACAAATCGAAATACGAATCAAATTTCGTGAGGAATTGGGCCAATTCATGTATCGCAAAAATGCGTTTTGTGGGATTGAATTTTTCACAAAATCCACAACTTTGGGGGCTGATTCATTTGATTTGTGAATGCTTCGTGATGCCAGACAGGCTGGTGCCGACTCATTGATTCCCTAGGCAACATAGGCCCGGAATGTCTGCAGACCTTTTGTTGCCATGGAATCCCCAATCTTAGCCCACTTAACCTTGATAGGCAGCTCTCCTTGTCAACCTGAGATCTCCCATTCTGTTCTATGGGAGCAATGAGCAGGGAAAGATGGGTCTTCTGTAGCTATGGAAACACCAATCTCATCCCTCCAAACCCTGTTAGGCAGGTCTGTCTGCCAACCAGAGAGCTCCTGTTCTGCTCTATGTGAGCATTTCTTATATAAGGCACAACTCAGTGCCTCCTGCTTTCAGTTCCAATAGACAGAGGGAGAGGGAGGAGCTATTTCTGGGATTTATAGTGAGAGAGAGTGGATTTGGAAGCTTTTGGCTGGATTTGCTGCTGCTTCAAAAGAGACTGAAAAGACTCTTTTTTTCTGCTCTTTTCCTTGCTGGGAAGGTTGTTGGGTGAGGGTGCCTTTGAAGTCTCCCTGAAAGTTTGGCATCTCTGAGTATGAACAGGGCCATTGTAGGGCCCCAGATTTGACAAATCACAAACCTAACGAATAGTTTCATGAAACGGGACAATTTCGTGAAAGCTCGTGGCTCCGAAGACCAACTCCCAGACGGGAGGACCCGCAGTGGAACTGTAGAACTTGCTGGAGAAATAGTAGCCACCAAACGCTCAACAGGGCAACTAAACTCCTGTTTCGGGATTTCTTCTTCAAGAGCGTTAGCAAGCAGCAGTCATGCAATTCTGAATCTGTTGACTCACTCCTCTCAACCCAATTGGGAACCAGATACGTGTATTTTGTAAGCATCCAGTAGAGCACTCACAAATGCCAGTGAAACATTTTTGCCTGCAAAACCGTGAGCAATTTCAGGCCAAGCATGAGCTTTTTCACCCACTACTATCTGTTAACCTTCCCAATATCGTCACTGTTGAAGGGTTTCTCTCATTTAGGACAGTGAATTCTCAAGAGTCCCACTTGGTTTAGGTCGTTTCCCTTCATTCTGCCAATTTTCTAATTTTCCATCTTGCTATTGATTTTTTAAAAACACTGCCGGTGCTGTGTCATTTTCCTACAGCCCTTCAATGAGCCACTGCGGGCCAGATTTATGTCATTATCATGCAAGCAAATAAATTAGCATCCCAACAAACTTGCTATGAAAGCCAAAAGGCAGAAGCAAAATGGGTGTCGTGGCTGAAGGCAATTATTTCCTTTTAAATGGATAAGAGTTCCTGTTGGGAATTGATAGGGCCTTCGAATGTGCATGACATCAGAGCAATAAATTGGAAAGGAGGTAAAAAGCTTCAAATGGCCCAATCCACTGATGAGGGTTTTTTTCCCTCCTCCCCCAGACATTTGATATAAAAAAATACAGCAAGCAAAGGACTTCTTGTATTACTAGGGTTTTATTTCCACTGCAGTAGAATGCTGTAATATTTCTAAGTGTTATCTAAACACAAAGGTGAACGTCTCTTAAAGCTCGATAGCAAGTTCTTCACAGCCACACAGAAACTGTATTGGCTTTGGGTCAAAAGTACAACTGGGCTCACATTTCACAGCGATCGCATTGTAATTCAGAAGAATTACCACCCCTGTCCGGCGCATTGAACAAAATCCAAGGTATATATACTCATGATTAATTTCCCAGGGGCAGGTGTAGGCCTCAAGGCTCTCTAGAAGTCATATTCTGGGATGGGAAAAGCTTATCCCTAGTCTTGTATTGTAAGACAGGATTCAAATCAGACCTTCTACCAGTTCGGCCCAGGTGTGCAAACCTGTGCAGTCAAACACTGCCTGGCATGCTATCTCCATTCTGGTTTCAGGCATCATACAGCTGTGGCCCTCATCAGATGACATCAGGGCCCAATGACACCTTGGGCTCCAGGTAGAAGGCCTCAGGTTTAAACTCGGGTCTCATTACCATCTCCAATAAGCCTTGGTATCTCCAGCTTAAATAAGGATCTTACGTGGTGCATTTTGGACAGTACCCATTTCTGCCTGTTTTAAAGTATTAATGAAATTAGGTTTCACGTCAAAGCAAAATTTGTCTCCTGTTGCTGACCTAGAGTTGCTCATACACCAGCGAGAAGACCCCTCAGGAGTCAAATATACTTTTTTACAGAGAGAATGATAATAACTGTGCTAATATACCTCTCTCCTAGACAGACTGGTGCCCCACTCAGAGCAGTGAACAAAGTTCAGCTTGGAACAATACAACTCGGAAGCTGGGGCTGAGAGGAGTGGCTTCCCCAAGGCCACCTGCTGAACTCAAGGCAGTAGTGGGATTCGAACTAGCAGAGTGCTGATTCACAGCCCAACCACTCAACCACTATGCTACAGCAGCTCTGGTGCTAGCTACACTTATATACTGATCTTCTAGACAGATTAATGCCCTAATTAGAGCAGTGAACAAAGACAGCATTCTTATTATCTGCACAATACAGTTGGGGAGCTAGGCTGAGAGGAGTGGCTTCCCCAAGGTCACCTGGGGAGCTCATGGCAATAGTGGGATTTGAACTAGCAGAGTGCTGATTTGCAACCCAACCATTTAAACACTATGCTAAAGTAGCTCTAATGTATTGCATCCTCCCTGCACATCCCTAAAATATATGGACTCTTTTTTTCAGACAACATTTTTTGTCATACTGCAATATGAATGTCTCACTTTATGACCTAGTATATTTATTCACTGCTTTTCTCCCTGAAGGGACCTAAAGCTGCTTACATTAATAAATGCAACTGAAAAAAACCCATAGAATTTAAAAAAAAACAAACAGCAAGTAAATAACTATAAGTTAGACCAGTCTTGAATATGGTGCTTCATTCTATTTGAGGGCATGAACCACAGGCTAAGAGCCATGAGCTCTTTGTCCCTTGCCCTTCAGCTCCCACCCAACGGATTCACATCTCCCACCGAAGGGTCCACATTAGAGATGGGCATGAACTGAAATACAAACCAAAGTTCATCACAAACTGGGCTGTTTTTTGGTTCGCAAACTGGTGGTTCGCTGGAGCTCATTTTCTGACAAACCACAACAAACTACTACGATTTTAGAGCAGTTCGTTTTTCAGTTCATCACTGCAGATAGCCTAGTGGTGATCAATCAGTTTCCTAGGCAATGGGGGGGGGCTTTCTGCAGACCTCCTGCAGTCCCAGAAGTGACGCGTTCATGAACAAAATGAACAGGTTCACGAACTGGGCAATTTCATGCCAGTTCGTAGTCGTGGTTCATGAAACATGACAAACCACAAACCTCAATGAACCTCCATTTTTCTGGTTCGTGCCCATCTCTAGTCCTCATCTATACCTAGAGACAGGAAGAGAAGGAGAGAAAGCATAGTCAATGTGTTATGGCTGGCAACATTAATGTTCCTCCCATTCAGCTCCCCCCTCTAGGAAATGGGGGGCACTGCACAAATAGGAGGAGACCCCTTTGTCCCTACTATTATATGTGTAGTATGTCTCTAGTCCTTCAAGAGGACAGCAAAATAATTGTGCTCAGTGTTAATGGCTTGGGGGGATTATTGTTAAATGTTTTTAGATTTTGGTCTCTGAAATAGTTAATTGGTTTTACAAAAAGCTAAGAAAAGAATTGTGAAAGAAACCTAGAAATATGTTTGGATCATAAGTTCAACAAATTAACATTGCTGAAACATCAAGGAAGAAGTTTTATCTTTGGGATCTCGCTGACATAAAATATGTTTGAATGGAGTTAGAAAAGAGGATATTCAAACAGGGTTTTTTTAAAAAAAATCTTGGAGCAATGTCCCATTGATTAACATTTCTAGCGTCACATTCTACCAGTTATTAAAGAAATTACAGGCTATGTGATTCTCTTGGATGCTGTAGGAGCGTTATCTGCTTCTGTCAAAGAAATTGTTAACAAGTCCCATCATGAACTGATATTGGATTTATTAATGTCTGCAAAGATCTATTTTCTCCATAAATGAGGGAACCGAATGAAACGTGGTGTTCCTTCTGTTAGAAAATGGATTTCTCATAAACAAAAATGAAGAGCATGGTTAAGTTTGAAACAGCTACTAATATTTCCATTGTAAAGCCCTCATTTTATTTTTTTAAATTGATAAATGAAGACTGGTCCCAGTTCAAAGGGCTGGTTATTACTTTTAAGACCCTACATAGCTTGTGGCTATCCTTGTCAGTTGCATAGTCTCCTAGCGATTCCTGTCTCTGCCCGTTGATCACCAGCTGATCGGCAGGAGAAGGCAGGCCTTGGAAATGGGCCTAGTGTGGGCAGGCCAGGGAAAGGGCACGAGCTGCACCCATGTCCCTGGCCAATGATGTCACTTTCAGCACAATCAGGCAGTTATGACATCATTGCAGGGCTGATTCTCGTTATGGACGGGGCACTAATCTGTGTAGAACAGCGGTAGGTAAATGCAATTGTTGTTCTTGTTCTTATTCTTTAAGAATCAGTCCAAAACATAGCTTTAATTGTTGAAGAAGTGACCCTGGTGCAATGCCATCATTTCTGGGTCGTGCCGGAAGTGACCTCATCAGCCAGGGATGCATCTGAGTGCTATCACATGTGTGCATCAGGAATAGCAGCGAGAACCTGCCATCACCTCCTACCAGTTGCCAGGAGGGACCTAGCAACCCTGCTTGGGACCCTCATATTTATTGAATCACATTTCCTACATTCCCACATAAACCATAGTGCAGTTAAGCTCTTCAGGCAAATTTCCCCTGAAGGTACTCTCTCTTATGACTAGTGGTTAGATCCTCTGTCCTCTGGAATGGCATATATGAGTGGCTGCCAAGGGTGCCTTCACTTGATGCAATCTGTAAGGCATATAACGTACGATTGCTAGCCAATGGCTGGGGACATGGGTCAGTGCAATCAGCATGATAATGTTACATAACATCACTTCTATGGAAAACCTGGCAGTGAAGTCACAGCTCTCTAGAAATCACTGAAAACTCTATGGTTATAACGTAGCATTTCTGGCAATTCCTAGAGAGGCACAACATCACTTCTGGCTTTTCCCCAGAAGTGATGTACCACCACTTTGCCAATGGTGACATTTTGATTTATTTTTCTCCCACATGCTGACAGAGGAGTGGTGGGCAGTGGGATCTGCCGACAACGTGACATGTACATTTTGTGTCAAAGGGCATTTGGTAGAGGATAAACTGTTCTGGCAGTTTTGTCTATGTAAAATACACAGGAAGAGAGAACCAATACCACAAAAAGAGATAACCGATCCAGAGACTTAAGGAAGTCTGTTTCTGTGATCAAGCCCAGGGAGTTCGGCCAAGATAATCACAGTGCTTTGCTAGCCGGTCAGCTCTGAAGCTCCCTTTCGGTGCAATCTTAAGAAGAGTTATTCCAGTCTAAGCCCTGTTTGTTGTTGTGCCTTCATTCAAGACTAGCTAAATTTTATTCCCCAAGAAGCAAGCAGGTGCGAGGAAATGCATTGGCTGGTATTAGGGGTCACAGGTGTAGGTTGTGTAAAAGAAGGGAAAGGCTGTGGGGGGAACAGCATATGGTCTAGAAACAGAAAAGGGTTGTGTGCTGTGGATTTACCCAGGAGCTTTGGTCAATGGGAGATGACTGGGTGAGGCAGCAAAAAATATTGTGATTTTCTCACATGAATGGAACTTAAGAGCCAAATGTTACCATGCAGACATGGGGCCGTATCTTATCACTCTACGCAGCTATGGAGCCTTCCTCCAACTTAAGTGGCCCTTCTTCCAGAATAGGAGCCATTTTAAGTTGTAAGATGGTTGGAGGAATGCTTCAGCTTTTGCTAAGCAACATGGTAGGATACAGGTTGAAGAAATCAGAAGAAGATTGAGACTCGGAAGAGCCGCTGTGAGGGAGCTAGAGAAGATCCTTAAAGATAAAGATGTCTTTCTGGGACCCAAGATCAAGATAATCCAAACTATGGGCCAAGCTACACATGACAAATGACACTTGAACGGCAAGTGGATTGAGTGGAGGGCAAGTGAACAGGGAGAAATACACTTGCCGTTCAAGTGTCATTCGTCATGTGTAGCTTGGCCCTATGGTAGTCCCTATTGCCATGTATGGATGTGAAAGTTGGACAGTGAAGAAAGATGGCAGGAAGAAAATAGATTCATTTGAAATTGGTACTGGAGGAGAGTTTTGTCGATACCATGGACGGCCAAAAAGACAAATAAGTGGGTTCTAGATCACATCAAGCCTGAATTCTCCCTAGAAGCTAAAATGGCAAAACTGAGGATATCGTACCTTGGTCACATCATGAGGAGACAAGATTCTCTGGAAAAGTCAATAATGCTGGGAAAAGTAGAAGGCAGTGGGAAAAGAGGAAGACCTAAAATGAGATGGCTTGACTCCATAAAAGAAGCCACGGCCTCCAGTTTGCAGAATCTGAGTAAATCTGTTAATGATAGGACATTTTGAAGGTATTTTTATTTTTATTTATTTATTTATTTCAAATTTGTATTCCGCCCTCCCCACAAGCGGGCTCAGGGCGGATACCAACATATTAAAAATACAGTTAAAATACAATAAAAAATTCATATTCATTAAAAACAACACATTTAAAACAAGATGGTGGACAGCCTTCACAGGGAGGGTTTTATACACCCCTTTTTTCCAGGCCAGTGGAGGCCCAGCCTCAGCCATATGCCTGGTGGAACAACTCTGTCTTGCAGGCCCAGCGACTTTCATTCATAGGGTCGCCATAGGTCAGAGGCGACTTGCCGGGACGTATCACACACATGTGGTAGGATGCAGGCCTTTGAGCTCATTATATACTCTTTGCTGGAGAATCCGTAAGACAAACGCAACAGAAGAACAGCCTAATCTATAATGAGGAATATCACATTTTGCAGTTAACCTGGGAACTGTGCAATGTCCACTTCAAGAATGTCACCTAAGCCCTGGGCTACCGTTAAAGATGGGCCTCCATACAGAGCAGCCTAACTCATTAACTCATCACATTGTGTTTTTTTTTTTTGGTCTCTGAATCTCTGCCTGAAAGCACAACTCAGCTAAGGACATAAAGTTTTAATTACGGTATATAAAAAACATGAATTTATAGAACTCTCTGGACATCTATGGCTGGTGGAGTCAGCGTGGGGGTGGGAAACCCATTTAGCATTCATAGGCTCATGTTCTCTCATTCCTCGTCTAACGCTGGCCTGTTTGGTTGCTGCTGGGAATCGGACGCTTTTGGAATGTGCTGGGTACAATCTCGCGTTTGCTGCTGTGTGTAAGCCCTGAAAGAATTTGTGCCTTTAGAACATTTGATGTCCGTCTCTTTGTTTCTGATGCTTTCAACTTCAGGGCCATCAGCACATTGCAGGCTAGGTTGTCTATTCAGCAAAGTCATTCCTGGAAAGAGGAAAAGGTCAAAACTCAAAAGAGATTGAAATACGGGAGTTCTTTGTGTCCCCCGGAAAGAACAGAGTTCTCTCAGCATAGGTGAGCAGGGACATCTTTGTTTGCAGGTCGACAAATGCTTTTCGCCTGATACTTTAACATGTTTGCTTATATATATATATATATATCAGGTAGGGAAGCCAGGCTGCTGCTTTGCACTCCCAAGAGGATTTGTGGAGTGATGAAAAGCCAGAAGTTACTTCATGATGTTGGAGGGAGGGTGCTCGAGGATTCACCAAAACTTTATGGTTAAACCATAGAGTATTTTTTTTCTTAAAGAAATTTTATTTTAAAAGAAAAAGACAACAGAAAGTGCATTAAATGCTTAGATTATATACATATAGTATAGTAAAAGAAAAATGTAGAAAAGATACATAACAACACAGGTTTTATATAACCATAGAGGGTTATATAACCCTGATGTCATGATGTTACTTCCGGTATCCACTGGAAGTGATATTGCATGCCTGCCCTTTCCCCCCATTTCTCCCCTGCTGGCCTTTGAGGCACTGATGGGCAATAAGAGGGGTTGCTGGGAGACCTGGCACCCCTAATCTCAGGGCCTCTTTGGCCTGTGCCAGATATTCTCCAGTTTTGATATTTACTTCTTTAAAAATCTACATTGGATGCAGATGAACCTAGTACCGAAAAATAGTCACCTTGCCAACCCGTACTATTTCTCTGCTGCTTGGTCATCATCATAAGAGTCAGTGACATTTCCTGGCACTGTAACTGTCAGAACTCCTCTAGAACCAGCCCCTTGAATAGATTGCTCACCTCAGACTGCCTCTCCCTATATGTGCCCCAGAGGACGCTTAGATCAGGTGACCAACAGCTGCTAGTGGTCCCTGGCCCCAGGGAGGCCCACTTAGCCACAACCAGGGCCAGGGCCTTTTCAGTCCTGGCTCCAACCTGGTGGAACGCTCTGTCCAATGAGACCAGGGCCTGGCAGGATTTGTTATCTTTCCACCAGGCCTGTAAGACAGAGCTGTTCCGCCAGGCATATGGTGGAGGCTGAGCTGGGACCCTACCGGCCAAATAGAGGCGAACACCCTCTCTGCTAGAGGTAGCCACCACTGACCTTTCTTTTAACCAACTATGCACGGAATCTTAATATGGCAGATTCGGTGGCGGACTGAAATTGATAAATTGATTTCTCCTGCGCTGCCTTCTTTGTGCTTTTAAATATTTCTATTGTACTGTTTTTATATTCTTGTTTTATTTTTTTTTTAAATTAATTATATTGCTGTTATTAATGTGCTGTTTTATAGAACATAATCCGCCCTGAGCCTGCCAGTTCGGGGAGGGTGGAATAGAAACGGAAGGTAAATAAATGAATAAAAAATTAAAAATCAGAGGGAGAAAAAGGTTCTGGGAACTGGTTCCAGTGACGGCTCGGGGGCTCAGGGGATTCCCAATGCTGCTAGAGCCTCCTGAGACCGTGAGCCAGTACATCCAGAGGCCTCAGCCGAGGAACCATTCACCCAAAACCTGAGGGAAGCCTGTGTAAGCATCCCCATAAGTTTTATGGATCTTTGAGGGTCTTGGCATACACTAGCACACCCGTTCTCCCAAGGCCTCAGAAAGAACGACTCCTCAATAAGCAATAATAAAGTTTATTGACTATTAAGCAGAAAGAAAAAAGGACGGGAAAGAAAAAAGGACGGGAAAGACGCCCTAGGCCAGCCTGATGCCCCCTTGCCAAACTGACTCTCCCCCCTGCCCTCTGCTGGCCGGCGTGTGCTCCTCTAAGCCTGTGCAGACCAGCTCACATTCCTTCAGGCTCCTGCAGCTGGAGTATGTGCTTCTGAGCCCCTGGAAAGGGGGGAGAGACTAAAGCCCAGAGGCAACAGAGCTGGTGGCCTTTCCGCTCTTCCACCCACCTTCAAGAGTGGCATAGGGAGCCAACCTGGAGGAGAACCAGAACTTCTTTTATGGCTGCAATCCCAGCCCTTATATGCTCAAGTGCAATGACTGAACATTTCACTACATAACGACTAGCAAACCTGACCCACATCCTCATGCTGTTTTAAGGGGGAAATCTTGTTACTAATGTCTCTTAACTGGTGACCCAGGTATGTCCTGCTCCAGAATACTGCCATCAAGGACAGAGTAGTGAGAAGATCCTGTGAATTGCTACAACCTACGGGCTTTATCCCGTGGAAGATTTCCTCTCAGGGGCAGAGAATGTTCATTTATTCCTTCCTCCTATTGCAGACCTAGGACAAGAAAGTGGCATGAGTATAGCCCAATCTCACCAAGAACTACTGAAAGCCTGTTTGGTGTAGTGGTTAAGAGCGGCAGGACTCTAATCTGGAGAACCAGAATATACTAACACACTTTGTAAACTGAAGGACAGTGTATAAATCGGATGTAAACATAATCACAGCCACAGCCACAATCACAATAATAAAATCATAATCATAATTGGTTGTTGTGGGTTTTCCGGGCTGTATAGCCGTGGTTTTGGCATTGTAGTTCCCGACGTTTCGCCAGCAGCTGTGACTGGCATCTTCAGAGGTGTAGCACCAAAAGACAAAGATCTCTCAGTGTCACAGTGTGGAGAAGATGTTGGCAGGTCATTTATATCTACTCGGGAAGGTGGGGCTGAGCTGAGTCATCCTCTAAGAGTTTCCCAGGGTGTGGAATGCTAACGGAGGGAGGCTTCACTGTATCCTGAGGAGGTTCTTTTGCATATGGATTGGTGCTTGATATCCATATGCAAAAGAACCTCTTCAGGATACAGTGATGCCACCCTCTATTAGGGAGGACTGGGAGGCCATCCATGCTCCACCCCGGCTGCCTGCTGCACCGATGGGGTGGCTGGCTCGCAGCTGATGGCCAGGGAGTGCACGGAATTGTGGGTGCATTCCCAGGGGTGGCATGACGCAGTGACGTCATCGCGCAGTTTGTGTGCATGCATGCACTTTGCACATGCGCACAAGTGGTCACAGGGCAGTGACAGCCCTGGAACTGCCCCCGGGTGCCGACATTCCTCGCTACAGCCCTGAATAGAATGTAGATTTATAGCATTTCTGAATCTGCTGCTGATTGCATGAGGAGGATTTGTGGTGGCAGCCAGGAATGTAAGTCTGAAGACAGGACAAATCACAATATGCTTTAATGATCCTCATGCTGGGAAAGGAAAGTTTGGAGGGCAACCAGGAGAAGGTGGGTGGATCCGTTCCTACCACTCCAATAAGCAAAGTTGATTGATTGATTGATTACCCTATCTATCCTTTTAGCTCAAATTTAAAGTCTTCCTGCAATTGGAGGAGACTTCTTCCAGCTTGTGGCTCTACCACTGGAAGGCAAGCTGACTTGGAGGGTGGTTGTATCCACCCCAATATCTGTACTTACTGAATACAAGTGGTGTTTACTTTGAGAGTGTCTGAAGAAGGGAGCTCTGACTCAAAAATGTACACTCTGAAAATGTTGTTGGTCTCTAAGGTACCACTGGATAAAAATCCTGCTGTTCTACTGAAGACCAACCCAGCTACCCACCTAACAGACTTAGGGCCAAGCTACACATGACGAATGACACTTGAACGGCAAGTGGATTGAGTGGAGGGCAAGTGAACAGGGAGAAATACACTTGCCGTTCAAGTGTCATTCGTCATGTGTAGCTTGGCCCTTAGAGAAATTTTTATTTCTGGCAACACTTTCTTGTGATATGGGGGCAATGTTCATTAGGAAATAAGCAGCTGCGTGTTTGGGATGGGGGAAGAGAGTAAAGCGTCACTGCAGCACATGCATTGCTTGCACGGTGTCACTTTCATTATGATTAGAAAATTAAGGGCACATTGACAATGCGCATTAATAGGCAAGCATTTTCGGTCCTTCTTCTCTTATTTAAAAATACCTTCCCATTTTCTCAAAGGAAGGCTGACATTGATTGAAGACTGTCACAAGGGCTGTATAAACATAAGCTGCAGATCAAGAAGAGCATGTGGTGTTTTTTGGAAGCTAAGATGGTAATTAGAGACAAATGCAAAATGTCAACCCTATTTTCATAAAGGAAACTGCAGTATTGCTTCTGACAAATATTCGCTGAAGTGCTAAAATCTAGCAGCTATGTTCAGTTCAGAGTTATTGCCTGTGCTTTTTCTGTGGTGCAGCATCCGATGAACAACTCCTTCCATGTGGTCTTGGGTGTTGGACTCCATCATGAGAATAAACTAGAGGCATGCTACCAGAGATGGGCACGGACTGAAACATGAACCAAAGTTTGTCATGGTCCGGTTCGTGGTCCGTGAAGTGTCGGTTCATCAGAGCCCATTTCTGACGAACTGCCATGAACTTTAGGCTGGTTCATTTGGTTCTTTTTTGGTTTGTCACTGCAGACAGCCTGGCGCCGATCAATCAGTTTCCTAGGTAATGGGGGGATGGACTTTCTGCAGACCACCTGCTGCCCCGGAAGTGATGTATTCACGAACCAAATGAACCAGTTTGTGAACCGGGGCAAGTTTATGAAAGTTCGTGGTTCCATGGTTCGTGAAACACAATGAACCATGCACCTCACGGTTCAGCATTTTCCCAGTTCGTGCTACTTGCAACATATTCAAGACAGGGATTTTTTTCTTCCCGTATAAAATGTCACTGTTCCCACAGTCCACGTTGTCAGTTGCACACGGTGGCTCCTCACTAAGCATCCACATGAGATTATGAAGTTGTGAACAGTAGTTCGCTGGCCACTCCATTGTTGGAGTTTACCCGGTGGTGGGGGGTATATGATGAGAGTTAGTCGTCATATTTCCAGAAATAAATTACACGGTACTTTAAAGAATATGTTGCGTTTTATTATGAGTTGTACATTGTCACAAAACAAAAACCCCTCTCATCACAAATATACAAGGCACAGAAATCTTTCTGAGATTTCACTGCAAACTTTTCAACAGATACTTGCAAAACTGGAAGGGCAAAGGTGGTTGGCAGGAGCAGTATCAGGTTTACATTAATAGAGCTACCGCTGGATGCTAAGCTATGGGTGAGAAACTTGAAAAACTTGAATGTTCCATTTCGCAAAAAGCCAGCGCCTGTGCCCAAATGCTTTGCTATACAGCATGGAACAAAGAAAGAAACCACGAACATTGGCTCTATTTGAATTCTATCCGCATCTCCCATGACAAATCTTCAGGTCTAGCAGGAAGAGGCATCAAGGGCTGTTGAAGAGTGGCTGTGGAGATGCATTTGAGAGCGCTGAAGATGTGCTGTGCACAAGGGAGCATAAGGAAGCTTGAATTGGCTTGCTTGCGAAAGCCCTAGCTACTGTTGCGTTCCCTTGCCCTGTGCCTGCGAAGTTTTTTCTTTCATTTCATAGAATCTATGGTGGGGAAAAAGAAAACGCTTCTCCATGGTTTTTTTTTCTTTCTGCCAAGCCTAGGCTTGAAAAGGTGGTTCAGGCCTCACGCACAATGAATAACTTTATTACTACCCTGGTGACATTAACCATATGAAGCCTTTGGAGAAGTATGTATTTTTCATCTTCATAAATAGAATCAAAAGAGGGACTAGTGGTTGATGTCTCAGACGGAGGCAAACATGTACACAGAGAAAGGCAAGCAAAGATGTGATCAGTCACAGATGGGAAGAAAATGAAATAGATGATCTTTTTGTCCACATTGAGAATCCTTTTTTCTCCCTGCAACTGTCTCGAAGCAAAAGAAAAGACAGAAACATGGGAACTAAACCCTGCAACAGACTTAGATGCCATGTTTGTCCCCAGAGAATACTTATTTTATTTATTTTCAATTTTTATTCCACCCTCCCCACATTTCCAGCAGGCTCAGGGCAGATTACAAGATACATAAAGGTTAAAATATATACAACAATTATTATAATTAACGATTCTAAAAACATCTCATTTACACAGTTAAAATACAATTATAAATATCAGCATAGCGGCACAGAATTCGACTGATCAAAAATTTAAAACAACTTCGGGACAAAATGGCGAGAAAGTTGAGAGAACAGAATCCAGAAGAAATTTTTAATGACTGGGGGAAGTTAAAACAGTATTTGTAAAAGAAGTGGGACGTAAAGAGAGAATTATGGTTGTTAGATAACTATTAAGCTTACAGAAAGGAAGAGATACTGATCTTTACAAAAGAAGAGGGGAGATAAGTTAGAAATATAACGTAATTGATAGTTTGATGTTAGGTTTTGCTTAATTTAATATATATTATCTATCTCAGTAGTGTATTAAGACAGTTAAGAATAGAAAAGGAGATATAAGTAGTAGGTTTACACAGCGGGTTGGAAAACTGTTGGAAGTCTTAGATTAAGAGGGGGGGAAGGGTGGGAGAATATGGAAATGAGGGTTTCAATTGAAAATCTGTAATATTAATCTTTACTCACCCAATAAAAATTTCTTAAAAAAAAAATTAAAACAACTTCAGAGCACCTCTGCATTAAAAGGACTTATTATATTATAGGACTTAACACTAGCTACACCACCTTGGGATAATCCAATTTAATATATATCATCATATGCCCTTCTGCTAACTATATGCAATAAAAGTGCCGGCCTTTATTATGGCCCCTACATAAC
This sequence comes from Eublepharis macularius, assembly GCF_028583425.1. NCBI lineage: Eukaryota > Metazoa > Chordata > Lepidosauria > Squamata > Eublepharidae > Eublepharis > Eublepharis macularius. The sequence continues at coordinate 7,502,868 of NC_072799.1, forward strand.
AGAATCAAGGAACACAAATCTAACTTCAGAAACTAGTCAGGGAATGTTTTAGTCTTCCTAGATATGATCTACAAAGAAAACACTTTCAAAGGGGATGTTCAGCATAAATGTGCTGAGTTAGAACTCATCAAGGAATTAAATACCTCCCGTCATCCTGGCCTAAACAGAGACTTGGGTTTCATTACTCATTATAATTTCTAACACCTCAATAGTACCCACTTTTTAGAAACTTTAATTGGTGTTCTTAACATGTTGTGTGTAACCCTTTAACCATAACCTCTTACTGATGATAGTTCATTTTCTTATGCTTCAGACTGCTTCTTCCTTGAAACATTGCTGTATAATATCCTACTTTATCACCCTTTTTAGTTATCTGCACCTAAATGAGAGAGATTGGAACCTTTGACCTCTTTCATTAACCGTTATGTGTGGCAATCTAATCAATACTGATCTCTTACAGAGAATCACACCTGAAAGATTTACGATGGGATCCACACCGAGCCTCTCTCTGCATCCTGTTTCTTCCTTCCCCATCTGTAATTTTCCTGGTAAAAATGCGGGAAATGATTTTCTTTTCATATCTGTAAGACGTGCGTTCTGTCTCGCAAAAGCTCATGTCGTTAGTCTTTAAGGACGCCACTGGACTTCTGCTTCATTTTTCTACAGTAGACTAACACAGCTTCCTCTCCGAAACCTTCAATTGCAGCCATGCAAATCTGTGTTTGCACAGAGACAGCGAAAACCAACCCATGGGGTCAGGCTGTAAGCTAATATAAGCAGAGGCACCAGCTCCTTTGGAATTGCAGGCGGTGAAGGTAGGGGGAGTGACAGTTGACGCTGCATTCTTGTCAAAGGATGTGTCAGTGTCTTGAGATGTGGCAAAGTCCTTCGTTGTTTCCTAGCTGGGACACGTGTTCCTTTCCCAGACCTCCTGACTGGAACTTTGGGAGTGTTGTGCAGGAAAATCTGCTTTAATAATCCCACAGGCATTTTTTTTAAAGCCACCTTTGCAATTGTCATCCTGTTTATGGTAATTGTACAGGTGTGTTCTCAACAGCCACCTTTTTTGCACAGGTGTGCCCTTGAAGGTCAATGGGTAAGGGCTGCTGACTGACTGGAGAGAAAAAAACATCCTTTAATAGAGGGTCAGCGGGATGTTATTATAAGGTGATGTTATTTACCTCCATGCCATAAAAAGCTTCATTTGCCCATTTCCACACGTTGAACGACTATCAAAGGGGCAGGCATAAGGTTGAGGCTCAGCCATGGGTGAGCTGCCTGCCGGTCTCCTGTTGGAGGGGAAGTGAAACCCCACCCTGGTTTTCCATCGGTGGACCATTGCTGTTCTTCACCTCCCACCCCGTGGAAATGTTTTACTGGGGCTGGGAAAAATAGGCTGCCATCTAAAATTGTTTTTATGACTGAACTGGGGTTTTAATGTTTACAGTTTTAATGTAAATGTAATTTGATGTTATCTGCTCTGAGCCCGTTTGTGGGGAAAGCGGGCTACAAATGTAATCAATCAACCATTTGGACCATTGCTGTTCTTCACCTCCCACCCCGTGGAAATGTTTTACTGGGGCTGGGAAAAATGGGCTGCCATCTAAAATTGTTTTTATGACTGAACTGTGGTTTTAATGTTTACAGTTTAATGTAAATGTAATTTGATGGTATCCACTCTGAGTCCATTTGTGGGGAAAGCGGGCTACAAATGTAATCAATCGACCATTTGTTGCTTGTTGGCAGCCCTACTATGGAAAGGCTAGCAAGTGCACATAACAGGAGGCCAATAATTGGATTCTTTGTCTTTATTTTATTTCTTTTTATTTCTTTCCATTATTTATAGTTCACCTTTCTCACTGAGACTCCAGGCAGATTACACAGTATAAACCGACACGATAGGATAAGACATGCATCCATTTCTAACCTTTATAGATGATAGTTCCCAAATCATAGCACCCATTGTCGGAATGCCATGGGCTGATGTCTACTCTTTGTTTTTGTATTGTGATTCTACTTTCTGATATTTGTTAACCATGCCTGACAAATAAAGTCTCATCTCCAAACTTGTGTTGCTACACTGTTTATCTAAAAATTGTGATCATTATTATGACTGCATAATTATTCTCATATACATACTGTTTTGTAAAATTCCTATAAATAAATGAAAAGCCATTTGGGACAAGGGAAGAGGAAAGGGGGAGGCAATTAGGGTTGCCAGCTGACCTGGAGAAAAATGTTCTGTCCCTTTAATATATATTTTTTAAAAAATATTATACTTCTTTTCTACTCTCCCTGCAGAGCAGGCTCAGAGCAGATCACATCAATAAAGAATAATAAAGAATAATAATAACATTCGATTTATATACCGCCCTTCAGGACAACTTAATGCCCACCCAGAGCGGTTTACAAAGTATGTTATTATTATCCCCACAACAAAACACCCTGTGAGGTGAGTAGGGCTGAGAGAGCTCTGAGAGAGCCATGACTGACCGAAGGTCACCCAGCTGGCTTCAAGCAGAGGAGTGGGGAATCGAACCCGGCTCTCCAGATTAGAGGCCCACACTCTTAACCACTACACCAAACTAGAAACAAGTAGCATCATAGATAAATAAGAACAATTCCAGTTAATAAAATCCAGCTTTATGTATGGTAACTGATGCTTTTCATGGAATGGAGGAAAATAACATCACCAAGTAAATAACATTTCATTAAGCCTCCATTAAAAGAATAGGACGTTTTTCTCCAGGCCAGTTGGCAAGGCTAAGCACAGCCCTTTTTTTGTGCCTGCTGTTTACTATCTCTGAATCATTTACCCCTCTTTGGTATTGTTTCCCCTCTTGTTTCACCTTTGGCAAAGGGAAAACACTTTTTTTTTTGCTCTGAAAAATGCCAGCTTTGCTTGGTGGGTGATTTGGAATTGCAGGGAAATGGTTCAGCACGCCTCCCCTTGCTCTAGATTCCCCTCTTCAGAAGCAGTCTAAAAAAGTGGGACCTGGCCACTGTTACTTGTCTTATTGTGTAACCTGATTCCTGCCCCTCAGCTCTTTTTTGATACAATATGCATTAGATCTGTCCTCGTTTCACTGAACGTTGCATCGGCTGCCTTGAGCACTGCAGGTTGGTTGCTGAGATTCTTGGAATCACTTAACAGCACTGAGATAGAGGGATTTGCTTGGGCTTATGCCAGAACGAGCATCCACAATACAGCCGACGAGTAGATTCTCGACTGTTAACACTTCAGAGTCTGCAAGCAGCACTTCCACTGCATTCTTATGGAACAATACGGGGCGCCAACATAAGAGACATGGCCCTGGCACCCACGGGTGGGGACCTGCATAGACTGGCAGATGGGAATATTCAACATTCATACTAACAACACCTTGTCTTGGCTGGCACATGATCTTGTTGCCTCTTGGCCACTCTTGGTCCCTCTCAGGTCAGGATGGGAACCCTTAGATTTAATTTTTTGTGCTAAATCTTTGGGGGAAGGGATGGATTGGAGGCTGGAGGTTCAACCTGTGCCATAGTCACATCACTGCCTCCTCAAGTGGTCCACAGAGGGGGGCTCAGTTAAAATGGTCTGCCAGTGGAGACTCATGGACCCAGCTACTTTCTGGAATCCCGTCAGGGCTTTCATGTATTCATGTATTCATTTATTAATTTATTTATTTATTTATTTTTAACCCGCCCTCCCCATAAGCGAGCTCAGGGCGAGGTATAACATTGATTAAAATACAATTATAAAAACAGATAAAATACTGTGCCCCTTTTGGGGCAACCAGCGGGAGTGGGCACTCCATACCCCTTGTAGAGGGAGACCGGTGGAAGGCTCAGCAATGATGGGCTAAAATTAGCCTCCACCATATGCCTGGCAGAACATCTCTGCCAGCTGAGCCTCCCTAGGGCCAGAGTCCACCAGTAGATGTTTTCTTGTTGAACGAAGTGCTCTCTGGGGCACGTACAGGGAGACACGGTCCCTTAGGTATGCTGGTCCCCGTCAGTTTAGGGCTTTATAGGTCAAAACCAACACCTTGAACCGGATCTGGAATTCTACTGGGAGCCAGTGAAGCTGCTGCAAGATAGGCGTAATGTGTGTCCTACACGAAGCTCCAGTGTGTGCCCTACATGAAGCTACACAAAGCTTTAAAGTTCCCAGTTGACATTTCTGTTGAGGCAGCAGTGGGATCCTGGAACGGGAAGCTTCTGGAAACTATCAACCACGCATGGTTCCTCTTCCTCCATTTTGTCCTCCCAACAATCCTGTGAGGAAGGTTAGTCTGAGAGAGAAGGAATAACCCAAAGTCTGTGCTAGGAAAGAGTTTCAATCTGATATTCAAAAGCAAAGCAGATTCCCCATCTAACCAGCCTTTAATGACAACAAAACCCCTTGATTTTCTTTAGTTTTGGTTTCTTTCATTATTTTAGTCTCTGCCTCTTGTTGGTTTCACTTTTACAAGGCACCCAGCATTTTCTGAATAAAAGTAGGGTTGCCAGCCTCCAGGTGGTGGCTGGATATCTCCTGGAATTACAGTTCATCTCCAGGCCATAAAGATCAGTTCCCCGGAGAAAATGGCTGCTTTGGAGGATGGACTCTATGGCATTGTAACATGCTGAGGTCACTCCCTTTCCCAAATCCTGCTCTCTCCAGGTTCCACTCCCAAGATCTCCAGGAATTTTCCCAACCTGGAGCTGGCAACCCTAAATAAAAGGCACAGAGAGAGCACAAAGTTCCTTAGAGAGAGGGAGGAGAGAGCCCTTAGGCTTTCTTAGCTGACTGCAAGCTAAAACCACTAGAATTTCATGTGTGTGAGAGAGATTCCAGTCCTGAAGAGCATTAGGTAGTACTTGGCCTTCCTCTCTTGCCCCAGTTCCTTGCCCCACTGAACCAAGTCTCCCTTTGCAGTCTACACTCTTTTGCTTACCTGCCGCTTTCCAAACTTTATCTCCCATCCAAGCAAATCTACCTCAAGTTACTCCTGCTGCTGCCTGCTTGCCTACAAGACTTACCTTTCTTGTGCCACCAAATGCCTTTGCCTTCTCAGTCTGCCTTTTCCTCATTCTACTGTTCTTCTAGTAGTAACTGAACTGCTGCCTGAGTTACTGTTTAGAATCTTTCTTACCAATTCTCCCTTAGACTTTAATGTTAAAATGGGTGCCCTTTCATTGCCTCAAACCTCGGGGGGGGGGGTATTCTGTCTGCCTGAAATTTGGCAATGTGGGTGTCCTTGGGGAATACTATAATCCAGTAGTAGATCCAGTCAGGATGGAAGATCATTTAAGTACTGGCCTGAGGGGAAGAAAGGAGAGTATCTTCCACTGAAACCAATGATAGAATAGAATTATGGAAGCAAAACAACAATAACGAAAGAAGCAATAATGAAACAAAACCCTACAAAACAAGCCGATAATGAAAAATCCCGTTAGGAATTCATAACGAAACTGAAACAAATGCTCATAAACAAGCCTGGGCTTCTTTAATTGCGACTTGCCTTACAAGTTACTGTGAAATTTGTAGTGATACAGATAAGCTATTTAAAAAGACTCAGTTTAACCCAAATGTGATTGTCTCATGACTAGAGATGGGTACAAACTAGAAAAAAATGAACCATGCAGTTTGTGGTTCGTCAAATTTCATGAACCACGAACTTTCACGAACCTGCCTCTGGTTCATGAACCGGTTCATTTGGTTCGTGAAAATGTCACATCCAGGTCAGAAAATCATCACTTCCGGGCCAGCAGAAGGTCACTTCTGGGTCAGCAGAAGGTCTGCAGGAAGTCCATCCCCTGTTGCCTAGGAAACTGATTGATTGGCACCAGGCTGTCTGCAGTCATGAACCCAAAAATGAACCAAACGAACCAGCCTAAAAGTTCATGGCGGTTCGTCAGAAATGGGATCTGACTAACCGCGGTTCGCAAACCACGAACCGGCCTGGTTCATGCTTAATTTTGGTTCGTATTCCGGTTTGTGCCCATCTCTACTCGTGATTTTACATGGACGTGCTGAATAGGGCATTGAACTATCCAATACCTTTGCACTGCATGCATTGTCCATGAAATGTCCAAGAGTTGCATCTCCGTTTTTTGCTATCGAAGCCTTTGTAACTTTCAACACACCACTTACTGAGTGCTTCTTGGTCTACAGTGAGATCGCAGCTCTCTATGCCCATTTGCAAATCCATCATCCTCAGCATCCATTCCCCCAGAAGATAATAGTTGCTTATCGTGGCTAAGAAAAGGGAGGGGGGGGGAAGAGAGAAATCCAAATGACTGTTTACCCACCACTGGGATATTTACTTACATGTGAATTGGCAAAGTAAAAACAACCTCCACAATTGCTGTCATTGTCCCTTTTTGTTGTTCAAGAGTCATTTCTGGGGGAAGGAAGAGCTACGAAGAGTTTATGTATTTTTGCTTGATATGAATACAGTTCAGCAGCAGATTCCGAAGCTTCGTTCTAGGGTTGAATTGAGTATTTTCCCTCTGTGAAAATCCAGTCCTTTCTGTCCCATCACTGAAATGCAGAACGCCTGTATGCTGTCTCTCCCTTTCTCCTGCCTCTTGCCTCAGTTGTCAAGCAGACACATTTGGGGGGGGAAATATATCAATGTGCCCCTTCTCTTTTCCAGACCCTCTGCTTCTATTATGATGATGGAAATGGTTGCTGTGTGGAATAGATTACACACCACAGCCATTGTTCCGGTTTCCCTCGGCAGCAAAATTGGGCACAGAGTCTCGTTTCATGATCTCAGTAATGAATTTTAGCATAAAGAACTTCTCTCAAAGGTGTGAAATCTCTTGACACACTCAGCTCAGCCTCTTAACTCTTGACTGTACAACAGTTTCCTGAGGAAGAATGAATTCCCTCGCAGAGCAAATGATGAGACTATAGATGTGCCAGAAAGCATTTCACAGCACTGTTGATGTGTGCTTGTGTTAAAGGCCTGCCTTTGCCTTTACCAAAGAGAAGAGGTAAATGACACAGACCCTCAAAATGTCTTCAGTGACTGGGACAGTGCCTTAGATAAGAGCTCTAGCCATGCAGTCTATAGGACAGTTGTTCGCTTTTTCCTACTGACCTTGACTTGGAGTGCCTGGGGAAGCCCGATCTCATCAGATCCCAGAAGCTAAGCAGGGTCAGCCCTGGTTAGTACTCAGGGCCAAGCTACATATGACGAATGACACTTGAACGGCAAGTGTATTTCTCCCTGTTCACTTGCCCTCCACTCAATCCACTTGCCGTTCAAGTGTCATTCGTCATGTGTAGCTTGGCCCTCTGATGGGAGCACACCAAGGAAGACCAGGGTCACTATGCAGAAGCACCTCACCTCCATTAGACTGTTGCTTTAAAACCCCCAGCAAGGGTCACCATAAGTTGGCTGGGACTTGACAGCACTTTACACACATACATAAATAACAGGGATGGTGCAAATTTCTCACTTTTTTCGGCACTTGAAATTGCCTTCTCCGACACTCACAATCAGGCTGTCAGCCAATCAAGGATAGGTTCGAATTGCTGTCAAACAAGTTTGCCCCTGTTTGTCAGAAGATTACAGCTGGTGGGGGATCACTGAGAGTAGGAGTCTGTCCTGCCCACTCAGCAAAATACCTACACAATGAAATTGCAAAAGGGGGAGGAGAAAGAGCTTGTTCCTCTTTCTCTCCATCCAAGCTAGGTGGGGGCAGAAGAAATGCTTTTGATCTCTGCAATGCAAAAGGCAGAGAGAAAGAGCTTGTCCTTTCTCTTCCCTCCTGTTCAAGATGAGACCGATATTGACCACACTGGAGACGGAAGTTTGCATACTGTTTATTGAGAAGAATTAAATATTGGCTGGAAGAAGACTGTTCTCGAAACGAGCCAAAAGAGACGGGGCCGGCTGGCGAAGCTCGTAGCCATCTGCTTGGGAATACTGCCTCTGTTCTACCCACCTCACAGGGCAACAAGCAGCTTCCATAAACTACATATCAAAAGACTGTGTGCTCCATAGAAGGCAACCATGAAAATAAGGAAATAAGAGAACACACGACATTTTTGTGAATGGGACTTTGCGTATTATTGATATTGGATTTGACTTTTCTGGTTTATTTCACTGATACATCGAATTGTCTATCATTATCAGGTAGAAGGTGTTTAATTTCAACCCTCTTCTTTTGCCTCCTTAAGCCTCGGCTCTCAGTACTCGGGTTAACCAAGAGGAGGTTTTCCTTCATACTTTTTGGCAAGATGAGAGGGAACCAAAACCATGCAAAAGTAAAATATCTGAGGAAAGACCAGAAAAATCAAAGGAGTTCTAATGAGGCAAGCAACATTTCTTGAAGTAGGGAGGGAGGAGGGAGCTGCAAAAGTCAGAGGGAGCGGCAGGAAAGCCTCTTTCAGAGTTGGTGGAAATGGTTTACAGAGATGGTTGTTGTGGGTTTTCCGGGCTGTATTGCCATGGTCTTGGCATTGTAGTTCCTGACGTTTCGCCAGCAGCTGTGGCTGGCATCTTCAGAGGTGTAGCACCAAAAGATAGAGATCTCTCATTGTCACAGTGAGAGATCTCTGTGACACTGAGACTGTGACACTGAGAGATCTCTGTCTTTTGGTGCTACACCTCTGAAGATGCCAGCCACAGCTGCTGGCGAAACGTCAGGAACTACAATGCCAAGACCACGGCAATACAGCCCAGAAAACCCACAACAACCATCGTTCTCCGGCCGTGAAAGCCTTCGACAATACATCGAACACCTCTACGGGTTTACAGAGAGTTTGCTATTGCTGGGCCAGGAGAAGGAGGGGTGTGTGATCGCAGCCCCCCCCACACACACACCTTAGGAAAAGATCGGCGCTCATATTGCAAGGAAAAGGGGCACTGGAAGAAAGAGTGTCCCAAAAGACCAAAACAGAGAAGGCAGATGGTGGAAGTTGATGTGAGTGAAGGGACCAGGGTCAGACATATTTGCAAATATAGACCCTATGATCCAAGTGAAAATAGTTGGTGTAGAATGCCTGATAGACTCCAAAGCAGCTTTTTCTATGCTTCCGTCTGTATCTAAGACTAAATTGAACCATCATAAGACAGAATTTATCAAGGGAGTAACAATCCTTGATTGTTAGCCATTAATTGTGTTGCCAATGAGATCGGCCGGTATCGGAACAGGTATGGTACGAATACCGCAGTTTCACCAGCTGGTTGCTTTATTGACATCTGTAGTGCTTATGTCAACTCCTTCGTATTAACTTCTCACTAGAGCAACAATTGTTCTGCTGGCTCAGTCAGGATCGCTGCATACTTGTTATTATAAATAGCCATTCACCAAGCAGTCTCTCTGAACTCATTGTCAGTTCCCAGACAAGAGTGTGTAAGGGTTTCTGTAGACATTGTAACGCTTTACCACAGCAATTAACTATGAGTACAATGATTCAGTGTTCCTGGTCTTGAAAGCACCGAATCCCACGTTGCATGGCAAAACTGATATGCAAAATATACATGCACAAGAAATTAGGAGTGCTTTCCAATTTCTTAACACTGTTATTTTGACCTGGAAATCTCCTTTTCAGTTCTTCTTTGTGTAAATAAAACCCACAATTCTTTTTATCGGCGGGTCGTTTTCTGTTCCTGCACACCAGTTTTACCATTAAATATTCTCAGAGGTGGTTGTTGTGGGTTTTCCGGGCTGTATTGCCGTGGTCTTGGCATTGTAGTTCCTGACTTTTCGCCAGCAGCTGTGGCTGGCATCTTCAGAGGTGTAGCACCGTGCTACACCTCTGAAGATGCCAGCCACAGCTGCTGGCGAAACGTCAGGAACTACAATGCCAAGACCACGGCAATACAGCCCGGAAAACCCACAACAACCATCGTTCTCCGGCCGTGAAAGCCTTCGACAATACATTCTCAGAGGTATTTGTGTTCACTACATCAGCAGTATCTATGTTATGTATGAATGATGGTATAAATTGTCTAAAACATATACAACAGCCCTGCACAATAGCACTAAAGGTATACATAACAGACAGCAAAGAGTGCATGAAAATATAAATGAATATAGAAAGAAATGAAATCAGGAAACAGAAATGAAATCAGGAAACAAGACTCATGTGAATTCAGGAATTTCTTAAGTTTCATCAGGGACTCAACCATCCAGCTGGAATTCTGTTTCCCTCCATCTGTGCCATGGGTAGGTACCTCCTTTCCATAGTTTCAACTAGAGATAATTGCACAAGGGATATCTAATCAGTGGCATGGCTGGCAGAGCCAAGCTGTCTACTTCAAGATGGATCTGAGGGCCAAGCTACACATAACGAATGACACTTGAACAGCAAGTGTATTTCTCCCTGTTCACTTGCCCTCCACTCAATCCACTTGCCGTTCAAATGCCATTCGTCATGTGTAGCTTGGCCCTGAGCAAGCCAACGTCAATCTTTGGGATGCATTTGAAGCAGAAAGCAGATATCGTCAAAAGTTGACAGATGAAGAATCAGCTTGAGAGCCAAGGTAGATGCTATCAAGGAGAAGGGAAAGGAGAAGAGGCAGAGTTTGCAAGAGTTCAGGAGAAGTTCAGTAACTCGCCTACTCCTGGGGCCTTAGCAAGCAGATAACTAAATGTTTCTGAATTGCATAGTGAAGTTGGCGGTACCGTCCCTGAATCAGCTTTATTCGGCTGGCTTTGATGCCCCGCTCAAGGTCAGAGACCTGCACCATCAAAGACTGCGATCTCCACATTATTTAAACCACATGCTTATGGATCCCTTGCAACACATTAATCCAGGCGTACTTCCTAACAGTTCAAATTGCAAAAGAAAAAAAAAGAGTCGTGCTCATTAGCTATTGAATCCCTGCCCATGCAGACCGTCTCTGACTGCCCTGCCCTCTTCATAGATTCAGAAGCAGAGGTTGTCTGGAATTGCCACTGTGTGCTGTCGGAGAATCACCGAAGATCCATTTATTATCACTTATCTTTGTGTCCGAGGGACAGTGGCACCGCACCCTCGGACTCCGCGGCCCCCACCCCCTCCCTCACCCCCGCCCGCGGCGACACCCACCTGCGGCCCCTGGAGTCGGCCGGGAGATGCGCCGGGAGGGACGCCGGCAGGGCCGCGGAAACGCCGTCCAGCCAAGAAGGCCTCTCCACCCCCCCGGCGGAGCTGACGGCCGCGGCCGCCGACCCGCCGAGGCCAGGAACCCGGCGCCGAGCGGCAAACGGCCGCGGATGGAGGAGGCTGTCAACCCGGGCGCGGCCGCAGCCCCGGCAGCCAGGGCCGGCGCCGGTGGGACGCCGCGGCCATGGGCGAGGCAAGGAGCGGCCGCCCAGGAAGCCGGGCCGCGGCGAGACGCCGGCGCCGGCGCAGAGCCCCAACGAGGCCTACAACCCCCAGCAGGCCAAGGGAGGGGGCGGGCGCAGCCGGCAGAAGGGCAGCCTGTGCAGCCAACCACCGAGGCCAGCTAGAGGGGGAGGAGGAGGCCGGGGGCAGGGCAGGGAGGAAGAAGGGCGGGGGCAGGGACGAGGCAGCCAATGGGGCCAGGGCAGATGGGGCAGCAGGATGTGGCCACGCCTGGCCCAGGTGGTGGGAATGGCACTGAGGGCGGGCACTGGAAGGGAAGGGTGGGGTTGGCCATAAGGGGAGGGGGTATTTAGGGAGGTGAGCCCCCAGGCCGAGGAGGAGGAAGTCACATGTGACTGGGCCAGTTCACCCTGGTGTTGGAAGGGTGACTGGCCGGGTGGAGCTAATTGCTGGCTGGCAGCGCCAGACCAGACGGTGGCCGCCCATCTGAGGCCTTAAGGGGGACTCGCCCCAGGGGTCAAGCCGGCCCTCACCCGGGGAACCCTCCCCAACCTCCCGACGAAGACCCAGCACGGACCCGCCGGGGGCGTCCCGCGCCGACCCGCCGCCACCCCCCGCCACAAGGGGGCGCCCACACTCGTGACACTTTATGTCACCTTTGCTGTTCACTCACGGCAGCTTATGCTCCTTAGAAGTACGATTATATTTTTGAAAGAGCTAAAACACTAAAGCAAATCGCAATCAATCCACTATTTCAATCCAGGGTACAAATTACTTACTTACTTACTTAATTAATTAATTTAATTAAATTTACATTCCACCCTCCCCACATCAGCAGGCTCAGGGCGGATTACAATCGATATAGTAATTTAAGATGCATATAGCTTTAAAACCAATAAAACCACATAAATATTTAAAATGTACAACAGCAGACTTCTCCAAAAACCACCACCCAACCATCTCCAAAAGTATTTAACAGGCTGGGTGATACATACTTCTAGTAGGGGGAATGTTTTCCTCTAATCGGCCGGTGGGGAGGCCCAACCAGCATCAACCATATGCCTGGTGGAACAGCTCCATCTTGCAGGCCCGGTGGAAGGATAACAAATCAGGCCGGGCTCTGGTCTCTTTAGACAGAGTGTTCCACCAGGTTGGAGCCAGGACCACAAAGGCCCTGGCTCTGGTCGACGCTAGGCAGGCCTCCCTGGGGCCAGGGGCCAGTAACAGCTGTTTATCACTGGATCGAAGCATCCTCCGGGGCTCATATAGGGAGAGGCAGTCCCGCAGATATGCCGGTCCCAGTCCGCATAGGGCTTTCTAGGTTAATACCATAATCTTGAATCTGATCCAGTACTCCACTGGATCAGATTCTAAATTGGCTTGCCCAAATCTGGAAATAACAATTCAACAGTCTCTTGAAACTCATTGTCAGTTCCCAGAATATTATAATTCACCATAAGACTGCTCAAGAGTTGCAGTAGACATTGTAATGCTCTACCTCAGTGAAAACGCAATTAATTATGTGTGCAATGATTCAATGTGACTCATCTTAAAAGCACCACAGAATCCATGTTGCATTAGGGATGGTTTCAAATTTAAAAGGCTTGCCAAAATCAGGAACTTTTTCACTGTCCTTAAAGACCTTCAAAGGATATTCGTAATGGTCAGTTATAATTCATGGGTCAGGAAGTTTCAGAGATTTGGGGTAGCTGAGAAGAGCCACATGAGATACTAGATATACATCTGGGGAAGGCCACAGCAGGCCTTCACCAGATGACCTCAGAGAGTGGGTGGGCACGTGCAGGAGAAGAATTCCCCCCCCCCGACAGAATAAAGAGGCAGACACAAGGCTTGGGAAGCAGGGCTTTTTTTCAGCTGGAACGCAGTGGAACAGAGTTCCAGAACCTCTTGAAAATTGTCACATGGCTGGTGGCCCCGCCCATTGATCTCCAAACAGAGGAGAGTTTAGATTGCCCTCCACGCCGAGCAGCATGGAGAGCAATCTAAACTCCACTCTGTCTGGAGATCAGGGGGCAACCAGCCATGTGACCATTTTCTCCAAGGGCAACCCACTGAGTTCCACCACCTCTTTTGCCAGAAAAAAAGCCCTGTTGGGAAGTAATGGGCCATTTTTATTTGGCAATGACATTAATTGCAAACATGAATGCAAACAGGACAAAGGCCTAACTAGCAGTACTGATCAAGCCCTGGGGTCATCGTTGGACTTCCCAGTGGTGACCCCAGGGCTTGATCAGTACCACTAGTTAGGCCTTTGTCCTGTTTGCATTCATGTTTGCAGTTAATGTCGTTGCCAAATAAAAATGGCCCCAGGTGCGAGCCATTTGGCCAGCAAGGCAAACTAGTTCCCCTTCAAGCTCCTGCCACACCCAGCCATCAAACATGAGGGAAGGACTTGTACAGGGAGTCCCTGCCGGCGGTCTGCCCTCACAGCGGGAGGCTGTCAAACATGCCAGCTGATCTTGACAGGCCCCAATTCCCCCAACAATGGGGATGTGCCAAGGGTTCTCACCAGCCCACTCCCTTCACCCAAACTCTATCCTGCCAGTGACAACCTATTTAAGGTTCCACCGTAGGCCAGTTACCACAACCTATGCATGCAGTGCAAGGTAGGCGAAAAACAGCTCTGCCATCAGCTAGATGGAGAAAGGAGAAAAAATTCCTACATGGCCCGATAACCAGTGACTGGCTGAACCTGCACTACTACAGGGCGGACAGGTGGGCCAAGCGTGTGGTGAACTGTGGCACTGGAGGGGCAGAGCCACCTTTTAAAGCACCTGGCTCCACCCCTGCTCTATGACCCGGATGGCTGGGGAAGGGTGGCCTGCCGCTTCATCCAGAGGGGCGACCGAAGTAGCTCTCAGCCTAAGGAGCTAATACCACTGGCCAGGAGGGCCAGAATCTCACAGTTATCAGGGCCCAAGGTATTTATATACGTATCTGCCATCAAGTTACAACCAACTTATGAAGACACCAGCAAGAGCCTTTCAAGACAAATGTGAAGCAGAGGTGGTTTGCCGTTGCCTTCGCCTGCAGAGTCTTCCTTGGTGGCCGCTCATCCAACTGCTGGCCCTGCATAGTTTCCAAGTTCTTCTTGGGTATACCATGTTGTCTTCCCTCCTAAAGATATTTAGGGGTTTCAAAATCAAAAAGATACCACTTTGAACTGAGTTCAGATACACACTCAGAGCCAATGGAACGATGTTACAGACTGACTGCAGCAAACCCTGACTAACGTTCTCATGCCCTTAGCCTGGGCAGCCATCAGAAGTGCACCACAAAATCTGCAGCCCGACAAAACTCTTGCCAGGTGTTCATCAAACTTCCTGCCTTCCCAGGACTGCAGAAAATGGGGGAGGGAAGGATTTGTGGTTTGATTTATTCATATATTTCTACCTGCCTTTCTTCAGGGATTCAAGGTGGCTAACTCAGTGCCAACAGGCACAAATTACACTAAAAATCAATTAAAAAACAGCAACAACAAACGCGAAAGGTGAGCATAAAAATGGCCACAATAAAATATCCCATACTGCATTCCATAAAGCTGCTTTCAGTCCCAACAAACTCATATAAAAGCCCTCTTTAAAAGGGCCAATTTGAAGGCCTTCCAAAAAAGTGGGGTGCAAATCTCCTTTGGAAGATCAATCCGATGACTGATCCAATGATCCAGTGAACTGGTCCAGTGATCCAGAATACCCCAGAATGGGCTGAGAAAGGATAGACCAATCAGTGACAGAACAAGTGACCAGAAGCCTGTTAACTGGCACATGGCTTCGTAATGAGAAATGTAATCCTTTAGATACGAGGATTCCAGGTCATAAAAGTAAAGTGAAGGGTTTAAAGATAAGAACAAGCACTTTACACTGAACCTGAAAACAAATAGGGAACAAATGAAGTTTTAGCACTCAGGGCACTGAACTGAGTAAGAGCAACAAAGGCTTTATTAATAGAAATAACAAACTGGATAGGAAAAGGGAAAAAATAAACTAGCGGCTTGGTAGTTGTGAGAGTTCTAGAGAGTTCTGAGGAGGAGGAGGAGATTACCTTGAGAGTAGCATTCTGCAGCCAGACAAGGAGAAATCCCCTTATTAGAAAGAAGGTACTCCCCCTACTGTCCTGTCTATCTAGAGCTTGCTGCCTCCTGCTCTTCTTCTTTGTACACAAGACATTGATATACTCCAATATGAACATGTTGTGGAACTCATTATATATTTGAAATGGCTAGCCACAGGCAATGGTTTGTGTCCAGCCAGATTTTCCCTTCAGTCTTGCTTTATTCCCCTTTGTACAACAGCCCCATCATACACGAAGGTCCTATGAGCCCTAATGATCTTTTTGGTCGTCAAAGAAGCTGGTTCAGTCCAACTCAATGTGTGTGTCATGTGCCGTCAAGTCGCCTCCAACCTATGGCAACACTAAGAATGAAAGACCTCCAAAATGTTCTATCAGATCCTACAAACTGGAGGACATGGCTTCTTCTATTGAATCAAGCCATCTCATTTTAGATCTTCCTCTTTTCCGATTATTGACTTTTCCAGAGAGTCTTCTCTTCTCCTGATGTGACCAAAATACGATAGCCTCAGTTTTGTCATTTTAGCTTCCAGGGAGAATTCAGGCTTGATTTGATCTAGAACCCACTTATTTGTCTTTTGGCCCTCCATGGTATCCACAAAACTCTCCTCCAGCGCCACATTTCAAAGGAATCCATTTTCCTCCTGTCAGCTTTCTTCACCATCCAACTTTCACATCCATACATAGTACTGAGTTAAACATAGTATTGAGTTGGACATACATAATCCAACTCAATAGGTAGGTTATATTCCACACCAACTGGTGATTCCTGATTTTCCATAAAGTCAGCCCTACGTAGAACATATTACAGTAGTCCAACCAATAGGCCGAATAGAATCAGTAGGGACGCAGTGACCTACTCCACTTGAAAATGGAGTTTGCCCGGTAGATCTACTACTCCTCTATCTGTTCCTTGGCCAGGTCTGAAGCCAGACTGAAATGGTCAAGGGCATGCGTGCCGTCCAGATAAATCAGAAGTTGCTGTGTAGCCAGCTACTCCATCAAAGGAGAAATTTTATGTATTTATTTATTTTCATTATTCATTGTCAGCCTTTCTCACTCAGGCTCAAGGCAGATTGCCCAATGCAAGTCAATACAATCAATTTCACAGACATTTCAATAAACATATAATAGGGTACATGCATGCCAATTTGCAAAGATTTAAAAACCAGCAGAAATCCAATTCAGAGTTGAAGAAATGCTGAAACAGAGATACTTTTTAACCAAAGGGAATGTACACATGCATGCTAGGGAGACAGAGTACACTTGAATATAAGACCACACAGAAAGTAAGTCACTTGAGTGTCTCCATATAAGAGTCTCTCTATACATCTGACACATGAAGAACAAGTATTGGGAGATGCAATGTTAGTTTTAAAAGACAGCCCTGGCACTGTGTGAAATGTCAGAAGGGAAACTTCAGCCCATCATAACCTCTCCAGGTCCAAGCCCAGTTCTGGAAGGCAGTTCCAGCCCCTTTCCATTTCTTGCTGCCCTCTGGTTGCAATTCTACACAGTTTTAGACTGGAGAGGTGAAATTGACAGAGCCTTCCGGGAGGCGAAGATGAATTTAACAAACCCTCTGAGGTGCAATCTCTGCTGGCTCTGTCTTTTTAAACTACGCTTCTCAGCTAATATTGCGTCTCCCGACATTTGATGAACACGCACCAAGGCATCTCATGTAGAGACTCTAAGATGCCTTGTGTAGAGAGACTCTTAGAAACCAACAAGATTGTCAGAGTGTAAACTTTCGAGAGTCAGAGCTCCCTTCTTCAGATATGAAGATGGTGTCAGCTCTGACTCTTGAAAGCTTACAGTCTGATAATTTTGTCGGTCTTAAGATGCTACTAGACTGAAATCATGATGTTCTATTGCAAACCAAATGGCTACCCCCCTAAAATTAACCTCAGGGAGGATTATCAGTGACTACTAGCCATGGTGACTAAAAGGAATCTCCACATTTGGAGGCAGTCAATCTCTGAATACCAGTGCTGAAGAAGGCCTTGGCCCATAAGTTTGGATCATCCGAGTAACAAGTTGTCCAATGTGTGAGATAGGGTGTTGGACTAGAGGGACCACTGGTCCATCTAGGCAGAGCTCTTTTTATGTTCTTATAGTCTTAAAGGTGATTTTTTTTTAAAAACCAAGAGGTTTCATCCTACCTCATTTCATGGGCGATGGAAATATTGCCTCAACCAAAAAAAGGGAAAGATCTTGGGCAATAGCATTCAGATGTTTTCCTAGTGTGAGTTAAAGGTAAAGGTAGTCCCTTGTGCAAGCATCGAGTCATTACTGACCCATGGGGGGACGTCGCATCACGATGTTTTCTTGGCGGACTTTTGTTATGGGGTGGTTTGCCGTTGCCTTCCCCAGTCATCTACACTTTACCCCCAGGAAACTGGGTACTCATTTTACCAACCTCAGAAGGAGGGTAGGCTGAGTCAACCTTGAGCCGGCTACCTGAAACCGGCTTCCACTAGGATTGAACTCAGGTCATGAGCAGAGTTTGGGTAGCAGTACTGCAGCTTACTGCTCTGCGCCATGGGGCTCTTTTTAGTGTGAGTTAACTAGCCATAAAGAGATCCAGTTTGTAGAAGGCCCAAATTGCAGCTGACGGTCATTCCCAGTTCATAGTATCCTGTCAGCCACAGCCAGGAACCACAAACTGGAACTATCCATAAATGTACGACTAAAGGATACTGCTTAGGTTCCTGGCACGGGATCAATCCTTACACCGAACTGCAAGTCTAATCAAATGGGAGAGTTTTTATCAGCAAACAACCGCCAATATCATTATAGTTAAGTTCCACATCCGACTCAACAAAGGGCTCAGACCTTGATGTTAATTGGTTAATCAATGTTAAATAGTTACGCTGGAATCAGCCAATGCAATGGCAGCAGAGAAGAAAGCCACTGCAGCTTTATAGGCCTACAAATTGTGCCAATTCCTGCCTTCCACTAAAGATCCTTAAGCCATCTTCCTACCCTCTTCAAATTCCCTAACTGACTAGTAAACTATGGTGCCAGGACTGTACCAGAAGGAGGAAGAGGACATGATAAAAGGATAACCTTGACTTTTGCTCCTTGTAATTACACCATTCTGTGCCCAAACCAAGGCTTGCCCAAACTCTCAAAATTCTGTAAAGCTATCTGGAAACCAATTAGATCCAAAAATCTCTGGGGACTGTCCATACAGGCCCTCCACCCTTTTGCAGTGAAGGGGGTGTCGCAACAGCCCTTAATAATCTGCTGACAAGGGTTTCACTTCTCACCTCCTACTAAGGGCCAAGCTACAAGTAACAAATGACACAGGTTGGACACTTGTCAGCTTCCCTCAAGTTTTGATGGGAAATGTAGGCATCCTGGTCTTGCAGCTTGGCTCTCCGACTGCTGTCCAATGGACTTATCAACTGTCACTTGTCCAACATTCCGCCAAGCTGCCTACATTTCCCATCAAAACTTGAGGGAAGCTGACAAGTGTCCAACCTGTGTCATTTGTCACTTGTAGTTTGGCCCTGAGAAAGACCCTTGTTGCGGAACAATAAATCCCACATTCGTTGTTGTAGATTTTCTGGGTTGTATGGCCGTGGTCTTGGCATTGTAGTTCCTGACATTTCACCAGCAGCTGTGACTGGCATCTTCAGAGGTGTAGCACCAAAAGACAGAGATCAGATCTCTGAAGATGCCATTCACAGCTGCTGGCGAAACATCAGGAACTACAATGCCAAGACCACAGCCAAACAGCCAGGAAAATCTACAACAACTAACGTTCTCCGGCCATGAAAGCCTTCAACAATAAATCCCACACGTGATCTTTCTCACAAGATGAGTTGTCAAACACCCAGCAAGCCGAATCAGAAGGTTGGAGGCTGAGTTCATCTTTTTGACTCACAAGCCAGCATGGGGTAGTGATTAGAGCGCTGGATTAAGATGTGGGAAGTCTGATTTCGAATCCCCACTCTGCTGTGGAAGCTTGCTGGGTGACTTTGGACTCTCTCAGCTTAACCTACCTCTCAGGGTTGTTGTGAGGATAAAATGGAGGAGAGGAGGAAACGAGCTACTTCAGGTCCCTATTGGGTAGAAAGGTGGGATTTAAATAAAAACAAATAAATAAGAAAGAAAGCCACACTGACTAGCTCTGGAACGACTCCACAAAGGCTAAACCCAGAAAAGGAGCTGTATGCACCCTGATTATTTTTTTAAAAAAATAACATGCTCAATGATTTTACCTTTTCAAAAGTAAGCAAAGTTTTAAACCTTCATAATTTAACTGAGCTTTTCCATCTTCAAATCATTGCTTTCCTGCCCTTGCTTATTCATTGGTATCTGCTGTTTTCCTGTGTTTTTTTTTTAATTCCTATCTGTTGCATATCTTCAAAAAAGAACCTGGGCATATTTTAATCAAAAAGATCTTCCTTCTCCCAACAGTCCATTTCTATGTGAGTGAGGTGCCCTATCTAATCCCATTTCTCTTCACGCTTTCATTCATCTTTGAAACAACTTCTCTTTGCTCGGAATTGTTATTCCGATATCCTTTGTCATATTTTTTCTGCTAAAGGCACTGACGCTTCAAGACTCTTTTTTATTCCTTCAGCCTGCAACAAAAAAACACGAGCAGAGGAGAAAAGGAGAAAGGAAGAAAATGTATTTCTTTTCTAAACAAAGGAATGTGTCCCCTCTCCATAAAAGGGCCGCAAAAGGTAGAGAAAAATACACTTATTCAAGTGGAATACCTGGTATAAATAAAGCTGAGCTGCAAAATTCAGCTAGTTGATTGTAGAATCTCTCGACACTGAATTGGTGGAGAAGTGAAAGAGGGAAGGAAAGAACCCAGCACCTGGATTTTATTTTATTTTATTTCTGGTCCCTAGATAATAATCTTGCCGTGACCTGAAATATGCAGTGTATGTTAATGTTAGTTCAGTTATCTAGATAGTAAGTACTTATTAAGAATTTGGGGCATTAAGTTGTCCTGAAGGGCAGTATAGAAATAGAATGTTGCTGTTGTTGTCATTGTGGTTTTTGCTGCTGCTACTGTTGTTAAGGTGCTACTGCTGGACCCAAATCTTACTCTTCTTATTCTTTGCAAGGAGCTGTCCATGGTCTTGTCTTGTCTGATGAAATTAGCTCATCCTTCTACTATGCTCTTAGCCCATCCTTGCTCCAAGGGGCTGAGGACGGAGTACATAGCTATTCCCTGTTCCTTTTATCCATGCACCAACCCTGTGGCATAGATTAGGCTGCAAAAAAAAATGACTACATTCAAGACACACAAATATGTTGCTGATCCAGAGGAGTTAGCCGTGTTAGTCTGTAGTTGCAAAACAGTAAAGAGTCCAGTAGCACCTTTAAGACTAACCAACTTTAATGTAGCATAAGCTTTCGAGAACCACAGCTCTCTTCGTCAGATGCATGACGAAGAGAACTGTGATTCTCGAAAGATTATGCTACAGTAAAGTTGGGCCGTTTCCACACGGCTTACCTTTGCTCGTAACAACCCGTAAGATCGCGCAAAAAACGCAGAAGATCACAATCTTCCGCATTTTTTGCGTGATCTTATGGGTCGTTACAAGCAAAAGTAAGCTGTGTGGAAATGCCCTTGGTTAGTCTTAAAGGTGCTACTGGACTCTTTTCGAAGTATGTTGCTGGTCACTCTCAGAAACTCCCTCCCCTATTCAAAGGACCAATAAAGCATGCAAAGTTTTACAAGTTTGTCCTATTTTCAGATATATGTTCCCTTCAAATCCCCCTAATCCTGCCAGCAGTTAGAAATCCTCTACAACAACATTATATTTCATTTCTGCCATGTATTGCTATCTGGTATTCTGCTATTCTTTCAAGGAACAAAGGGCAGAGGAAATTGTCCTTCTCCTGTGTATTTTATCCACCCCCCAAAAAATGATTGTCCAAAGGCCAGCTTCTTTACCGGATCTTGCAAGTCTTTAAGCAAGGCTCGAAACCACTATGCAACACAGCTTTCAGAATTTATGCCACACCATAATACCTAGGAGATCTTAATCTAGCACGGTACAGGTTTGACATTTTGCCAGAATTAGTCACCAGAGGGGCAGATGCCAAAATATTGATGCCCAACTCTCCCATTTAGGATTTTATCTCATCAGAAAGGTTTCCCGGTGGTGTGAAAAGCTTGAGGCACGCAGATTCTTTTACTGAGCTGTCTTGCTCAGCTAGCGAGAGCCAGTTTGGGGTAGTGGATAAGAGTGCAGGACTCTAATCTGGAGAACCGGGTTTGATTCCCCGCTCTGCCACTTGAAGCCAGCTGGGTGACCTTGGGGCAGTCACTGCTCTCTCAGAGCTCTCTCAGCCCCACCCACCTCAGAGGGTGATTATTGTTGTGGGCAGGGGCCATTTAGTAGAAAAAGAGCTGGAGGAACTCATTAGCATAACTCATTAGCATAACTCATTAGCATATGCCACACACCCCTTGCAATCACCGGAAGTGTGCTATTAACATAACTGATTTGCATATGCCACACCCCCTGACATTACCTATCCTGGCTGTTTTGGGCCCAATCCTGGTCATTCAATGCCGAAATTGGGCCCAAAATAGTCAAGATCAGGCCACTGCTGAGTGGGAGAGTGATCCACCTCCCATCAGAGGCCCAATCTGGGCTGTTTCGGCCCCAGTCCAGGCTGAAATGGGCCCAAAATGGCTGAGAGTCAGGTGGGCAGGGCCACCTGGCATGTGACCTCTTTGGGGAACTGCCAGAACTGCGTTCCTGCGCATTCCCCCTCAAAATGAGCCCTGGTTGTGGGGATAATAATGACATACTTTGTAAACTGCTCTGAGTGGGCATTAAGTTGTCCTGAAGGGCAGTTGCTGTTGCTGTTGTGCTAGGAGGGAAGGTGGCACAGTAGAGCCCAATATCATCAGATCTTGGAAGCTGAAAAGGGTTGGTACTTGGATGAGCAACCACCATGGAAGACTCTTCAGGGAAAGGCACTAGAGCAAACCACCTCTGCTTCTCACTTGCCTTGCAAGCCCCTTGCTGGGGTCGCCATAAGTCAATTGCAACCTGATGGCACACACACACACACAAACACAATGCTGTATTAGGGAGCAGAAAAAGAGACTGTGAAATCCTTTTAAACAGTTGGTCTGCTTCTACATGAAATGGCTGCTCTGGGTACCAAATGCTGGAGAAATTTAACTGAAGAGGGCCATGCCTTCATGCCCTGCTTAGAAATTCCCAGAGAAACCTTGTGGGTCACTGCTGGACATCTGACCCAGCAAGGCAATTGTTGCATTCTCAACCTTCAAAAAGAAATCTTCTTGCAAACAAATATAGTTTCAGATGGGTGTCGGCCTGCAGTCAAGCAGCAGAATTCGAACCCAGTAGCACCTTAGAGACCAACAAGATTTTCCGGGTATAAGCTTTTAAGAGTTTGAAAAAGAAGGGCGCTTTGACTATTGAACACTTCTACCCTGAAAATCTTGTTCGTCTCTAAAGCATCACTGCTCTCAAATCCTGATTCAAATGAATGCAATACAAATACCAGAGATTCCCTACAGGAATGGCTCCAAAGGTGTTCACATGATTGCTCAGAAAAACTGTTTCATGCTTAATATAATAATGTGCTTTTGGTTGAGGGAACAAAATCAAAATATAAGTATTATTTTGAATATTTCAACTGTGCTATTTTTATGTGAAAATTCTTATTTCAGTCTAACCCATGGTCCTTTACTTTTGTGCCCGCCATTTCCTGGCATTCAAGTTTTTCCAGTTGAGTGCATATATCCTCATTGTTATTGGAACATCAGTTAATTAACAAGTGGTATATAATACCTACATAAATGACTAAGTTGTATATATGGCCTCCAACTGATGGAACTGTCTATGGAGACCTGGGCTCAGCAGAAAGTATTATCTTTCCAACGGGCCTATAAGACAGAGATGTTCCGCCAGGTATATGGTGGTTGAAACGGGCAGGCTGTGGAACCGGCATGCTGCCATGCAGGAGGTCCCCTCCCCCCCCCCCCCCGCCATTCTGTTAACATCTAGTAGTTGGTTACCTGGCCCTACAAGTTGCTGTTATTGTTGGGTTGTGCAATATGTGTACTGCTGCCTTTGAAAAATTGCATTGCTGTGTCTATTGATGTTTTCATCTGTATTCTATTCTGAGCCTGTTTGAGGGAAAGAGGATTAGAAATAACAACAACAACAACATACATTGCATATCAAAACTGTACCACTTCTAAAAAATCTACAAAAACAACCGTAAAGCTGATATTGTTGGCAAAAATACAAAGAAATAGAAATTGAATTGTTTTGTTCATCCCAATGGAAGACTGAGATTGCAGCTCGGAATCAAAAACATGGGTTTGAACTGCCATATTTCACATGAGTAAATGTGATGTGGAGAAAAACCAAAGTCCAAAGATCAGGCAGCTCAAACGAACTGCCTAGAATCTTCATATAGTGGTAAATTCTCAAGAAATGCCTTAAGAAAGGCCAGTATCCTTTTCTTGCATAGCAAGTTGGTGTTTCTTAATTATAACATCAGTAACAGATATTAATATCCTATTAAGCATCTATCGAAAGGACAGGACATTTTTCTCCAGGTATGCTGGCAACCCCAACTTGAACACATTTAACAACAACAACAACAATAATAATAGCAGCAACACCACCAACAAAAACACACTTTTTATACCACTCTTCTAGGCAGATTAGTGCCCCACTCAGTAGTGAACAAAATCAATGTTATTATTATCCCCAGAATGCAGCTGGGGAGCTGAGCTGAGAGGAGTGGCTAACCCAAGGCCCCCTGCTGAGCTCATGGCAGAAGTGGAACCAGCAGAGTGCTGATTCACAGCCCAACCACTTCACCACTATGCTACAGATGGGTGGCAACTTTTTTCCAGTCTAGGTAGAGTCACTTGGATTGATATGATTCTTACAGATTGTTCGTTTGAGAGGGAACACTACCTTCACTAGCAATATGTGTTTTGTTGTCGCCATAAGTCATTTCTCTCAAGAAACAAATTTGCAGCACACACTGGTTAATATTTCATGAAACTCCAAACACAGGCAATGCATTTAGTGTGTTGATAAACTCAATGAATTGATATTTCCTCTGCCTGTAGAGTGCAATCTACATTGTCATCGACCTCATTTACATGTCAATACAATGTTGTCCAACAGGGAAATTTCCCTCTGTAGCTGATAATTAAAATAATTAAAGTGCGACTAGATATATCATGGTTGCAATTAGCCCCTTGATACCCAATCCAGCCCGCCTTGCTGATATGGCAAATGGCTGAAGTGTCCATAATTTGTTCAACTGAATGGTGGAAATCATAATGCTACTGTTATTAATGCTACTATTATACTGGTGATGGGTTCACATACACCCAGTGCTTGCCTCAGTAGGCTCAGATAAATTGAGATATTTGTTGATAAATCCATCCAAGGTGTGAATAGGGGGGGAGGAAGAGGGACAGAGAAGAAGGAAAAAAGGAAGCTGGGAAACTTCTTAGCCAAGAGATTTTGTAATCCCTGCCTCTATAGCAGCAGGTAAGTCAGGCAAGGGCGTGGGGAGAAGGAAAGAGAAGTCATCTCTGGCTTGTAATATCATTGGAGCCATAGCAGAATCGGAAAGTCTGTAATTCTGGTTTCTTTTCTGAGTATTATGAGCGATTTAAAGCTCACGCTCTGGTCAAAGGAACTCACACTTCTGTGGCATGTCTAAATAATCTAGAGATTTCCAGCACACCTGATGCTCAGACCCTGTGATGCAAAGAGATGTAATATTATTTGAGAGATGAGCTCATTCTGGAAGCGCATTCGTAGTGTTCAGTCACAGAATCATAGAGTTGGAAGGGGCTTTACAGACCCATGCAGAAACAGCCCAAAGCATTCCAACAAGTATTTGTCCAGCTGCTCCTTGAAGACTGCCAATGAGGGGGAGCCCACCACATCCCTAGGCAGCCAGTTCCACTGCTGAGTTACTCTTAACATGCAGAAGTTTTTCCTAATATCCACCTAGTACCTTCCCGCCTGTAGTTTAAACCCATTGTTTCAAGTCCTATCCTCTGTTGCCAAGAACAGTTCCTTTCCATCCACTAAGTGACAGACTTTTATATACTTAAAGAGAGCAATCATGTCTCCCCTCAGCATCCTCTTCTCCAAATTGAACATTCCCAAGTCCCTCAGTCTTTCATCATAGGGCTTGATCTCCAGGCCCCTGATCATCCTCGTTGCTCTCCTTTGCACCCATTCCAATTTGTCCACATCCTTTTTGAAATGAGGCCTCCTGAACTGCCCACAATACTCCAGGTGGGGGCATGGCCAATGTGATATATAAAGGGACAATGACATCCTGTGATTTGGACTTTATGCCTTTGGTGATGCTCTCCAAGATTGTGTTCGCCTTTGTTGCTACTGCATCACACTGACTCCTCATATTTAGCTTTCCCATCCAGCTGTATCCCAAGATCTTGTTCACACACACTGTATCCATCATCCAATATGCATGTTTTGAATTTTTTTACCCAGGTGGAGAACCTGGAACTTATCCATGTTAAATTGCATCTTATTCAAATCTGCCTACTTTCCCAGTGTATTAAGCTCTCATTGAATTCTATTCCTATCTTCAAGGATGTTTGCTACACCTGCCAGTTTGGTGTCATATGCAAATTTAATGAGTGATCCTTTCACACCCTCATCCATATCATTTATAAAAATATTGAAAAGCACTGGACCCAGAACCGAGCCCTGTGGCACTCCACTGAACACTTCCCTTGATCAGGTGTGATGCCATTGACAACTACACTTTGGGTGCAGTTACCCAGCCAGTTCTCTATCCGTCTAACCATCTTAGAGTTCAGTCCATAGTCCACCAGTTTACCCATCATGAGGAAACTTGTCAAAAGCTTTACTGAAATCCAGATAAACTACATGTTCTGTTCAAATGAATTGTTTTCTCTCTAGAGCTGAGCTCAGGATAAAGTACATTTGTAGTAGCCATGCACTATGCTAATTGGCTAGTGGCTGGGTCATCAAATCCAACACCAACAATTCTTACATCAGTTATGCATCTTATTTTAAACTATGTTCTCTCTCTCTCTCTCTCTCTCTCTCTCTCTCTCTCTCTCTCTCTCTCTCTCTCTCTCTCTCTCACACACACACACACACACACACACACACACTGAAAATAGAAAAGACGGACTGAAAAGGGATAGCCTGATGACAAAAGGGAGAGAGGGTTTGATGGACAGCTGCAGTTCCACCTCTCACTAAGAACAGCCAATGGGAGCTGTATGAATGTTGAGGGCTGTGACAGTTGGAAAAAAGCAATTGGAGAGAATGGAGAGCTGAGGGAGAGTTGTGTAGCACAGAGAGGAAGGTCTTAAGCCAGAGAGCGAGAGACAGCAGCTTAGTCTGTCTCTGGCTCACGAAGAAAAATATACATAGTCACAAAAAGGCCTGAGAAACATGTTCAGAAGTTCAGGAATAAAGAAACTATATATATATGTGCATGAATCACGACTGTGTTGAGAGCCAGTTTGGTGTAATGGTTCAAATCTGGAGAACCGGGTTTGATTCCCCACTGCTCAGCTTGAAGCCAGCGGGGTGACCTTGGGTCAGTCACAGCTTCTTGGAGCTCTCTCAGCTCCACCTACCTCACAGGGTGATTGTTGTGGGGATAATAATGAGAAAAAATGAGATCTACGTGTGTATGTAAAGTGCCAAGTGCCATGGCGACTCCATAGGGTTTTCAAGACAAGAGGTGACTATAGGTGGTTTGCCGTTGCCTACTGTTGAAGGAAAGTTTTATTACTTCTGTTTGCCAATTCTGAGTTCTCCCTTCTCGCCTAGTCTGAATAATAAATCGAGGCTTCAAACTTGGTGGTCTTAGAAGCAGAAAAGGTTTATTATGAGAAGTTCTCACAGAATCCTGATGCACACTCTATTACAGCAGAGTGCATGGCAACAAACAGGCTGCATCCACATTTATACCATCACACAGGCATGAGGCAAGTAAACAACAGTTGCTTACAGTACAGAGGAGTATTAAAAGAATATATAAACAAGCTACTGTGCTCAGTCCAAGGTATTGGTTATCACATACAAAGCTCTTCATGACCTTGGTCCGGCATACTTTGAGGCTCAGTGAGAAAGGTGGACTATGAATGAATGAATGAAGGAATGAATGAATGAATGAATGAATGAATGTCACATGATGCTTGGAACATGATAGATTGACAGGTTGAGATTGTTTCTTTTCAGGTGATATCAGAAAGGCTCTGTGGTTATCTCTATATTGCTGAGGAAGAACATGCCCAAGGCTGAGAACAGGGAAGGAAAGAAACGTATGTAACCTTCACTTGTTTGCAGACTGCAAACTGGCTTTACACAGCAAGGATTTCAGGTCGTTACACCCCAAATACAGGATGGAATGAGGGGTGATAAGCACACAGGGAGAAGAATTTTATTCATAAGTTCATTAGTCAATTTAGACCACAAAGTGTAACATAGAGAAAACAATAAAGCATCCCAAAAATTCCCTCTGCATAACAATCCTGGAATTCCCTGGTGATCTCCCATCCAAGTACTAACCAGGACCAACCCTGCTTAGCTTCCAAGAGCCAAAAGCTAGTCAGGGCCATCCAGGTCAGGGCAGATGCTCCGCCCGGCATATGGTTGAGGCCAGTCCTTGATTGTTTTAGGAGCCTCTCTACTGGTCTCCCACCAGGGGGGCAACGTGGTCATCTGCCTCCCTATAACAGCAGTCACCAGAACCCCTTCTGTTCTACTTAGTTTATGTTATGATTGGGGAAACTGGAGAGGGCCCGCCATCTGAAATGTTTTATATGTATTGATGGTGTTCTTTGGATTTTAATTGTATTTATATGTTTTATAAATGCTTTTATAAAATGCTTTTGAGCATTTTATTGTAACCTGCCCTGAGCCTGTTCACGGGGAGGGAGGGCTATAAATTGAATGAATGAATGAATATTCGTTCATTCGTTCAAAAGAATGAAGGAATGAACAAACACACATATATGCAAACAAACTATAAAGTCAGCTGATATCATTATACTTACAATACAGGTGGGGAGGCAATGGAGAGAGTGACATACCTAAGGCCAGCTGGTAACTTTGTGGCAGAGACAAAATTTAAATGGAGGACACCCTGGACCATTGCCCACTTCCTTAGCTTTTATGCTATACTAGCTCTTGGGGGAGTGACGTCAGCACTGCCACAATTCACTTCAGCTCATCAATGGAAAATAGTCCTGCTATCATTTTTGCTGCGCATCTATCCTATTAATTTATTCTCCACCCCTCTGATCAAGATTGTTATTGTTTGATTGCTTGCTGCAGGGGCTATAAACCATGCAGTTTGAATCCCTCCAAGTGGGGAAAAAACATACAGATGAATGGAAACATGATTGCATTTCCCTAATCTTCTCCCTTCACTGCCCTTGAAATCCTGCACTGTGTTTTCAGGCCACACATTGTCAACAGCCTAGAAAAGCATTTCAGAGAGACCAATTTGATTGCAATGACAAATCCCTGTTCTTTCCTTAATAAGAAGCACCAGGCTGAATTTGGGTAGTGTAGGGTGGGGGCACAGGATGTCAAAGCCTACCAGAGTCGATAGAACAATTCTGTCAGTCTGTTCAGGCAGAGCCTGATGCAAAAAGATGAATACTGTGTCATCGCCAAAGTCCTCTATGCATGGAGCCTTTTCCCTCTCCCGAATACATCACTTTTTTATGGTTACCTGGCCGTGAAGCTGAGTAATTCGGAGGTGATAATGATTAATTGATTATCTGTATAGTGCCATCAACATCTATGGTGCTTTACAGAGCGAAAAAGACACAGTCTATGTCCCAGAAAGGCTTACCGTCTAAATTGTGACCAGGAGAGGAGGGAAAGAAGGAAATCAAGAGGCACGAGAAACAAGGAAAACAAATAGGAGTGAGGAAAGGTGCATGGACTGAGGCTTGTTTTCAGTCGAGGCAAATGACCAAGAGCTAAAACTTGCCATGTAAAATGTGGTTTAAAGGAGAACCCGGAAGGAATGTTTCGGAATGGTGCTCTGGGCAGAAGAGGCAGTAAAGGAGGGTAGGATGAATTGCTGTAGAGAACAGGAACATTGAGGTGACTTACTGTACTCTTAGGAGTAACACACTTCTAAATTCATTGAAATCAATGTGATTAAGAAGGATACGGCTCCCAGTCGTGCTACCACCCAATTTAAACCTCCTTTTTTCAGATTCTGAGATTCACAGGCAGTTCAGGGCAGCCACAAAACACCACCTGTCTAGTCCTTAATTACCAGTCAAAGAGCCCTGGTCCAAATCCACACAGTCCCCTCTCTCCTCTTCCCAGGGATTTAACCAGACAGGCAGCCACTTCTTTCAATGCACTAGTTCTCACCCAGCTGAATGCCCAGAACTATTGGAGTTAGAAAACTTGGTATTTCTTCCCTTTATACACTGCCAACCAGTTAGTTTAGATATATTGGCCGTGGCCAGAAAAGTTGATGTGTGTGTTTTATTTTCCCCGAGACTCCAGTCACCAGAGTTCAAACAAAAAAAAGGAGTTAAACTTTATTTACAACTTCACCACTATTTAGATAACTTAACCACAGAGGTAAATTGTTTCTAATATAATCCCAATACATTCCAGCAGTTAATAAAAACCAAGTATCACTTCTCACAAGTCAGCTCTGTTCAGGCTGCTCTCTTCACAAATTCATATAATTCTCTCCTCAGACTCTTCTCTCTCCTCCTAACTGTTCTAAAGGATCTCAACTGTCCCCAGCCCCAGCATTTTGCCAGCTCTCATTGGCTATTCTCTGGGAGAAGCAGAGCTGGAACTGATCCTGTCTGTCACAAAGGGTTTAACTCTGTTTTGGACTGCCCTGCAAGGCCAGTCATACCAATCTAACCATCTGTTCAGGGTCTGAAAACATGGTTGAGCTTTGCTGATACCAATCCTCTACATTGGCATGTCTTTTTCCAACCCTTCCATTTTAGCACTGGGTCCAACTCCTGTCAGCCCAACACTCGAGGCACAAAACAGAGTTTGGGCCTATCTTGAAACCAAAAGGCAAGAGCCAATGCGGAGGGGAGGGGGTCAGGTGTAACCCCAATCTTAAGCTCATCACAGTCACTAGGAACAGCAGACTCTAGAGGACCACTTCACTTTATAATGTTGTGACAGTACTGGCTCCAGCTCTGCCTCTCCTGAGAGATAGCCAATGGGAGTGGGTGGAATGCTGAGCCAATCAGAGAGTCCATTGGAGGGGAAAGAAGGGTTTTGAGAGATTGAGGGGGAAGAAGGGTTTGAGATGTTGCTAAGAGAGGCAGCAGAAAGATAGCTGGCTGTTAATCTGTTCCTTTATATTAAAACCTTCCCTATTTAACTCCAGTATGATGTACTGTTTAAAATCCATTCACTCCTGTGTTCCTTATTGTAAATAAAGTATATTTTTGTTTTGGTTAACCTTGGCTGGTCTGAAGTTGTTAGCTGAGGGGAATAAGACACACCCACACACAAACTCTCTGGTCATGACCAATGAGCTCAGTGAATTAAATGGTGGCAGTGTATATTGAAGGAAAGTGAGTTCCCTTTTCCCCAATAGCCTTGGGCTGTACTTGAGTGAAGGGGGGTACATACAGGGAACTGGCTGCCTGTCTGGAGGAGCCTCTAGAAGAGGAGAGAAGGACCCTGTATGGATTTAGGTCAGGGCTGTCTGCCTGCTGTCGTGGAGGCTAGACAGATGCTACGATCAGCAAAAGACAGTAGAGACCCCCTCACCTCTGCAGGGTATACTGTATACCCTGCAGCTGTGGACAAGTTTACATCGGGACCACAAAGCGTAGCATCCAGACAAGAATAAAAGGACATGAAAGACACTGCAGACTTGGACAACCTGAAAAATCAGCAGTGGCGGAACATAGCCTAACTCAAACAGGGCACAGTATCTTATTCCAGGACACCAAAATACTGGACAACACTTCCAACTACTTTGTCAGACTGCACAGGGAAGCCATTGAAATTCACAAGCATAAGCAAAACTTCAACAGGAAAGAAGAAACCTTAAGAATGAACAGAGCATGGTTTCCAGTTCTGAAAAACACCAGGCTAACTAAACACTCTATACTCAACAATAGCCCTGCAGAGAAGATTAGCACATCAAGCCCCAATCCATATGCAAAAGAACCTCCTCAGGATACAGTGAAGCCTCCCGCCATTAGCATTCCACACCCTGGGAAACTCTTACAGGATGACTCAGCTCAACCCCACCCCTCCTGAGTAGATACAAATGACCTGCCAACATCTTTTCCACACTGTGACACTGAGAGATCTCTGTCTTTTGGTGCTACACCTCTGAAGATGCCAGCCACAGCTGCTGGCGAAACGTCAGGAACTACAATGCCAAGACCACAGCAATACAGCCCGGAAAACCCACAACAACCATTAAACCACATCTCTCCACATATCTCAGCTGCCACCTTCGTAAGCGTGGGAAGTGTCGAACTCCCAGAACATGTCTGATAACACTCATAACTAATCAGAGTATTTTATTTATTTATTTATTTATTTATTTATTTATTTATTTATACTAACATACACACATTTATAGACATTTGTACTGCCTTTCTCTGCAACTCATCAAGGGCAGGAAAATCAACCAATTTGGAAACAAAAATACCAAATTGTCACAGCTGGCTACAGAAGAAAGTTCTCAGCGAATCATCATCTAAACTCACAATATACCTCTCAGCTCTGTTCCTTTTCTATGCTAGTCATCCTTTACCCTTTCTGAACACAAGCTTTCATTTGAGCTTAAAAAACAGACCTTTTAAAATAGTTGTGTATATCTGTGTGGTGGGCTTGCTGAAGGTTTCCATGCAGCAGAAGTAAGAATCTCTGATGTGCTGTCGAACAATTAAAGAATCTCTACACAGTTCAAACAACAGGCTGGTTTTCCTGCCACAGGAAAATCCTGAGCCAGCTGGAATGAAGTCTTAGGAAAAATACCATTCATGATTCCTAAGAAATAGGGTGTTACTACAAGGGCAAAAAGGAGTTATAACTTATAACTATGGAGACAGACGGCATGAGTCAGGCACAAGGATCCCTCCTCCACCCCACCCCGCTGAGATGAAAGACTATCACTTGCAAAGGAAATCTGTAGGAGATGACATTGGTGGAAATCGTTTTCTAGTGGTATTCTTCAGAATCTTTCACTAGAGGAGAAAATGGCAAGGCTGCTTGACGGAAGCCAGAATCTACGACAGAATGAGATCGATTATAAAAGACCGTTTCCTAGCACTGCATAATGATTTTTGGTATCGCCTTTGGTAAAGCTGGTAAAATGGGTTGGTTAGCTCTCTCGGCACGTCTGTTGGCTCACAGCAAACTGTTAAATATCTGCTATGAGTTTGATGTTATTGATCAGTATGGGTGCTCTGTTGCAAGATGCAACAGGTATTCATCTATTTCTTAGCATAGTTATATGCTTAGCATAGTTATATGCTTCTTTTAGTTTACCTGTCCACAAATCAGCTGGCAGCAGCCAAATCAAAATAAATCATTTCAGGTAAAGCCAAAAAGAATACTTAAGACTGCTATTGTATATTGAGATTAACAGCTCTTTGTTATAATAAACATCTTTATTGGAGACTGGAAGCAGACAGACTGAAGGCTCAGGCTCAACAGTAACCAATTTATACTTGTAGAAACCGTTCCCACTTTTACAACAACCAATACCATGTAAGCTGCTAGAATCCTTCATTTGTATGAACTATATACAAGTATCTACTTTTGAGCACAGTGATTGGACTACAAAGCAACAGTTTGTCCAGACTGTGGATGACAGGATATGGCAGGTAGATCCCTGGAACATTTCAGCAAGACACCGATCCTTAGTTAAATGACTTTTATTCAGGAAATCAGTCTTTTTCCACATACACAGGTCCATAGGAGTACATGAAGTAAAATGCATATGAGCATGGCAACTTCTCTTTGAAAGGAATGAGGTTTAAGGCAGTTACAAGGCAATATACCCAAACAACCCCCCCCCCCCTCCTAAACCACATGTAGAGGGACAGTCTGGGAAACATTTTCAGAGTTCACACACTAGGCAGACAAAATACTGAGAAATGCAACATTTCAGACACCCAAGGTCAGTTCGGAAAATATCAACGGGAGAGTTTGCCCACAGCTTTACCAGCTGCAGGGCTATGCTGCAAGGAGGAAATGGAAGTGAACTTTAAAAGCTAAAGAACTGATGCATCAGTTACAGCATGAGATCAGGTACAACACTTGGGCAACTCAGGGCAATAAACTTCAGGCTTAACAGTGGCATGGATGAATGGGTACAGTCAAACATGACACAGTTCTGATTGGCCATACCAGCACCCAAACACCAATAGGCCTTTGTAGGCCTCAGGAGCCTTCGTTCTACTCAAGCGATACATAACAACGGCCATCAAAAATATCACAAAGGAGTGGATGTTGTTGCGCCATCCAAGGCCCAGTCTGTTTGCAGCTGTTATTTACAAATGTACCATATAATTAGTTCTCATCCTAAAGTATAGTTTTCAGCTTGTTTCTGCCAGTGGGAAAAACCAAGAGCAAAGAGCAAAAATCATCAATTTGTACTGTTCTGCTTGTTTCGAATGATGGAAGATGACCTCTATGGTTGGAAGGCAGGGCAATTTCCTCCGATTCCCTCTCCCACTGCAGACCCCCATTTGCTCATTATGCTGTTCATCAGGGTTGATTCTCAGGAACTAAATTTTAGAAAACTCAGGGTCACTCTAAATGTTACTTTCTTCATGAGTTCTCCATGGAGCCAAAAACACATTCCACTAAACATATTCCACTAAACATAGACGACTTCCAATTCTCCATTTACACTCTTCCACTTCTCTTACACTCTTCTGGATCTTGGACTTGGTTTACCAAGACACTGTGCCCATTCTTAATTAAGCATGAAGATCAACCAAATAGTACAGCTAGTAGCAAAAAAACTATTGTAGAGCCACCAGTGAATTCACAAGGGAGTTTGTGATGTTTACGGTGCCGGTAAAGTAATCCCAGGTTTGGCTTACCGCAATCAAACATGGTAAGTCTGCCTGACAGATTCATTTGTGGGGAATTTCACCGCATCCCTAGTACAGTGTGGATTACAAAGACACATGATAATATAGTAAAAGCGAGAACACACATACACTAAATGTGGCAATAAAAGACAAACCTTTGCCCTTATAGGGGTCTTCTCAACTGTGGCAGCAAATCTTTACAACTCCCTACTAGAGATGGGCACGAACCAAAATACGAACCAAAATTAAAAAGGCCAGTTCACGGTTTGTGAACCAAGCAGTTTGTCAGATCCCATTGCTGATGAACCACCACAAAATTTAGGCTGGTTCGTTTGGTTCATTTTTTGGTTCGTGACTGCAGACAGCCTGGTGCCAATCAATCAGTTTCCTAGGCAACAGGGGTGGACTTCCTGCAGACCTTCTGCTGGCCCAGAAGTGACCTTCTGTTGCCCTGGAAGTGACAATTTTCTGACCTGGATGTGCTGTTTTCACGAACCAAACAAACCGTTTCACAAACCAGGGGCGGGTTCGTGAAAGTTCGTGGTTCGTGAAATTTGACAAACCACATGGTTCAGTTTTTTTCCGGTTTGTGCCCATCTCTACTCCCTACCTTGGGAGATTTATAAAGACTTTTGAGTAAAGACTTTTTAGCTGTTTGGCATACCTCCAATAACTGTTATTGGCCTTCTTCCTGGATTTTGCTATTATGCCTGTTTATGTTTTCTTTGCATTACTGTAAATATAATTTTTATATGTTTTAATGTTTGATGTTCTCTGCCTTCACAACCTTATTTGTGCAGAGAAGTGGCATGGAAATGTTTCAGATAAAAATAAACAATGGCACCCTGATAGTTATTCCTATCCGCATCCAGAAGATCAAAAGTACTCTAACAGTGAAATCCTAAACAGAGTTACTCTAGTCAAAACCCATTGACTTAGACTGGCATAACTGTGCTTAAGATTTCACTGTAAGAGATGCTGTACCTCATTCTTATTAGACCAGACTGGGCCTGACAAGAGGATGCCATACCTGGATCTTTTTCTCTTTTTTTTAAAGCAGTCATCAGAAGGGAAATTAGCCCATTCTTCTACTCAGAGATTTCAATCTCAGTCAGTTCCCTGGGGCAGTTAGTTCCCTTTGGGGAGAAATTTTATTGCAATGTTTTTTTAATGTTTTTAAATGTTTATTTATAATGTTTTTATTGTTTTAAACTGTGTTATAAATTGTATGGTGTTACACTGCCCTCAGCCTGTCTGACAGGGAGGGTGGTCTAGAAATGCAATAAATAAATAAATAAATAAATAAATAAATAAATAAAAATCATATGAGCATCTGAATGCTGATACAGCAAAAAATGGTATGGGGAAAGGCTCCGCCCTGCCCATCTCCATACCAGGGCCCAATCCAAATTAGCTGAGGTTCACAGTTCAGAAAACATTGAGGGATCCTGGCTTCCAATTGCCGCATCCTTCTCCACTCCAGTTAAATGATGAAAAAGAGATGAGGCATATTTGCTGCCTGAAGCATATGTGAAAAATACATTTTGGTACAGGGCCTATCAAAATACTGTTACGGCATTTCTCTATAAACCATCTGAACTACCAAAATAAGCAGTAATAAATCGCAGCACGACGCCAGAAGACATATGTTCATCCATGTGGCCTGGATGGAGCAAAGGGCTGTGGGATGAAAGCCGAAGACTGGTGTCCAATCTGAAGCTTAGTCTAAAACTCTCCCCAGGCAGCATCTGTGATGTCGGCTTATCCTCCAGATCTGCATTTCTGAGTCTGGCACAGCACATAGCTTGCTGCTGCTGCTCTTCCAACCCATATATGCTATGCAAATAAATCCTCCCCTTCATAAATGCACTCCCTCCCGTATGCTGGATAGTCCCAGTCTAGGTAATACACAAGCATAGAGGAGAATCACAGCAAGGGCTGCCAGCTCCATGTTGAGAAATCCCTGGAGATTTGGGGGGACAGAGCTTGAAGAGGGTGGAGCTTGGGAAGAGAAGGGGCCACAGTAGAGTATAATGTCATAATGTAGAGTATAATGTCCACTCTCCAAAGCAACCATCTTCTCCAGGGGAACTGATCTCTGTGGCTTCTAGATCAGTTGTAATTCCAGATCTCCAGCCATCTCCAGACATGTCCGTGAATTATGTTTTCGGAGGAACGGTGGGAGAGTTTGCTTTTGTGCTGGTTACATACTTATGTTCAGTCCGAACTGTATTACGCCCTGGAGGAAGTGAGGAGTGGTACTCACGAAACGGGTTAATGTTATTTGCCTGCAAACCCCCGTCGGCGTTGTTTTCTACATGTTTTTGACTTCATGGACTGTTAATGAATAATATTTGGCACAAGCCCCCACCTGCCGATTCTTCTCTGTTAATTTTGGCATTCGCACTTTAACTGGTGGATTTGTTCTGGACAGTGAAGATTTGTAGTCACCTTATATTTGCTAATGATTGGACTCTGTATTGATGCACTTTTGAATGATATTGTATAATCTATTAAGTACTTATGCATGTATTTATAGCACTTCTGCACTTTGTAATATATGAAATTGGATTATACTTTGGCTTTTGATTGTTTTAAGCCCTGGTCTGTTGTTTTCATTCATCACTTGGAGGCTGGCAACCCTACAAGGTGTTCTTTCAAAGGAGCTTTACAATAGACTCAGAAATAAAGAACGGAAAGCAGAAGTGGTCTCTGCCAATATCTGAAGCTATTGGTCCAATGCAGCTGTGGGTGGATGACACAGAAGAACATTTCAGTTGTCTTCCTAGAGCAGGATAAGGCCCTTCTGGTACAACAGACTTTCTCCCACGTTAGCCAGCCAGAAGCATGAATGTGGACTTACATATGCAGGTGTGAAGCTCAGCTTTCAAACAGATCGTGCTGAATACCTGAAGGACAACATATATCCATATTTACCTGATTGTATACTTAAGATCACCCAGGTAAGCCCAGCCTTGTCAGATCTCAGAAGCTAAGCAGGGTTGACCTTGGTTGGTAATTGGATGGGAGACCTCCAACGAAGACCAGGATTGCACAGGCAGGCAATGGCAAACCACCTCTGTTAGTCTCTTGCCTTGAAAATAGGGATCCCATTCCCCCGGTGGGGGTGGGGGATCCCCCGCTTTCACCCTCCTCCCTCATCACCTCCACTTACCTGTCTGGCAGGGAAGGGAGCACAGGAACTGGCCTCCCAGGCACTCTCCCGGGGTGGCACGATAATGTCACTGACATTATCCCGCCGTTCCAGGAGCACTCCTTTCCTTTGTCGTGGGCTGGTTCGGGCCCCAAATGGGCTGAATTGGGCCCATTTGAGGCCCAAATTGGCCTGCTGTGAAGCAAGCGCACCCCCTGGGTCTGTGTGGTGCCGTCACCAGAAGTGACATCATTGTGCAGCCATGGGACTGCACACGCAATTTAAGAGGACAAGAAGGATGTAAGAGCCAGGTCTCCCCTATACCCCCACCATGAGGGTAAGGGAACTTGGCAAGGCCACTTGAAAACCCCACCAATGTAAGCAGTTGACCCGGCCTCCGCTATTTTAATAAGCAGTTCTAGATATGGTTGCTTTTGATATTAAAGATATTCAGGCCTCTGGAGTTAAAATGGCTACTGTACATTTATATTCACACACCCCGGCAGCTACCCATCAAGGCAATCAAATCCTTTGTTAAACCCAGGAACTGACCATTAGAGTCTTTGTTCTGACTGCTAGGTGGGCTCTCCCACCTCAGAGCACATTTTACCTATAAAGGTAGGGCTCTGGCCTCATTCAAATTGTGCTAGCTTCCAGGATGCTGCTCCCTTAAGGTCTCTTCCCTAAGCTTCTCTTCCTTCATACATGCTTACTGGATGCACAAGCACTGTTCCCTTGAGGTTTGCTCTGAGCCTCTTGCTCTCTTGGCCAAGGATGCTGGATGTTTGAAGCTACTCTCTCTCTCTCTCTCTTCACCATGGACTAGACTACTCTTCAGGACAGGCAGATATACTTACTCCCTCTCTCTATTCCCAATCTCTGGCAAGTTTCCTAGGACTCTGTATGTGTGTGTGTGTGTGTGTGTGTGTGTGTGTGTGTGTGTGTGTGAGAGAGAGAGAGAGAGAGAGAGAGAGAACCATTTTCGATTAACTTTGTGTGTGTGTGTTAGTTTTTTCTCTTTAAATAAAACTATTCTTTGACCCTAAAAGCACCAGTCTTGTCTGCTACCTTGGGGAGGGGACCTGGTAGAAAGTGGTGGAGATATCCCGCCTATTACCCTTCTCACACAGCCATTCTCCTTGCTTGCTAATCCCTCCACAAATCATTTTATTTCAAGGAGGCCAGTTCCGGTAACACCGGGGTCACCCTAAGTCAGCTATGACTTTCTGGCACTCTCCACCACCATACTTAAGATTATCTACTGCGGGCCCAAATATGGAAGCATGAGGACGAGGAGCCATAGGAAGACCTTTCTGGCAGCTGCCTCTTCTCTTTGCAACTTTCTTCCTCTTGAATTATGTTCAGCACCCTCCCCCCTCTTGCAGCAGGCCTTTCTTTAAAAATTCAGAATAATTGAATTAAGATTTGCTGTGTGGCTTTCCAAGGATTCTGAGATATGGCATGTGGTACATGCAGGGCCATTGCTTGGGGCAACAAAATATCTCCGGCTGTCCTGACTTTGTTTAGCATTGGCGCATGCAGCAGTTTCTTGAAAAGCTGAAGGCAGCTGCCCCTAGGCAGAGTACAAGAGAGATCTGATACTCTCGCCAGAAACTATCACAAAGCCCTGATGAATGCATAGTAGAAACGAGGGTTACCAACTCTGGGTTGGAAAATTCCAGGAAATTTGGGGGGGGGGGTTCCTGGGGAAGATAGGGCTTGGGGAGGGGAGGAACATCAGGTGATAAAATCCCATAGATGACTCCACCCTCCAGAGCAGCCATTTTCTCACTGAGAACTAGTCTCTCTAGTCTGGAGATCAGTTGTTATTCCAGGAGATCTCCACTCTCCACCTGGATGTTGGCTAACCAAGTAGAAACTGCTACCTGAAAGTCGCACAGGCACATCCAGCACAGGAGCAAGCCACCATCTCAGTGGGACAAGCTGGGTGTTGCTAGCCACTCTGAAGTCATGCGTTTGCACAGAGTGGGGGGAGCAGACCTCATATACTCACCATTTCACAACACCCCCTGCGAGCCCCCCTGACTCTTGCTCACGGCTAAAAGCTATTATACCTCCGGCAAAGTGACACTGAATTTATCCATTATTCACTGATTACTAGTACCTCTGATAGGATGGTGAGAACCTCCACAAATCCTACTGTTCTGAAAGCTTTCTCTTACTTCACCCTCTTTTCTGGTCCCCTCTTTCAGATTTTTGCCTCGTGTCCTCCAACATCAAGGGGGAGAACAACCATTTCTATCTGCCTCTCCCTTTGAACCTGTGAAACTTAGTTTCCATGGAGATCCAAACAGGAGGCCTACATGTTTGTGAAACTCATGCTGTGATCCGTATATCCTTACTGTAGAAATGTAAAGTGATCTGTGTAAGAGGCAGTTTGACACTTCAAGTGGAATGGTTAAAAAAAAATATTATCATGCCCCATGGCTGGAAGAAAACAATTTAATCTCAGCATCGACTTTCAAATGCATCATATTCACTATTCATTATAGATGATGCTTTTCCAGTTTCTGGAAAGGTAAAGTAATGAATTTTCTGCACTGTGGACTTCCTCCTTAGGAAGATACAGGCAGGACTTTAATCCGGAGAACCGGGTTTGATTCCCCACTCCTCTGCTTGAAGCCAGCTGGGTGACCTTGGGACAGTCACAGCTCTTTCAGAGCTTTCTCCACCACACCCACCTCATAGGGGCTTGCAATGACCACCTGTCCGTTTAGGATGGGGCCTCACGAACAGCTTGTTCGAGAACAGCAGATTAGGCTGTTCGTGGGTTTAAACTGTTCACAATGCTGTTCGTGCCCATGTCTACTCTTGCGTCTTGACCCAATACCTGAGACTGCACAGCCCACTGAAATAAAAAAAATGTTGGGTTGTGAATCAGCGCTCTGCTGGTTCGAATCCCACTACTGCCATGAGCTCAGCAGGTGGCCTTGGGTCAGCCACTCCTCTCAGCCCAGATCCCCAGCTGTATTGTGGGGATAATAACAACACTGACTTTGTACACTGCTCTGAATGGGGCAGTCATCTGTCTAGAAGAGTGACATATAATACAGTTATAAATATTTTTAAATATATATATTGAGGTAGTAAATCCGTATAATCCACACTATGGTATTCTCCATTACTATGTATGGATGTGAAGGTTGGACAGTGAAGAAAGCTGACAGGAAGAAAATTGATTTGTTTGAAATGTGATGCTGGAGGAGAGTTTTGTGGATACCTTGAATGGCCAAAAATACAAATAAGTGGGTTCTAGATCATATCAAGCCTGAAATTTCCCTAGAAGCTAAAATGACAAAACTGAGGCTATTGTACTTTGGTCGCATCATGAGAAGACAAGATTCTCCGGAAAAGTCAATAATGCTGTGAAAAGTGGAAGGCAGTAGGAAGAGAGGGAGATCCACATGAGATGGCTGGACTCACTAAAAGAAGCCACGTCCTCCAGTTTGCAGGATCTAAGTAAGTCTGTTAATGATAGGACAATTTGGAGGTCTTTCATTCATAGGGTCGCCATAAAGTGGAAGCGACTTGACTGAATAAAACACATATACACATTTAGCCACCTTCACTTGTCCTCATAAAATGGTCTTCGGTTTAAACAGATTGCAAAAAATTAAAAAGATCTACCCCTAGTTTAAAGTTTTGGCAAAAAGAAATGTTTTGGCCTGGTGCCTAAAAGAGATCAGGGAAGGTGGTAGATGTGCTTCAAGGTGGAAGGCAGCCCAGAGGCTAAGTGCTAGAATTGGAAAAGCCCTGTTCCCTCTGTCTGTCTCTCTCTCTCTCATGAGTGTGCACACACACTCATCACTTAACCTCTGCAGAAAACTAGCATGCTGAGTGGGGAGGATTTAACCTATAGTTCCTTCTGATATGCTAGCTTTCTATGTGAAGGGATTTGTTTTGTATAAAAGAGCAAATAGTCAACCACTGAACCTCCTTTTCTCCTGTGAATTAGTGGGTCCTGTCTTGGAGTTGGTCAATACAGAATAGCTCTTAGACTAGTTTGGAGTTATAATTGCTCATGGCATGAGGTTGGAGTGTTAGCCTTTGACTACAGAGACAATTCACATCCTTTAACAGACATGAATCTAGTGGGTTCTACTGGTCAGGCAACTAGGTCACAGGCAGTCCTGCTTTACCAGTCTGTGAAGAGAAAATGTAATCACCTTTCATTTGTCAGCAAAGGAGGGGGTCATACCTGTGACAAATACATTTTCAGATGCTCAGCGCGCTGTGAATTTTTGATGGTTCTTGTCACATGTCATCTGTCTTATCAACTCTGTCATAGCTATCAAGGTAAGGTCCCTGTCTCAGCACAGGGACTGAACTGACAGAATTAATGCATGCTGATGAAATCCTCATCTCCTCCGTTTTCCAGAAATGTTGCTTTTCTTATTTAAACTCATTGCTTAATACGCTGATCCATTATACAGTTTGATTGTATATGGCAGGGGTGGGCAGTTGTTTTGGCTCAGGGGCCACTTTGTGGGAGCGGAGGTTAGCGGAGGGCCACACCTTTTAAAATGTTTGCATTCATTAGTTAATTTTGCATTTCAGAAAAGGTATAAATTGTATCATAAAAATCAATAAATATAAATTAAATAAAATAGTGGTAGTTTTATTCAATGTATTTATTGTGCTAATTTCATATCATCTATAGCTGCAAGCAAATTTAATTTTAGAAGGAAATCTCGGTTCAAGGCGGATTTTTCTGACTGTCTTGGCGGGCCACAAAAAACTCTGTAGCGGGCCGCATGTTGCCCACGGGTTGCAATTTGCCCACCCTTGGTATATGGGTTTGTTCTGCCAGATCCCAGACACAGCAAAAAGTCTGGTATTGAAAGCCCTCATCGCCAATGTTGGGATAAAATATTTCTACTCCAGCGGTAGTCCTTTCATTTCTGGCTAGTTTTGGAGCTGTATTTGTCAGGCCCCAGAAATACATCATAGCTTGCTAATAGCTCAAACGACCTTCGATCCCAGCATCTGCTATTCTGAAAGAGCTTTATAAAAGGCCCACCAAATAATCCCACTAAGAGTTTTGCTTATTTGCCTGCTCTTTACATTCTGATTCCTTCTGACCTTTTCATGCTGCTAATTATCAAAATGCATTTTTCTTTCAAGCCACAGTGAAGCTACTCCATGCTGTTATAGGCTTTGATTGACAGGCAGCTCATGGTCTCCTAGCA
The DNA here is from genome assembly GCF_028583425.1 of Eublepharis macularius. Lineage (NCBI taxonomy): Eukaryota > Metazoa > Chordata > Lepidosauria > Squamata > Eublepharidae > Eublepharis > Eublepharis macularius. The sequence goes on from NC_072799.1 coordinate 7,545,680, forward strand.
CTATTAAGACATTCCCTTTGAAAACATGGCCTCACCTTGAAATATTTCAAATACTCACTTTTTCTTTTGCTAACTCTTTCAAAGAGAAAGAAATACAAAAAACCCCCACATTCTGCAGGAGAGACTAGTAATGTTTGACAGGAAGGATAGGTCTCTCACAAACTATGATGGCTAAATGGTCCTCCACATATGTAGGCCTTTAAAGAGAGCTGTATAGAGGGTAACTCTAGGAATTGCAGAAAACTCTATGATGTTACCATAGGGTTTCCAGAGATTCTTAGAGCTGCCCTATGTTACTTCTGGTTTTTGTCAGAATTGATGTGACACTACATAATGCTGCAAGGTTTTTTTAAAAAACTTCTCTCACTGTTGCTCTATTATATTATATTTCTCAAGGCTCTACTTGCTGAGAGAAGCACTACATGGAAGCTTCCTCACTTACTTTTTTAGAATTCTTTTTGTTTCACATGAAGTTCTTTCCCTCAAGGAGGAACCTTCAAATTTGCCTTGGAATTTTGTTCAGAGGCAAAATCTGATGGCAACTCTAGTTGGTCTTGCTATTATTATGGGGTACATCAAGGCTCATTTTGAGGGGGCAGTTCCGTTAGTTCTCCAAAAAGGTCACATGTCAGGTGCCCCCCCACCTGATTTTTGGCCATTTTGGGCCCATTTTGGCCTGGATTGGGCCCAAAATGGCCAGGATCAGGCCTAAAACAGCCAGGATTGGTCCCAACACGGCCAGGATCGAGCCTCTGACAGGTGGTGGATCACTCTCTTGCTCAGCAGCGGCCCAATTCTGACCATTTTGGGCCCCACTTCAGCCAGTTTCAGCCCCGTTTTGCCATTTGGGGCCCAATTTCAGCCCTGAATGGCTAGGATTGGGTCCAAAACAGCCAGGATATGTGAGGTCAGGGGGTGTGGCATATGCAAATCAGTTATGCTAATGACACACTTCCAGTGATGGCAAGGGCCATGGCATATGCTAATGAGTTATGCTAATGAGTTCCTGCAGCTCTTTTTCTACGAAATGACCCCTGGGGTACATTTATATACCACCCTTCCAGTTGAGGTAATAGCTCAAAGCAGCTCGCAACTGACAACACACAACCATCATTATAAAATTGAAAATATCAAAATTTAATCGTTTGTGAAAGTCAGAAAACCATGTCTTTCTATAGGAAAGGTGTCTCATTATAGGGCAGGAGGTTAGATTTAAGTGCCTTCTGAATTTTTTTTTAAAAATAGCGGTGTAAGAAGACCTGCAATGAACTGAGCCACTTATAATTAACAGGGGGAGGAAATTGCAGAGATTAGGGCAGCAGCTGACTACTGAGAGCCAAGCTACAAGTGACGAATGACACTTGAAGGCAAGTGGATCAAGTGGAGAGCAAGTGGAGGGCAAATGAACAGGGAGGAATACACTTGCCGTTCAAGTGTTATTCGTCACTTGTAGTTTGGCCCTGAGAAGGCCCATATTTAGGAGTCCATCAAATGTACCTCTAGCACTGTAGACTTCCAAAGAAGGCTCTCCTGAGAGAACTATCTTTCCTGTTACTTTATTATGGTTGTTTTAAGATACCTGAAACTCCCCCAGTGCTCCAATACAATCCAAACTGATAATGTATACCTTTAGACTTATATCTCCATCCCCCACAGTTTGACGCCCTCTCAGTCAGTTTCTTCCAAATATGTTCTTCCCAGATCTCATGATGTACCACCCCAAGCAAAAGTCGGTAGCATTTTGTTCAGGGCAATTCAGCTTGGAAAGCGATGCCTCCTACAGCTATCCAAGCAACACACCGATTCACTGATGCCGATTGGGTCAGATAGTTTCTCTTCACTAGTTCCTGACTGCAGCAACCTGATTAGACTGATAGCAAGATTCGAGTCCTATAAGATTTTCAGGGTATAAGCTGGGCCGATTCCAGACGGCCCTCCCCATCGCGAAACGACGCGCAACGACGCGTGATGTTTCGCAATGGAGAGAGCCGTCTGGAATCGGCCCTGATATTGGTAAGAGACAATTCACACCTATGCTGTGGCTTGACAATGGATTCATGTTTTCTATGGGTACCAGAGATGGAGCGCCCCAGGAATTTTTTCCAGCCTTATCAAAACTCTTTGCTTCACTCATAGTTCTTTTGATACCTCATTATTTGTGATTTGTGATTTGTGATTTGTGATTTGTGATTTGTGATTTGTGATTTGTGATTTGTGATTTGTGATTTGTGATTTGTGATTTGTGATTTGTGATTTGTGATTTGTGATTTGTGATTTGTGATTTATTATTTATTATTTATATTCCGCTCGTTTTGCAAGCTGACTCAGAGCAGATTACAATAAAAAACTATAAAATCAAACTGGGTAGCTTAAAAATATAAAAACATCAGTATACAATTCATTAAACATCAGTGCACATATTGCACAACCCTCCATTATCAACAGATCTGTGGGGCATAGTGGCTGATTTAGGACCAGCGGGTGTCCTTTCCCCTTCCATCTAAGACCACCACGTTTTCCGTGACTGCCCTCAGTCATGTGTTATGCCCAACTGTCTGTCTAAGTAGCCATATATAGAAGGTGCCTGGATTGTTTTAATGATTGTTTTAAATTATTACTGATTTTATAGTTTTTATGATTTACCTTCGTATTGTATGGATGTTGTGAGCTGCCCTGAGCCCACTTGTGGAGAGGGCAGGGTATAAATCAAATCAATCGATCGATCCATCGATTAAACAAACAAACAAACAAACAAACAAATAAATAAATAAATAAATAAATAAATGGGGGCTGCAAAACCAGAGGGGCATAGGCCCTCTTTATGGCAGGAGACCAGTTGGATAGCTCACCAGCCTCAGCCACTAGGATACTCCAGATTTGCCTTGAAATTTCAATACAGTCCAAATTTGGAGGCAACTCTTGTCGACATCATTGCTGGGAATGTGTTCCTTTGCTTAGCAATCCAGAAATACATAGATTTTTCAAACATCCCCTAATGATCCCTTATGATTGGTGACCTTTCATGGGAGAGTTCAAGCATACCTGTTCCATCATGAGAATTTATGAAAAGCAAAAATCTCAGGAAGAGAGGGATTTTTCCCCCATGAGCATCACTTTCCTTGCAGTGCCAGAGTGTTCAACTCAAGGTGCCCAGGTTGGAAACCCACCTCTGCTGTGAACTGTCCAGGTAATCATGGGACAATCCTACCCCTTCTGAAATGCAGAAATTGCAGTGGCCTGTTTAGTTGCAAAAACGAATGAGCAACGGCCTGTAAAACATACTGAAACTGAAACAGCCCATTTACAACCCATGTAAGGGTGTTGGGATACTGGAGGCTAAGCTAGGAAATCTGCTCTGCAGAGATCACCCATGGTACACCGTGGTTTTGGGCTTTTCCCAACTGTGGGCTCTAGGGTTGCCAATGCCAGCTTGGGAAATTCCTGCAGATTTGTGAGTGAAGCCTGGGATGGGCAGAATTTGGGGCATAGAGGAACCTCAGCAGAGATGCCCCTGAGACCATCCTTCAAAGCTGCCATTTCCTTCAGGGGACATCCACCCACATTAATACAAAATTCAACAGTCAAAATCAAACTAGAGACTGCATGCCCTATTCCAAATCCTTTTAAGAACAGGGAAGGTGCTCCAGGTCATTCTCTGGGTTCCAAGAAATGAAAGCACTGAGCCAGGGTAAGCAATGTTTAAGAATATGGTTTATTGATATAATATGATTATTGTGAATAGGATGACTTATTGCTTTATGTGTATGATATAGAGATCCTGCAAAGCCCCTGAGGAAGTCTCTATGACGAAATCGACCATTTAGCCGGCACCAGCTAGGGCTCTCTCCGTGTTGGATTCTCAGTGTAACATCTTGGAAAACATCTACAAGAAAGGAATAAGAACTGCTACAATTACTCTCACTGGATTATACTTACCTTCTCCTCTCCTTGGACTTGGAGCACCTTCCCTGTTCTTAAAAGGATTTAGAATAGGGCATGCAGTCTCTAGTTTGACTTTGACTGTTGAATTTTGTATTAATGTACTTATGAATGTTTTGTACATATGAATGCACGATACTTATGAAAATTGTTGAGCATGCCTACTGTATAAACCTTTGAGCTTTTTGCCTCAATATATAGAAATATTTTTCTTAATTTCCCTGGGTGGGTGTCCACTTCTCTTGTACCTTGTCTGTACTGGGAAATTGCCCTGTCTTACTGGCATTTCCTTCAGGGGAGCTGATCTCGGTAGTCTGGAAATCAGTTGTAATTCTGGGAGAATTCCAAGCCCCACCCAGAGGCGGGCAACCCTAGTGGGCTCTGATTGAAACAACTCTGATCTAAGCTACAAGTGACCCCAGACACGTGTTTTTTAGCATGTCAGGGACTCAATTTTACCTGGGAACCATAGTTGAAAACAGTGTTATGTCCCTTGCATGGGGTAGCAGGGGAGGGGGGAAAGCTTTTCAAAGATAGTTTTCAAAGACTGAGATCGCTCTGTTGCAATCTCCACAGAGAGATGAACTACCAGTCATTCCCCTCCCCTGTCTTCCCGCTCTAGGGACGGGGTCCTGTATTCCTCTCTCCGTTGAGATTGCAAGAAAAGTCTTATAGTTCCTCTCCCCCAGTGATCCTGTGCAGCTCTGTGTTTGAAAACTGTCTTTGAAAAGCTCTTCCCCTTCCCAGCCTCCCTGTGCTAGGGACATAATGCTGTTTTCAACTACAGTTCCCAGGTAACATTGCACCCCTGACATGTTAAAAAACACGTGTCCAACATCCCTTGTAGCTTAGCTCTCTGCCATTAGGCAAAGTGAGATTGTTGACTTTGGCAGCTTTGAGGATAGCAGCCTGCCTCCCATTTTGCCTGCCTGTCAGCTCTACCTCTGCTCCAACCAGTTCCGTTTGGGAGCAGCTACTACCCAATACCCTCTCCTCCAGTCCCTTTTGACAACAGTGCAGTACACCCTACATGCCCAAAAGGGCCTCCCAAACTGTTTGTTCTTCTCTTCAGTTGCCTAAACAACCACAGTAATTGGCAGTATTGCCAGGGAAACCAAACTGATGGCCAAGCTCTTCCAAGAGGGAGGAATCTTAAGAGACTTTGGGGAGCCCTGTAGGGTTTTCATGCTTTTGTTAAAAGAGAAGGCAAGGAGTATTAAATGATAGATGAACCATGTGCAGAACATCCTAGGCTCAGTCTCTAGAGTCTCCAGTTAAAATATCTCAGAAAAGGCAAGGGTTGCCAGGGGTGGGAATATGGTATGGGAATGGCAGCACAAGCACAATGACATCGCTTCCAGGAAAACCCCAGAAGTTATGGTGGTGGCTATAGAAATCACTGGATACTCTATGGTTTTTACCATAGAGTTTCTACAGATTCCTATAGCTACCACCGTTGCTTTTGGATTTTCCCTGGAAGTGATACCATCAGGGCTTTTTTTCAGCTGGAATGCAGTGGAACGGCGTTCCAGAACCTCTTGAAAATGGTCACATGGCTGGTGGCCCCACCCCCTGATCTCCAGACAGAGAGGAGTTTAGATCGGGCTGGCGGGGCCACCAGCCATGTGACCATTTTCTCCACGGGCAACCCACTGAGTTCCACCACCTCTTTTCCCAGAAAAAAAGCCCTGGATACCATTGTGCATGTAAGGCCGTTTTTTTAAAAAATTATACATAGACATAGACATGAACCCACACAATCTCTTGGAGTGGCGGTGAAAAATGGAAGGTTGGAGTGAGGGATCCCCTGCCCGACCGAGGCTTGGCAGCCCTGGAAATGGCCTTTCTCTGTCCAAAATGGTGGAGAACCACTGCCTGTCTGAATAGACAATGCTGAGCTACACAGACCGAAACTCTGATGGTCTAAAGCAGTTTTGTAGGCTCATACATTTATTTAGGATTCTCATCATTCGCCATGCTTTGAGTATTTACTGAAATATACACACACATCTATCTCTGCTTCATTAATGATGAGTCATTTCCACGAACTGCTCAGAGCTTTAAATCATCTAAGACTCTGAGGACTTTTGCAAATATCCTGGGATTGTGTACGTATTTACTTAAAGATGATCGCTGTAGCAAATGCGGCATGAGATATAAATATTCATTCCTCAGCAGGAATGGACCGTCTTTGGTATGGATCAGATAGGAACCACAGAATGATATGATATCAGCCGCACACGCAAAAGCCTTCAGTGTAAACAGAATGCATTGAATGAGGATTTTCACAGACAACCTTTCTACACCACCCACTTCAAAGGCTCCTTCTTTAATCTCCCTGGAATAAGGAACCCAAATCTCCCAGTCCATCATTTTCTTTCCTTCTGGTTTATTCATGTGGTTCTTAGAAAAGTGCTGACCTGATAACAATGCAAATAATGTACCTGTGATCCTTATAAAATATGCTTATTGCAATGATGCCAAATATAAGCTTGTTTAAATATGAACTGTGATGATTTTCTAAGATTAGGAAGAACTTCTTGACAGCTAGAAGGGTTCCTTGGTGGAATAGGCTTCCTCGGGAGGTGGAGGGCTCTATTTAAGAACAGGCTAGATGGTCATCTGACAGCTATGATGATTCTCTAACTTCATTTGAATGTACACAGATCAAAAGAAAGGGTGCATGAAGGGATGAGCTGGTGTTTGGCTCTCACAGCTCCTTCTTACATACCCAGGAGAATGCCAATCTCCACTTTGAGGTCAGGAAGGAATTTTCCTCCAGGGCAGACGGGCTAGTGATCCTGAAGGTTTGTTGCCTTCCTCTGGGCTTATAGGAAGGGTTACTGGGGGGAGCGAAGGGTGGAGATAGCCATGGATTTCCTGTGTTGTGCAAGGGGCTGGACTAGATGACCGTTGGGGGTCCCTTCCAGCTCTATGTTTCTAAATAAAGCAATTTTTGCAGGGTCACAGTTGGTTTTTTAAAAATGCTCGATGTTCTATCTCAACAGCTTTTCAGGGGGTATTAGCTGCAGGCACAGAACAGACAGAGTAAAGCCCCTCCTTGTGAGCGTGGAACCTTAAAATATTGCACGTGCCACTTCTAGAGACCCTTGAATGCACTTGAGCCAAAAACACTGCCTGTCCCCAGGAGCCTGCAGTAGGCAATGGGACTGGGGGAGCAGCGTGGTGCCATTTTTAACATCTGCATTCAGGTGCCGTGAAATTCGGGGTCAAAGTACATGTTACTTTTTACTGTGTTCATTTTGAAAGGTGTTTTCTTCTACAAATGCAGCTGCTGGGTATGCTTTTTTGAGGAAGAGAACAACATGGAGGAAATCTGTCTGTCTGTCTGTCTGTCTGTCTGTCTGTCTGTCTCTCTCTCTCTCTATCTATCTATCTCTCTACTCTACTCTACTCTACTCTACTCTACTCTACTCTACTCTACTCTACTCTACTCTACTCTTGTATGTCTGTCTAATCTAGTCTGTCTGTCTAAATTAATCTCTCTCTCTAACCTGTCTGTCTGTCTGTCTGTCTGTCTGTCTGTCTGTCTGTCTGTCTGTCTGTCTGTCTGTCTATCTATCTATCTATCTATCTATCTATCTATCTACTCTACTCTACTCTACTCTACTCTACTCTACTCTACTCTACTCTACTCTACTCTACTCTACTCTACTCTACTCTTGTCTGTCTGTCTAATCTAATCTAATCTAGTCTGTCTGTCTGTCTAAATTAATCTCTCTCTCTCTCTCTCTCTCTCTCTCTCTCTCTCTCTATCTATCTATCTATCTATCTATCTATCTATCTATCTATCTATCTATTACCTATTTATCATCTAATAAATTTCTATCCTCTCCAAGGTGCTGAGATTATCTCTTTGATATGATCCTTACAACTATCCTGTAAAGGAGGTTAGGTAGGATGGGAGACAGAGGGAGGTAGATTGGGCTGAGCCAGAAAGTGGCCGGCCCAAGGCCTTTCCCAGCACTTGCAGCTTGCGAACCCTTCTGAAGGAGACCGTGGCTCAGTGGTAGAGCATTTACTTGGCGTGCAGAAGGTCCCCAGGTTCAATCTCCAACATCTCCAATGTCAGAGGATCTGATAGTAGGTGACGTAAATGGCATCTGCTGTGGAAACTTTGGAGATCCCGTGCCAGTCTAAGTAGAAGATTGTGACCTTGGTGGACCAATGGTCTGATTCAGTACAAAGGGCTTCATGTGTCATGTGTCATGTTAAGCTGAGAGAGAGGGGAACTGACCCACCAGGCTTCCTGGCACAAGGGAGAGAAAATCTGACTCTGCCAGATCCTAATCCATCAACCTATCCAACACCCTACTCTGGCACCATGAGCCAGTTCCAGGGATCAATCCCAATGCCACTGGAGTCACATGCAATTCCAACTCTCCTCGGATTATCATCTCTTAAGGCCCTCAAGCCAAGAACGGAACTCAAGGCAGAAACTTGATTGACATAATTCCAGCTCTCCAAACCATGCAAGGAAACGTATGGTTTATGCAAGTCAGACTGTTGGTCCCTCTAATTTGGTACTGCCACCTCTGATGGACAGCAGCTTTCCAGGTCTCAGGCAGGGACAGGTCCTTCTCTAGCTCCTGCTGCTTGAGATACTTCACCGGGAACTGAGTCTGGCACCTTCTGCATGCAAAGTGGGTGCTCCTCAGCCTAGCTGGAACTGAGTCTGTCACCTTCTGCTTGCAAAGCAGGTGCTCCTTGGCCTAACTGTATCCTCTCATTGCGATGAGTCCAGTGACTCAGGTTGCTTGTTAGGGATCCAGGAGATAGGCAAGGAGGGAGAGGGAGAAAAGCTCAAAGACACCCTCCTCTTCATCCTTAGCATCTGTGCAGCACCTTGAGAGTTTGAAGCACTTTACATGCATTCTGTGTGTTAATCTTTACAATGCTTCTGCAAAGTAAATCAATCCTCAAACAACTCTGGGGAATAGGTTAGGAGAAAGAGAGAGAGTGCTGGATCAAGTCTACTCATAGAATCGTAGGGCTGGAAGGGACCTCCAGGGTCATCTAGTCTAACCCCTTGCACATGCAGGAAATTCACAATTACCTCCTCCTCCTCCCCCCACACATCCCCAGTGACCTCTGCTCCATGCCCAGAAGATGGCAAAAGACCGTCAGGATCCCTAGCCAAACCGGCCCGGAGAAAATTGCTACCTGACCCCAAGGTGGTGATCAGCCTTGTCCTGGGCATGTAAGAACGGGACTTGAGAACTAAGCACTGATGTAGCCCTTCCTGCCCTCCCTCTCACTAAGCTTCACGGGTGAGCTTCATGGGCAAACTTCATGGGTGAGCAAGGATTTGACCCCAGATAAAATGCCCTTGGTAGTGGTGGTGACACTGTTAGCATTCTTGACAGAGGTAGATGCTCTCGGGATCCCATTCTTCTGGTGTCAGGGGAATGGACTGCCCCCACTCCTGTTGCTTGCTGCTTCTCAGAGCAGCAGCAGAAGAAAAATGGAAAAAAAATATTGCATGTGTCATCACATCACTTCTGGTTAAAAAAACAGAAGTGACATAGCATAACTCTAGGACTCACCATCGATTCCTAGAGCTACCTATGTCAATTACAGTTTTTTATAATATAATAATAATAGCATTCGATTTATATACCGCCCTTCAGGACAACTTAACGCCCACTCAGAGCAGTTTACAAAGTCTGTTATTATTATCCCCACAACAATCACCTTATGAGGTGATTGAGCTGAGAGAGCTCTGAGAGAGCTGTGACTGACCCAAGGTCACCCAGCTGGCTTCAAGTGGAGGAGTGGGGAATCAAACCTGGCTCTCCAGATTAGAGTCCTGCCGCTCTTAAGTGACTGACCCAAGGTCACCCAGCTGGCTTCAAGTGGAGGAGTGGGGAATCAAACCTGGCTCTCCAGATTAGAGTCCTGCCACTCTTAAGTGACTGACCCAAGGTTACCCAGCTGGCTTCAAGTGGAGGAGTGGGGAATCAAACCTGGCTCTCCAGATTAGAGTCCTGCCGCTCTTAAGTGACTGACCCAAGGTCACCCAGCTGGCTTCAAGTGGAGGAGTGGGGAATCAAACCCAGCTCTCCAGATTAGAGTCCTGCCGCTCTTAAGTGACTGACCCAAGGTCACCCAGCTGGCTTCAAGTGGAGGAGTGGGGAATCGAACCCGGCTCTCCAGATTAGAGTCCTGCCGCTCTTAAGTGACTGACCCAAGGTCACCCAGCTGGCTTCAAGTGGAGGAGTGGGGAATCAAACCTGGCTCTCCAGATTAGAGTCCTGCCGCTCTTAAGTGACTGCCCCAAGGTCACCCAGCTGGCTTCAAGTGGAGGAGTGGAGAATCAAACCTGGCTCTCCAGATTAGAGTCCTGCCGCTCTTAAGTGACTGCCCCAAGGTCACCCAGCTGGCTTCAAGTGGAGGAGTGGGGAATCAAACCTGGCTCTCCAGATTAGAGTCCTGCCGCTCTTAAGTGACTGACCCAAGGTCACCCAGCTGGCTTCAAGTGGAGGAGTGGGGAATCGAACCCGGTTCTCCAGATTAGAGTCCTGCCGCTCTTAACCACTACACCAAGCTGGCTCTCTCTTTTTAAACCAGAAGTGACATGATGCCACAGCCAGCTTCACAGACCCCGTATCTATGCCCACAATTAGAGTTATGAGCATCCAGGTAGGGCCTGGAAATCTCCGAGAATTACAACTGATCTCCGAACTACAGTTCCCCTGGGGAAAATGACAGCTTCAGAGGACAGACTCTATGGCATCGTATCCTGCTATGGTCTCTCCTACCTAGGAGTTTCCTGACCCAGAGCTGGCAACCCTCCCCACACCTCATGTATCACCTTAAGATTTTTAAGCCTTCTGAGCTCATAAATTCCTAGAGTAGAAGTCGGCAACTGGCAGCCCCAGGCTAAGAAAGCAGAGAACTGAAGTGGAGGACTGCTGGGTTCACTTGCCACCATATTGTGTTCCCATCACCACCTTGGAAGATGCCGGGAGACTTTGGGGGTAGTGCCGGAGGAGAGCAGTATTTGGAAAAGATGTGATGTCACTTCCAGGTGACATTCTAGGCTTCATACCATAGTTTCTTGGGACGATCATAGAGACCAGAAGAAAATCCTAGAGCATCACTATGTGGAGGTCTTTTTTTCTCCCGCTCCTAATTCCCCAGGGTCAGGAAAGTGGTGACGGGGACTAAAAATTCCCCATCTTGGGTCAGTAAATAGGCCTACCACTGAAGTGTGGTGCTTGCAATGGCAGGTCAATCTATTCTCAAAATGATCCTTTTGTGAAACTGTTGACCATGAGCATGGATGAAGTGATACGGCAACAAACACTGGCCATTTCCACACACTCTTAGAGGGATGGCCCACTCACGGAAGACTGGCGGCTTTCCCCCAGGAATCCAGACCTCTCCATTTTCAAAACGGTTGTGGGTTGTTTGGCTTCTGCTCGTTCGGTGCCTTTTCTGGGTCCCCAGAAAGTGCGTTCCCAGAAAGGACACTGAAAAAAACGGAAGCCAAACAGCTCACAACCATTTTGAAAATGGAGACATCCGGATTCCTGGGGAAAAGCCGCCAGTGTTCCATGAGTGGGCCGTCCCTATAAGGGCGTGTGGAAACAGCCACTGAGAGCTAAGCTACAAGTGACACCTGACACAGGTTGGACACTTGTCAGCTTCCCTCAAGTTTCGATGGGAAATGTAGGTGTCCTGGTTTTACAGCTTGGCTCTCCATTACAGCTGCAAGACCAGGACGCCTACATTTCCCATCAAAACTTGAGGGAAGCTGACAAGTGTCCAACCTGTGTCAGGCATCACTTGTAGCTTGGCTCTGACTCCACAAAGTTGTATCGTTCAGTAATCTTGTTAAGAGACGGGAAGGGAGGCCAATTTGCCAGCCGTGCTTTGGATCAGACACAAACAGTAAACTTCCCCGGGAACCTACTCTTCTTTTCCACATGCTAATCACTTTCATTTGCATACATATCTGCAAAGACGGCATCTTCCCCATTACAGCTGATCACATTCCTCATTAACTTAAGTAAATACCCCTTTCTCCAATATGCATACACGGCGGTAGCTAAATTCCACATTGTGTCGTGTATGTAGACATCCCGGGATCTCTGCGGGATTTTCACTCTGCTGGCATTGGTAGCAGCAAGCAACCTAAAGAGGAGTGGGTGGGAAAAGATATCATGTATTCATAATGAAGTAAAAGAAAATCTTTTAGAAGCCTGGTTTCTTAACACTGCCTTGGCCCTTTGTTTTGCAAATAAAAGAAAGCCGAACAGCTGCTGGGGGGGGGGAGCATTGGATGGAGAAACAGAATGTCCTGGAAGGAAGAAATTGTGACTTCATTTCCAGTTGGCCCTGCACATTCTCTTTCCAAATCAACACAAACCTGGAGACATTTTGTAAATATATATATATATATATATATATATATATATATATATATATATATATATATATATATATATATATATATTTAAAAAAAGATACACACAACATTCCTTAGACATCACATCTTCTGCTTTGGAAGTCTCATAGTTGTGAATTCATATTTAAGTCATATTAAACTCCCCTCTGTCTGGAGATTAGGGGGTGGGGACACTGGCCATGTGACCATTTTCAAGAGGTGCCGGAACGCCATGTTCCAGCTGAAAAAAAGCCCTGGTTGCAAGCAAAAAAGGACAGATGCCTGCCCCTAAACAGCTTCCTATCAAAAATTTGTCCTGGAGGAAGCAATACAGTGGAAGAAGATGGAGACAAAGGTAAAGAGAGCAAGGCTGTGCATTCAGTACCATGACATGTGAGTGGGATTCGTTTTCATTGGAACAGGGAACCAGGAGTGATGCCAAATCTTTTCCATTTAAATTTAAGGTGGTGTTCTATAGAAGAGAGAAAAATTAATTCGCCCAGCTTTTTCCTTCCGGGATCAGAGCTCTCATCCAGCACTCAATTTTCAACAGTATGATGCCAGATTGCTTTGCACAATCACAAGGATGGTATTAAGATGTGGTGGGCATTCTCTTGATGTTTGTGTCCAGCATCTGGCATACAGAGGTATACTGCCTTTAAACAGCGAGGTTCCATTTACCGCTTATGGCTATTATCTATTAGCAGACCTACTTTCTACAAATTTTTGTGTGCGTGTTTGTGTGTCTGTATGTCTGTATGTCTATGTTTAAAGTACTGTCTGACACATCTACTGTCCTGATTTTTATTATGTAAGATTATGGTGTGCCGTATATTAACGATGCATTCCCTTGGAGTCAGCTATGCAGGTTCATCCCCCCTTCTTTCTGTGGGAGTTGGGCAATCCTTCCAGTTTTGCAATTGTTCTATGCATTTTTTCAAACTCTTATATTTTCAAAAGTTATTTTAAACAAAAGGGAAGAAATGTCAATTAAGGTGAACTGCTTCAAGAAGAGCAGCCTCCAACGTCAAAGCATTTGGGTGTAAGCTGATTTGAAAGACCAAAACAGACACCCCCCTAACCATTAATTGGTTGCTAGCTTTGCCGGAGACATATGGATATTGAATTCATAGCTGTAACTAAACCATTATCTGAGGGACGCTGCCTAGCAACAGGCTTCCCAAATCCATTTGAATGGAAGAAGTTTTTGCCATTGTTTCTCTCTGTCCTCACAGTCACAGGGCATTGTTGGGATGAGACATCCCGAATAAATGCTCTTAATGCGTTGAATGTATGGCACGTAAGAATTTTTGTACATGATGGTGGTGAGTTTTTATCTTCTTTCGTTCTGACTCTTTCCAGCATGATTAATTGAGAACAAACATGGCTTTGATTGTTAAACAAATTATTTATAACAGTTTATTCTTTGTGATGGAAGTTTTGTCGGCCCCTGAGGAAGTGGAGGTTCTATGAAACAAGCTGGATCGTCAAGCCGGTGTGAAAAAAGGGCAAGCCCACGGGGAATACAAAAGAACAATATTTCACAAACTATTCAATCTTTAAAGTGCCAGTGCTGTATGATTTAAACATTCATACATATTTGTGTTGTTCTTACAGGAACAAGAGTAAATCCCATATACAAAAAGTGCATTCAAGATAAATATACAGAAAGTGCATTCAAGGTTATTACAACAGGTCCGGGTGTAATAGAGTTTGTAGGAATATAGATCCTTGCATTAGACTCTTTCCATCTTTCTGGTGTCCTTTCCTTACACAGAGCAAATGCAGAGGTGGGAGTGATGTAAAAATCCTCCTCAGGCCCAATATGGGGCCGGCTTAGAAACCTCAGATTTCATGTCCTCTTCTACGGGAGCACTGCCTCTGGTTCCATGTGGTTGAAGATTCTCATATTACAACAACCGGATAGGGCGGCCGTCTATTCCATCATCAAGCCGGCAGCTTGCAGGGCCAGGGGGCTCTGTGGAGCTCCTCGTTCTTCCTTGGAATCCACTTACAAAGGAAATTACAAGTTCATCTACTCACCCTTTGAAATAGACATCTCCTTTCTCCAGTTGACTTTAGTTGACACCTCATGGTCAAAGGAACAGCTTTTTATGTGGGAGTCTCCAGTGTTTATTTTCAGAAAGAAAAAAAATTATTACGAGACCGTTCAATTTACCTCTGTGAGTCTCTCTTAAAGGTCAATGACTTATAATCCCCTTTGTATTGCTGGGACTTTTAGGTCTTTGTATGTATAATTGCATTGTTTAAAAGTGATACAACTTGTGCACTGAGCACTTTAATAGATTTCTCAATATTGTTTTTGAAATAACATTGATTGTGTGATATTTCTCATTCCCAAGTATTGTTGTTGAACTTAATCAGGAGTGAGCACAACTGAATTTCAAAATGGCTTACTTCTAAGAAATCACACCTCGTTTACTATAGATCTTCTAAAGCTACATCCTGTTTACAAATCTCTTCTCCATGCATGACCTGCCTTAAGAGATCAGAAAAGCTCCCACTCTCTGGGCTTTCCGCAATTTGTGCAACACCAAATTATTCAGGAGGGCTTTCATACACAAGTAATAGGATTGCGCGTTAAGGAAATGTTCCTTCGTCATGCATCTGACAAAGAGAACTGTGGTTCTTGAAAGCTTATGCTACAGTAAAGTTGGTTAGTCTTAAAGGTGCTATTGAACTTCTTTACTATTTTGCTACTAGAGATTAACAAGGCTAACTCCTCTGGTTCCTGAGAGATGCATTGGTGTAAAGGAATAAGGATACTGTGTGCCGTCTATAACACTAACAAAATTTGTGGTAGAATATGAGCTTTCGTGAGTCACAGCTCACTTCTTCAGATACCAGATTTCTTCATAAGGTTGATGGATTTCCATTCTGTACGGCTAATGCCTTCCATGGAGATAGATCAAGATGGGTAGCTGTGTTCATCTGTCTGTAGCAGTATAAAAAAACAGGAGTCCAGTAGCACCTATAAGACTAACAAAATTTGGGGTAGGGTATAAGCTTTTGTGATGAAAATTTCAGGACGAAAATTTCATGATGAAAATTTCGTGACAAAAGCTCATACCCTATTACAAATTTTGTTAGTCTTATAAGTGCTACTGGTCTCTTGCTCTTTTCTACTGCTATAGACAGTCTAACATGGCTACCCAGGGATGTGATGGCGTGCCCCTCACTGGCAGTCTTCAAGGAATGGCTGGACAAATATTTGTCAGGGATGCTTTAGTCTGTTAAGAACATAAGAACATAAGCAAAGCCATGTTGGATCAGGCCAGTGGCCCATCCAGTCCAACATTCTGTCACACACAGTGGCTAGAAATCCAGTGCCATCTAAAGGACTGTCAGTGAGGCCAGGACACCAGAAGCCCTCCCACTGCCTTCCTTCCAGCACCAAGACAACAGAGCACCACCTCCCCACAAAGAGAATACCATCTATCTCCTGTGGCTAATAGCCACTGATGGACCTCTGCTCCATATATTTGTCCAGTCCCCTCTTGAAGCTGGCAATGCTTGTAGCTGCCACCACCTCCTGTGGCAACGAATTCCATGTGTTTATCACCCTTCCTGCATTGGCCAGGGGGTTGGACTAGATGGTCTGTAAAACCCCTTCCAACTCTATGATTCTATGATTCTATGATTATGTTAGGAAGGAGGGTGAAGCCCTGGGCAGCCTAGGGGCTCTAATAATGGGGCCATTGATGCCCACATGAGGAGGGAGTGGGTGGATAAGCTTGGACCCAATGGCAACAGTAACAACTGGGCTTCCTTGCCACACAGTTCCACTGGCTAGTTGCAGGAATGACTGTTGCCGCTTCTGTTGTCATAGCAACAACTCCTCAGTCCTGTCGGCCATCCTGTTCAGAGCCACAAGCTGTCAGGGGGACCTCTTTGGGTAGGAAAAGTCATCATGGAAAGAAAGGCTGAAGGGAAAGCTCAGGAGAGATGGCCTCCATGCCATTAAGCCCTTTCCCCTTTTGAAAGGAGCAGAAGGGATAGGTTTCCATCAATATATACATCTGTTGCTTAAATAATGTGGAACTGTATGGTGCAGTGGTTGGTGATTGACTTCAAGTGGAGAAGTTCAAGGTCATATTCCCACTGTTATTGGGGCAAGTATCCAGTCTCCACATGGTTTTCTGCATGTTACAAATCTCAATATATATCACCACCTGTTAAATGTTGCATCGAAGGGAAGGCGGCATGATATAGCCAGATCTCGTCAGATCTCAGATGCTAAGCAAGGTCAGTTTTTGGATGGGGACCCACCAAGGAAGACTCTGCAGAGGAGGGCGATGGCAAACCAACTCTGCTTCTCACTTGCCTTGAAAGCCCCTTGCTGGGGTCTCCATAAGTCACTTGGGACTTGATGGCACTTTACACACAAATGTTACATCAGAATTCCTTCAGCACTAGGTTTGGACAGTTGAGGGAGAACATCACTAAACATCTGATATGGTTATCGCTGCAGTGGGTTTTCAGTCTTCTTTGCAGAAGATTGTAGTTATGTTATACAATGGACCATGCACAATCTCCATGCTGCTACAAGTGGCCATCGAGAACTTCAGAGGTACCTTGGAGATCTTCCAGGCATTGCAGGGGGACTGCATGGCTAGTACTGCTACATATTCTACCCACGTCAGAGAAACTATTTCAGCCAACTTCCAGATAGCTAATATAAAGTGTAGACCCATACTGAGACTTCCATCTCCACTGTCTATGGAATGTTCTTTCATCCTATATAGGCAGTTGAGCCACAGCTAAATGGTAGACCACATAGCATGCATACTGATGGTCCTGGGTTCAAATCCATGGCATTTCCAGCTAAAAAGGATTTCAAGCAACAGAGCTAAGAAAGGTCCCCACCAGACATGCTGGACGGCAAAGAGAATTGCTCAGTTTTTATCCCATTGTTACTCCAACCAAACCCTTAGGATCCTATGACACAGATTAGGTCGAGACGGTGATCTGTTAGGAGCAATTGATGAACTTCATGGCCGAGAAGGGACTTAAACTCAGGTCTTTCCTAGGTAAGCTCAACACACAAACTGCTCCACTGCATCTGCTGTCAGATAGTCTGTCCCGGTGTAAGGTCAAAATCATCCAAAGGATTTTAGACAGATAAGTAGCCACAGCCGTTGTGTCCTGATATGCTCTCCTTTTAAAACAACAGGGGCTGTTTGAATATCTTTAGTTTCTCTGCTCTTGGACTGTTGGGGGGGGGCACTTCAAAGAACAAACCCCCTTGCCCGAAGCATTAACATCTGAGAACCTCCTGCGGAACACAGATCCAATTCCCAAGCTAGACAGAGATCAAAAAAACGGAGCTTCCCCAGTTCTCCTTTACAATAAAGCTAATCACATTAACCACTTCACAAGTAATAAATCTTTCATTTCCATTTCACTTTGATTTTTCCCCTTTCTGGTTTCAGCTGCAGCGGGAAGTGGTTTGCACATGCTCTGTTGAAGGCAAACGGCTATAGAGTACACATTTGGGACTGGTTTATACCGCATGTAATAGCAACATTACATCTAGAGCCATTTTAAAATGCCACAAAGCCACTCTGGGGTTTCGCAGGGTGTTTTGAAGCTGTACGCACCAACGGGTAATGCTTCTGAACGCCTGGGAATGGACGGGGATTCTGCCACTCTGATGTTGCTGTGTTAGGCCTGGTTTAGACATGGAGTAAAGTGAGGTGGTGAAATGCGGAGGCACTCAGAGATGGTGTTCCTGCATATGAGCACATGAAGCTGCCTTGGAGAGCCAGTTTGGTGCAGTGGTTAAGAGCACGGGACTCTAATCTGGAGAGCTGGGTTTAATTCCCCACTCCTCCACTTGAAGCCAGCTGGGTGACCTTGGGTCAGTCATTTAAGAGTGGCAGGACTCTAATCTGAAGAGCCAGGTTTGATTCCCCACTCCTCCACTTGAAGCCAGCTGGGTGACCTTGGGTCAGTCACTTAAGAGCGGCAGGACTCTAATCTGGAGAGGCAGTTTGATTCCCCACTCCTCCACTTGAAGCCAGCTGGGTGACCTTGGGTCAGTCATTTAAGAGCGGCAGGACTCTAATCTGGAGAGCCAGGTTTGATTCCCCACTCCTCCACTTGAAGCCAGCTGGGAGACCTGGGGTCAATCACAGCTTCTCAGAGCTCTCTCAGCCCCATCCACCTCACAGGGTGATTATTGTGGGGATAATAATGACATACTTTGTAAACCGCTCTGAGGGGGCATTAAGTTGTCCTGAAGGGCAATATATAAATCAAATGTTGTTGTTGTTGTTGTATTGAACTAGACTATGGATCCATCAAAATCAGTATCATCTTCTCCGACTGACAGCTGCTGTTCAGGATCTCAGGCTGAGGTCTCTCATATCACCTATTTCTGGAGCTTTTTAACTGGAGGCGTTGAGGATTGAACCTGAGACCTTCTGCATGCAAAGCAGACACATTACTAGAGATTCCAGGTCCCCTTAACCTCCTGGCGGGATGTGGGGCCTGGGATTTACCTTTCATCACTTCCCAGGTGCTCCTCCTTGCACCTGCTCAATGATGACACCTCCAGGAAGTGATGTCATCGCACAGTGTGCTCCTTCTTAATAGGTATCTCCAGGGATATTTTAATAGATGTTTAATGGATATTTTAATAGATAGTGGGGCTGTAGATAGGGAGGCTCGGGGCTGGATTTGGGATGGGGGGCTACTCATGAAACCATCTCAGCACTGGGTTTGGGGGTGCTGTTCATGGACAATTGACTATGTTATCCATTCCAATGCTGAAACAAACTGCTAATCTTCCCTCCTATAGTTGGCAGCTCTTACTCGCATGGCTCCACATTACTTTGACATGTGTTTTTCTGGCTGCTGGAGCAAGATTTGAGCGCCTTAAAGATACCAACAGGATTTCTAGGGTATGAGCTTTCAACATTCAAATCTCCATTCACCTCTTTAAATGACAAAGGGACCTGTGCCTTTTGCAAGCTTACACCCTGGAAGTTAGTCTTTAGGGTGCTACTGGACTCGAATCTTGCTCTTCTACTGCAGAACAACATAGCTACTCACCAGAAACTCTTCCAGTTTCTGTGAATCATGGGACAGTTTTATGAGTTCTCTCTGTGGTGTTAAATCTGTGGCCAGCCATTCATACATACAAGTCAATCCTTCATGTTGCAGTGATCAAACAATGAGCATACATGTTTAAACCAACCACTATGGTTGCAAAGGGGGCAGGCGGAGGGCTTCCAGAATGAATCTTTGGCACACATAGCAAATAATACCAGGGCAAATAATACCTGGGGGGCTATATGGCCACCTGCCCCCTGCCACACATGAGCAGCCACAAGACATCGATCAAGACCTTCACTCTTTTTATATATGGTGAGCAAGTAAAGGTAAAGGTAGTCCCCTGTGCAAGCACCGAGTCATTACTGACCCATGGGAGGGCGTCTCATCACGACAATTTCTTGGCAGACTTTTTACAGGGTGGTTTGCCATTGCCTTCCCCAGTCATCTACACTTTACCCCCGGAAATTGGGTATTCATATTACCGACCTCGGAAGGATGGAAGGCTGAGTCAGCCTTGTGTCAGCTACCTGAACCCAGCTTCCACCACGATCGAACTCAGGTCGTGAGCAGAGCTTGGGCTGCAGTACTGCAGCTTACCACTCTGCGCCACGGGGCTCTATGGTGAGCAGGTGAATTTCTTAAATTGTTGTGTTGTGTTGTGGATTCTGTGATTTTACTGTACTCCCATATTTTATCTTTTTTATTGTAACCCGCCCTGAGCCTGCTCACGTGTAAGGCGGGCTATAAATCAAATAAATAATAATAATAAATATTGAACAAGGCTTTGGGTAACTTTGCTGTGCGCTTTTTTAAAAGCATGGGAGTGAAATGTATTGTCGAAGGCTTTCACGGCCGGAGAACGATGGTTGTTGTGGGTTTTCCGGGCTGTATTGCCGTGGTCTTGGCATTGTAGTTCCTGACGTTTCGCCAGCAGCTGTGGCTGGCATCTTCAGAGGTGTAGCACCAAAAGTCTTTTGGTGCTACACCTCTGAAGATGCCAGCCACAGCTGCTGGCGAAACGTCAGGAACTACAATGCCAAGACCATGGCAATACAGCCCGGAAAACCCACAACAACCATGGGAGTGAAATGTTATGCACAAACTGGTGTTTGGAAAAGGAATTAGGATTACATGTGACTCCCTTTCAAGTGTACACTGAAGAAAGAAATATATATACACATATGCTTTTATCTGTGCCATAGAAGAAATACAAGCACCTGTATATTTTCCCCCGAGAAAATAAAGGTAGTTCTGTAGTGATTTTTTTCATTGCTAACACCACCCCATGCCAGCCCCCCCTTTAAATCACCACCCCAGAAGCTTGTTGTTCAAAAAAGTTACCGGGGGGGGGGGTTACGGAACATGCAGCTCTGTGTGCGCAGTGTGCAAACCAAGATTTGTATGCATAATGTATGAAAAGGTCCTTTGTTAAAGGAAAAATAAACAAGAAAAATGGAAGTATGAAAAATTGAGTGAACAATTGTAGATCTTTCTAGCCATGCTCCAAATAAAAGTGACAGGGAAACGGTTAGCCTTTCTGTACACTGCACGGCAGGCCTTTTTGTTCGGTCCCTGGGGAAAGTGCTTATTCTCAGCAATGTTGGGCACTTTGCTCCGTTCCTTAGCATTTCCACCCTCCTTCCTCACAACATCAGTCTCAAAGCGAATGAAAGAAAACTCAAAATCTAACGGCTGAATTATACGCTCTGTGACATCCAGTGATAAAATTCAGGCGTCTGCAGAGAGGGGTAGCATTTGCATTTAATTTCTTTGCTTTTTAGCATGAAAGCAAAAAAAAACCCCTCTCCATGAATTAATAGTGCCAGCATTTATGTTTTCATTGGTCACCTTTTTGGCAGGACTCTAACAGACGGCATAGAAACGGCAGAGACTTTTCTTTATGCTGTAATTGCTGTGTCTTTGCACTAAGGGAAAGCTAGAAACTGACATGGGAAAACAAGGACATTTCTTAAACGTTTTAGCAGCGCTGGAGGATTTCAAAGATGGATTCCAAATGAAATTCATATCCAATGAAATTCATAGCAAAGTTCCACGACGATGTCACTAATACGGCCAATGTGGTGTTATGATTTGAGTGTCAGACTAGGAGAGTGGGGATTCGAACCTGGATCTCCCACAAGTCCAGCACTCTGGTATCTACACCACACCAGCTAGTGACTTCTCAGCCATGACCATGTAGGGCAAGCCTTTAGTATCTCAGTGCCTGCACCCAGGGCAATGTGGGGGTTATAATGGTAATTTACGTTACTTCTTGTAAAGTGTGCAGAAATAATGTATGCGAAAGGCTCTCTGCGTGGAGAGAAAGCGCTGTAAAATTGGTAGGTATTCTAAATTTTAATCAGGAAGAATAATACGTATTTCCACTTGCAACACAACCCCTCCAATGCATTCTTTTTTCATGGTTATTTAGTTTAATGTGCCACAAGCATGCTATGATTTTTCTTCTTTTCTCACTCTCTTGATTTGATTATATCCGCCCCAAAAACAAGCCAAATGGAATACCCTGACAGTGTTCTGAAAAATTCCCTGTTGAGATAAAGGCTCTTTCTCTGCCCCTATACATGGCAGAACCTTCACCTGGATAGCCAGGGCAAATCTGATCTCGTCACATCTTGGAAGCTAAGCAGGGTCGACCTTGGTTAGTAATTGGATGGGAGACCTCCAAGGAAGTCCTGGATTGCAGAGGCAGGCAATGGCCAACCACCTCTGTTAGTTTCTTGCCTTGAAAATCACTATAAGTCAGCTATGACTTAATAGCATTCTCCACTACCACATACATGGCAGCAAATGAAATTGTTTTATTTTATTTTATTTTATTTTATTTTATTTTATTTTATTTTATTTTATTTTATTTTATTTTATTTTATTTTATTTTATTTTATTTTATTTTATTTTATTTGCACCCTACCTTTCTCCCTAACAGGGACCCAAAGCAGGTTACATCATTCTCCTCTCCTCCACTTATTCCTCACAACAACCCTGTGAGGTAGGCTAGGCTGTGTGAATGGCCCAAGCCATCCAGCAAGTTTCCATGGCAAAGCAGGGATTCAAACCTGGGTCTCCCAAATCCTAGTCCAACACTCTACACCGCACTGGCAGGATGGAGGGAGCACACAACACAAGGACACCACATCATACATTCTGTGTGACTATGGCTGATTCCGCACATGTTGGATAATGCACTTTCAAGGCACTTTAGCTATCGTTTGGAAGTGGGTTTTTTGTTTCACACACGAAAAATTCACTTCCAAATGATCTCTAAAGAGGATTGGAAGTGCATTATCCAACGTGTGCGGAATCAGCTTATATCTTACCAGACGAGAGTGGTGAAGGAAGAGCTGGTGGAAGGTTTGATAATTTCTGCAGGATTCATACTACTCTTGGAAGATCCGTGCCAATCTATAGCCCTGTTCACGCAATCTGCATTCTTAGATGGGAGGGGAATTGTGCCTGCTCATCCTACCCCCAAAGTCTGAGCACACAGCTAAGCGTCTTCAGAAAGCCAATTATGTGAAAAAGGGCTTGCATATATGCTACATACATGCAATTAAAAATGCTGCCCAAGAGCAATGCCTTAATGATGAGTCTGAGAGTTGGTGCCAATTTCATCATGAATAGCAATCGAACTTACCGTTTTTGACTGTGGTGCCCAGATGTGAGATGATCCCCCGTCTGTTCACTTCAGCTGTTAATGTCTTGAATGCCTGCCAGACAGGTTTGCGTCAGGTATTTTCAAAACAATGCATCCCCCTAAATGCTACTGATCCAAACAGATCAGCAGTCATTAATGTTGCTATGGCCTACTTAGGCAAACACCAAAAGGTAGGAGTTTGGGTTTTTTTTAATTACAGTATTTATTTACAAGTGACACAGATGTTTCGTGAGTGATTTTACTATTTACACAATTGCCTGCCAAATGGAACAGCAATGTGGGGCAGGGAGTAGAACTCAATAGTGCTGTGTAAGACCATCCATATGCGAAAAGCCAGTTGCACGGTACTGCATTGTTAGGAAGGAAAAGAGTAAACAGCTGTCAATGGGTCAATGGACAGGCAGCGTGTGAAAAATTCGGTCTCTGTTCACGATGGGCAAAGTGCGCACACATGGCTTGTTGCATGTATGTGCTGATATTCAGGAGGCCAGTGGGAATGATTTCACACCCCTTTGTAACATACATTGAGGGAACATGCTTTTGAATACCTGTGGCTGTCTGATAGGCAAATCTCCAAAGTTTTCTTTTATTGCTAATACAGTTTCTGACATTATAGGAGGCAGCAGTCTATGAAAGTCCGTTGTTTCCAACTATTAATACGTGGAGTTAGCATAAGATTAACATTACAGGTAAGGACCTTAGATCCAGAGGAGTTAGCCGTGTTAGTCTGTAGTGGCAAAATCAAAAAGAGTCCAGTAGCACTTTTAAGACTAACCAACTTTATTGTAGCATAAGCTTTTAAGAATCACAGTTCTCTTCATCAGATGCATGGAGGGCAAGAAGAAACTGGTCAGATATATAGGTGGAGAGGGGAGGGAGGAGTAGACGCAAACAGTAGCTTCTGATATGGAGATCAGTTGGCTTCTGTTAAGGAAGTCAGTTACTTCTGATAATGAGATAGAGACTATGAATGGTTATCTCATTATCAGAAGTAACTGACTTCCTTAACAGAAGCAAACTGATCTCCATATCAGAAGCTCCTGTTTGCATCTACTCCTACCTCCCCTCTCCACCTATATATCTGACCAGTTTCTTCTTGCCCTCCATGCATCTGACAAAGGAAAGGACCTTGTATCCTACCCCCGGCACAAAATCTAGATCTAGAACATTCCTACCAGTTGGAGGTTCAGCCTGAGTTTGAAGACCTCTATGGAGGGAGACCCCCCCCCCTAAGTAACTGGGTCCATCATTGAACTGCTCTTATTGTTAGGAAGTTTATCCTAAGTTTCAACTGAAATCAATCTTGCTGTAACGTAAGCATATAAAAGTAGCAAAAAACAGGATACTAAGCCGTAATGGATCCAGTGGAGTTAGCCGTGTTAATCTGTAGTTGCAAAATAGTAAAGAGTTCAGTAGCACCTTTTAGACTACCAATTTTATTGTAGCATAAGCTTTCAAGATCTACAGCTCTCTTCATCAGATGCATGCCTCTGACAAAGAGAGCTGTAGTTCTCGAAAGCTTATGCTTCAATAAAATTGTTTAGTTTTAAAGGTGCAACTGGACTCTTTACTAACTTATAATGGGCTCCTTTAGGGGGTGGGGAGGAAATAGGTATTGTTCTGATGCCATAACATCACTTCCTGTGTGCCCCAGAAGTGGTCATCACATCAGTGTGGTGCTCTAAAATGCCCTCAAAACTCTATGGTTTTACCATAGAGGGGGGAGCCCTAGAGTATTGCCCTGACATGATGATGCCATATGATATTGATATGATATGATATTGTGACATGGGAATAACATCTATTCCCATCTCCATTTTTCTACTGAGCAATGGTGGCAACCAAAGCTACCAGCAGGAGCTCATTCACCACAGCAGGAAGCCAGACAGCCCTATATGGTAATGCTCCTCTCCTTATTGCATCTGCTTTCTCACACAGCAGCAGTTAATTCAACCCGTCAAATGCTTTTGTGTTCGGGCTTTTGTGTTTTGCTACTATTTTGATGTTCGTTTTTTGCAGTTTAATGTTGAATGTATCCAAGGCTTACAAAACTCAAAGAGAATCTTGACTCATTCACACACACACCAGGTTTTCCCCTCTCGCCACACTGGAATCTAAAATGGTGCCCCTGCTGAGCAATTCAGGAATAAAATACTGCCCTCAGCGTAGGAATAAAAAAAAAATTGCCTCTGATGTACAGAAAGATTCTCAGCCTTGATAACCTGAATTGTTGACACATGCAGGGCTTTTTTTTCAGCAGAAACGAGGGGGAACGGTGCTCCAGAACCTCTTGAAAATGGTCACATGGCTGGTGGCTCCGCCCCCTGATCTCCAGACAGAGGTGAGTTGAGATTGCCCTCCGCACCGCAGAGCAGCGCGGAGGGCAATCTCAACTCCCCTCTGTCTGGAGATCAGGGGGCGGGGCCACCAGCCATGTGACCATTTTCTCCAAGGGCAACCCACTGAGTTCCACCACCTCTTTCCACAGAAAAAAAGCCCTGGCTATATGCCAATAAAGGCTAACTTGAACTTGAAGATTCTCAGCCTTGAGCCCTACAGCATAGATCACAGTTTCATTCTAACCATTTATCCTGAGGGTAATTCTTAGCTGCACTTTGCCACAGCAAATTACTCTAGCACTGCAGCTCTTAAAACACGGTCTAGAGAGAGGACGCTGGTACAATTCATTTAGTCTGGGAGTCTGCGATGAAAATACTTTCTGAAGATCTAGGGAGCTTTCAGGGTATGCAGAGAACAGAGCTGCTTTTTCTGCATATGTTTTAAGGCTTAAACATCAGCTAGCGCAAATGGGAGAAGAAACTCAACCGAGTGGGGAAGCGGAGAGCGGAACCAAACGGAGGAACAGAGGACACAACTGGAAAGCCTCTTACAGGAAATGAGCAGGAGAGCATTTCCCTGGCTGCAGTGAAGAAGGGGGGATGGATAGCAAGCACGAGTGAAACTCAGAGCCAAGCTACAAGTGACGCCTGACACAGGTTGGACACTTGTCAGCTTCCCTCAAGTTTTGATGGGAAATGTAGGCGTCCTGGTTTTACAGCTTGGCTCTCCATTACAGCTGCAAGACCAGGATGCCTACATTTCAACACAGTGTCCAACCTGTGTCAGGCGTCACTTGTAGCTTGGCTCTCAGAGTCGAAACACACAAGACGCACAGGCAAGTGTTGGATCCTGCAAGGATCTCTAGGAATTGTAGTTTTTTAAAAAAACAGCCACTCAAGTTGCCTCTGCTGTGGCCCCCTTCTCGCGGCAGGGTCTGCCAGAGGAGACCAGGAAGCCTCCCACATTCTTGTCGTTCCGCAAACTGTGCAAGACAGAGTTGTTTGGAAGAGTTTTCTACAAAGGTAACAGGGCTATAATATAACACAATAGTTCAGGATAGGAACAGGACTGTAGATTATGCCACCGTGTGTAAAATATATCATCGATCTCCTGCACGTGTTACCCTGTCATCACTTCACTGCTTTCTACTGACGTACCATTTTTCTTCATTATATCTGTACTCTGTATCATGTCTAATATGCAATGCTCATTTGGATTGCTGTAAATCTTAGTACATCCTGATCTGGATAGCTGAGCCAAACCCAATCTTGTCAGATCTTGGAAGTTAAGCAGGGTCAGCCCTGGTTAGTAATTCGATGGGAGACCTCCAACAAAGACCAGAGTTGCAGAGGCAGGCAATAGCAAACCTCTGTCAATCTCCTGCCATGAAAACCCCACCAGGAGTCTCCATAAATGAGCTATGACTTGACAGCACTCTCCACCACCAATCCTCGTACATCGTTCATTTGATATTTCCTTATATTGATTGAAATGACCTACACTGTGCTTATTAGATGTCGGCTCATATGAACAGTTATCAATTAATGCTGTGAAAGCTGCTTTGAGTCTCACTGAAAAAGGCGGACTATAAATACAGTAAATAAAAACAAACACGTGACTGTTCCATATATAGTTTTGGGTGGGTAGCCATGTTGATCCGCAGTAGAACAACAAGATTTGAGTCCTGGGGCACCTTAAAGACCAACAAGATTTTCAAGGTGTGGAGAAACGCCATTCTGTTTGTGGAGTTCCCTTTCTATGGGCTGCAGAGGGGAGGGGCCAGTTCTGGAGTGGAATGTGATTGGAGGGAGAGTGAGTCAGTTGGTGGAGGGGAGTTGGAAGTGGACAGTTGGTGGCTGGAGAGTGGAGGGAGTGATGGCTCTGAGGGGAGAGGTAGATCTAATGTAACCCCAGGTATCAAAGGTTCGGGCCTGCCCTGCACAACATCTCATCAAGGCATGAGGGAGATAGAGGAGGGGTTTCTGTTTAGGTTTTATTAGTCCTTCCGTTCGCTGTATATTTGCCTGTGTATAGTTAGAAGTTAAATACATGATTTTTGGAATTTATGAAGGAAGAAAGCTCTTCTGTTCCACATAGTCCCCCAAACTACTTGGGCCCACTAGCAGAGGAGGGGGGTTAGGAGGCTGTCCTGCCTAACCAGGATCCCATACAGGGACAGTGGTGGCAGCACCTATCTGGAGACAGGAAAGGGAGGCAGCCCCTTCAGGTGCCTGGGCAGAGGTGAAAAGGGAGGGGTAGGCAGAGCGGGGTCTACAGTGGGAGGAAAGGCCGTGTTTTGCCACACAGGGTATAAGCTTTCATGAGTCAAAACTAACAAAGATAACTTTGGCTCTTGAAAGCTTATACCCTGGAATTCTTGCTAGGCTTTAAGGTGCTACAGTACTCAAATCTTGCTGTTCCATATATCCTGTTGATTCCACTGCACGTTGGAAAAAGGATGGTATACACTTTATAGTGGAACAGAGAGATGTCAATCCGAAGCGCTGCTCAGCCGTAAAGTTACCTGGCTAGTCTAAACTGCTCCGTAGGATTACAGGGAAAATAAAGTAAAATCACTCAATTACTATGAAGTGCTAGAAGAAAGGACAAAATATATACAGGACAAGCAATAATCATTGTGATGGGACATGTTCCGTGGTATTGCAGGATGAAGAGGTTGATAAGTTAAAACTGTTGGCTTTTGTTTCATATACACACTGCCATTGCAGCTTACATCACTTCTCACAAGAGCTCTGGGAGGTAGTTTAGGCTGAGATTTTAACTGGCCCAAGTTCACCCAGCAAGCTTCCATGGCACAGAGGGGATTCCAACCTGTGCCTCCCAGATGCCAGCCCAACACTCTAACTACTACACCACACTGGTTTGTGTTGCTATATGAGGCTGGCATAGATGAAAGAGAACTGGTATAAGACATGTATACTTCCTAGGAGGTCAGATTTGATCAGCACTCCCTGTCTCCAACTAAGCATGGCCATTTGGGGTGTCATTCAGTGACAGTCTGAATTCTGGTTCCACACATAACAGATCTAGAAGAGGTTTTGTGTTTTGCTTTTAGCTAAATTCCTGTTTCCCCTGTTGCTCTTACTTCCCTCCTCAGCCTTACCGAACGGCCTGATTATCTCGTGAGCCTATTTTCTCCCTCTCTGTATCCGACTCTGAGGCTTCAAGCTGGGCAGACATTCCAAATGTGATTTATGAAACATTTAAGCAAAGACAGAGAAGGGGAGAAGAATAATGTGGGCAAAGGACTGCTGAGATGAAATTATGTGGGCATTTTCAGTATCAAATAAAGGAAGCTTCCAGGGGCCCAAAATAGTCTCGAAAAGAGTTTCCTACCCAAATCGTTTTCAGTCGGTTTTGCTCCTCTCTGGGGCACCTCAAAGCAGCAGCTTATGTGCCGTATTTCTGTAAAGAAGGTGGTCTTTCTTGTTATCTACACAATCCAGCCAATCAGGGGTCATATAGTCAGCATGATCACCACGCAGGCAATGATGTTGTTATGTGGTCATTACCAGCTGCTTTCACATGTTGGATAATGGACTTGCAATGCCCTTTCATTTGCAGGAATCATTTGCAACTAGATTTTCTTATGTGGAACAGTAAAATCCACTTGCAAACCCTTGCTAAAGTGCATTCAAAGTACATTATCCAAAATGTGAGAAGGCAGCCTTAAGTCAGAGCAGTTATTACAATGGCCATTTCCACACTACTCACCTTCATCTGAAACGCTGCGGAACGTTGCAAAAAAACCGCAGAAGATAGCGTCTTCTTGCACAAGTTTTGCGTGACATCACACAAAACTCATGGGAGAAGACGCTATATTATGCCTTTTTTCACGACGTTCTGCAGTGTTCCTGATGAAGGTGAGCAGTGTGGAAATGGCCAATTCCTCTTGCCCTCATCTGAATGGGAGAGAATTTTACCCCTTTTTTGCCAGTCTCCTACTGGCAGTATTTCACAGGAAATGAAATTTTTCTCAAAGCCTGCCACCCTCCAGCACAGCAAAGCCGAAGACAATGAGAATTGCCACCCATTGACCAGAACAGGAAAACTGCGTTGAGGTCCATAATGGAAGAGTGATGTATTTTGTGGATCTATTTCCATCTGTGCAAACTAAGGATGTAGACTAGCTTCTTGGCAGTCTCCTGTTACAGAATCTCTGCTTGCTCAGAGGAAGATGGACCCTGCCAAAGGTGATAGATATTAGCAAACAATTAACAGTCCCCCCCCCCCAAAATTAGTCAAGCTAAATTATCCACCACTGGAGGAACTATCCTTAATGCGATTTTTGTTTTGTTTTGCTTTTGAAGATTGGAAATATCCTCTGTCTAGAGCACAGGAAGACTTTAATTTAACAGAACACAGTCTCGGAAATAAATCTAACAACAGTGTGCAATTATAAAGCCCACATTGATTGCTGCAGGTAAAATGCCTCCTCATCCACCAAATGTGGTTTCCAGTCTCTTGACTTGCTTTTTGCAAATACAACAATAATTATAATTTATGACTTGACCGCACTCTCCATCACCATTCATTGACCCATTTTTGTACCAATCTCAGCAAGCAGTGTCCCCTAGAATCATAGGGTTGGAAGGGACCTCTAGGATCATCTAATCCAACCCCCTGCACAATGCAGGAAATTCACAACTCCCCCCCCACCCCGACTGCCCCAGTGAGCCCTGCTTCATGCCCAGAAGATGGCAAAACACCTCCAGGATCCCTAGCCAAACTGCCCTGTGGAAAAAGGCAAAAGAAGCAATGCAATGTGTGTCTCAAACGTTTTGTGCTTGTTCTGTTCATAATACTGCAAAACAAACTCATGGTTCAGCTACTCAAGTGGCGTGTGGATCCTATATGACAGAAAGTCAGAAGATAAACCCCAAACTGAGGGCCAAGCTACACATGACGAATGACACTTGAACAGCAAGTGTATTTCTCCCTGTTCACTTGCCCTCCAATCAATCCACTTGCCGTTCAAGTGTCATTCGTCATGTGTAGCTTGGCCCTGAGTGTGTCAATATGAAATGAAAATAGCAATCTCTGTGGTTCAGGAAGCGATTCTGCCTGGCCTCTTAGGATCTAAGAACCAAACTATATTCAATACTGTACTTCTGTGATTGAATCTTCTGTTATCCTGTTGTTAATTGTTTCTTGAAGATAGTGTTAACCCCATCCTCCACCCCTGCCCATACGCAAATACTGCTTTCCCACTCAAAAATACCTTTCTTTGAAAGGTACCCATATTGAGCATAATGTGAAATCGAAAAGAGTCCAGTAGCATCTTTAAGACCAACCAACTTTACTGTAGCATAAGCTTTCGAGAACTACAGCTCTCTTCGTCAGATGCATCTTCGAGGGAAAATCATTTGGGGGGGGTGGATAAAATTCACAGGAGAAGAACAATGTACTCTGCCCTTTGTTCCTTGAAAGAATAGCAGAATACCAGATAGCAATACATGGCAGAAATGAAATATAATGTTGTTGTAAAGGATTTCTAATTCCTGGCAGGATTAGGGGGATTTGAAGGGAACATAATTCTGAAAACAGGACAAACTTGTAAAACTTTGCATGCTTTATTAGTCCTTTGAATGGGGGAAGGAGTTTCTGGGAGTGACCAGCAACATATTTCAAAGAGAGTCCAGTAGCACCTTTAATACTAACCAACTTTACTGTAGCATAAGCTTTGAGAATCACAGATGCATCTGACGAAGAGAACTGTGATTCTCGAAAGCTTATGCTACAGTAAAGTAGGTTAGTCTTAAAGGTGCTACTGGACTCTTTTTGATTTTGCTACTATGGACTAACACGGCTAACTCCTCTGGATCTGTATGCATAATGTGGGTCCACATCCTCAATTCCCAAAGAAACTGGGAATGGAAGTGTAGCTGCAGATCTCTAAAAAATGTTTTTGGTATCCTCGTCGCCAAAGAAATAATCCCTGGTCCTCTTGGGCAGCCGATTATAAATTCATATTAATGAAGACAACTGTGTTGTATAGATCTGTCCTGTCAGATACCCTAAGATAAAACAAGCAGGCAATTTCCATGTTAGAACTTGCTGCTTATCTTCCTCGTAAGCTCGAATGGATAATTTTAAAGCACTGTCCATCTCGTTAATAGCCTCTTCGGTCAGTGTGATGCACTGGTTAATTTGATACACAAAAAAATTATTTAATATAAAACACTGTCATTTTGTCCCACAAGGTTCTCAATGATGCCAAGCATTTCATAAGTTAAGAAAGCCGTGATTAAATCCTGTTAAAATGTAATAAGTGCCGTACTGGTTAATTGAATCGTCATAGATTTATTCTTCATTTGGTGCTTCGCCTGTTGTGGCTATCATTGCCAGCCTGGTGATGGGAGAAATTGAGAACTTTGAGCTACATCAGTCTTTTCCCTAGATTACCGGGGCTGTATGAAATAGAGGATAAATTGAAGGGTGGGAGGGAGAGGGAGAGAGAATTGCTTTATAGTACGTACGTCTTTTCCTCCCCAGAGACAATGAAAAGGAAATCCATAAATTGAACGTGAAGAAATCTCTTGCAGTTGTGTTTGTCTGTCTCTCTCTTCCTCTCTGTGTGTGTGTGTGTTCATAAGTTTACCAGCTGATAGCTATCATTTGCGAGGCGGGGCAGGGAGGGGCTCAGTAGAGTGGCCGCAGCAGTAGCAGGAACTGACATGTTGCTTCCACACCTCCTGGTCTTCTGTGGCTGGGTTTTATAAATAGGCTGGGCTTGCAGCCAGCTGCGGGAGTTATCCTGTGGTTACTCCTCATCACTCTCAGCCAGCAGCTGGCATCAGGCGAGGAGGCGTGCGCTTTGCCATCTCTCCTGTAGCTCTACACGTTGCCTCTGTCTGCAGTGCTCTCTGGGTGAAGCTGGAGGTTTGGACGTCCCGGGCTGAACGTCACTGGTGGTGTAGAAGCTGGTGGGTGTCGGTGTCTCTGGCTCAGCTGCTGACTGTGGGCATTGGTCAAACCTCCAGCTGTGAAGCTGGAGGTTTGGATGTCCCAGGCTGAACGTCACTGGTGGTGTAGAAGCTGGAGGGTGTCGGTGTCTCTGGCTCAGCTGCTGACTGTGGGCATTGGTCAAACCTCCAGCTGTGAAGCTGGAGGTTTGGATGTCCCAGGCTGAACGTCACTGGTGGTGTAGAAGGTGGAGGGTGTCGGTGTCTCTGGCTCAGCTGCTGACTGTGGGCATTGGTCAAACCTCCAGCTGTGAAGCTGGAGGTTTGGATGTCCCAGGCTGAACGTCACTGGTGGTGTAGAAGGTGGAGGGTGTCGGTGTCTCTGGCTCAGCTGCTGACTGTGGGCATTGGTCAAACCTCCAGCTGTGAAGCTGGAGGTTTGGATGTCCCAGGCTGAACATCACTGGTGGTGTAGAAGGTGGAGGGTGTCGGTGTCTCTGGCTCAGCTGCTGACTGTGGGCATTGGTCAAACCTCCAGCTGTGAAGCTGGAGGTTTGGATGTCCCGGGCTGAACGTCACTGGTGGTGTAGAAGCTGGAGGGTGTCGGTGTCTCTGGCTCAGCTGCTGACTGTGGGCATTGGTCAAACCTCCAGCTGTGAAGCTGGAGGTTTGGATGTCCCAGGCTGAGCTTCACCGGTGGTGTTAGAGCTGGAGGGTGTCGGTGCCTCTGACTCAGCTGCTGGCTGTGGACTCTGATCCACCAACAGCTGTTCCTCCTGATCACTGGTTCTGCTGAGTCAGGGCTGGCTAGGCTGGTTACACGAGGCTCCTCTCCTCCTGAGGAGTCCTCACTATCACTGAGCCCAACGACACAAATGAGTTACCTCTTCCAAGGTGTCCCCTTAGCCCGTTGGTCCCCCATGGAGACTGCTTGGTTGGTGAACCAAACTTGGATCACACAGTAATTTTGCCTAAAATGACACAGGTTATGAAACAAGATTCGGGTCCAGTAGCACCTTAAAGACCAACTAGATTAGTGAATCAGAGTTCTTGAGTAGAAAAAGTGAATGTTCTTTAATAACTGAGCATATTTCTTCAATGGAAGATCAACGTTTGGGGATGGACTGGTGGTAGCTCTGTGTTCTGGAATGAGACACTCACTAGAACTTCCTAGCTGAGGGCAGGGGACATATATGCAGAAGTAGTAATTTGAAATTTTGTGTTTGCTGAAAGAGAAACACTGTGGAGTGCAAAGTCTCTCTCTCTCTCTCTCTCTCTCTCTCTCTCTCTCTCTCTCTCTCTCTCTGGCATTTGATCTGCTGTCTGGTTAGAATATGCTTTTGCCTCCAAATTTTCTGATCATTCAGGTAAATTATAAAAGACATCATCAAATAAATGGGTATCTTGTGGCACCTTAAAGACTAATCCTTAAAATCTGACTAGTTTTCAATTAAAATAAGTTTCCATGGAGATATAGGTAATGGGTCCTTACTAGAAAGGTAGGTTTGTGTGTCCCTCTGTGTGTGTAGCAAAACTCAGAATTCCTCGGTCATTACAATTATTAACTAACTTATCAAACTAGTTAGATTGCCAGTTACTGCTATTGTGAATGGTCTCTGTGCTTTTATGGATTTCATTTTCATTTGAATTTTACATAATTAGAGAGCTGCTATAGCATAGTGGTTAAGTGATGTTCGGATCCTCCCACTGCCATGAGCTCAGCAGGTGGCCTCGGGTCAGCCACTCCTCTCAGCCCAGTTCTCCAGCTGTATTGTGGGGATAATAGCAATACTGACTTTGTTCACTGCTTTGACTGGGTATATAAGCAGTTGTATTATTGTTGTTGTTGCTGTTGTTATTTAAATTATCCAAAACACAATCAACAATAAGCAGAGGTCACATGTTATTATTGATTGGCCTTGCTAAGCTGATACAAGTTTCCGCTGGAAACCTAAGTATCAACTAGATATCAGCATAAGATGTACGCAGTTCCAAGTAGCGCCGTCTTTTGCAGTTCTGTAGGTGTTATGTCAGAAAGCTGCAGTTTTTCCATATGAATTGCAAAGTTTTTCAAGATGGTTCCAAGTGCCCCGATGACAATGGGGACTACAGTTGCATTCTTCTTCTACAGTCGGGTGGGTTCCATCATCATCATCATCATCATCATCATCATCATCACCACCACCACCACCACCACCACCACCACCATGATTTCAGTAGGTGGCCTTAAGTAGGCCATGCTTCTCATCCCAGCCCCCCAGCTGTATTGTGGGTAGGGTTCCCATTCACTGGGTGGGAGTGGGGAATTGCCCCCTTTTGACCCTCCCACCATTTACCTGGCCAGCAAGGGGGAAAGGCGGGGAATGGGCCTCCCCAGCACGCTCATGGGGCTGCTGCAATGACATCATTGATGTCATCATGCCATCACAAGATGATGAGGATGACAACAACAACAACATTCAATTTATATACCGCCCTTCAGGACAACTTAACACCCACTGAGAACGATTTACAAAGTATGTCATTATTATCCCCACAACAAACACCCTGTGAGGTGGGTGGGGTTGAGAGAGCTGTGACAGACTCAAGGTCACCCAGCTGGCTTCAAGTGGAGGAGTGAGGAATCAAACCTGGTTCTCCAGATTAGAGTCCTGCGCTCTTAACCACTACACCAAAGAGCACTCCCACACTTCTCAGTGGGCTGATTTGGGGCTCCAAACAGACTGAATCAGGCCCATTTGGGGCCCAAATTGGCCTGCTGAGAAGCATGCGTACACTCCCCTCCTTGCATAATGATGTCACTTTCTGGAAGTGACATCATCACACTGGTGCAGGGCCACGCATGCACTTCACACATATGTGAGGAGCATGCCAGAAACATGCAGAAAGTAAGCTCTGGGTACCCCCTCCCGCTGGGAGGGTAAGGGGGCCTGGCAATCCTAATTGTGGGGATAATAATAACACTGACTTTGTTCACTGCTCTGAGTGAGGCACTAATATATCTAGAAGAGTGGTATATAAGCACAGTTATTATTATAATTACATCTCACAGTTTACCTTGCATTTCTTGACCCTTTTGCCCTGCTGTTTAAAATCTGCAATTGCTTGATAACCTCATATATAAATTTCTGGCTACTGAGCACCCATTTCATGCATCTGACAAAAAGGGATTAAGTTCACGAAAGGTAGAATAAGAACCTCAAAAACATCCCGCAAAACCAGGACAACTCAAGAGGGATAAATCCAGAAATCCTTGATATTCATAACAAGCAAATTTAAATGACTGATGTTTAGCTATGGAAGTAAGTACTTCCTTTTCCTCTCATTGTTTTTTAATGTTGAATGTATTCATATTAATAATAATGAAATTTCATCAAGTTGCAACCAATTTATGGCAATCTTTCATCGGGCTTTCTCTAAAAGAGCCCCGTGGCACAGAGTGGTAATCTGCAGTACTGCAGCCCAAGCTCTGCTCACGACCTGTGTTCGATCCTAGAGGAAGCCGGGTTCGGGCAGCCAGCTGAAGGTTAACTCAGCCTTCCATCCTTCCAAGGTCAGTAAAATGAGTACCCAGTTTCCTGGGGGTAAAGTGTAGATGACTGGGGAAGGCAGTGGCAAACCAACCCGTAAAATAAAAAAAAAAGTCTGCCAAGAAAATGTCATGATGCGATGTCCCCCAATGGGTCAGTAATGACTCGGTGCTTACACAGGGGACTACCTTTACCTTTACCTACCATGGGGCTTTCAAGGCAAGAAATGAGCAGAGGTAGTTTGCAATTACCTTCCTCTGCATAACCGCCCTGGGCTTCCTTGGTAGTCTCCCATAGCCAACCCTGCTTAGCAGCCAAGCTCTGATGAGCTCCAGCCAGTCTGGATTATTCAGGCTGCTATATATTCACATTACCTTCTGGAAACCTATTGAGCCCTTTGAACAGCGTGGTTAACGTCAGTCAGAGCTTGCACAATCTCTGCTGGAAGCCAGCTTTAGGACGGCTTCTCCCATCTGCTTCAGAACCACATTAATCTCTCATTCAGCATGGGAAGTTTTTGCATTCCTACCTCCCTGTTATGCTCGTTGTGATATTCGTGACAATTCCAATGATTTGACATTGTGCGCTCCCAGATTAAATTGTTTTATTTCCTCGGAGATCTTACAAGCATGCTGTTTCCCTCACAAGCATTTATACCGTGCCAGAGATAGTTTTCCCTGCATGAGTGCATTGTGTTTGTATACATTTCATGTACCTGAAAATTCAAAGCAACCATCTAAATTAATGCTAAATTGCTTGGTGTTGCTCTCAATGGAGCTTTTGTGGCTGCAAATGTCCCATCAAAATACCGAGAGGAATCCAAACAGCAGATACAAAGAACAGAAAACCGGGGTCAAGAAAACTAGAGCAGGATGTGAATGAGGAAGAAGATTGAAAGATATTTCTAGCAGGGGTGCACCATGGGATATCACCACATGGACCAGAATAAACAAATTGTTTAGCATGAGAGAGGGAAGAGAGAATATCGGCCACACACAGCCGTGAGAATCACAGCAAAGCAAAAGCCTTTTCTAAGGATCTGAAGAATAAAGATGGGTTTGGTGACACTCTGAAGGAATGGATTCACTTTTTCCTGGTTAGTGAAACTTAAATGGCTTCAATAGATTGTACAGCCGCACCAACAACTTCCCAGCACTTTATACTGTCAAGTCTGTCCAAGTTAGGGGGGATTTTAAAATGGAAAAGATCAACATTTGTTCCATACAGTTGTTATGATGGAAGCATGTATCAGCACATGTTGCACACTGATGTACAATTGGTTCCCTGATGTCTATACAATGCTGTGAGCTGGTTAGCAGTACCTATTGGATGCTGTGCCTCTCAATCCAGGGAGTCTATGGATGATGGAGTATTTATGGGTCCCCAGATAGACTAACAAATGAGGAGCGGCTTAAAACTGCTTTAATATAAACAGCAACTGAAAACTCAGCTGATCTCAGGAGTACAAATTACTGATTCCTTAGAGGAGGAGGAGAGTGCCATCAATTCATGGCTAACTTATGACACCTCTTCTAGGGTTTTCAAGGGAAGAGAGACTAACAGACGTTGTTTGCCATTGCCTGCCTCTGTAACCCTGTTCTTTATTGGAGGTCTCCCACCCAATTACTAACCAAGGTCGACTCTGGTTGTAGTTCCTGACGTTTCGCCAGCAGCTGTGGCTGGCATCTTCAGAGGTGTAGCACCAAAAGACAGAGATCTCTCAGTGTCACAGTGTAGCATCTTCAGAGGCGTAGCACCAAAAGACAGAGATCTCTCCCGCCATTAGCATTCCACACCCTGGGAAACTCTTACAGGATGACTCAGCTCAACCCCCCCCCCTTCTGAGTAGATATAAATGACCTGCCAACTTCTTTTCCACACTGTGACACTGAGAGATCTCACTGTCTTTTGGTGCTACACCTCTGAAGATGCCAGCCACAGCTGCTGGCGAAACGTCAGGAACTACAATGCCAAGACCACAGCAATACAGCCCGGAAAACCCACAACAACCATCGTTCTCTGGCCATGAAAGCCTTCGACAATACAAGGTCGACTCTGTTTATCTACTGAGATCGGATGAAATCATAATGCTGTAAAACGTAAGGGAATTGTCTCTTAATTGTAAATTTTATCAATACAGATGGTATGAACTTTCCCCCTGGATCCTACTTTATCTGTCAGAGGAAATGGAACCGAGCCATGGCTTGTGACAGAGCAAGTCTTTTGCATGCAGAAGGTCTCAAGTTCAATCCCTGCCAAATCCAGTTAAAAGGATCGGGTAGTTCATGATATGAAAGACCTTTGCCTGAGACTCGGAAGAGTTGCTGCTTGTTAGATAGTTTCAGGTGGGTAGCTGTACTGGTCTGCAGTAAAAGAGCAAGATTTGAGTCCAGCAGCACCTTAGAGTAGACAATGTTAGAGTAGACAGTGCTGACCTTGGTAGAACAATGACCTCAGTATACAGCAGAGAGAGAATCACAGGAAAGACTAGAAGAACAGGTGAAGCACGACAACCTAATTACACAAACTTAGGCTTCGAATTGAAGCAGTCGCTGGAAAGCAAGACGACTTCGTTGCCCCAGCAGGGATCCAGGTTGCATGCCTGTTTCAGACGGACTTTGCGTTGAACTTGGCTTCAAGAGGAAGAGTGGGGAATCAAACCTGGTTCTCCAGATTAGAGTCCTGCCACTCTTCTTAACCATTACACCAAACTTGCTCAGCTGACTACAGTTTTAGCCAATGCCATATTGAAACACAGTCCCATATCCTTTGACTTTACTGCACAAGTAAAATGTCCTCTATCGGCTCTCACCAATATGCCACACAGATTGTCCGTTTGATGCCCAAATCCTTCCCTGCATAGATGTCCTGATAGCCTCCAACCACATGAATGTACAGGTATCATTCTCCATGCTCGTGATCACTTTATCATGTCTTAAACGTTCTGTAACCAATGCCTGCAGTTGGTTTGGCCACTTCTTTAATGTGTTTCTTTGTTTGTTTGTTTGTTTGTTTGTTTGTTCGTTCGTTCGTTCATTTGTTCGTTTGTTTGTTTTAACCCGCCCTCCTCGCAAGCAGGCTCAGGGCAAGGTACAATATTGATTAAAATACAGCTTAAAATCAATCATAAAAACAGATAAAATACTGTACCCCTTTTGGGGCAACCAGCATGAGTGGACTCTTCATACCCCTTGCAGAGGGAGACCAGTGGAAGGCTCAGCAATGATGGGCTAAAATTAGCCTCCACCATATGCCTAGCAGAACATCTCTGTCTTACAGGCCCATCTAAATGATACAAGATCCTGGCAATAGTGATCCTGGCCCGAGTGTCCTCAGACAGAGAGTTCCACCAGGTTGGGGCTAGGACCGAAAAGGCCCTGGCCCTGGTAGAGGCCAGCCAAGCCTCCCTAGGGCTAGGGACCACCAGTAGATGTTTTCTGGTTGAACAAAGTGCTCTCTGGGACACATACAGGGAGAGACAGTCCCTTAGGTATGCTGGTTCCAGTCCGTTTAGGGCTTTATAGGGTTAACCCATTTAGGGTTAACTCATTGATACAAAGGAATTTGTTTGGAAACATAACAGCACTGTTGGGTTAATTGTTAACTAACACAATCCACACTTTGATAGATCGCAGCAGTCTGTGTCCCTCTGGACTGATCTGGTACGAGGTCATTGCCCAGATGTTATTCTAAGCAAGCTGAGAGATTCTTCTGGGGCATTCTCCTCCATGGACACTGGAAATTGGCAGGTGCACTGCAGAATCAATAAAGAATGTCTTTTACATTGTCACAATACCTGTTTTGCTTTAAGAGCCGTTCTCTCCCCACGTTTTGGATCCTGCCAGTAAGCAATTTTAAAATTTGTGAGACAGAGCTGAATAACCCCCCAGTAGCATCCAACAAATGATTTATCCATTGTCAGACTGATTTAAAGCAGCCAAACCTGGAAGCTTGCCCATACACTCAACTTAACCCATAGACATAAAAACCGTAATGGATACAATTTGACCTATATAAATAATCAATAAAACTTCACAAGCTTCACTGCTTTGGCAGGGTTCTCCCCAGCCCTCTTATCCTGGAAGGACTACCCTGTGGCCAACTCAGAAAATGTTCAATATTCCAACCTTGCAGCGAACTCCACTGCAGTTCTAAAAATGCAGGCATGTGTCATTATAAAACAAGAAGAATCACATGCAAGTCAAGTCTTTATTTGGCATATCTGATCCATATTGGATGCTTATTTAGAATATCTGATCTACTTGGTCCATGGCCACACTTCTGAGCCTAGTAACAGTAGACCCAAGGTCCAAGCAATTCGGGGGGGGGTGGATATACTTTACTTTGCAGGGCTCCTGGAAGCCCCCTACTGCGATATGTTCTATTTTTTGTGATTCCAGAAATACAGTATATTTTTTTAAAAAAAATTCACAACTCAAGGGACTGTAAGTATAGGGTGGGGAAATGTAACAGAGATATGATATTTGGGTTCTCAGTGTGACCAGAAGTCTTATTTTATTCACTGGGGCATATGCTCTCAGGAAAGTGTTTTTAGGATTGTAAATAGAGATGGGCATGAACCGGGAAAATACCGAACCAGGTGGTTTGTAGTTTGTCGCGTTTCATGAGCCACGAACCATGAACTTTCGCGAACTTGCCCTGGTTCAAGAACTGGTTTGTTTGGTTCATGACAACATCACTTCCGGGGCAGCAGAAGGTCTGCAGAAAGCCCATCCTCCCCCCATTGCCGAGGAAACGGATTGATCAGCACCAGACTGTGCCGAACCGAAAAATGAACCAAATGAACTGGCCTAAAGTTCGTGGCAGTTCATCAGAAATGGGCTCTGATGAACCGCCGGTTTGTGAACCACGAACCGGCTCGGTTTGTGATGAACTTTGGTTCGTATTTCAGTTCGTGCCCATCTCTAATTGTAACCCTGGTGCAGGAAATATGTTTTTTTCCATCTAGAATTTCTGGTGGGTTCTGCCCTTGATCAGCACGCAAATAAGATTTGAAATTCTATAGCTTGGAAATGGATGCATTTTGCTGCAAAGTCTGTTTAGATGCATTGACATGGAGCCTCTTATGCCAGGATTAGTGGAGCAAATTGTAAGCGTTTAAGCCCCTTGCAACCTAGAGCAAAAGTTGTTCACGTGTTCCATTATAATCTGCCCTATTAGCGTTGCCCTCCTGATCTAATGAATCCTCTACTGCTCTGTGACTCTTTATAATGCTGGCTTTCTCCACTGTGACAATCATTTATAAGGGGTCAAAATGACAACTAGATGTACAATTCAAAGCCGGAACTGTCGCAACTGTTGGAGCAAAAGCAGAAAATGAGCAAAATAATTATTGCTTCTTTTTAAATAAACCGAATGGGTGAGTAAGAAAGATGTCACAAAGGGGAAAAAATGTAAGCAGGTGCCCTCTAAGGCTTATTGGTAGCTACTCAGTAAGCAGAAAAGAAATCATTTTTGAGATGCCTTGGAAAAGAATTCATATCCAGCAAACGGGCGATTAATGGATAGCGGAAGTGTGCCAACAGGAGAAGCATGCCCGGCTATCTAAAGATACAAGCTGGTTATTTTTGCATTATTTGTGCCAACATCTTCTGCCAATAGCATCTGTTTGCACTTCTCATCCAGTGTCCTGTCCGAATACTCATCTGCTGGGTTTTGTGGACCATTTTGGATGTGTTGGATAAGTCATGAGAAGACGTGCTATGGATGGGTTTCCTCTGGTTTTCTTTTTCATGACTGATATTGCAGAATCCTGGTTATTATGAAATCCCCTGGAGAGACTTCATGGTTTCTCTTCAGATCGCATAAATCTTTCGCCTTTTTTTTTTACTTCCCAAGCCCCTCTCTGAATTTTTTGGTGTACGTGTCTTAGGCAACCAGCAGAAACACTGGCACCTGTAGAGGTGTCCATGGTGGTAGAAAGCACCTGCAAGTCACAGCTGACTTATAGTGACCCCTACTGGGGTTTTCAAGGCAAGAGACTAACAGAGGTCGTTCGCCATTGCCTGCCTCTGCAACCCTGGTCTTCGCTGGAGGTCTCCCATCCAATTACTAATCAAAGCCGACCCTGCTTAGCTTCTGAGATCTGATGAGATCAGGCTCACCTGGGCTATCCAGGTCTGGGCTTTCCATACTTAGATTTATTTTTTTAAAAAAAACATTAAAAGTCATTCAAATCCTAATTGAACCTTACCTGACAACTCTACCTCAATCCCCAGAGGATTTGTCTTAGAAATGTGTAAATAATAGCACAGGGGTAGTGACTGAGAAACCATGGTGTTTCTGGTGAGTCCTAGAGTGGCATGACATCACTTCCTGGTTTTTCTCCAGAAAAGACGAAACATTTCACAACAATGACATTTCATTTTTTCCCTCTCACTGGCTGCCAAAGTGCCAGCAGGAACAGGAACCGGGAGCAAAAGATCTCCCACTCCTGTGAACAAATGGCAAGCCCAATGTGAAGACAGTGAGAGCCAAACTACAAGTGACGTCTTACACAGGTTGGACACTAGTCAGCTTCCCTCAAGTTTTGATGGGAAATGTAGGCATCCTGGTCTTGCAGCTGTAATGGAGAGCCAAGCTGTAAAACCAGGGCGCCTACATTTCCCATCAAAACTTGAGGGAAGCTGACAAGTGTCCAACCTGTGTAAGGCGTCACTTGTAGTTTGGCTCTTAGTTAATGGACACCAGTCATCATTGACACTAAAGGGTCTCTGGCTGTTGAGGCACTGGTAGAGTAGCTCTGCCTGATCGTTGCTGCTAGTGGCCCTCTGGGAAGCAACTCATCAGTAAATTTCCCTGTAAGGCTTAAGGCCAGTCCATCCTGCTATCTTTCTCCTTCCCGGGCTAGTAATAGTATGAGGATTTGTTTCCTTGTAAAACTACATAGAGGAGGATTAACTTCCTTTTCTTTCTGCCACATTGCAGCTTCAATCCAAATCAAGGTGCCATATGGCTGCTGTTCCCCTCTAAAAACACTGAAAAAGATCTAGTCATGGGTATATCTGATACATTTTAAAAGAAGTGAAACCATTGCACAAGAAGGGAGCCAGTTTGGTGTAGTGGTTGAGAGCAGCAGGACTCTAATCTGGAGAGCCAGGTTTGATTCCCCGCTCCTCCGTTTGAAGCCAGCTGGGTAACCTTGTGTCAGTCACAGGTCTCCCAGAGCTCACTCTGCCCCACCCACCTCACAGGTTGATTGTTGTTGCGGGGATAATGATAACATACTTTGTAAACCGCTCTGCGTGGTTGTTAAGTTGTCCTGGAGGGAAGTATATAAATCCAATGTTGTTGTTGTTAAAAGTAATATGGTACACTGGGGTGAAGGACCTGATCACCTTTTAGTCAACCCTAAACGTACCCAAGTACACTGAACTTAGTGGGATTAGGAGAGTGAGCGAGAGATGGACAAAGTTGTGAAAACATTTCCAGGTGTCTTGCTGGATGGATATACAGTAGATTCCCTAAAACAATGGCAGGAAAACTGCAGAACTTAAACATTTTGAGCCACAGAATTCCACAAGAATCCTCATTTAAACCTATTTAAACAGCAACTCCAGAAACAGTCAATGATTGTGGAGATGTCTAAATAAGGTTAGACAAGTCCACCAGTAAAGCCAAGGATGCATTAAGAATGCTTCTATTTAAAACACCAAACTTCACTAAGCAAACAGGGACATTTAGCAGCAAGCCAAAACCCATTGTTGTAAATTCACAAAGAACCTCTTTGAGTTTCAAAGTAAACAACTAAAACATCTGCCAACTCAGGGGAGTGCAGCAATTGTCTAATCTAAAGGGACACAATGCAGAATAGTTGCCCAGTTAGTCTGTAGCAACAAAAAGGAACCTAAGAGACACACAGTACAATCCTATGCATGTTTACTCAGAAGTAAGCCCCATTTTATTCAAGTGGGGTTTACTCCCGAGTCAGTGTTCTTGAGATTGCAGCCCTATAGTGCAATCCAACCTCATTGCAATAAATGGCTTTAGACCAGATTATTTCTGCATAGAATTGCACTGTAAGAGCCGGTTCTCGCATGTGGTGGTGGTGCTAGAGACTGCCATCAAGGCATGCCAACCTGACTTATACCAGTCCCTGGTGGGGGTTTTGTGGCAAGATATTAACAGAGGTGGTTTGCCATTGCCTGCCTTTGCAACCCTGGTCTTCGTAGGAGGTCTCCCATCCAATTACTAACCAAGGCTGACCCTGCTCAGCTTCCGAGATCTGATGAGATCTGGCTTTTTTGGGCTATGCAGGGTCACATATACACACTCCATTTGGAATCTCAACACTCACCGATTCTCAGCCGAATATGTGAACTTCCCCACTTGTCACAAACCTCAGCCTTTCTTGCATTCCACTTTTATGTTTGGTCTGGTCACTTGACCCCAGCTTCAATTAGGATCTATGCCAAGGCCCTCTCCTTCTCCCCTTTCTAATTAACCAGCCTTTACTGAAAACTGAATGTGGAAATTCCTTTTTGCCCTTGAACTAATACTAATAATAATACAGTGCAATCCTAAACAGAATTACTCCAGTCTAATTCCAATGGGCTTAGACTGGAGTAACTCTGTTTAGGATTGCACTGATAATAATTAAGTGCTGTCAAGTTGCAACAGATTTATGGTGACTGCTAATGGGGTTTTCAAGGCAAGAGACATTTGGAGGTAGTTTCCCATTTCCTTCCTCTACATCAGGGCCGATCAACGGGGGGGGCAGGGGGGTAGTCTTCCCCCGACGCCATCAAAGAGGGGACACTGTGCGCAGCTGCCAGCTGCTGGGAGAGCACGGGTGGCTGAGCAGAGGGCTGGGAGCTGGCCCACGCCATTCGCCTGCCTTGAGGGCAGGGGGCGCTTGGCAAGCCTGCTGCCCCATCAGCATGCCACCCGCATGGCAAGCCAGCTGCTCTGGCATGCTGCGGAGCTGGCAGCGGCAGCGCGGGTGGCTGAGACCACACCATTCACCTGCCCCGCAGGACAGGGGGCACATAGCATGCTGGCTGCCCCCTCAGTCGGGCAGGCGAATGGC
The DNA here is from genome assembly GCF_028583425.1 of Eublepharis macularius. Taxonomy (NCBI): domain Eukaryota; kingdom Metazoa; phylum Chordata; class Lepidosauria; order Squamata; family Eublepharidae; genus Eublepharis; species Eublepharis macularius. The sequence continues at coordinate 7,590,630 of NC_072799.1, forward strand.
ACGGGCATCTTCCTAGCCACCCGCGCTGCTGCCACCACCTCCGCAGTACGCCAGGGCAGCCGGCTTGCTGCACGGGCAGCACGCTCCACCCTGCGTGATGACATCACAGAAGTTACATCATCACGCAGTGCCGGGAGTGCATGCGCATGCTGTTACCTAATAGGAGTTACCTAACAGAAGTTGCCAATTTCTGTGATAAGTTAATTGTATGAGTGAGAGTGCTATTCTATGAAGAGGTACGCCCTTCTAAGTCCATTGAAGTTAATGGGTTTATAGATAAGGCTGTGACTGTGTTTAGGATTGTAGTTAAAGTTTGCTGGAAGAGACTCTTCCCTTTCCTGCTAGATCACTGCACGTGTGACATGAGAAATGAGTGTGTTTCCGTCACAGTGATGACTCAACTGTTCTGAGGTGTGTTCATTAGAAATCACTTCCCTCTGCATTTATTGTGACCATAGTCCACAACCCATTCTCTAGTTGGGTAGAAAGCCTCTTAAGCCCCTCAAAGGGACCAAAGACGCTTCCTTGGAGCCTCTCAGTGGCTAGTTGATCACTGTGGGGTGGAAGAGCTTGGATCTGGCCTCCGAGAACTCTGGAATGCTTCAGGAGGTCCAACAGATACGGATACATTTCTGGCTTCCTCATCCTGAAGGAGCCAAACGTCTTAAGCAGTTTTGGAAAATGGCCTAAGGTTAGGCTTACCATCTCCTGTCCCCACCTGCCATCCCCCAGCCCTGCTCACCTGGCCAGTGGGGGGGGGCAGGGGGGGGAGAAGCACATGCACGTGATCCCACTCCACAAAGGAATCCCGGTGTAGACTGACACACTTTGGGTGTCACTTTGAGTGTGCATGCACATGCCATGGTTCCTTCCTCTGTTCTTCTGGAAAATGAGCGAAGAGAGGTAAGTGACCCACTGTACCCACCCCCCAGCCCCCTGCACCCCCACTTGGGCCTCTGGGACCCAGCAACCCTACCTAAGGGTGGCGTGCCAAAACACGGAACCTGTGGGCACCAAAACACCCACTGATACCTTTCCTGGCGCCAAATGTTCTTTAAAAGCGAGCAGGGCTAGGTGGGACTCCTGCCTTGTAGGGTGCTCTGATTGACTGCGGAGATTAAAATAATGTTGTTTGGCAGCAGCGGCCATCACAGAACTGGTTTAATCCTCTCTCTCAGCTCTCTTCCCATTTTTTAACATTATTCCTCTTGTCCTTTGCACATGGGCTTTGTTTGTATCTCTGCGTTGGTGCTTGTGTGTGTGTAATTGCATACAAGAAGGGATTTCAGCTGGCGCAGTTTTGTTTTTTCCCGTCTGTTGAGCAGCCCAAATTCCCATAACTAATCCACTGTCAAAGAGGCAGGAACCCTCTCTTCCTTTGCATCTGATTACCCTACATGCCCAGGTAGAAGCACACGGGAAGAAATAACCCCGAAAGATAACGGAGGGAAGTAATCCTGGTTGATAGATTACAGCTAAAAAAACAAATACCTTGATGCAAGCCTGTGGATGAATTGAGGATCATGGGTGTTCTGTATTAGTGTTTAATGTCCCAGTCAGCCTTTAGGCTAGGCATCGATTTCATAGTAGAGAGCATTTGGTGGGATATTTCAAATCAATATGTGAGATTCAGCACTCTACACTTCTGCAGTTCACGGCTAAGCCAACCTCTTGTCTCTGCCAACTCTTTTTCTCAACTGCTCTTCTCTAATCTGACCCTTCTCCCTCTCAGAGGTCACAGTTGGTGAGCCAATCACAGCCCAAGTGTGGTCTGCCTGCCCTAACCCTCTGTGACATTAGCAAGCCTTAGCCAATCAGTGCCAGAGACTCTATTGCCACTGCTACCGCAATAACCCTCTACACATTCCAGTACAGATTAGGGATATGCATTCATTTCTAAATGAGCAAACGATGAACTGAAAAAGAACCAACAACTGGAAATAAGGATGAATTGCAAATTCTGTTTGTTTCAGGTGTTTCCTTGCATTTTGATTTTAATAGCCTATATAAGTGAGACCCTCTGTCTAAAATTGGACAGAGAGGATCCTTTCAGGGAGCAGTACAACTCTGAAAAAAATCCATCCAAACTGGAAGGAAAACAAAACAAAAGTTATAATGAGAAATATGGTTGCCAACTCTGGGTTGGGAAATTCCTGGAAAGGGGAGTAGACCCTGGGGAGGGCATAGAGTCGCCAGCTCCAAGTTGGGAAATTCCTGGAGATTTGGGGGATGTGGCTTGAAGAAGGGTTTAGGAAGGGGAGGCACCTATGCTTGGAATAAAGCCATAAAGCCCACCCTCTAAAGCCGCTATATTCTCCAGGGGACCTGATCTCTGTGGCCTGGAGATCATTTGGAATTCTGGGACATCTCCAGCCACCACATGTAGGTTGGCAATCATAGTTTGGGAAGGGATGGAAACTGAGCAGGGATGTGATGCCATACAGTCCACCCACAAAAGCTGCCATCTTCCCCAGGGGAACTCATCTCTGTAGTCTGTAGTTCCATCGTAAATCTGGGATGACCTCAGGAGCCACCCTGACACTGGCAGCCCTGGGGAGAAATACTTCCCATTGACCTCAGTGAAAAAGAAAATGAAACTGTCAGGTTTTCTCCCGGGCGCTGCTGCGTTGGGCGCCGGGGTACCTGGCTTTGGCACCGGGACACCGCTAGGGATCATGCAGGGTCCCGCTTTGTGGAAGGAGGGGAGGTATACATCACCCAAGCACCCTCTCAAGCCACCAGCAAGCCCGCTCAACCTAGCCCTGCTCCTGTGTCCACTTTCCTCCTTCGCCGCCTTCTTTCCTTGCTCACTCATTTTCTCCATCCAACCTCCAACAACTCCTACTCTACTCCTCCTACACAACCCACCCTGCCCTCTTGGTGGACTTCCCTTTTATCCTTTCAGCCTTTCCCTGCTCCACCTGTCAACCACACCCTCCTCCTGCCCTCTAACCATGGCCCTGGCTGGCTCAGGCAGCTGCACCTGTGTTTGCTTGGCTGGAAGCACTGGGCCGGCACATCTGTGTCTCCTTGGCTGGCTGCCAAACTTCTCCTACAGAGTGTCTTAGGCAGCTTCACCTGGGGTTGTTTTGTTCCTGGTATCCTCTGGACCAGGCTATTGCCTTCTAGCTGGGCTGCAGGCTGGGGCATGGCTCTGAGCTGCTATGGCTGCCTCTTCTCCCTGGCTGGTAAGGTTTCTGTTTGGTTAGCTGCTGGCTGGCTGTCCCCACTGCCTTGGCCCTTTCCCTCTGTTCTGGCCCCCTCTGGGTTGACCCCACTCTCCCTGCCTGGCCTCCTAGACTCCCAATGGAGGATGGGACTAGCTCGCCTCCACCTGCCCCTTCTAACCCTCTGAGGCTTGGGTGTTTCTTTCCCTCCCTCCTGTGTAGGTAGGTTCTGGCCCTGGGTGCCTGCTCGGGCAGCAGCGTGGCTGTCTCCCATCCCCTCTTCCTGGCAAGTCCGGGGGCTGAGCCTCAGACCCTGGACACAAACTCTGAGGAAACAAAAATAACAAAAAGAAATGAAGCTTTTGAAATTAAAATGAAACAAAACATTGCCTGTAACAACAACAGTGTGCTTATATTTTATTGCTAATACTGATCTTCCAGCAGCCAGAATGCAACTCCTAGCATGCATCGGCCCTACAATTCAGTTCTTTATGCTTACATGTTTCATAACCAACTCACTATATCTGACCAAGTCAAGCCGATAACCAGGGAACGACTCTGCCACACACTAATCCAGCTCATCTGTAACATAGCACAGCGCATTGTGTCTGATGCGAGTACGGATGCCTCATTGCTGTGTGGGCCTTTTGTTTTGCTGCCTTCTTATTATCTTGAGAAATAAAAGCATAAATGGGCTCGTCTGCCATCCCTGGGAGTTGAAACTCCAGCAGCTTCCTTTAGCTTCAAGGAGGGGGAATTTTGCTCAGATCTGTGCCAAGAAAAGACCGGTGGAGGGAACAGCTAGAACAGAAACCGGGAAGGAAGATGGTACTAGCCATAAACTTTACTGTGAGCTGGGGTGTTATATATTATGCAATAATGCCCCCTCCTTCTGCTCGTGCTGCTTTATGGCATTACTAAGCTAAATCCCTCTTGAAAACTCTGGTCGTTATCCTCATTGCAGACCACAAAATAAAGACAAAAAGCAGCCAGCCGTTCCCCATAGGAGAGCAAAAGTGTGTCTAGGGTTGCCAACCTCCAGGAGATTTACCATAATTGCAAGTGATCTCCAGGCTACAGAGATCAGTTCCCCAGGAGAAAATGGCTGCTTTGGAGGACGGATTCTATGGTATTATACTCCCCAGAGTTCCCTTCCCTCCCCTAACTCCACCTTCCCCAGCTCCACCCCACAAATGTCCAGGAATTTCCCAACCCAAAGTTAGCAATCCTATGTCAATTCATCTCCTAGACCCAGCCAGATGAAGCCAGAAGGCCTGGACTACTTTAATCCACTTGCAAAACAGGGACCACCAGATGACTCCTGGTAGCAAGCCAAGCTCCACAGTAAAGGATGTTACTAGCCGGTCTGGTTCGATGGAAGGACGTCTTGAGCTCATACATGATCATGTTTCAGATGCATAAGCCTCATGAGATCATCAGAGGAACCTTGTGGGACCACACCAGGGGTCCGTCTAGTCCAACTGCAATAGCCATCCAGTTGCATTGGGGCAGAGTTGCCAGGTTCTCCCTGGCAACTACTGGGGGCCGGGGGACAGGAGAGTGGGGAGGATATTCCCAGCAGCATGCTGCTGTGACTTCCATAGGTGACATCATCAGATCACCAGCCCACCACAACCACTCTGGTATCTGGGCAAAAACTCTATGGTTTTTGCCCAAATACCAGTGCTTCACCCAGCAACGTGACAACATCACTACCAGACATACAGGAAGTGACATTCTTACCTTGGTAATCACATCACCCAGAAGAGCCTGCTGTGAGCCAGTAAGTTCCCCCTTTTCCCTCTGTTTCGTCCCCCACTTGTTAACTGAGCGATGGTGGTGGTGGGGGCTCCGGCTGGGGATAAGGGATCCCCAATCCCCTACAGGTCACTGGCATCCCTATGTGGGTTTGGCCAACAAACATGTCATGGGGGCAAGGCCTTCTGCTGATGCTCTAGCTGAATCAGTGGAAGTCTCCTTGTGCGGGAGGAAAACGTCACCATGAGAAGAATGGACCCACAGGATTCAACTCAACATGCTTCAGCCTGCGCGATGCTGCCCCCTAGCACTGACCTTCAGAGATTTTCCGCCTCTGGATATGAAGGTCCCCTTTAGCCTCAGCGTAGATGTGCTAAGTACAACACTTGGAAGCCAGGAAGGCCTTTGCTGCATTTAAGAAGTAAACACAAAGCTCTCTTATGCCTGTGGACAAGTGAACCCTTTCAAAATTAAACCGAAATACTATTAGATCTTCTGGGATGTCAGCACCGGCCGTTTCTTTTATTCTCTCTGAAAGAAGATGCCAGAAATCTTTGACTTTATTTATAGCTCCATCATAAATGAAAATAAGTACTCCCCTGATCCTCTTTCTCGGCATTTGTCTGTATTTTTTTTTAAAGGGCAGAGTTGGATCGGAGCAGCTTTTCTGCTGGTTAAAAAAGGAAGGAGAGGTCCTCCGTGCTGCAGATCACGGGACCAGCATATACATGGAAGGGAGGACTCTAGCAAGAAGGGGCTGATTCTAGGAGATTGAGTGAAAAGTCCTGGCTTGGCTTCCGCAGATTCCTTCTGCTCGTGCCAATGCTTTCCTTGGTGCAGGGAGCCTTCCGCTGATGCTCTAGCGGAAAAGACCTGAATGAGTGGAAGTCTCCTTATGCTGGAGGAAAATGGCACCGTGAGAAGAATGGACCCACAGGATTCAACTCAACGTGCTTCAGCCTGTGCAACGTTAGATACTGTCTGTTGAAGGCTTTGGATACAACTGTCCAAGGTTTAAACAAATGGATGGGCATGGAGAGAGGGGCTTCCTTGCATTCAGAAGGAATCTCCAGTTAAGAAGCTCAGGTGACCCTGGAGAGCTGCGGCCAGTCAGAATAGACAAGACCGACCTTGATAGACTAATGGTGCAACTCAATATAAGGCAGCTTCTTGAGTTCATGTAGTTGGGTAAACCACCTGTGTTCCCACTGGTCAGATCTGCTTTCCTATGTCAGCTTTCCTTATGGGGACAGTGTGGGAAGCAACCTCAGGCAAACAGCAAACTCACTGATACAGTATCCAAAGAATCAGGAGGTGGTTATGTGAATGTCCACCTATGGTTCCCAGATGATGCCTAGGCAGGGCCGGTGCCTCCATTGAGGCAACCCCAGCGATCACCTCCAGCATTGAGGCACCGGAGGGGGCACCGGGGCCGGAGGCGGGCAGCTGACCGGGCAGCTGACCGGGAGGGATGGGAAGCTGCCCATGCGCCACCCTGGCTGCCAGCCACGCCTAGCCCGCAGCTACTGCAGTCTCCCAGCTCTCCCGTGCTTCTACTGCTGCCAACATGCACCTTTGGCCAGAAGCAGCAGCCATGGGCCAGGCGCGGCAGGCGTCCTGGGGAGTGCATGGAGCAATGGAGCGGGAAGCCTGGGAGGACACACGCGCACCTCCCCAGCCACCCGCCGTGCCTGGCTGGACTGGCAGCCTCTCAGCCCTCCCGCCCAGCTGCCCACTGCCCCGCAGTCTGGGTGCATGTGTGCGCTCTGCACGTGCACGCACGAGGAGGCAAGAACAGTCCTGAAGCTGCCCCAGGCACCAGAAACTCTGCCACCAGCCCTGTGCCTAGGCCACATCCACATGGGGGCATTCCAAGAGGTATTTTCTAACAAATAAGAGTTTCTCCAGAAGTATATAAAGCAAAGCCTTTTTTATTAACTGCGTCTGCATATCCTCCTTTCTGATCTCTCTCTCGGCTGTTGTGCTGACTCACTTCTTGGATATTTCCATAAATTGCATGCGTCTTCTTCTGCCTCACTGAGTAATTTTCCCTGTCTGGTCTCTCCTCTGTCATACTTTTTTCCCCACCCGCACTGAAACAGGTTTTCTTCCCCCAGACTCATGCATGTTCATTCAGTATCCTGATCCCTGTAAAGCACATGAAACCAATGAATCACACCCTCTGGCTGTCAGACACTTTGACACTTAGCAATTTGGGGTTGAAATTGGCTCTGTGCAAAGCGTGGGAGCACTCCCGCAGCCTGCACAATGACATCACTTCCTGAAGTGACGTCATTGCGCTGACCAGGAGCTCACATGATGCCCGCTTATAAGAATTACCTGCAGGTGGCAGACAATTGCTAGGCAGCTTGCTACCTCCCATCCATCAGGAAGCAGAGGGGCAAACTGCCAGAAGTTTGCTCGCCACCAGGGGGCATCTGGCAAGCCTAAAAAAGACTGACGCATGTACTGGTCCCGGGCACCAATTAGATTGGTTTTAATGGACGTGTTTATTCTTTTTTGAGTTGTCTTGAAGGCCCTTTTGGTGGAAATGATATTTATGGTATTCATTCATTTGTAGCCAATACAGTCCAGGCTCCTTGTATTCTTGGTGTACATTGCAAAATATATTTTGAACACGTTTGCTTTAAAAAATAAATGAAGCCCCTTTTACCGAGAGCTTGTGACCTTATCATATGATAGATCAGAACAGCGCTCTGTCTAGCACAGCATTTATTCCTGCAGAGTGGAGATGTTAAAGACTGATCCCTGTGTACTACCAAGCAGTTGACAAAGTCAGCTTGAGTCTATAACCTGGAAAATCTCATTGGCCTTCAAGGTGCTAGTGTTGGCAGTCCAACCCCTCTCATGCTAAGAGGGCAGTTTATGAATGTAATATCATATGCCATAAGTACAAGATATTGCCTGGCCCAGAGAGGATGCCAGTTGTACAGGACCATGGAAAACTACCGAAATGTGAATTATAAGCAGCTGACTGACTGATGGCCCTTCCGCACCCCAGAGAGAGACGCATTACAATGAGGTTTCCCAAGAGGAACTCTGGGCTTATCTCGTTCACACCTGGCTTCATTTCCCCTCAACCACTTACCTTGATTAAGCACCCCAAACCAGTGAGTTTTTACCATCTGGTAATTGCTGGGTCATCAAGCTCATTTTTACATCTGGAAGTTCTCTGTAGATAAACTTATCACACCTCTCCCAACTTTTGTGCTACCTCTGGAAAACCATTAAGTCATTGTCTTTGGAGGGAAGGCAGTTTGCCCTCGAGGTATGTTTTGCCCTATAATTGGACTCCCTAGACACCCACTCTCTCTGTGTGTTCTGGATCCATTCACCTGCCCTGAAGTTTCCCTGCATATCTTCTTTTTTCATGGAATGCTGGTCGTTTTCACTGCTGCCTCCACTGACCTCCCCATTCTTCCAGACTGGTAATTATCACCCTTCCCCAAATTACTCTCTTCCATTTTCCTTCCTATTTTCTTAGCTAGCCTTGTATGTGTGCCATGTGTGTTTTGCGTTTGTTTGACTGAATTTTATTTCTCTTTAAATAAAAAAGCCTTTCCAGTTGAACATCTGCCTATTTATTTTTGAATGTTCTCTAAGGGAATAATCCCTGTATACATAGGTGGAGAACCTCTCTCACTACGTCTCCTTAATGCTAATTCCCCCAACTGGTTAAGGAGACCTCCTATTAGGGTAACACTAGTGAACATGAATCTTGCTCTTCTACTGCCGAACAACATGGATTCCCCCCTGAAACTTTATTTTGTATGCATATGTTCATGTATCATTGAATTAAGCTTGGTTTCAACAAGGTCTCAATGGAATAAAAGGACAATTTCCCCCAAGAGTATAGCATATTTTCATACTTTTCTCATAAAACTCCTGGTTGCTCCCATTGGCATAAAACTTAATAGTCTTTCAATAATAATTTTTTTTAAAAAATCTGTCTTTATAAGTGTTCTCATTTCCCTCCTCAAGGGTAAAAGCCAAACAAACAGGCATTCTTTTGTTTAAAGAATTGGCAGTACTTTTCCAGAGTTCCCACTGACTTCTCATCTCGGAGCTCTTGAAGTTGTTTATTTAACATCCTTGACTTTCGTCCCACTGCTGGTTTTATTGCTGGACACTGTGAGAGTTTCTCAGTGTTCCCCAAAAGCAAAGATGTACTCTGTCTTTTCTTTCCTCTTTGGTTACCAGCCCCAATCCAGCATGAGGTTTCCATCACTTTAAAAATCTGCGTTGCTACTGAAAATTAATGTCACTGCAACTTTCTCTGTGCCCTGTGCTTTGTGCTGCTTCCTACATATGAAACAAACACCCACACCACTATTTTCAAAACATTTCCTTCTCTCCATTAAATCTTTTCACTCGCTGTTCAAAATGTCCACTTCTCAGTCCTTTTGTAAGACTCCGAAGAGATGGGGAGGAGGATGGAACGTTCATTTGAGACTCCCTTTCCTTCCTTCTCACTTTGTCCTTTGTCAATATCATTTGTGGGGCCAGTTCAAGGGCTGGGGGCGCAAGGGCAGGGCAACAAAATAGACAAAGAGACAGCAACTGGAGTAGAAAAGGTCCCAACTTTATTGGTTACGATGAATAGGAGGATTGGCTCAGCATAGAGGGCAGATCCTCGGCATCGGCTGACCTGCCTGCCAGCCAATAACCTCCAAGCTCCTTCACCCCGCCTGCTAAAACGGGGAACTGTGGGGTGACAGTTAGTGGGATCCACATGGGTGCAAACCTCTGCATGATTCCCCTGTCACTTGGAAGCAGGCATGGTGGGTTGCCCATCTACCTCACAGGGTGTTTTGTTGTGGGGATAATAACATACTTCGTAAACCGCTCTGAGTGGACATTAAGTTGTCCTGACGGGCAGTATGTAAATTGAATGTTGTTATTGTTATGCCCTGACAACTGCCGAGCTGGACTTGTCCCTGCCATGCCTGGTCCAAGATCCCTTATGGAGATCCCCAGCTATAGGGGAAACTGTGCCATGCAGGCCCTGTTTCCCCCGAAAAGGATCCACTCCCAATGCCAATACTGCCACCTCAAAGTTGTGACAGCAGTAAAAAAAACATAGGATACAGCAAAAATACCCCCCGGATAAATACCCAGTAAGTTCCGCGAAAAAAAAAACGTGCCCGCCCAAGAGTCCATGATAACCCTGTACAAGATGAGGGTTGGTTGGGAAGGATACTGGTGAGAACTCAAATTCTGCTCATCCCAGCTGGCTTCTCCTAAAGTACCCAGCCGGTGGACCTGAGAGGAAACCTTGCCCCTCAGGTCCAGTGGCCATCAACCCACCCACTGTCCTGGATGGCCAAGCACTGATTGACCAGCCAGGGTTTGAATTTTGCGGCTCACCACACTGGCCATGAGAGTCGCCCATGAAGGGCCAGCCAGAGCAGGAGATGGCGGCTGTGCCCTCGCCCCATTGCCAGCAGCCTGCAAACTTCGGCCCTCGGTGAGTTCTGAGGCCAGGGGCATTTCTTTTTTTTTTTTTTTTGAAAATTTTTTTATTGGGTTAGGATCAAATGTTTACACAATACAATCAGTTTCCCCATTTCCCAATTTCTAACCCCCTCCCTTTCTCCCCCTTTTTGTTGACTTCCAACAGTTTTCCAACCCCCTGTCCCTTTTCCCTTACTCTTTATATATTCCTTTATCTAACAAATGTATATTCTCCCTTTATTCTAAGCAATACTTCTTTAACTATTTATAATACTCTGTACCCTAACTATAAATCCCTTTTTCAATAATGGATAAACAATTTATCCCATTTTTCATTATTCCACTTTCAAATATTTCTATATATCATAAACTATGTAAACCATACATTCATATAAATCAACCAGTTTAACTTATACTCTATATGTTCTTCATTCTGTCTTCCTCTTTTGATTATATTTGTTTACATTAATATTTCTATTCCCCTTCAATCACAAGTCTATATATGATATCAATCAATTTGACTCATCTGCAGCTTCAGATAAACATATTCAGTTTGGTACATTGTACAGTATCAAAAAGAAAATATTGTTAGTTAGTCAATCCTTATAGTTAACCCTTATTATTAATTATTTTCTATCAATATTCTATTCATTATTCTATATATATCAATCTAATATCATAACTGCTTAGAAATTCTTTTTTACCTCTTTCTCCCCCCCCGGTAAAGTCACCCCCCTCTACATTTTATTGAACTTCAATAGTTCTCAAACTGCCACAGTTCTCCTCCCACCTCCCATTTCTTCTCCAAATATTGTTTCAGCTTCTCCCAGTCTGTGTTAAACTGTCCTGAGTCCAGGTTTCTCAATTTTCTTGTCATTTTGTCCATTTCTGCCATATACAGCAATTTGTGGATCCAATCTTCAACAGTTGGCACTTCTTGTACTTTCCATTTTTGCGCATACAAAAGTCTAGCTGCTGCCGTCATATAAAATATCAACGTCCTATGATGGGCTGGAATTCCCTCCATTCCCAAGTTTAGTAGCAGGAGTTCTGGGTTCTTATTTACTTGAAATTGTAAAATCTCACTCATTTCTCTTATTATTTCCCCCCAGTACTGCCTAGCTACCTCACACGACCACCACATATGATAGAGGGAGCCCTCGTGCTTCCTGCATTTCCAGCATTTATTAGAAGTGTTCAAATTCCCTAGCGCAATCTTCTTTGGTGTCATGTACCAACGGTAAATCATTTTGTAAATGTTCTCTTTAATATTCTGAGTTAGAAGAAACTAAACGCGTTCTAATATTTTTTTTAAAAAAAAAATCTATATTTTTATCTCAGAATCGAAGACAGCAGTATCATAAGATTAGACATTTCCAAAACTGAAGGAAAAGGAAAAGACCCCCAATAAATTCACTTGTAAAGTTCAGTCCTCCTGCACCGACGGGATGTCCATGTTTTTGAGTGTCTTTGGGACCTAATAGTAGTAGACGGCTGGGGAGGGAATTGACAGCCAGGCACGTCAGAAACTAGAGACAGGGAAGAAAATATTCCTTGCTTCATCGTTCCCACTCCGTGCCACCATCCAGCTATAAGCCTGCAAGGAGCTGTGAAGGGAGAGAAGGACGGGAGAAGAAGTTAAATGGGTTGATTAAATTAACAGGCCAACCAGGGTGATAAGAGCAGGTCCTTCCATAGAAATCAATGGCCCAGTAAATGAAGCAGGAGCCAAGTTCCAAACAGTGAAATTACATGTAATCGTGGAGAAATAAAGCAGGAGTCCATTGGCACCTTGACACCTAGCAAAATTTATTCCAGCCTGCATCCGATAAAGTCAGCTCTGACTCATGAAAGTTTATGCTGGAATAAAGGTTGTTACTCTTTACAGTGATGTTGAAATCCTGGGGGAATTTTTTGCTGCTACACAAGGCTACCCATCTGGAGTTATCATCACGGAAGGCATATAATCTTTGCATTACATTTTCACTGACTGGCGTTACTGCTCAGAAAGGGAATGTGTTTGATTAGATGTCATGTTGAAACCCAGTGCAGTTTGTTACAGCTGACATGGCCGCCACCATGTGGGAGGCCCAGAACAACTGCCCCACCTTTAAATTTCCTCTGTTCACCTGTCCCCAAATGAAGCTGCCCTATCCTGACTCACCTCAATAGTCCTGGGGTTGCCAACTCCAAGTTGGTAAATCCCTGGAGATTTGTGGGTGGAACCTGGAGAGAGTTGGGGAGGGGAGGGACTCTATGGTATAATGCTAGGGTTGCCAGGCCTGGCACTTACCTCTGGGAGTGGGGGGTGCACATGTGCAAAGCACGCATGTCTGCTCCTGCAAGTGCGATGATGTCACTTATGGGAAGTGATGTCATCACGCAGCCCCCTGGGAGTGTGCCCACATTCCGCAGGGGCCCAGATTGGGACCGCTGTAGAGTGCAGATGCATTCCTGCCCTCCACAGTGGCCCAAAACGTGCCCATTTCGGCCCAGATTGGGCTTGTTTCAGGCCCATTTTGGCACAGATTGGGCCCGTTTTGAGCCACAGAGGCCCCAAACAGGCCCGACCCACACCAAAACGGGCCTGAAATGAGCCTGATCTGGGCTGAAAGGGGCACGTTTTGGGAAGCTGTGGAGGGCAGGAGCACTCCTGCACTCTGCAGTGACCCCAATCCGGGTGTGATCAGGGCCAAAAGGGGCCCAATCTGATTGGGGCACATTGGTGTCTTGTGAGGTTATTGGCTGAAGGGGGGGTTAAATTGGCACACAGAGTACTCTAAAATAAATCCCCCTTCACCCCCCCCCAAACCCTTCCCAGCCTCCCTCTGTCTCGCCACCTGCCCCTGGCAAGGGCAAAGAAGGTTGCTTCTTACCTACCTGCAGCACAGTGTGGAAAGGAGAGCAGCCACCACCACCCTGCCATACCAGTCACCTGGGAGATCAGGAGTGTAGACAGCAGTTTCTTGTCTTCCCCATGGATCATGGAGGAGGGCTAGAACCATCATCATGCCTCCCAGCAGCCAGGCAGAGGGTGGGGAACAAGAAGGGTGGGTGCCACCTCCCCATGGTGGGGAAGGTAGCTTGGGTGTCCAGCCTAAACTGCTTTAGCCAGCCTTGACCATGAAGTTACGAAAGCATGGATCAGCATGGTCCGATTGGCTGCGTCTAAGCAAGAAAAGAGTTTGCAGATCACATGCAGCTGATAGAAGGCACTCTTGGCCGCTGTGGTGGTCCCACTTTCCAAGCAGCAAAGCTGGCTCCATGAAAGCGCCCAAGCTCCGAAGCCCCAAGCAAATGCCAGCTCTGCTCCAGCCACTAAAAGTGGCTCCAACCCTGTGAAAATATCCACCCTCCTGACTTGCATCACCTCTGTCTTGTCCGGGTCCAGCTTCCGCGTGCCCTGCCTTAGCCGCCTAATATTTCAGTTTCATTTCCTTCTGCTTTACCAGCTGCTTTTGTAATGCTTCTGCACCGTTGCTGGAATCAATTCTCCCCCAGGGTCATGAATGATGCAGGGAGAGTACCACAAAAATGCCTATGTGCCAAATAATGATGGAGGGAGAGTACCACATATGCAAAAATGCATATGTGCAAAATAACCTCAAAGACAACATGGACTTGAACATTAAGCGATAAGACTTGGGGGGGAAACGGTGTTCGTTTACAATCACTGGCTGACCGATTAATTCCCTCACTGTTTATTTATTCAATTGGCTGATGGCCAGCAAGCATCTGGGAGGGACTAGGGCTCCTCCCCAAGCTGCCCCATGAGTTGTGATCCATCCTTTCATTTACTTGGCACTTAGTCAGCCTAAGAGACTTTCTCGAGGTTCTTTTGCAAGGCGAAAAACTTCTCAACAATCTGTTACAGCAAATCAATTCTTCTTTGCTTCTTGGGTGTATTTAATTGCCTCTGTAAACTAATTATGTCTTATTTAAACAGGCTGTAAAGTTGGTTTAGGGCACTATTGCCAATCTGGGAATGTTGCGGCATGGGATGACAACAGAATCCGAGCGTTGTATGAGGATATGAAAGTCAACTGGTCCCAATAGTGTTGGGTGGCGTCACCTGAACTGCATTGACAAGAAGAAAGTAAGTGGGTTTGGCCTGCTGGGTTTTGAAAGATAAAAAGGAGACTGCGTAAAGATGCATGCAAATTCAGCAGACCTTACAGGAAATCCACCCAAGCTACTGCTTTGCCTGGCTACATGTATTTATAGTAATAATGTAAGTGTGGTTCTGTGCTGTTCTAGACAAATGAGTGCCTCACTCAGAGTAGTGAACAAAGCCAGTGTTATTATTATTCTCACAGTACAGCTGGGCAGCTGGGTCTGAGAGGAGTGGCTTGCCCAAGGCCACCTGCTCAGCTCACGGCAGTAGCGGGATTCGAACTGGCAGAATGCTGATTCGCATCTCAACCACTTCACCATTATGTTATAGCCATTCTCAGTTTTATTATGGTCTCCACAACACAGCTGGGGAGCTGGGGCTGAGAGGAGCGGCTTACCCAAGTCCACCAGCTGAGCTCAGGGCAATAGTGGGATTCAAACCAGCACAGTGCTGATTCACAGCCCAACCACTTAACCAGTATGTTACAGCAGCTCCTATAGTAATAACTGAGCGTATATACTGCTCTTCTAGACTGATTAGTGCCCCAATCAGAGCAATGAACAAAGTCAGGGCCAAGCTACACATGACGAATGACACTTGAACGGCAAGTGGATTGATTGGAGGGCAAGTGAACAGGGAGAAATACACTTGCTGTTCAAGTGTCATTCGTCATGTGTAGCTTGGCCCTCAATGTAATTATTATCCCCACAATACAGTTGGTGTTCTGGGGCTGTGAGGAGTGGCTCACCCAAGGCCACCTGCTGAGCTCACGGCAGGAATGGAAGTCGAACTAGCAGAGTACTGATTCACAGTCCAACCGCTTAACCGCTATGCTACCTTTACTGGCACCGCCCATGGCTGGGTTCTTCCCCACTCCTGGCTGTTGATTCCTGCAAGAGAAGGTGAAATTGGGAGGCTGACTCTGTGACACCTAAATTTGAAGGGCTCCTATGTCTTTTAGATGGCAATAACCAGGACGTAAATGATGTGCTGGCCGTGGCCACCTCCAGGAGAGGAAAAATTCCTCGTGTCTCATGAGAGCTGATAATCCATCTTACCTGACCACTAGTAATCATCCAAGGTCCTGCTTCATGTTCATCTAGAGGATGTAGTGATGGCCACAGGCACAGACAGCTTTATAAGGGGATTAGACAGAATCATGGAGGATAGGTCCACCAATGGCTACTTGACATCGTGTCAAGCCAGTTTGGTGTAGTGGTTAAGAGCACAGGACTCTAATCTGAAGAGCCAGGTTTGATTCCCCACTCCTCCACTTGAAGCCAGCTGGGTGACCTTGGGCTAGTCACAGCTCTCTCAGAGCTCCCTCAGCTCCACCCACCTCACAGGGTGTTTGTTGTGGGGATAATAATGACATACTTTGTAAACCACTCTGAGTGGGCATTAAGTTGTCCTGAAGGGTAGTATATAAATCAAATGTTGTTGTTGTTGTTAAAGGGAGCCTCCACATTCAGAGGCAGTCAAGCTCTGAATACCAGTGCCAGGAGGCAACTTCAAGGGAAGGCCATGCTCTGTGGTTGGCCCTCTGTAGCCGCTGGTGGGCCACTGGGTGAGACCAAATACTGGACTAGATGGCCCACTGGTCGGATCCAGTAGGGCTCTTCTGAAGTTCATATGCTCTTAGGGCAATCGAAATCCAAGGGAAAAGGTCCAAACTATAGCTTAACGTTGCCACAGGTAGAATCCAAATGATGGGCACGGCCAGGGGAACCTGATCTCTTGTAGACACATTAACAGCAGGAGAGGGAAAAAATAACAAACTTTCTTTTAATTTACAAAACTTCCCTACCTGGTAACTTTGAGCTAATTCTTGTTTGTCACTGGTGACCCATGACTGTTTACTAGCTTGCTATATACATGCTAGAGGTTACAGTTACTTGGGGTAGAGAGAGAGATGTATAATTCAGTTAAGGGATAAAATAAATTGGTGGATATAATAAGTAAGGAACCATATACACATGCACATAGATTTCGCCTGGCACCATATTATTAATTTTTTAGTGCTCAGCCAGGGTTTTTTGGCTCGCCTACAAATTTTGGTTCTAATATTTTGCTGATGTTCGTTGTTGTTGCCTAGTCTTGGGATAAATGTCTGCTGCTGGAGGCCCTTTCAGATATTAAATATCCTTAAATGTTGTTTTAGAAAGTGTCTTTGAGAATAGCAGTTTTAAGAGGCTGCATCCACAGTGTTGGATATTTCACTATTGTGCTATAGCCGCCATTCACCTCTGGGATTCTCTTGTGCACACAGCTGGGAACGGTTGCTGTTTCACCATGATGTGCAATAGCCAATGACATGTATGTGCAGATTTGGACTCTATCTATTTTAGTTAGATTTGGATGCTGCTTTTTAGAAGGATTTTTGTTTGTTCGTGTCCATGCAGAACATTACACTTTTCTCTATTCGATCTCCGAAGGGTTTCTCCTCACATACGCCCTGTCACATACACACAAATTGAGAACGAATGAGTTCCAAAGTCTAACATCTTACGCATGGCTTAAGACTGTGTTTTTTAAATTAGGATCCCAACTTTAAAATGAGTCAGCAATGCTGGAGAGCTCCTTTCTCTGCAAGTATCACCCAGTGTTTCTTCTATATTTTAATGACACCTTCGTAGGCCAGAAGAGAGCGTGATGGTTTCCGACTGGGAACACAACAGCAAATGAGTTTATGTTTTACCTGCTGTTTTTATCCCAATTAATTTCACCACAGGGTTGAGGCTCGTCCTTCCTCCCGTTTGACAACTGCTATTTCAGGAACGCCTGTAAGCAAGATTCTCCGGCACGAAAAAAGGCAGTTAGATCCAGGGGGCTTGCAAAAACACCGTGATTATAGAATGTCAACTACAGCTTCTAAAGGAGTATAAGGTCTTTTTTAAAAAAAAATCTCTCTTTCAAATTCCTTGTGTAATTGTCATTATATGGACATGGAACTGGTTTTACAGTCGATTTCTCTATTTTCTGGAAAGGCATTTCCTGCCTTTCAGAAATCCAGAGGGGAGGGGGGGGGGGAAGGGGAACCAAAGTAGACTTTGGATTTGTGAGCCTAAATGAGGCAGCTATCATCAGTTATGAGAAGGAGTGTAGAGGGACAGAAGTAGACATTCCTGTGTAATAAGCAAATTGGGGGTTGCAGTTTACAATGAGAGTTGATGTACTGAGTTGGAAAGGCCATCAGACCTTCTCAGGGACCCTCTTAGGCACACACATCTCCTCTCTCATTTGCTCATCTTTGAAATGCTTTCATTTTTGGTTGCACCGACAGCATATTGCGCAACACTGATGAATGATCTGTGTGTGTGGTTTACCCCGTCATGTAAGAACATGCCTTTGTACACTAGGGCCTGAGTTTGGTGTAGGAGAGCCAGTTTGGTGTAATGACTGAGAGCAGCAGGACTGTGATCTGGAGAGCCAGGTTTGATTCCCCAGTCCTCCACTTGAAGCTAGTTGGGTGACCTTGGGTCACTCACAGGTTCTCGGAGCTCTCTCAGCCCCACTCACCTCACAAGGTGATTATCACAAGGATAATAATAACACACTTTGTAAACTTCTCTGAGTGGGTGTTAAGGTGTCCTGAAGGGCAGTATATAAATAGAATGTTATTATTACATTTTTATTTATTTGTGCCAGGTATAAACAAAATCAGCGTTTGCACACAGGATGCTTCCTGACATCCTATTGTTTGATTACATTCATGATATTAAAGGTATCACAGGCACCCTGTATGTGGAATGGGTATCCATGTTGTAAAACCTTCCACTTAAAAAAAATGCAAAATTGACTGGTGTTGTGAGACTTACAATGAAATATGAACTTTTTGTCTTGTTTGTTTTTCAGCCTTTGAGCAGGAAGTTGCAGAACTAATGAAGTTTGGTGCCACCCAGTTGAGCCCTTGCCTGGCATTCTTGGGTCCATACCCCACCCCACCCCAGTTTGCCCCTAAAACACATTGCTTTTAAAAAGAAAATTATTGGATGGGTCATTATACAAATATAAAAACATACACATTTAACTTTCCATCATATTATAATACCCCCCACCCTTCCCCTCCCCTTTTCCGTTGACTTCCGACAGTTTTCCATTCCCTTTATTACCTCTTAGATAAAATCTTAACCAAACTAAACTCTATATAAAATAATAATACCTATCTAATGATAAATACCATTATCTAACATTCCATATCTTTTAGTACTATCTATCAGTAATATCCAATAACCTACAATATAATATGCCCCCTATATTAATAGCTATATACTACATTCTAAGAATGGGTCATAGTACTATATTCTATACCATTGCATATCTTTAGATATCACTATTACACAAATCTATCATATCTATAATGTTCAAAATTATTAATATCCTTTATATTATTATCCAATTCATGACATTATAACCTAGTAGATTATAACATGTTGTACCTACATATATCAATAAAATGGTATATTGTCACAAACTAGATTTTTTTACCTCTAATATAATATAATGATTACTACCTCTATATTAATTCAAAGTAACAAAGTAATTCAAACTCCCCTCAGAAAGTATCCAAAGACCTTCCCTTTAATGTCCCACTTTTTTTCTATATAGTTCTTAAGTTTCTCCCAACTTGTTACATACTCTTCCATATCTTCCTCTCGAAGTTTCCTCGTAAGTTTATCCATTTCAGCCAAGCTCAATGTTTTTAAGATCCAATCTTCCACTGATGGCATCTACCCCTAAAACACATTGCATGGCCATAAACAACTGCTTTCTGTTATCCTCTATAAGGCTTCTGGCAAAAAAGAAAAAGAAAGAACCGCCTGAATTAACTAAGTTGATGCGTAGAAATCTGCAAGTAACCTTTTTGTGGCGTGGAGACATTATTATTTATTTGCAAACTGCTGTAAATCAAATAGGTTTTGTTTACAATATGACAGGCAGCTCACTTCCCCTCGATCACCAATATGAAAATAATACTGCTGGCTTACCTTGCTAGGCTGTTGTGAAGATTACTGAAATGCAGTATACAATGTGAACATTTTGATTGCCTAAGTATGCATCAGCCCATCTGTCCCAGTATTTTCTCACAGTGAGCAGCATCTCCCTAGAGTCTCCCCTAGAAGACTTTCCCAGCCTGGCTACCTCAGCTCTCTTAAGCAGAGCGTTCCAGGGACTGAATTTCACATAATCAGCAATTGCTCGGTTGTCAACCTTTTCTCCAACCCTGGGGTTGGAGGAACATGTACTTAAGGATGTACTACTACTACTACTACTACTACTACTACTACTACTACTACTACTACTACTACTACTACTACTACCACCACCACCACATTATTATTACTACAATTGTTCAAGATTTTCTATTCCTTGGCCCAATCATCAACCAAAAGGGAGACTGCAATGAAGAAATCAGAAGAAGACTGAGACTTGGGAGATCAGCTGTGAGGGAGCTAGAGAAGATACTTAAAGACAAAGATGTCTCTCTGGAGAGCAAGATCAAGATAATCCAAACAATGATATCCTCTATTGCTATGTAAGGATGTGAAAGTTGGACAGTGAAGAAAGCTGACAGGAAGAAAATGGATTCATTTGAAATGTGGTGCTAGAGGAGAGTTTTGTGGCTACCATGGACAGCCAAAAAGACAAATAAGTGGGTTCTAGATCAAATCAAGCCTGAATTCTCCCTAGACTAAAATGACAAGACTAAGGCTATTGTACTTTGGTCACATCAAGAGAAGACAAGATTCTCTGGAAAAGTCAATAATGCTAGGAAAAGTGGAAGACAGTAGGAAAAGAGGAAGACTTAAACCAAAATGGCTTGACTCAATAAAAGAAGCCACGTCCTCCAGTTTGCAGGATCTGAGCAAGTCTGTTCATGATAGGACATTTTGGAAGTCTTTCATTCATAGGGTCACCATAGGACAGAGATGACTTGATGGCACATAACACACACACACACACATTATTACTACATACCCTATCACCTCCTCTTTTTTTGCATGCAATCAGATGGGCCCCTGCTGTGAACCCTAAAAGAGAGGATGTATATTCTTGGCCTTCACCATCCATTGGAGATTTGCCAGTGGATTCAAAAGGAGCCAATGAAGGTACTAATTAAAGAAAGCCCAGAGGAGAGTAGCAGGGGGAAGTCATAGATAGGCTCTGAATAAAGACAATAATGCTTGTGTACGTAGTTGGCTGCTTTGTGGAGGGAAGGAACGTAGGCAAGGCAGCATTGTGATTCGATTACACTAATTCAAACAATCCTTCTCCTAATAACTATCCAGCGTTTTAATCGCATTGCTGGTGCCAACAACCTTGTTCCGGAAACAGGGAATTCCCCAGAGCAGTGGAGTCGCCAAAGCCTCGCGCTTCTCAAGTGTTTAATTAGTTAGATCAGAAGTTGCTCAATTGCCAAGAGTACTTTTTACAGGTTAGTTAACACCCTTCGGTCATGTAATCACAGGATGATGAGAGGGGTGGGCTTCCTCACCTGTTTGGCACCTGCTTCCATCTTGGGCAAATAAGGATTGGACTCCTATATCTTTCAGGGTGGAAAGGAAGAGGGGATGTTTGGGGATATTTTAGAGGGTGCTGCAGCAAAATCCAGCATGATAGAGCACACGGGGTGGATCAAACAAGCTGGATCCAGCAGTAGATTTGGGCTGTCAACAAGCAATGACCTGGGTACAGATGAAGGCCATATTCCGTCAAGGATCACGTTGCCTATTACAGCAGGAGCTCGGATAAAAACAAAGCCATGTGATACCTTTTCACTGAGGCCAGCCTCAATGACTCAGATCTTTGTGCAAGTTTTTTAACTCAGCAGAGCTCTTCCTCAGGCTAGATGTTACCAGGTAAAAACTTTTTTTTTTTTTAGGGCAGAGAGGAAAGCGGATTTTTCAGGTCATCATGTTCTTCAGAGCTCCTTGCCAGTCTTTAGTGTGGATACTGTGCTAGCTAGAATAGTCAGAAGGAGGAATCCAGCACCTTGGACAGATCACTGAGACAGATGACTTGTTCCAATGAGCTAACTACAACATGTATTTTAGGAAGCTTCCTGACACTCTTAATTTACAATAGCCCTCCCACCCTCTGTCTGGATTATAAGGACTCCTTCGTTTTTCTTCTCCTCTTATCTGACAAGCGCTGACCTGAATAGCTCATGTAAGTCTGATCACAGAAGCTAAGCAGGGTCAGCCTTGGTTGGTAATTGGATGGGAGACCTCCAACGAAGACCAGAGTTGCAGAAGCAGGCAATGGCAAACCAACTCTGTTAGTCTCTTGCCAGGAAAACCCTACAAGAGGTCACCATAAGTCAGCTATGACTTGACGGCACTCTCCACCGCCTAGCCTTGACTAGAACCAGGGCCTTTTTGGTCCTGGCTCCCACCTGGTGGAGTGCTCTGTCTGCTGAAATCAGGGCCCAGCAGGACCTACTATCCTTCCGCCGGGCCTGCAAGGCAGAGTTGTTCCACCAGGCATATGGCTGAGGCTGGGCCTCCGCCGGCCTGAAAAAAGGGCTGTATAAAATCTCAATCCTCCCTGTGAAGGCTGTCCACCATCCTGTTTTAAATGTGTATGGAGTTTATTGTATTTTAATATGTTGTTTTTATTGTATTTTGTATTTTAATATGTTGTTATCCGCCCTGAGCCCGCTCGTGGAGAGGGCAGAATAATGAAAGATATCCCATGACTTTTGTTGTGGGATTTTCTTTTGGGGCTGCCTGCTATACTACTACTACTACTACTACTACTACTACTACTACTACTACTACTACTACAACATTCAATTTATACACCACCATTCAGGTCAACTGAATGCCCACTCAGAGCGGTTTACAAAGTATGTTATTATTATCCCCACAACAAATACCCTGCGAGGTGGGTGGAGCTGAGAGAGCTCCAGAGAGCTGTGACTAGCCCAAGGTCACCCAGATGGCTTCAAGCGGAGGAGTGGGGAATCAAACCTGGCTCTCCAGATTAGAGTCCTGCCGCTCTTAAGTGACTGACCCAAGGTCACCCAGATGGCTTCAAGCGGAGGAGTGGGGAATCAAACCCAGCTCTCCAGATTAGAGTCCTGCTGCTCTTGACCACTACACCAAACTAGCTGTCAATTGGAACATTGCTTAAACCCCAGGAAAGAGAAATCTTGATGTGTTTGTTCCTGCTGTTGGGTTAAGATGCTTCCAGTCCTATGGTTTACATGAGTTTATATAATTTCTTCATTTAGGTCCTGCTTTCCCCCCCAATGGGGAGCCAAAGCAGCTTCCGTCATTCTCCTTTCCCCCGTTTTATTCTCACAACAACCCTGTAAGGTAGGTTAGGTGGAGAGTGTGTGATTGGTTCAAGGTCACCCAGCAAGCTTCGATGGCAGAGGGAAGATTCCAACCTGGGCCTCCCAGACCCTAGTCCGACACTCTAACCATCACACCCCACAAAAAGAATCTTGATCCAATCACATGCGTGAAGACTTCTTCTTTTTTTTTGGTAGTGTATTATCAACCCAAGTTGGCAACATCGAAGGAGAAAAAGAATAAAATGAACAGAAGGATCCAAAAACCACATATGGTGCTTGCTCCCATTGCAAGATTAATTTTAGAAATTTTCTTAGTTAAACTATAAGATGTTGAAGTGGAATGCAACACAAAAAGAAAGTCTGGAACAAAAAGGGAAAGGCGAAATACACTCCTCATTCTTATGAAAAACAGCACCGAAATGGATAAATTTATGGTCTAAGGCAGCTACATATGTTGATAGATTTCACACTGGGAAGGAGGTCTAAGAGCACATGTTGCAAGATTTTATATCTATCTATCTTGAGAGAGAGAGAATGAGAGAAGTGCTATGAACATAAAGAGGAAAATGAGTTTTTAAATTAAAGGGATGCATGCCTTTTATGTGCATGACTAGAAAACAAGGCCAAATAATTCTCCATAAAATCAATAATTTAATTCAGCCAGTGTTCAGCTCTTTTAAGACCCACGGGTTTAGTTTGGGGAGATTTCAGCACACTGAGTGGGACTGTAGGCGCTACTGTCAGGAGAAGAATCAGTCATACGCAAAAGAGCTAGCAGGATGCAATCCACTGCATTGAATCCTACGACTGTGCTGGTGAAAAATATTTTGAGTTGGAGCATCATGCTTCTGTTGACTTGGGCGGCATTTGTATGGATGGCCATGGCTACAACATTCCGCTGCCTCTTGGGGCATCCGTTTGGTGTAGTGGTTAAGAGCGGCAGAACTCTAATCTGGAGAACCGGGTTCGATTCCCCACTCCTCCGCTTGAAGCCAGCTGGGTGGCCTTGGGTCAGTCGCAGCTCTCTCAGCCCCACCCATCTCACAGGGTGATTGTCATGAGGATCATAACAACACACTTTGTAAATCGCTCTGAGTGTGGTGTTAAGTTGTCTTGAAGGGTGATATATAAATCAAATGTAATTATTATTAAACACCCCTTCCCCGAATCAGCTCCCACATGCAGTTTATCACGCATAGGCAAGGAAATGCAGGAGTTGTAATAGAATTATCCACATTCTTTTGGAGCTGTGTGTTGCCTGAGTACCTTGTTGAAAGGCCCTCCAGGTAGTTTGAAACCATTTTAGAACTGTGAGGGGGCTTAACTATTATGTGATGATATCATTGCATCACGAGCGCAGGTGAACGTTCAGAAAGGGGAGTAAAGAGCTGTGATAATTAATTGGGCAAACGAGACATTTGAGACAGGCGGGCGACGGCATCTGAGCCTCCGAAAATGTTTGTTAGAAGAGTGTCGTCGTCGTCGCATCATGAAAATCAGCCGCTCTGCATTCTGATCATCAGTTGCTGATGATATAATTGTGTTATAATGAAAACTGTTCCGATGATTATTCCACAGAGAACTTCTTTACAGATAATATTCAAATGTACTTTAATTTGGCAACATTTCAAAGAAAATGCAAATACAAGGGGAACAGCTGGGCTGTGGTATTAAAAAAAAAGTCTGAAGTAACACCCTTACTTCTATCCATTAACTCTGCAAACTCCTTTCTAAAGTTTAGACACATGACACCAAACCCCCAGCTTATTTGCAGTTGTGTGTAATAATAGCTCGTTATACAACTTGGAAAGCTGCTCATTTCGTTCATTTCCTAGCACTTCCTTCTCAAGTGGTGAAAATCTACATTGACGCAATCAGACACGGGGTGTGTGTGTGGAGGGGGATGGTTTTCCAAAGGAAGGCAAACGCTGGGCCAAAAGAATATTACATTTTGCAACTTGTATAAATTATGCAAATAGAGAGCCAGTTTTGTGTAGTGGTTAAGAACGGCAGGACTCAAATCTGGAGAGCCAGGTTTGATTCCGCACTCCTCCTGCTTGAAGCCCGCTGGGTGACCTTGGATCAGCCACAGCTCTCTCAGAGCTCTCTCAGCCCCACCCACCCCACAGGGTGATTGTTGTGGGGATAATATAACACACTTTGTAAACCAGACTGAGTGGGCATTAAGTTGTCCTGAAGGGAGGTATATACAACAAATATTATTGTTACTATAATAACAACAACAACAACAACAACAACAACAACAACAATAATAATAAAGTATATGTATAGATGTATATATATAAGAAAAAAGCAAGCATGCTTATTCTCAATGCCAAACTGACTGGTTTTACAAGAATCCCCATTGTCCATTGAAAAATGATCAAATAATATCTGTGCGTTCAATGGAATATTTCCAAAATATGTGTGTTCAGGGGGACGTTTCCAGAATACATATGCAATACCTACTACATACACACAGAGGATCCTACATTCTTCTCAATATTTTTTTCTCCTTCCCAAACCACAAAACTTACTCTCTGAAGTTGACGAGAAAGACAGCTCTTTCAGCAGAAGACAGCCCGTCCCAACAACTTAGCTTTCCTGTAAATTGTTCTTCTCAGCATGACTACCCACTCGGATTGATATGATTTACAGCTTTCCCAGCCTCTTAGAGTGGATTGGCTCAGAAGGGCAAGAAAACTACAGTTTCCACCAACCCAAGCATTCCAATAAATTCTGTGCGTGCATCTGCAGCAGCTACTCCAGGGGAAAGGAATGCCGCTAATGGTGCAGTGCATTGTATGTACTCAAAATGCCATTTGCTTTAAATTGCAATGTGAGTGTATAGGATGCTCAGCTTGAAAACAAATAAGTATATCTAGTTGGGTAACTGATTTTCCAGTGCATGATTGGCATGGATTTCACTCCATGACATGTTTCCTCTTCAGACCAAATCATCCAGTTTTAAGTCCTTCGAAGTTCATTTCCATGTACTCCCCAATGAACTCCACAGGATTGCAGATTTTGTCTCACTCTTACCCTTTGCGATATTACCCACCGCTGCCCGTGCGCATTTCCAAACCTCTTCGTCCAGACTCATGAGCAAGGAACAGCTTTTAAAATGGAACCTGGGAGTCTCAAGAACGCATGATGAACTCCAGTACGAGCATGCACTATGAAGTGACAAAACTACAGGATACACCCAGCTCTGTGGCTTCAAACAAAAAAGCTTTTGCGTTCACTTGAATATTGGATCCACCCCACGGATTCCATCTTGGAGCAATGTTTCCTCTTTTGGAAATCCCACTGCTGCCTTTATGGATGCGTTGCACTGCACACCTGAACTACGTCAGTGAGCAGAAACCATGGAGGAGGGAGTAAGCAAACTCAGGTGTGAGTGTGAGCACCACTGCATACCAAAATTGAAAACACCAAACACCGATTTATACTAAGGTGCATTAATTTACAGCTGAACTGCCATTATTAACTTTAATTGGATTAGTGTAAATTCCATTGCAATTTTGGTCCACAGGAGTTTGCCAGGATTAGAGCAAAACCACCGTAGCTCTAAATGGAGCCATATAACCATACCCTGATTCTCCTTGTTTGAATGTTGAGAATATGGCCATTTCTATGTTTTGGAAACAGTTGCTGGCTGTTTGGCTTCTGTTTTTTGGGGAGGCGGAGCCTTTTCTGGCACCACAGGGAAGTGCGGTTCCAGAAAAGGCGCCAAAAAAATGGAAGCCAAACAACCGGCAACTGTTTTGAAAACGTAGCCGTTTGGAGGGAAGTGGAAAAGCTGCCCACGTTAGGTGAGTGGGCCGTCCCTTTAAGGATGTGTGGAAAGGGCCTATGTCAAAAGACGTTGCTTATGAAAACCATTCCCCACCACTGGATTAGTATCTGGATTCAGATTATAATGCTCATCACCAAGACAGTTTCTGTCTCAGGCCCTTTGACTTATTGGCCTGCAGTGCCTGGTTTGAACAGCTCCCCTCATCCACAAGTGCCTCAGGGTGCTTGTCAAACTCATTAATTGGAAGTACTTAAGCCTACGTTAATCATGCCTAACCCTTTGTTCTCCTGCCCTGGCTAGTCCAAGTGAGTCAGATCTCCTCAGATCTCAGAAGCTAAGCAGGGTCAGCCTTGGTTAGTAATTGGATGGGAGACCTCCAACAAAGTCCTGGGTTGCAGAGACAGGCAATGGCAAACCGCCTCTGTTAGTCTCTTGCCTTGAAAACCCCAGCAGGGACTGCCATAAGTCAATCATGACTTGACAGGCACGCTCCACCACTACTTAGCTGGGCACTTAGCTTGGGCCTAATCCAAGATTGCTAACTCTGGCTTGGAAAAATCCTGGAGGCGTCATGGAAGTGCCTAAGGACAGTGGAGTTCGAGGAGGGGCAGAAGCTCAGCAGAGATGTGATGACAGAATCCAGTCTCCGAGGTTGCCATTTCCACCAGGGGAAGTGGTCTCTTTAGTCTGGAGATCTGTTGTAATTCCTGGAGAACTCCATGCCCCACCTGGAAGTTGGTAACTTCTAGCTTAACCAGGTGACATCAAACTTACTATTAAACCCAGGAAAAACCCCTACACAAGTTGCGTGAAGCAGGTGAAAAAGGGAATTTCTAGCCAATCTAAGAAACAAACCTTCCCGGTTTTTAAAAAAAATTTTGCTCAGCCCCTAAATGTCAAGCTATTCTCACATAAATTTATGCAGGGAAAGTAGAAG
This sequence comes from Eublepharis macularius, assembly GCF_028583425.1. Taxonomy (NCBI): domain Eukaryota; kingdom Metazoa; phylum Chordata; class Lepidosauria; order Squamata; family Eublepharidae; genus Eublepharis; species Eublepharis macularius. The sequence goes on from NC_072799.1 coordinate 7,618,182, forward strand.
GGTCCATTCTTGCGGCAAATAGATGCTCTGTCACACAGGAAGGCTATTCAAAGCCGCCTCCAAACCCACAGCCCAGTGAGAGGTCTGACGTCTTCCTTTTTTAAGTGGTGGCTTGAGCAATTAACAGATCCTAAGAGACTGCAGAATGCATGTTTCAGTCCAATGATCATATAGCACCTGGAACTAAGGGTGATTTCCAATGTCTCATCCCTGCAGTTTCAGCCTGAAAAATACTTGCTTCGATTTTGCGTCTCCTTTCTGCAAACTGAGACTGTGTTTCTCTATTTTTACATCATTTTCTGTTCCCCCGCATCGACTTTCCCACTGTAAACTATACCCATTTTTCAATGTTATTTGTGTGCCATTAAATTAGCAATGTATTAATTCCAGAGCAGTAGCTGGCCGCATTAATACACTGGAGCAAAATTAAGCAATGGTCCAGTGGCACCTTAAAGACTAACTAAATGGCGTATGGAAAATCATATACAGCAAAATGCATTCACAAGACAAACCAGTCTACAAAATCAACAGTGAAAAGCAGAACATCAAAACAGATAGACACACACAAAGAAACAAATCTAATCAGATCTTGGAAGCTGAGCAGGGTCGGCCTTATTTAATAATAGGATGGGAGACCTCCAAGGAAGGCCAGGATTGCAGAGGCAGGCAATGGCAAACCACCTGTTAGTCTCTACCTTGAAAACCCCACCAAGGGTCGCCATGAGTCAGCTATGAATTGACAGCACTTTCCACCACCACTACCATGTGAAAATGAAATACAAGTCAGTTCGTCAAGGTCGCTGTCTATTTTGTGAGGTTTTCAGATGAGATGCTGTCATGCCTCAGGTGGGGTGAGCCACCATACGCTGCCACCACTCTGGGATTTAGGGTCCCTTGGGAAGGCCCAGAGTACCCTCCCAACCCTTCTGACCTCCATAGCAAAGCCAATAAACAGGCGTGAGGACCCAGCAGAGTAACAACAAACAAAATAGTTTATTTACAAGGAGGTCAGTTGATATCAAACAAGCAAGCAAGGTGCATTAGCAACAATAGATGGGTGAAAGCAAAATAAACAAAAGGCCCTAGCATGACTGAACTCACTGTCTCTCTGTCTGCCAGGCCTGTCTTCCCACCCTACCTGGATGAGGGCCTCTCTCCCTAGCAGAAACCTCACCTGGCCTGCTCCCTGGGAGAAAGAACCCAGGCTTTGTCCCTCCTAGACTTATATAGCATCGGCCCCCTGTGTTCTGATTGGCCTACTCCCACTGCTAACAGGCTTCTGAGGCCTTGCTAGGCCTTCCCGGCACAGCCAGATCACGACAAATGCCCATTACAGAACTGAATATCGTGAGATTTCGTGCCATGTGTCCACTAGCTGTAGTTTGACGTCTGCCATGGTCCTGGAAATGAAATGCAAATCATATCATTTGCAGGCAGTAAAAAATAAGCACGTTCTCTCTGGCTCATCAGTTTCTGAAGGGGCCCTCGCTGTCGAATAGGCTACCCACCCTCAGAATAAATATAAACCATTCCATTAAAATGTAATAACGCTTAGCGCTTTAGAGAGTTCCAACTGCTTCTTGAGGATTATCTGAGTAAACAAGCCAGTAAGATGAATTGGTATGTTTACCTATATCTTGCAGTTGCAAGAGAAGGCTGAAGGGGAGGGGGACTCATGGCTACTCAGTGGCTCTGTTCCACTCCCCATTCTCCCCACTTGCCCTCGTACGTGGTGCACAGATGGACGACTTCCTTGTCTTGGGGAAACCACAGTTTCTTGTAACTTCCAAACAGAGTAAAATAACCAATTGCAGCATATTCTCTTCCCTACGAACTAGGATTCAACTATCATTTCCAGGCAAGAGAGCAAAGCACAGTTTGCCATTTCACCCAATCCAGACATCATAAGAAGTTCAAAACACCACAATAAGTTAGTTCTAAACAGAGAAGTATTCAATTTCCTGGCTGTGCATGAAGAGGGAAGGGAGGGAATGCATGACTCCCAGGACGCAGTGGAACAGGCTTCCTCAGGAGGTGGTGGGCTCTCCTCCTTTGGAGGTTTTTAAGCAGGGGCTAGGTGGCCACCTGACAGCAACGCTTATTCCGTGAACCTAGGCAGATCATGAGAGGGAGGGCAGGAAGGGTTAGAACAGTGCTTAGTTCTTGTGGCCTTTTCTTACGCACCCAGGGTAAGGCTGATTGCAACCCTGGAGTCAGGTAACAAATTTCCCCAGGCCAGTTTGGCTAGGGATCTTGATGGTGTTTTGCTAGGAGTGCCAGACCCCCGGTTGGGGCAGGGAATTCCCCGCCCTTGTCCCTCACATCCACCCCCCCTTACCTGGCCAGCGGGGGGTGTACCCTCCGTGCTCGCTCCCCTGCAGCGCTGCGCGCTCCTGCAGATTGGGCCCGTTTTGGTGCAGATCGGGCCCATTTTGGGATGCTGCAGTGTGCAGGAGAACTCCCGCACTCCGCAGTGACTCAAAATTTGCCCAATCTGGGCCAAAATGGGGCCGTTTTGAGGCGCTGTGGAGCACAAGAGCGCTTCTGTGCTTCGCAGTGCCTCAAAACGGGACCGATCTGTGGGCAAGCTTTGGGCCGCTGTGAAGTGCAGGAGCGTTCCTGCACTCCACAGCAGCCCCCAACGCAAGCCTCCAGAAAAGAGCGTGGGCATGCTGGGGAGGGTGCGCAGCGTAATAATGTCACTTCCCGGAAGTGATGTCATCGCGCTTTGTGGGAACGACAGCACGCTTCGTGCACTCGCACACCCCAGCAGGACAGAAGTAAGAGCCAGGCCATGATCCCCCGCTGGGAGCTTGAGGGGGCCTGGCAACCCTATGTTTTGCCATCTTATGGGCATGGAGTAAGGGGCATTGTGTGGGGATGGGGGTGGGAGATATTTGGGGATTTCCTGCATTTTGCAGGGGGTTGGACTAGATGACCCTGGAGATCCCTTCAAACTCTATGATTCTATGACTCCCCAGCTATCTCCCCCCCCCCTCACTTTTGTCGTGAACAAACCATTTGTTCATGTCATCCAAATGCAGCTAGGGAGTTCACAATGGAGATAAAATCTGAACTTTCTGATTTGCAGCTAGGTCTCTGCATTGCTACATGAACTCCCAAATCGTTTGCCATCAAGTAACTTCTGATTATCTCTAAATAACCATGACACTTCACTCATCTTCTTAAGATGAAAATTCATTATTAGATCCCTGTACTTACATGAGGCAGGAGCTATTTTTTTCCTTAACTCTTCTTGGGCCTAAAATCAGAAGACTGATCAGGGGCTGATGAGGAAGGGCCATTGTGCAGTGGTAGATAGGTTACCAACCTCCAGGTGGTGGCTGGAGATCCCCTGGAATTACAACTGCTCTCCAGGCCACAGAGATCCGTTCCCCTGGAGAAAATGGCTTCTTTAGAGAGTGGGCTCTGTGGCATTATACACATCTGAGGTCCCTCCCCTCCACAAACCCTGCCCTCTTCAGGCTCCACCCCCCAAAATCTCCAGGAATATCCCAGCATGGAGCTGGCAACCCTAGTGGTAGAGCATCTGCTTTGCAGGCAATAGGTCAAAAATCGGTCCCCAGCATCTGTGGTTAAAAGCATCAGATAGCAAATGATAGGACTGTTCCTGAGACAGAGATCCTGTTCCCCTGGTGGGGGTGGAGGATCCCCCGCTTTCACCCTCCACGCCCCCCCCACCTCCACATACCTGGCCGGTGGGAGAGGAAGGCTTGGGAATGGGCCTACTGGGCATGCTCGTCACTGACATCATCATGCTTCCCCAGGAGCACTCCTGCACTTCGCCATGGGCTGATTTGGGTCCCAAATGGGCCAAATTTGGCCTGTTTGAGGCTCAAATCAGCCTGCTGTGAAATGGGCATGCCCTCTGCACCTGCACAGTGAAATCACAGGAAGTGACATCATCGTAAGTGACATCATCGTGGGGCCATACGCACATGTACAGTGCACACGAGTGAAAAATAAAGAGGGGAAGAAAGAAGGTAAGAGCCAGGTCCCCCCACCCGACGGGAGCGAAAGGGGACCTGGCAATCCTATCCTGAGATCCTAGAGAGCTGCTGCCGGGCAGAATAGACAACAATGGCCCTGACAGGCTGGCTCAGAGCACAACTTCACATGCTCCTTTGTGCCCCAGCCAATAAGGAATGGTAGCCAAGCAGAGATGTCAGTGTGGTTTGCGTCTCCAGGTCAGGGCTTGCCAATTGGAGCCTGGGGCTCGCTCTGGTCTGTCCATTTGTTGTGCATCACTGCCATCTTCATTTCAGGGCAGGGGGAGAGAAAAGGGCATGGCAAAGGTGGATGGTGATATATGCATGTGAGGCTGTTCTAGCTTTAAACCCACGGTGGTGTGAGTGGCTTTGTTTAGTTGGTGGCTTCCTCATTGTCAGGAATGGCTGGTTGATGTTTCTTCAACAGGAACCAATGACCGGAGGTTTCTTGAGTGGGCAATTTACTGGCAAGGGTGTAGTCCCTGGATATGTTCTCTGCAGGAGATGCAATTTGAATCTGGGAAGACAGTCAGATGGTAAGTGCTGCAGGTTGGACCTAGCCAGCATTTCCACAGGTGAAAAAGGGTGGAAGGGGTCAAACATGAAATCAAATGAAGTTGCCTTATACTGAATCAGACCTGGGTCCAGTATTGTCTACTTAGACCAGCAACAGCTCCCCAGAGCCCTTGGTTAAGGGCTTTCATATCACTTGCTACGTGATCTTTTTATCTGGAGATGCCAGGGAAATGAACCGGAGACCTTCTGCATGTCAAACAGATGCTCTGCCATTGAGCCACAGCCTCTCCTCTTTGACCACCGAGAAGGCTAGGATGGGGACCATAAGACCTGCATGGACAAAAGTCACATGAGATGGGGGATGTAGGAAAAAGGAGATTGAACGAGATTGAGTGAAAAAGCTGGTGGATTCAATGAACTTTTTCTTTGTAACTCGAGTAAGTGCTAGACTGCACAAGCAAGCCTGACCTTATTAGATCTCAGAAGCTAAGCAGGGTCAGCTTTGATTAGTAATTAGATGGGAGAGCTCCAACGAAGACCAGGGTTGCAGAGGCAGGCAATGGCAAACCACCTCTGTTAGTCTCTTGCCATGAAAACCCCACCAGGGGTTGCCATAAGTCATGACTAGACATGGGCACGAACCACATTACGAACCAAAAAAACCCACAAACCGCCCAATCTTCTGTTCGTGACCTGGCGGTTCGTGAGCGTCCATGGCCAATGAACCAGCATTCGTTAGAGGCACAGTTCAGTGCATTCTTCTGCGGTTCGTAAAGCCAGACAGTCAGGCACCATCAATCAATTCCCTTGGAAACAGAGCCGGGGGAATGCCTGAACTCTGTCTGCACTCCTTCTGTCGCCCTGGAAACCTGAATGGAAGCCCAGCTTACCTTGATGGACAGGTCTTCCTTCCAACCATGGAGCTGCAAAGTGGTTACAACCTGGGAGAAGACACCCGGAGGAGGGAGGGGGAGGGGTGTTCTGTAGCCATGGGCACTCCAATCTCATCCCTGCAAACCCTGATAGGCAGCTCTGACGGCCAACCACAGACCTCCTGTGTTGCTCAATGGGACCTCAGCTTATAAAAAGCAGTGGGCTCCCAGGCTGGGTTTCACTTTCAGCGAGCAGTGGAGTGTGACAGAGCTGTTGCTTGCTACTTGCTAGCCTTTGGGGGGAGAGACAGAGAGAGTTTAATTGGAGCTTGGATCCCTATTGTAATCTTGACCAAACTTGGGTAATGGCTGGAGGAGAGCTTGTTAAAGACTCGCCGGGAATATGGGCTCTCTAATTCCAATGGGGGCCATTCTGACACCCACGAACCACAAACCTCGAACCGGTTTGGCAACGGGAAAAGTTCATTGTGGTTCACCGGTTCAGGTTCGTCGTTGGCACCGAACCATGAACCACTGGTTCGTTAAATTTTTTCGGTTCATGCCCATGTCTAGTTATGACTCAAAGGTACTCTCTATCACCACCAAGTGCTAGACTACCTGGTGGGACTAGCTCTACACTGGTAAAGGGTCAAAGGATGGGAGGCTTTGCTGCCTGCTGTACAAATGGATTTGCTGCTGCTCTGCTGTGCTCATAAATTTGTAAATAAAGCAGGTATTGCAAAGACATCCCACATATTCCTGTTCTTTCTCATGCAAAGAAAAATGTAGTGCTTTTCACTTTTCAGGAAAACGGGGTGCCGTTTTGCAGAGACTTAGAAGTCAAATGTTGCAGCTGACACTACTTGTGGCATACAGACACTTTTTCTGTCTTCCAGTTGTTGCTGATCAAATGGTTTTTACTGGTTTCTGAAGTGCTACAAAAACCTGCAAGATCTTTTGGACCAAAGGCCGCAGTTTAACTCAAAAATTGGATGAGAGTTACAGAAAGCTATCGTCTGTACACTGCCCTTGGGACATCTTTGCTTTCCTGGCTTGCAAACTAGTTTCCTGTTCTCTCATTGTGCATGCCTCTTCTGTGAAATATGGCCTCTCTAAGGTAATTAGCTTTAACTTATGTCTCTTTGTTTGCTAAAGATCTACTTACAGATTTTTGATTTAAAGAACTTTAAATGAAGCAGTGGCTGCTATGACCGGTGCCCAGTGAAGGAATTTTACTTTCATGAGAAGACCATTTAATAACCCTGCACCTCTCTTTGCGAGTTTCATTGCAGAACATGTACTGATTATATTGAGCAAACTTCCAAACTTGAGAGAGCTGTTCAGCTCTTCCTGGCATTCAATGCCATTGACTCATTTCATTGACTCATCATTTCTGGGAAATGGCTGAAGGTTGGTCAAGAAGTATTCTCACAACCAAGACAAGATTATTATACCTCATGCTGGAACCATGTATTACAAAGATGTCAGGTTCCCAAATCCAGACTGTGATACAGAACCAATGTGGTGTAGTGTTCAGAGTATTAGACTAGCACTAGCAGGACCTGGGTTCAAATTCCCATTCTACGGGCCAAGCTACAAGTGATGAATGACACAGGTTGGACACTTGTCAGCTTCCCTCAAGTTTTGATGGGAAATGTAGACATCCTGGTATTGCAGCTTGGCTCTCCAACTGCTGTCCAATGGACTTTTCAACTGTCACTTGTCCAACATTCTGCCAAGCTGCCTACATTTCCCATCAGAACTTGAGGGAAGCTGACAAGGGTCCAACCTGTGTCAGGCATCACTTGTAGTTTGGCCCTACCATGGAAGTTGGGTGATGTTGGGCCAGTCAGCTCATACTGATAGAGGATGGAAGCTGCATGTATTTAATTCTTCACTTGCATGGTGCTTTATTATTTTATTATTTTATTTTATTTATGTCATTTATAGTCCGCCTTTCGCACTGAGACTCAAGGCGTGAGATTAGTGCAATCAATATCAAGGACATTTCCATACAGTATCAAGGACATTTCCACAACCAAGTCATAGGATTTTTGTAAATGCGGCATTAGCAAGGACACAATACAGAGTTGAAAAATTGCTGAAACAGAACATAATCAATTCTGGGACTGACATTAGATAACATGAAGCACAGGTAGCATAGGAGTACATATTCAAACAACAGATAATATGCAATGCAACATAGTGGTGAAATCTATGGTCCCTAACTCATTGGCAAGGCATTTGAGACCTCCTCCCTACAATACCGCCCTCCTATCTGAGTAAAAAGCCTTTTTGAATCATTCAGTTTTGCATCATTTGTGGAAAGCCAGGAGAATGGGGGCTCTCCTGGCCTCCTCAGGCAGGCCATTCCATAGGGTAGGGGCCACCACAGAGAAAGCCCTTGTATGGGCTGCTACTTACTTCACCCGTGTGCAGCCTGGCACCTGCAAGAGACCCTGTTCAGATGAGCGAAGCTGCTGTGGAGAGACGTAGAGAGTGAGGCGGTCCCGAAGGTATGCTGGGCCAAGGCCATGAAGAGCTTTGTATGTAATAACCAATACCTCGAACTGAGCACAGTAACTGATAGGTAGTCAATGGAGTGACTGTAGGATGGGAGTGATGTTCAAGCTCCTGCTCACTCCTGCTAACAGTTGAGCTGCAGCATTTTGCACCAACTGGAGCCTTAGACGAGAGGCTAATGTATAGTGCATTACAATAGTCGAGTTTTGATGTTACCATAGCATGGATCCAGGTGGCCAGGTTGGCCGTGTCAAAGTAAAAAGCTATCTTCCAGGCTAGAGTGAGGTTGTAGTAAGCATTTTTTGTGGCTGCCTTGTTTTCCTAGTAGTCACACTTTCCTATCTATTTGACACATTTTATTACCATTTCCTCTAAGGAGCTTGGGGGTGGTGTACATAGTTCTCCCTTCCCCATGTTATCCTCACAACAACCCTGCAAGGTAGGGTAGTTAATAATTTAAAAACCTTTTGTATGCCTGCTGCTCTCCTAGGCCATTGGGATTCAAGATGGGTTAGGAAGAGGGAGCATGTCTGGCCCAAGGTCACCCAGTCAATTTCATGGCAGGGGGGATTTGAACCTGAGACTCCCAGACCTTAGTCTGATGCCTGTTAGTACAATACACTGTTCTCCTCCTACAGTTTCTTCAGCCCCAGCGTTTTCTACCCATCCAGGATTCCATATAGGGTGGCTAACTGGATTGAGAAATTCCTGGCTGTTTGAGGGTGGAACCTAGGGAGTCTAGGGAGAGCTTGGGGAGTGGAGGGTTTGGGGAGGGGAGGGACCTCAGAGGGGTATTATTCTATAGAGCCCACCCTTCAAAGCAACCATTTCCTCCAGGGGAACTGATCTCTGTTATCTGGAGATATGTTGTAATTCCAGCAGAAGTTCAGCTGCCACTTGGAGGTTGGCAGCTATAGGCCATCTGCATATTTTTCATATAAGACAGCATAACTCACCCTTCTTTATAGCTGCAGATCTGCTGGTGATGGGTGGGGGGGAAGCTACCAGAAACAGAAATTACTGTAAAATGACTAAAAAACCCTAAACACTCTCTAGTTATTCGCGCAGACTTCAGGAGCAAAGCAAGTTTCTGCCCACATTGCTTGCCCATCTATGCATGTTTATATAGAATAGCAGTGAGGCTTGTCACAAGCTATCTAATTAATAGGACAGCAATAACCATAAATAGCTGTACCAAAATATAAAATAAACATATGCATCAATCAATATGTTGTTTCTACATAGAAATGCCAAAGAATCCAAGCACCTCTTAGTCACACAGGATTCGCCAAACATAGATATTTGTGCCATATTTTGTTCTATAGAACTGATTTAAAAAAATCACATAACCATGTCAACACTATTTTCTTTCTTCAGATATTGCCATTGTTTCTCCTACAAGGTGGAGTAGGTGTGGTGGAGAAGTAAGAATGTTGGCCTAGGGGTAGGGTTACCAACCTGCATGTGGAGCTGGGAGTTCTCCCAGAATTACAATCAATCTCCAAATGACAGAGATCAGTTCCCCTAGAGAAAATAGGAGCATCAGAGGGTGGACTCTACAGCATAGCATCTCTGCTGAGCTCCCTCCCCTCCTCAAACTCCACCATCCTTAGGCTCTGCCCTCCAAAACTCCAGAAATTTCCCTACCCATAGTTGGCAACCTCACTTGTACATCAGTTCACCTACATCAGGGCTCTCTTCTCTGACTGGCTCTCAGGCAGAGACGTTACCCCAAAAGTAGAGTCCAGTAGCACCTTTTAAGACTAACCAAATTTATTGTATCATAAGCTTTTGAGAACCACCACACTCTTCATCAGATGCATCTGACAAAGAGAGCTGTGGCTCTCGAAAGCTTATGCTACAATAAAGTTGGTTAGTCTTAAAGGTGCTACTGGACTCTTTACTATTTTGCAACTACAGACTAATACGGCTAACTCTACTGGGTCTGTTACCCCAAAAGGCAGTCTCCTAATTAGTTGGGGGGATTAACTTAAAAAAGATGAGTCATTTGTGTAATTTAGAAGATGAGTGAGCGGGAATAACTGGTATTCTCCACCAATGTTCGTGGGGATTATTCCCTTCAGAGAACTCTAGAAATAAGCTGGGCAGATGTTCAACTGGAAAGGTTTTTTTTTATTAAAAGAGAAATAAAAGGTAGTAGTAGTAGGTTTAATTGTATATGGCCAAAGGCCATCACAATACAAAGTTAAGAACAGTAAGAATAGAAATCTATCTTACAAGCATACAATGCAGTTATTAAAATAATAAAAATAAAATACAATTAAAATGGAACCTTAATAAATACCAGACCGTTATGAAAAAAGTTAGGTTTCTGAGGAAACAATTTTGGCCCTAATCTTTTTTGTAGCTAAGGCAAACAGGGATACTCCGCTAGTGACAAATGAATCAGTATCAGATAACAAAAAAACTAATTTGTCAATATCAGAGGTTAAGTTACTCCTCACTAACAAGTTAGCAAGAAATTTAGCTCTAACCTCTGCATACATGGGACAAAATAAAGTGTAATGTAGAAGATCCGCAGGAACTGAGTCACTGCATATGCAGAGATGGAGAGCCATTGGAGTTTGATGGTATCTTCCTGTAAGTAAAGCTGTCAGCATAAAAGGGCAAACATACAGAAAACCACACGCAGCACACATTCAAGGCTAACTAAGAAAATCGGGGAGAAAGCAGTGTTGGGGAAGGTGATAGTTACCAGTGTCGAAGGTAGGGGGTCTGCAGAGGTAACAGTGAAACAACCAGCATTTCATGAGGAGGAGAAGAGAAGAGGCCCAAATAGATTTGGGGGCGTGTGGAGGGATCCAGAACACACACACACACACACACACACACTCACTGGTAACCAGGGAGTCCAATTATAAGGCAAAATGTTCCTTGGGGCAAGCTGATGTCTTCGTCTCTAAAACAATAACTTAATGGCTTTCTCTGAAGGTGGACATTGGAGTCGGGAAAGGTTTAATGGGTCTACCTGAGGTGGACTATAGGTGAAAATGGTGCTTAATGACCCTTTGAGTACCGGATGGGAAAAGCTGCCAGGTTTGCTGAATAGCTTGAGTGTTGCTTGATTGGGGTAGATGGGTGAGGGGAAGTGAGACCGGACGTGGACGGGATGAGAGCTTCCTGAGGGCCTCATCTTCCTAAGTTATAATAATAATATTATAATAACATTTGATTTATATACTGCCCTTCAAGATGACAACACTCAGAGCAGTTTACAAAGTATGCCATTATATCCCCACAACAAAATACCCTGTGAGGTGGGTGGGGCTGAGAGAGCTCTGAGAGAGCTGTGACTGACCCGAGATCACCCAGCTGGCTTCAAGTGGAGGAGTGGGGAATCAAACCCGGTTCTCCAGATGTATTGTCAAAAGCTTTCACGGCCGGAGAACGATGGTTGTTGTGGGTTTTCCGGGCTGTATTGCCGTGGTCTTGGCATTGTAGTTCCTGACGTTTCGCCAGCAGCTGTGGCTGGCATCTTCAGAGGTGAGGCACCAAAAGACAGAGATCTCTCAGTGTCACAGTGTGGAAAAGATGTAGGTCATTTGTATCTACTCAGGAGGGGTGGGGTTGAGCTGAGTCATCCTGTAAGAGTTTCCCAGGGTGTGGAATGTTAATGGCGGGAGGCTTCACTGTATCCTGAGGAGGTTCTTTTGCATATGGATTGGTGCTTGATGTGCTAATCTTCTCTGCAGGGCTATTGTCAAGGATAGAATGTTTTGTTAGCCTGGTGTTTTTCAGAACTGGCAACCATGCTCGGTTCATTCTTAAGGTTTCTTCTTTCCTGTTGAAGTTTTGCTTATGCTTGTGAATTTCAATGGCTTCCCTGTGCAGTCTGACAAAGTAGTTGGAAGTGTTGTCCAGTATTTTGGTGTCCTGGAATAAGATACTGTGCCCTGTTTGAGTTAGGCTATGTTCAGCCACTGCTGATTTTTCAGGTTGTCCAAGTCTGCAGTGTCTTTCATGTTCTTTTATTCTTGTCTGGATGCTACGCTTTGTGGTCCCGATGTAAACTTGTCCACAGCTGCAGGGTATACGGTATACTCCTGCAGAGGATAGGGGGTCTCTACTGTCTTTTGCTGATCGTAGCATCTGTTGTATTTTTCGGGTGGGTCTGAATACTGCTTGAAGGTTATGCTTTTTCATAAGCTTTCCCATCTGATCAGTAATTCCTTTGATATATGGCAAAGTGAGCCATATATCAAAGGAAGTGAGCCATATAGCAAAGTGATATATAGCAAGTGAGCCGCACTTGCTAAATGAGGAAATTAATCATCTAAACCACGCACTTCAGGCAAATGGCTACTCCAGAAATGAAATCCGAAGAGCAATCAAACCCAGGATGAAGCAAACAACCAAAGAAAAACAGTCTCCCACAGGAAAAGTGTTTTTGCCATATATCAAAGGAATTACTGATCAGATGGGAAAGCTTATGAAAAAGCATAACCTTCAAGCAGTATTCAGACCCACCCGAAAAATACAACAGATGCTACGATCAGCAAAAGACAGTAGAGACCCCCTCACCTCTGCAGGAGTATACCGTATACCCTGCAGCTGTGGACAAGTTTACATCGGGACCACAAAGCGTAGCATCCAGACAAGAATAAAAGAACATGAAAGACACTGCAGACTTGGACAACCTGAAAAATCAGCAGTGGCTGAACATAGCCTAACTCAAACAGGGCACAGTATCTTATTCCAGGACACCAAAATACTGGACAACACTTCCAACTACTTTGTCAGACTGCACAGGGAAGCCATTGAAATTCACAAGCATAAGCAAAACTTCAACAGGAAAGAAGAAACCTTAAGAATGAACCGAGCATGGTTGCCAGTTCTGAAAAACACCAGGCTAACAAAACATTCTATCCTTGACAATAGCCCTGCAGAGAAGATTAGCACATCAAGCACCAATCCATATGCAAAAGAACCTCCTCAGGATACAGTGAAGCCTCCCGCCATTAACATTCCACACCCTGGGAAACTCTTACAGGATGACTCAGCTCAACCCCACCCCTCCTGAGTAGATACAAATGACCTACATCTTTTCCACACTGTGACACTGAGAGATCTCTGTCTTTTGGTGCCTCACCTCTGAAGATGCCAGCCACAGCTGCTGGCGAAACGTCAGGAACTACAATGCCAAGACCACGGCAATACAGCCCGGAAAACCCACAACAACCACCGGTTCTCCAGATTAGAGTCCTGCACTCTTAAGCACTACACAAACTGGGTCTCCCATCTCCCGGGCAAGAAGGGGGTCTTTATTCAGCCGGCGGCTCTGATTCTCCCTTAAAAATATTTTTCCAGGCCCTTTTACCTGGCTGGCGTATTTCAGGCCAGGCAGTGTCTTGCACTTATGCTATGTGAGAAAGGGGTGTTGATGATTTCATGTCTATAAATTGCCCTTCAGCGGGAGGAGGGGTTTAACGGTTAACAGAGACACCACAGATTACATCTAGTACCTTTACATGCAAACAAGCACTCTTCCTTTGAATTACAGCTCCTTCCACATTTAAGGACTACTCCTTGTAGTTCTCTTAGTGTTTTCTACCTCTGCTTGAGCATCCTGTTTTCTACCAAGCCTCTACCCAACAACTAGTGGCTGTGATATACACAGCTGTTGTTAAGACAATCAATGGATAATTTATAGAATGGGTATTGTAAATACAGCCCGTTGTTCCTCATCGGCATATGCTCCCAATATAATGAATACTTGACCATCTCTCTTCCACAATAAGGACATTTGTTTTTCCAGCTATCTACCAATGAGCTTCAGTTGTGGCTTTGGATGATGATCAAATTAAATTCTTCCTTTGAGGAATGAATATGGACGAGATGGTCTCTAGAGAGTCATCGGACTCTGAGGAAAGCTTCATGGAGAATAATTTGGGCTGTTCCCACGGAGAGCCATCCTTCCGGTGGCGGGAACAGGCCCAGCCAGCACCAGCATGCCTCTGAGGCTGTATGGGTTCCCTGGCAAGGAGAATATGGGCTGTTCCCATGGAGTGCCGTCCTACCGATGGCGGGAACAGGCCCAGCCGGCACCAACATGCCTCTGAGGCTGTATGTGTTCCCCGGCAAGGAAATGGCCTTGGAAGAGACGCAGGCCTCTCAACAGCTCCATCTTCCACAGAGGGAGCTTGTTAAAACAGCGCGCCTCAGCCAGCCAGCTGAGAACAGCGCCACCTGGTGGAGCTCAATTTTGGCGGGAAACAACGCAACGCACTTGCCAATCTCCTGGCAGGAGAAACATGGCTGAAACATAATCCAGACACCCAGAGCTCCAGCCGACAAGCCCAGGAGGGCCACGTAAGTGTTCCCCCGAGCGTGTTATACCTCCAGAATTCCTGCCTGGAGATTTTACAGCAGGCCTTTCCCCTTTGGATTTAGCCCTGCTTTTACAACAGGGTCTAGCCCTGCCTTTCCCTGTCAGATGGGTAATGTATAAACGGCGCAATTTTTCTGGTGTCTTTGAACCTTTTAACTCTTAAGACTAACCAGGAGAGAGGAAATAGTGGTGTGGTGTCTACCTCCTCCTCCCTCCATGAGTAAGGCTGTAGCTCTGTGGAAGGGCTTCTGCTTTGTATGCAAAAGATCCAGGTTTGTTCCCATTAACTCCAGTTTAAGAGATTAGGTATTAGATTTGCCTTTCAATTCTGTGCAATTCTATGTGCAAACAACGCAGGAAGTCCTGCATATTGGAGTACGCAGGAAAAGGTTGGTTTATAAATTTAAAGAAAGAGACAGTGACACAAAACATATCCAAGAAAGATGGCATTTATTTTGCCCTCTCTGGGCAAAAAACAGCTGAAGATCAGTTGAAGTGAGAAGGGAGGAAGAAAAGGGAGAAAATTGGCTTTCTCAAGCTCCTAACAGTACCCTGGAACACAGGTAATTACGTTGAGGTATGTACCCGAATGACTCTATTTCCCCTGACTCTGTTTCCCAACTTTGCAATCCAGAGATTTTAATAACAACATTTGATTTATATACCACCCTTCAGGATGATTTAACACCCACTCAGAGCAGTTTACAAAGTATGTTATCATTATCTCCACAACAAACACCCTGTGAGGTGGGTGGGGTTGAGAGAGCTCTGAGAGAGCTGTGAGTGACCCAAGGTCACCCAGCTGGCTTCAAGTGGAGGAGTGAGGAATTAAACCTGGTTCTCCAGATTAGAGTCCTGCCGCTCTTAACCACTACACCAAACTGGCTCTCTTTTAAGGTCTCTGACCACTTTGAAGTTAGAAGAGTTCATGGAAGGGGAAAATTAAGACTGGAGGGAAAGCATTGCCTTCAATCCTGATGAATGGTCCCTTCAAGACTCTTAAGTAATGAAGGCAGCCCACCTCCAGCATCGTACATTATCCTAGAATGGGATTGAAATTAGGGTGAGGTTTTATGTGCCCTAGACTCCCATCCCCTATAGCCATGGGGAGATGGAAATAAAATCCTGTCCCCATACTCCACTGCTCAGGTTTAGGGCTTGGAAAGCAACTTCCTGCCCATCTAGCAGTGAGCGTCATCAGTCGGGGAAATTGTGCAACAGCACTCGGCTGTTGAGCTGGCACGCTTGAACATCTTCCAGTTCAGCTCATATCCTGTTTGCCAGTCGCAAACATGGAGTTGTTTTTTCAACAGTCTGGTCATATGTTTGTCAACTTATTCATGGCAATTTTGCAGCTTCTTCATCATATTCCTTCCGAACACTTCACACATGTGCATGCTCACACCACCAAGCAGAGTTCTACTCCCCCCCCCCCAATTCCTTGCTGCATCTCTCTTCTACTTGGCAGGCAATTGTTTAAGCAGACACTTAAATCAGTCACAAATCGTATTAATCGAGTGTAAACAGATGCTCTTTTTAAAGTCCTGTTGTTCAGTGTTCATTTAAATTAGGGGTCTCCAACGTGGCGCCCCCAACATCTTTCCTAGAGCCGGCTAAGTGTTTCTAGAAAGTGGACGGGGGCAGGTGGGGCTTTTGCTCAGCAGGGCTTCTGATTGACCATTGGAAATTTGATTGACTGCAGGGGTTTTTTTAGTTGCTTCCGCAACCACTGCTATTGCAGATCAAGAAGCTTCCCTGCATTACCGTCTTTGTGTATGCAAGAAAATATTTTGTACAATACATTCACTTTAAAAAGCATCCTCTTAAACACAGCTTCTGCCTAAAATATTGAACAGTCACTGTTAGAGTTATACGCACAACCTCACTCCCCAACATTTTGTAGTTGGCTCTGATTCCAGTGGTAGCCCTTTCGTAGTTGCAGTCAAGACCCTTGTGTCAGAATTTCAACGCTGCCCACAGGGTTGAAAAGGTTGGGGACTCCTGATCTAAATAGTCTTTAGCTATTTAGTGGCTGCCCTGACCTGGATAGCCCGGGTGAGCCTGCTCTTGTCCAATCTCAGAAGCTAAGCAGGCTCAGCCTTGGTTAGTAATTGGATGGGAGACCTCCAACGAAGACCAGGGCTGAAGAGGCAGGCAATGGCAAACCCCCCTCTGTTAGTCTCTTGCCTTGAAAACCCCACCAGGGGTCGCCCTAAATCAGCTATGACTGGAACACACTCTCCACCACCACCATGTTAATGGCTGCCAGTTTGTTTGGCTCAGCGGTGTTTTCTCACATGCACAGTACTGGAGGAAAAAAGATGTCCAGCTGTTCAGCAGGCGTCCAACCAAACAGACTGGGCTATTGGCTCATGTCTGATCGCTGATGATGAACATGGTAAGTCTGACTATAAAACACATTCAATGCAAATTTTGCAGCATCTCTATTTCTGAGGTTCAGGATGGAACAGGCAAGAAGACACAAATCGAGCTCCAGAGAGCCACAGTTTCATGCTATTGCACTGGGGAAATTCCCAATTGTTCCCTCTCTTCCCACTTATGATTCTTGTGGGGCTCCAAATTTATACAGTTTAAAATAGGAAGGGCCACGAAGAGGACCTCTCATTTTGCATGCCGGCATCCATTAGCCTTTCAGATGTTGCTGTTGAGGTAGAATTGTATTGTAGTCAACCACACCTGAACACACAAACAAAAGAAGCTGCGTATGCTGAATGCGTTCGTCCATTCAGGTTAGTATGTTCCATTCTGACTGCCAATGGCTTTGCAGGTTCTCAGTCAGAGGTCCTATCCTTTTTTTAAGTGGAGAAGTCGAGGATTGAACCTGCAACCTTCTGCATGCCAAACAGACGCTTGACCACTGAGCCACGGCCCTCTCTTCTGACACCATTTATCTTTATAATGCTTTTAGAGACCTTATCACCAACGCACACACCCTTCCCCAAAACGCTGTAACAAAACATCTCAAGGAATCCATTTAGGACGATGTTTTAACTTTCAGTTGATAAATTATTGCTCTTCTCTTGGTACCCGTAAGCACACACAGAAGGCCAGTCTTCCCATACAATAACACACCAGGAGTAGCAGTTTGCACAGAGAGCTCTTTTCTCAGTGAAAATAGTCTTCTTCTTATCTTGACAGTTAACTGATTGAACCATTCCCCCGCATTTCTTCCCCTTGTGTTTACATAGATTCTCATTTTGCCCAATACATTTTTGAGTTGACAATCAATATCAGGATATACACAGTCTTAGCTTTAAAAGCGGGAATCTCTCCCCATGCTTAGCTTTGCTCGGATGTGCATGATCTCTATGTGTTCCACCTATCAATAATCCTTATATGGTTGTTGTGGGTTTTCCGGGCTGTATTGCCGTGGTCTTGGCATTGTAGTTCCTGACGTTTCGCCAGCAGCTGTGGCTGGCATCTTCAGAGGTGTAGCGCCAAAAGACAGAGATCTCTCAGTGTCACAGTGTGGAAAAGATGTAGGTCATTTGTATCTACTCAGGAGGGGTGGGGTTGAGCTGAGTCATCCTGTAAGAGTTTCCCAGGGTGTGGAATGCTAATGGCGGGAGGCTTCACTGTATCCTGAGGAGGTTCTTTTGCATATGGATTGGTACTTGATGTGCTAATCTTCTCTGCAGGGCTATTGTCGGGGATAGAATGTTTTGTTAGCCTGGTGTTTTTCAGAACTGGAAACCATGCTCTGTTCATTCTTAAGGTTTCTTCTTTCCTGTTGAAGTTTTGCTTATGCTTGTGAATTTCAATGGCTTCCCTGTGCAGTCTGACAAAGTAGTTGGAAGTGTTGTCCAGTATTTTGGTGTCCTGGAATAAGATACTGTGCCCTGTTTGAGTTAGGCTATGTTCAGCCGCTGCTGATTTTTCAGGTTGTCCAAGTCTGCAGTGTCTTTCATGTTCTTTTATTCTTGTCTGGATGCTACGCTTTGTGGTCCCGATGTAAACTTGTCCACAGCTGCAGGGTATACGGTATACTCCTGCAGAGGTGAGGGGGTCTCTACTGTCTTTTGCTGATCGTAGCATCTGTTGTATTTTTCGGGTGGGTCTGAATACTGCTTGAAGGTTATGCTTTTTCATAAGCTTTCCCATCTGATCAGTAATTCCTTTGATATATGGCAAAAACACTTTTCCTGTAGGAGACTGTTTTTCCTTGGTTGTTTGATTCATCCTGGGTTTGATTGCTCTTCGGATTTCATTTCTGGAGTAGCCATTTGCCTGAACTGCGTGGTTTAGATGATTAATTTCCTCATTGAGAAAGTGCGGCTCACATATCCGTCTTGCACGATCCACTAATGTTTTCATTATGCCTCTTTTCTGTCGGGGGTGGTGATTGGAGTTTTTGTGTAAGTACCGATCAGTGTGAGTTGGTTTCCTGTAGACCTTGTGACCTAACTGAAAGTTTGCTTTGCGGATGACCAGGGTATCCAGGAATGGGAGTTTTCCCTCGATTTCTTTCTCCATTGTGAATTGTATGTTCCCACACTGTGACACTGAGAGATCTCTGTCTTTTGGTGCTACACCTCTGAAGATGCCAGCCACAGCTGCTGGCGAAACGTCAGGAACTACAATGCCAAGACCACGGCAATACAGCCCGGAAAACCCACAACAACCATCGTTCTCCGGCCGTGAAAGCCTTCGACAATAATCCTTATAAATGTGATTGGTGCCCAGCAGGGATTTTTTTCTGGGGAAAGAGGTGGTGGAACTCAGTGGGTTGCCCTCGGAGAAAATGGTCACATGGCTGGAGGCCCCGCCCCCTGATCTCCAGCCAGAGGGGAGATTAGATTGCCCTCCGCGCCGCTGAGCGCTGGGCAATCTCAACTCCCCTCTGGCTGGAGATCAGGGGGCGGGGCCACCAGCCATGTGACCATTTTCAAGAGGTTCCGGAACTCCGTTCCCCCGCGTTCCAGCTGAAAAAAAGCCCTGGTGCCCAGTGTGCAGTATGCATGAGCCTTCCTTTTCTTTTAGCGCAGAAGTGATGTGCTCCCCCTGTCTTCAGGTTTCAGAACAGACTTGCTGGATCAGATCCAGGCCCATTATGTGGACAGATCTTTGGGTATGCCCCAGAATTAAAGGGTTGGATCTACTGGTAAAAAAGTGAGCATGCATTACCCTTTGGCCGCCGAAAAGCTGGGGTGGTGATCACGGGACCTGCATGGACTGAGCCCACGTGGGACAGGGGACTGCAGGAAGAAAAAGAATTGAGCGAGATTCAGTGGCTGGATCAGTCCCCTAGCTTTCCTTTGCTGGTCGCTCACACCTGCAAATGAAAGGTCCTATCAGCTATCCCAATTCTTGCTGTTCCCTTACTTGAGAGGGACGGATGAGCTCTGGGACCCATGGCAGACTTCTTCTTCCCTTTAAAGACTCGAGGAACCCAGAAGCAGGAGCACTTCAAGGTCAAAGAGAGTTTGGTTTTTTATACTAATGAGAATTCTGCAAGATGGCAGAACTCACAGCTGGAAAGTTAATTCCTCGTAAGTACCTTTTCTAAGAAAATCATGGGGTTGGAAGGGAACTCTAGGGTCATCTAGTCCAACCTCCAGCACAATGCAAAAAATTCACAACTATCTCCCCCCACACACTCAATGATCCCTCCTCCTTGCCCAGAAGATAGCAAAACATCATAAGGATCCCCAGGCATTCTGGCCTGGGGAAATTGCTTCCTGACTCCAAAGTGGCTATCGGCACAACCCTGGGAATGCAAGAAGGGGCCACAAGAAACAAGCACTGATGTAACCCTTCCTGCCCTCCCTCTCGTGATCTGTCCAGGTTCACAGAATCAGCATTGCTGTCAGATGGCCATCTAGCCTCTGCTTAAAAACCTCCAAAGGAGGAGATGTTTTAGCATTCCAGAATATGTTGCATGCACCTTTAATTAACCCCATCTATCCCACGCTCTGCCCTTGCCCAGACGTCTTAATGCATTCAGTGTTCCGCTGATGCTAATTTGAAGGAATGCAGCACTTCATCTATATTCAGAGGCACAGTATGTGCTGAGCGCTCGGCTCGCCTTCCCAGTTTTCTGTACCCTTCAAGAAGATAAAGTCATTCAGTTTGCCTAATGTGAAGCCAAACATTGATAAGTGTTTGTGCACCGGGCACAATCCAGATAAAGCTCGATATGCCATAAATCTCAGCGGGTTGTAATTTAGCAGTGATGCTGTGAGGAATCAGGTTCACTTTTGACCTGCTAACCATCGTCACGAAGTGTCAAATCGAGACTGTCCCTCCATAACTGGTCCGTTATCGCCTCAAAATTGCCCAAGGCGTGTGAAAGAAACTTTAATGGCAGGGTTGCCTAATGAAAGGGTAAGGTTAGGAAAAGCTGGCATGTCAGCCCTGACTTGCCAGCTATTATGACTGTGCAGAAGGATAGTACATCTGTTGGGAATTAGCAAGTGTTTACGTTCAGTCATGAAAGAGTTAAACTGTGTTGCTTAGTTAGTAAACTTATTTGCATGTAACCACTAAGGCTTCGAGTGAGGATTCCTGCCATAGAAAGGGGAGTCTCTACGCTTAATGAAGTAGAGTTAGGATTCTCTATTGGGCATCCAGTTTATTGGGGGGGGGCAAGTGGAAAGATAAATGGAAGTTTATTGCTCTTTGTCAGTTAGCAGTAAGTTTACAGCATCAAGGATGTAACAGTCTAAGTATAAACCTGTCTCTCTAGCTAGTAAAGATGTAGCCTAGTTAGCCATTTCTTATTTTATTCCAATGTAATAATAATAATAACAACAACAACAACATTTGATTTATATACCGCCCTTCAGGACAATTTAACACCCACTCAGAGCGGTTTACAAAGTATGTCATTATTATCCCCACAACAATCCCCCTGTGAGGTGGGTGGGGCTGAGAGAACTCCTAGAAGCTGTGACTGGCCGAAGGTCACCCAGCTGGCTTCAAGTGGAGGAGTGGGGAATCAAACTGCCTCTCCAGATTAGAGTCCTGCCGCTCTTAACCACTACACCAAACTGGCTCTTTTATACTTTTTATACTTTATGTAATAAATTGTTTTATAGAGCTAAACTGGAGTGTGTGTTCTCATTATATTCAATGCACATTTCTGCTAAACTCTGCTAATTTAAGTATTAAGAATATATCCCTACAGTACCCCACCCCCCGCTGCTGTTATATGCATGGGTCACACTTGGATGGCGGTGAGTAGGCTTCCCAACTCCAGGATAGGAAACTCCTGGAGATTTGGGAAGTGGAGCCTTGGAAGGGCAGAGTTTGGCTAGGGAAGGAAGTTATCATGCCATACAGTCCACCCTCCAAAGCCGGTATTTTCTCCAAGGGAACCAGTTTCTGTTGTTTGGAGATCCACTATAATTCTACAAGATCTACAGGTCCCATCTGGAGGCTGCCATGCCTAGTAATGATGGGCGCAATTCCGTTTTGTGCTTTTAATGCTATGCTAGCTAAAGGGCCATTACATTTGACACAAAAAAGAATGGGGAGGATTTCCCCATCCTCATTCATCTACTTTCTTCTCCACTTGCATGATGCTCAGTGGGTAGTCACACCCAGGCCTCTCTTGGCCTAGCCCACCTCACAGGGTTGTTGTGAGGACAAAATGGAGGTGTGTTGACCCCCCCCATCCTGTATCCTGTATCAGCACATTCAAATCATTCTTCCAGGATGTAAATATATCAACGGAAGACAGCAGTTATGATATATGATATACATTCCTGATCTTTAAAGATGAAATGGTTTAGCAGCAGTTCTAACAGCAAGTGTTTGAATTCCCCTATCAAACTAGAAGAGCTACAGAGCACTCCAATGTTTCCAAAGATGCAAATGCTACCCAAGCTTCACTGCTGCTTGTAATACTTATGGAACATAACTGAAAAGGAAAACTATCTTCTCTATAGAGTTTTCTGTGCGTATGATAGTGCTGTCAAGAATCAGTTCTGTCAGTAAGACGCATGGACCAAATTAAAGGCATTAAATATTATGGCCTGGGGTGGGGTGGGGAGAATGCATCGGCATGCATGTTGCAAGCAGTAAAAATGAAACACTGATTTGGAAGTGGACATTGGGAAAAAACCAAGGAAGTAAATTATTAATTATCGTCCTCACTCCCTTCAGTGTAGCTGTTTCATATTCTACAAAGCCAGTAGCAAGACCGATCTACAATTACTTTAGATTTCGTACGCTGTACGCCGTATGGAGATGCTAACATAAGACATAGAAGCTGGACGTCAGATCTCCAGAGGAAACCATAAAGTTGCCGCAAACACAGAAGACAAGGACAAATCTCGTTACGAGAACAATTAGTGTGAAATTACAAAGCCTTTGTTCATCGTTCTATAATTAAAGACCTTTCAGCACTTCCAATTTAAGCACCTACATTGAATTAGTAGCAAAAGTTCACTCTGGGCTAAAATTTGTAATACAAGGTTTCAGTCCAGAAGCCATTACAACAGGGTATGTTTTTTTCTTTCCCAATTTAACTTGTGTGTGTGATTTACTAATTAAAATTGACTGCATGTGTAAATGGAACCGAGGTGGAAAGTTATTTCATTATATAAGATAATTGCTTGGTTATTTCTCTCCTTGTTTAAACTGCCAAATTGCATTGCCCATTCTCAATAGTGGTTGTTCATAAGGAGTGGTAATTACATAGACATTATGCTGATAATATGTACAATTCAAGAATCTTCGAAGGTGCCCTATCAAACCCCTAGCTGAGAGTGATTTTTTTAAAGGGCCATAATCACTTATTCTGGAATCACAGCCCTTGAATTCTGAGATGTATTTCTTTATTTGTTAGCTAGTTTATTTAGACAAGTTGTATTTTACAATTGTAGAATACAAGAGAGCCAGTTTGGTGTAGTGGTTAAGAGTGCAGGACTCTAATCTGGAGAGCCAGGTTTGATTCCCCACTCCTCCACTTGAAGCCAGCTGGGTGACCTTGGGTCAGTCACAGCTTTTAGGAGCTTTCTCAGCCCCACCCACCTCACAGGGTGATTGTTGTGAGGATAATAATAGCATACTTTGTAAACTGCTCTGAGTGGGCATTAAGTTGTCCTGAAAGGCGGTATATAAATCGAATGTGATTATTGTTGTTGTTGTTGTTGTTGTGCTTTTGAAAAGCAGTGAAGATTGGCTTACAATTGTAATCAATACAGACAAGCAATTTTTTTCTAAAGTCAACAGATAAAATGATAAAATCTCAGTATAAAATAAATAGAATATATCACAACAGAAGCAATCATAAACACCACGGCCATTTCCACACGTCCTGAAAGGGAGGGCCCACTCACCAAATGCTGCCAGCTTTTCTCATTCACTCCACACATGTCTGATTTCAAAACAGCAGCAGGCTGTTTGGCTTCCATTTTTGGCGCCTTTTCTGAGAATGCATTTCCCAAGTTTCTCGAAAAGGCACTGAAAAAAACAGAAGCCAAACAGCCTGCTACCATTTTGAAATCGGAGACGATGTGTAGTGAAGGAGAAACGCTGGCAGCATTCGGTAAGTGGACCCTCCTTTTCAGGATGTGTGGAAGTGGCACAAGTTATAAAGACCAAATCAGCAGCCATTAAAAACGGATAGTGTAAAAACAGTATTTTATGTGGAGTGAAGACCTTTCTTCTGGAGCAGACAGGCTTTCATATTTTACGGAAAGGTCAGGAGAGAGGAAGCCAGGCCACATCACCTACAACTGCAGTCACGTTCCATAATTTTACGTCCCGTTTAAAAAATTGCTTCTGGATAAAATGGAGGAGAGGAGATCCCCCCATGAGGGAAAAAGGTGAGGTATAAATGAAGTAGATAAATAAATTGGAGAGGAACAACCCCCAAAGCTCATATGTCTACTAGCTTTATCATAGATAGCATAGATTAATAGAACAAGCAACCTCAGAACCTAGACAAGGGGCAAATCCACACTCACTCATCTTCTGCTTATCTTGCGCTGTCGTGGCAATCGCCTTTATTCTGCTACCAAGCTGTGCATCCTCACATCCACCCTTCCGGTGCATCTTCATGGTGCAATCAGTTCTCCACATGCCACTGAGTACTGGGCGGTCCCATCCTCTGCCGTCAGAATTGACGGTGCACGTCACTTCCCTTTTTTTTAAAAAAAGGGGTAAATTATCCGGTATACCGATATCTTGAATTTGTTTCCCGCACCTATCGTTCATTGAGCAATCCTGTATTTCCTGTTGGAAATACAGGATTGCTCAGCTTAGCACCTCGCACTCTTGAAAATTGGGGAACTCAATAGGGAAACAGTCCCCGTGCGACATGCGCATGCTCTGGTGACCGTTTCTTTTCCCACACAAACCGCTGCTCACTAGGGTTGGTTTACCGGTATACCAACCATTATGCACTGTTTAAAAAAAAGGGAAGAAAACGGATTTCCACGAATATCACGTGGTTTGGAGGGAAGGCGCAATAGTGGCGCAGTGATGGCAGGGCACACGCAGAATGGGAAACCGTGTGAGTATCTGCGTGAATGGCGCGCCGCTTGCGAAAAAGCCGCAGAATCAAATAGTTAGTGTGGATTCAGCCAAGTTCATGTGCTCCAGGACTGAATCAGAAACTGGAGTGGAAAACAAGACAACACTTGTTTTTGAAGATGACTCTCTCGTCTTTGATTCTAGGATTTGATCAAATAAATTATAGAAGTATCCTATGCAGGGCAGTTTCAAATATACAGGGTGGCTTCCAGTGGCTCATCATGGCTAAGGCTGATTTGATGAAGGCAATATTGTATTGCTGTGTGGGTGGTTTATATGTGAACACCCTGATTTTTGCAACCCACTATTCGTTTTTGGAGACGCTACTATCATCTCCATTGGATTATTTATATATACAGACAAGCATTTTGCTGATAGTGGTTCATACAATGGCACCTTCACTCAAATACAGCCTGGCAGCTCTACATGTTCCCAAGACATTTTCAAGAGAGCTACAACATGTCTGAACTGGTCCTTTTAAAAATATAGCAGTCTTTGTACAACTGAAAATAATCAGCAAGGGATGTCCCACGTACATCCTCTCTTCTATGGGCAGAAATTGTTGTGTTAGGAGGACATAACAGAACTACTTCCAACTTTTCTCTGTCTCTGTAGCTGAGGAGATATTGGGGAGAAGGAAGGCACAACAGGCAGTGTTTAGAGAAGCTGCTTTTGAGGCACAAAAAGTTGAAAATGAAAGTTAAAATTGGCTGTAGGCCAGGTGCTGCAAATGCCTTAAACTCACAGCATGCAAATTCCTTTTCCTTAAAAAACACGGGGAAAGCATAAAAACTTTCTCCTGTTCCCTCTATTGTATGAAAAAGTTCATCTGGGGAAAACCCACTTAAGCTGGTGGAAAACAAGTTAGAGGCAACCCTAACTACAGGTCTGTTTTCCCTGCTACATTGGATTCATCCCCCCCCCCCGAAAGACAAAATTAGAACTTGCACTACAGCAAATAGAGGCTACGAAAAGAAATTACAGAGATTGACTTCTGGCACTCAGGCCAAAAGTGATGGGTGTCATTTCCCCACATTTTAGGAAAGCAAAACATTTTCAAAAACCAGAAAGCTATCTCACGGTTGTCCCCAAGAAAGGGGCACAAGTTGAAATTAATAACAACAACAATGCTTGATTTATATACCGCCCTTCAGGAAAATGTAACACCAACTCAGAGTGGTTTACAAAGTGTGTTATTATTATCCTCACGACAATCACCCCATGAGGTGGGTGAGAGAACTCTGAGAGAGAGCTGTGACTGGCCCAAGATCTCCCAGCTGGTTTCAAGCGGAGGAATGGGGAATCAAACTGCCTCTCCAGATTAGAGTCCTGCTGATCTTAACCACTACACCAAACAAATCCAACCTTATCCTTTGCACTCTCCTATTGAAGAAATTGTGCACATCTTGGAAGGATAAACATAGTGGCAGTCAGGGCTTTTTTTCAGCTGGAACGCAGTGGAACAGAGTTCTGGAACCTCTTGAAAATGGTCACATGGCCGGTGGCCCCGCCCCCTGATCTCCAGACAGAGGGGAGTTGAGATTGCCCTCCGCGCTGCTCGGCAATCTAAACTCCCCATTGTCTGGAGATCAGTGGGCGGAGCCACTAGCCATGTGACCATTTTCTCCAAGGGCAACTCACTGAGCTCCACCACCTCTTTTCCCAGAAAAAAAGCCCTGGTGGCAGCGGTAGTGCTCTCACTACCAGAGAGCACCTGATCGCTCTCTGTTCTTCAGAAGGACAAATCCCATTTTATAGGATTTAGATGCCTCCCCCAGTTGCTTCTTCTTAAGAGGAAATAAGGCCACACCCACTTCCTTTAGCACATCCAGGACAAGGTAGACATGTTATCTCCCCATGGGCTCAATTACCTGATATATCGGATTGGCTCTGCTGTGCCCTAAGGTGCCCAGCTCATGTTTTCTGTGGGCACCTGACACTCTGAAACCCTCTGCTGCAGATTTACAATGCTTCTGATGAATGTTTTAAGGAAACAGCTCATCTTTAATAAACAGTTTCGGCGTTCTGTTATTATACCATCACTACAGATAACAGCAACTCGATAAGGTCTGCACATCAAGATCAGTTGAGTAATAATTCATTAAGAACACACAGGGCAATTTCTGGAAACAAGCAGAACCTAGGGGTTTTTTCCCCTCTAAAAAACATGTATTTTTTAACGCTAACATGTCTTCTTTACTATTCTCCTTTTGGCATTGCTGGTAACTTTTTAATGAATATGTCAGTGTTTACATTAATTTTCAATTTCCAGCCCTCTTGCCTTTTTTCTCTGTCATATACGGCACAGTGAGAGAGAGAAAATCATCATCAAAAGTTTGACCCTCTTAATTAAAACGTTGCCAACCTCTTGCAACTCACTTTAATTTAGGTGACAGCAGTCTTTCAGGCTTTGCAAGGTTTCAGATACAAAATCCAATTAATCCTGGAAAACAAGAAGCGAGAGAGAACTTCTGGGAATGAGCCCCATGACCTTAACTTCAGGGATAATACTTAAAATGTATCTCCCCTGCGATTGCATATCTGAGGTCACCTTTCTGAGAATTCTCTCCATGTTTGACATTCTCACAACAGTCCCTGGGGCACTCTGTGGGTAGGTTCAGATCCGGCAGTGCTATTAATGAGAGCAGATGCTAAAACATTTAACAAAATCATTTTGGGACAGTTTCTTTCATTGATCACGTATTGATATTGGCTTGGATCTAGGGTTCCCAGTTGCATCCTGGTGGCGGGCAATCTCCCAAGGGTTTGCCCTGTTGCCCGACAATCATTGATGATCAGCAAAAGATGGCAAACTGCCTGGCGATCACCCGCAACCTGGGAAAGCATGCAGCGGGTGCATTCTCGGCGAGGTGTGATGATGACATCGCTTTCGCAACTGACATCATCACTCCAGTGGTAGGCATGCTCCCGCGTTTCACAGGGGCCAATTTTGGCCCCGTGCAATGAGCATTCTGAAATATTGCAGACCCTTGCTTGATTGGAAACTGACTTCAAATCCCTCGAAACAGAAAACAAAACAGATTATTGGAGTTAAGGGTGAAACTGGGCAAACGCTTTCTCTTAACAGCACTATAGAATGGGTCCACCCATTAGGCATTGTTGAGTTCGGTCTTTTCTGATGGTCAAACTACACAAGACAATGGGAGAAAGCTGTGAATAGATCTCCCAACATTTGTCAATTGGAGAAGAGCAGCCATAGGGTCAGCAACTGGGATAGGAGTCCAAGTTCTGGTAGCAGCCCCGCCCCCTGTACCATTTTCTCAACCTCAAATGATTATCCAAGAGCTACTATTTACTTTACTGGGGGGAGAAGTAAAGTCACTTTATTTTGCCTGTGTGTTTCCCTCAACAGTACAAATTGCATCTCCAGAGAGCTACTTGAGGTTGTGACAACTGTGTGAGGAAAATAGTTAAACCTGCCACCTCCCACAGAGTAGATGTATCAGAATCAAGGCTGTCTGTGTTGCTGGAACAAGGCTTTCTGTGTACTAAAATGCTTAGCAGAGTCACACTGCAAACCTGTGGTAAGTTACTCCAGTATAAGCCCATTGAAATCAATGGGATGAACCAGGGCTTTTTTTCTGGGAAAAGAGGTGGTGGAACTCAGTGGGTTGCCCTTGGAGAAAATGGTCACATGGCTGGTGGCCCTGCCCCCTGATCTCCAGACAGAGGGGAGTTTAGATTGCCCTCTGTGCTGCTGAGCGGCATGGAGGGCAATCTAAACTCCCCTCTGTCTGGAGATCAGGGGGCAGGGCGACCAGCCATGTGACCATTTTCAAGAGGTTCCAGAACTCCGTTCCACCACATTCCAGCTGAAAAAAAGCCCTGGGATGAACTAAAAATTGATCCTTTCCATTTTCTCTATATTCCATAAATAAATCTTTCCATTAATTCTAGGACAGCACGAGGGAGGGTTAGAGGACTGCAGGAAGGGTGAAAATCACTTCCCCTTCCAGTAGCTGAACTTTTCTGCAGGGTCAAATCCAAGGAGTGAGGTATGCAAAAACACAAAGCTGAAATAAAATTTTTATTTTATTTATTTAACTTATAGACCGCCTTTCTCCCATATTTAGTGACTGAGGCGGTTTACAGCATACATATAAAAACACTATTAAATAATATAAATGCAAACATTAAAATCGGTGATACAATATTAAAATATGAATACAAACATTAAAAAACAATAATACAACTATTAAAACTCAAAGATCTAAAAGAGCAGCGCCGTCGCTAAATCCTGCTCATGCCAATATATTTTTGTTATTGTTTCTGCCCTGGGTCTTATATATACACAAAACTGAATAGTGCCTAGCTATATCTGTTTCAGGTGTCTGTGTCAGTGTTAGGAAGTGCTTCCTTATGAGTAAGAAGTTGTTTAAGGTTAGCGCGGGCAGCCTGTGGGCAAGAAAAGTTTGCCTCCCTCCAGCTAGTGAGAGGGTGCACAGAAATATTTGGACACCTAATTGCATTTATTAATAGAGACAGAGAGATGCAAGTAAACTGAAGAGTGGGCCTTTCCAGGAACCTTTATCAGCAGATTTGCAGCTTGCTGTGGGAGCATCTTTTGGCTTCTGCAGTCCTCTGCTTATTTGCTTTGAAATGCATATTGCAAAGACACTGTAAGCCTCCAGTGTCTCTCATCCAAAGGCAATGCAATATATCACCTGGGACTTCTTGCCACTTGTGAGAGCGGATGAGTGTGTAATGTGCGCACTGTCACATTTTTATCACATATCTTCTCTGAGGAGAGCAGTGTAGCTGGCTTGCTCCTCTTCCAGTTCAGGCTGTGAGATAAATTAAACTGGGAGTGTATACTTAGTGGGGATTTGAACTCATGTCTCCTCTATCTCAAATCAAAGTTATAGCCAGTATAATAATAATAGATCCAGAGGTGTCAGCTGTGTTAGTCTGTAGTTGCAAAATAATAAAGAGTAGCACTTTTAAGACTAACCAACTTTATTGTAGCATAAGCTTTCGAGAACCACAGCTCTCTCCATCAGCGAAGAGAGCTGTGGTTCTCGAAAGCTTATGCTACAATAAAGCTGGTTAGTCTTAACGGTGCTACTGGACTCTTTTTTTTATAATAATAATAACATTCGATTTATATACCACCCTTCAGGACAACTTAACATCCACGCAAAACAGTTTACAAAGTGTGTTGTTGTTGTTGTTATCCTCACAACGATTATTATCTTCACAACAATCACCCTATGTGGTGGGTGGGGCTGAGAGAGCCCTGAGAGAGCTGTGACTGACCCAAGGTCACCCAGCTGGCTTCAAGCGGAGGAGTGGGGAATCAAACCTGGCTCTCCAGATTAGAGTCCTGCTGCTCTTAACCACTACACCAAACTGGCTCCATATTGCTTCTTCCCAGTGTTGTACTTCCAGTGAACAGACTTATTTATTAGACAGGGAACTTTTCATCATCCATTCTTGTGATACAGAAGTTCAACACTGAGCCAAGCTAAACCAAAGATCCTGAGTGACATAGAGAACAAGCCTAGGCAAGCCTACTCAGAAGTAAGTCTCATTTTTTTCAATGGTGCTTACTCTTGGGAAAGTATTCATATAGGACTGCAAAGATAGGCTTCCCACTGCATCCTTAACAACATTATAGCACAATTCATGGGTATTTGGGGTTCCCGTCAGGGGAAAAATGCTATAGAGTAATCTTAGCAGATCTCACATAGCAAACAAACAAGTAGAACATCCATCCGCCTGTAATTGCATTTGATGCCAGTGAAGCTAAAATACCATATTGGGAGCATTTGCCAATCGCTTAGCTCAAACACCCTCTGCACTCCTACTAGAATGGGAACGAGAGCAGAGCATAAACATTGGCCAAGAACAGCAGAGTGGTAGAGATTACTTCCTCTTTAAAGGATTCATCTGTCTCCATTAGCCTCTTCCAACCACAGTTTAAGCTATTAGCAAGAAAGCACCAGGCAAATGCACACCAGATTGTAGTCCAAAACTGAGAGACCGTAGAAGCCATGAAAAGAAATACACCTCCCAGACTTGAATGTTTATTCTCTCCTAGCATTGGGGGTGGGGTCCACTGGAAACTTACATCCTTCCGAGACTAACAAATGTCACAAGCTTGCTTAGCCCCCCCACCCTAAGACAATCTTACAGACCTTCATGAGGACTAGAATGTTTAAGTAGTCAGTAGCTTGTCCAAATAACTCAGGCCTCACACAGAGCTAAGTCTAAACCAAGCAAAGGTTCATAAAGTAAAATATTTTGTATGTTTGTGTGTGTGCATGTATGCACCACCAAGTTGCAGCCAATTTATGGTGACCCCAGTAGGGTTTGCTGTACCTGTGATGGGTGGCAGTGTGTAAGAGGCAACGGGTGAGCTGACACTGATCTCTGTTGCTGCTGAAGGCCTCGCCCAGCAACTCTTGACATGTGATCTACTGGATCTTGTCTTGGCCCGTCAGGTATTCTCCCAGGAAGCTAAATGGCTAGTCTGCCCCTGCTCTTTCCACTCGTTATGGTAAAACCCTAGACCTAGATATGCAAATACATTTCTTCTCATGAGATTTCAGCTGTGTTAGAAAACGTTTATTTTCAGTCAGCTTCTACTTTGCAGTTCAAGATCTAAGTTACAGAGAGAGAGAGAGAGAGAGAGACAGAGAGAGAGAGAGAGAGAGAGAGAGAGAGAGAGAGAGAGGTTTAATTTGGGGGAAATTATATGTAGATCTGAGGGGATAGCTTTATTTTAGCCACTGAAAAGACAATATACTTTTTACACTCGGCAGAATGCTCCCCCGCACGTTCATATCACCTTTCTGTATCCTAGCCCATATTTGTGCCTCTGAGTAGGTGTCTTGTTGCTAAATGATGCTTATTTTAAAGTTGTTTAGGGTGAAAAGGGGCTAAGTGAAACATTTTATGTAAAAGCTGGATGGGGAGGGGGAATCTACTTTTTACTTTCTGCTTTCTTTTTCTTTGCTGCATTCTGCGCCAATCCTTCTTTGACTTGTCAATAATTTTGTTTATTGTTAATAAATGTGTATAATTTTGTACATCTGATAATGATTTTTTTAAAAATCAAAACCTGGTGTTTTATTTTTTTAGTTTCTCTCTAATTTTTTTCACGGTATCAGAATGTTCTTCATGCCCTTTGGATGGGAGGAGGTAAACACTGTTTCCAAAAGTCGACTCAACACATTCAGAGACCCATTTTGAAAAAATGTTTTGTTTCTTAGAGGCTCTCTACACGAGATATCTTACACGGGGATGCTCAAGTGTAGGGAGACGCAATGTTAGCTGGGAAACAGTTTTGAAAGAAGGAGCCAAAGGCTTTGTCAATTTCACCTCTCTACACAAAGATAGTTTAAAAAGATACAGCCCGCGCAGATTGCTCCTCAGAGGGTTTGTTAATTTCATCTTCTCCTCCCCAAAGGCTCTGTCAAGATGAAATTAACAAACCCTCTGAGTAGCAATCTCAGCTGGCTCTGTATTTTTAAACTATGCTTCATGGCTAACATTGCATCTCCCTACACTTGAGTGCCCCCGTGTAAGAAGTCTTGCGTAGAGAGACTCGTAGATTTTCAACTACGTACCCTTTCCCAACACGTTAAAATTGGAAGCATGAAAACAAGACAAAATAAAACTAGATCAGTGGTTCCCATATTTTTCTGCCACCACCACCTTGGTTCCATAAACTCATCCCTACCCTACCGTAAAAAAAGGATTATTTAGAATAGCAATTTGCAAGGCCTACTAAAGAAGACAGTAACAATAAAATTCAATAAAATTAATAGTAACCGTTAATTGCACATTTCTTCAAAATCCAATTAAAACATTTTTACTTTAATTAATTCCAAGCTATATTGTCTACTTTGATTTTTCTGCCTCTGCCATTTCTATTCGGAAATAAAGAATTTAATGATTAAATACTATCGTGTTAAGGACTTACCAGCGAAAACTTGAAAACTGACAAAGATACAAAAACACAAACGGTGATGACAGTTTCTCAAAAAGTGGTATACTGGTCTGACTGGAGCTCTGGTGGTGTGGTTAGTAAAAATTCCAGTAGTTTCCACCAGATTTCAGCACCATGTAGAGACAGAAGCCTGAAGCAAGGAAGGTGTTTCACTCTATGCTGCAGCATGGTCAATTGGAAATAAGAGCCAAGCTACAAGTGACGCCTGACACAGATTGGACACTTGTCAGCTTCCCTCAAGTTTTGATGGGAAATGTAGGCATCCAGGTTTTACAGCTTGGCTCTCCATTACAGCTGCAAGACCAGGATGCCTACATTTCCCATCAAAACTTGAGAGAAGCTGACAAGTGTCCAACCTGTGTCAGGCGTCACTTGTAGCTTGGCTCTAAGAGAACAATGTGCTTGAAGGGGCCCACCTCCAGTCCCACATGACACCCACTTGCCTTTTAGCACACTCCTAGGTAATCCCATCGCCACCCCATAGATGTTACCGCCCCCTCTGGGAACCATTGGTCTAGTTCTAGGAAGGGCTTACTGCCATTTGGTAGGATCCTATGAAATGCCATCAGAATTTATTCAGGATATTTTTATCCCACCTTTCCTCAGAAAAGCTCAAGGTGGCAAACATGGTTCTCCCCATCTCCTGCCGTAACTCAGTGGTTAAGTGGTTGGGCTGCCAATCAGCACTCTGCTGATTCATCTCCCACTACTACCATGAGCTCTGCATGTGGCCTTGGGTAAGCCACTCCTCTCAGCCCAGCTCCCCAGCTGTATTGTGCAGATAATAGTAACACTAACTTCATTCACCACCCTGAGTGGGGCACTAATTTGTCTAGAAGAATGGTATATAAGTGCAGTTATCACTATAGGAACTGCTGTAGCATAGTGGTTAAGTAGTTGGGCTATGAATCAGCACTCTGTTGGTTTGAATCCAACTACTCCTGTCAGCTCAGCAGGTGGCCTTGGGTCAGCCCCTCTTTTCAGCCCATCTCCTCAGCTGTAATGTGGGGATAATAATAGCACTGACTTTGTTCACGGCCCTGAGTGACCTCTAATCTGTCCAGAAGGGCAGTATATAAGTACACTGTTGTTATTATAATAATATTATTATTTTATCCTCAAAACAACCTTGGGTGAGGCTAAGAGGATGACTAGCCCAAGGTCATCTAGCAAATTTCAATGGAACATAAAACTTGGGTCTCCCAGATTTTAATCTGATACTCTAACCACTACACAAGACTGTTACACAAGGAGCTAATGGAATGGGTCTCTCTTTCCATCCCTTGCAGTTTCCTGAATCCACATGAAATTCCTCAAGAACAGGAGATCGTTAGAATAATAAGATTAATAACATTCGATTTATGTACTGCCCTTCAGGACAACTTAATGCCCACTCAGAGCAGTTTACAAAGTATGTCATTATTATCTCCACAACAAAACACCCTGTGAGGTGGGTGGGGCTGAAAGTGACCCAGCCAGCTTCAAGTGGAGGAGTGGGGAATTAAACCCGGCTCTCCAGATTAGAGTCCTGCTGCTCTTAACCACTACACCAAACTGGCTCTCGAAACAGCATGGGAGAAATTCAAGAAGAAGGGAGAATCCACAGAAGTGCCCCCACTTCTGGGCCCTGAACCACAAATTAAGAACCATGTAAGATAACTACAGTGCAATCCTAAACAGAGTTATACCCTTCTAATCCCGCTGACTTCAATGGACTTAGAAGGCCATAACTGTTCTTAGGATTGCACTGCTCTATATCCAAAATCTCTATTCATAAGAGATGTAGGATAAAGGAGTCAAAAGACTCCTGTTTACTAGGGTAATGAATCAAGAACAAGGCCAGCCCAGTGGCATTTTTTGGGTTTTGATGGAGAAAATCCAAAAAACCTTCAGTACTGGTAAAGAAAAAAAATAAT
The DNA here is from genome assembly GCF_028583425.1 of Eublepharis macularius. Classification (NCBI taxonomy): domain Eukaryota; kingdom Metazoa; phylum Chordata; class Lepidosauria; order Squamata; family Eublepharidae; genus Eublepharis; species Eublepharis macularius. Next base: position 7,652,846 of record NC_072799.1, read on the forward strand.
AATAGGAAAATATAGAACATCTTACTGAAATACCACTGTTCTTAAGAAGGGCTAGACACACTCACGGAGGGGAGGTCTATCAACAGGTATTAGCTAGGAGATCTACAAGGTTTCAGCCCTATAGCTGTATTTGCTGTAGCCTTGATCTGAACTGGGGCCCCATGTGCCCGAGAATTACTGAGCACAGAGCCCCCACTGCACATCTGTTAACAGGACCTGTGGCGAACATGTAGGGGACACGAGGGCTTCATAACACATGCTTAGGCACATGATATTTATTTATTTATTTATTTATTTATTTATTTATTTATTTATTTATTTATTTAGGATGTATTGTCATTGTTATGGTCTCTGACCGCAAATAAATTCATTCCATTCAATTCAATACTTCATTTATAGCCCGCTTTTTTCTCCAGTGGGGGGAACGGCTTAGAACATATCTACAGTGACTCACAACATTTCCCCCCTCTCTTTTTCTCCTCCCAACAACCCTGCGAGGTAGGTTAGGCCGAGAGGGCGTGACAGCCCCAAAGTCACCCAGCGAGTTCCCATAGCAGGTGGATCTGGCGTTTATCTCGTTATTAAACTCAGCTCTTCCCTTCGTTACAGGTAACTGTCTCTTAACGGCTGTGCTATGTAATACACAGCCACGAAGGAATGGCTGGAGAGCTTTTGATGGATCAGTAACGTTTCCTGAAATGAATCTTGCACCTGAAGCTGCAATCCTATGCACACTTATCTACGAATAAGCCCATGCAGTGCACTGCGACTCACTTCTGAGTAAACATGCGCAGGGCCAGGCTTCAAATGCCAGCACTTCTTACACTTATCATTCGGATCATTTCTGGAGTTTCATTAAAATGTATAATGCTATAGATTTCAGAGGGAGGCTGGAGATGAAAGAGGGGAGAAATTAGACTTTTTTATTGTTCAAAGGAGAGCTACTGCTTCTAAAGTCTTTGGGGGGGGGGAAATGCCGGCATTATTTTATCAGATATCCTGGTATGTTTAAAGGGTTATCTTTTCGTGGTCCAGAATCCTAGAGGTATACTACCTGCAAACACAAATGTAAAATGCACAAAATAGAAAATTATTAACAATGAAAGAACAAAATGCTTTCACCCCTTTCGTCAAGCCCATCAATAACCCCACAAGGCCAGACTTTACAGAGAGGAGACGTAAATGACGTGTCCAGTAGGGCAGAGAGACTTTGGTAGGAGAGGGCCATGTGGAAAAGAATGACCTTGATCATTACATAATGCACAGGCTTTTGGAATCAGCATATTACTCACTCCATCCTGGGTGCAGTCCAGGTGCTTTCAGCAGGTCTACGCTAGCAGAGTTTGCCTTGGAGGTTACATTCTCTGACTTCCTTACAAGTTTTTGTGCCTCATCTCGGAGCTGCTTGGGTTTACTTCAGTAAGAGAAAGCAGCCTTCCAGAAGCTAAAAAACATTTTCTTTACTGTGACTTCATACGTTAGAGAGCTGAATATGGGCGCTGAAGAAAGGATCTCAGACTTGAACTGCTTAGTTATCTAGAAGTACATCTCAATGAGCGCACTCACTTCTGACTCAAGTTAGTAAGAGTGGAAAAGAGCAAGAGTCCAGTAGCACCTATAAGACTAACAAAATTAGTGGTAGGGTATGAGCTTTCGTGAGCCACAGCTCACTTCTTCAGATACCTGAAGCGAGCTGTGGCTCATGAAAGCTCATACCTTCTTCAAATCTGAAGAAGTGAGCTGTGGCTCAATGAGTGCACTCACTTCTGACTCAAGTTAGTTAGTAAGAGTGGAAAAGAGCAAGAGTGGAAAAGAGCAGACACCTGAAGCAAGCTGTGGCTCACGAAAGCTCATACCTTCTTCATATCTGAAGAAGCGAGCTGTGGCTCACGAAAGCTCATACCCTACCACTAATTTTGTTAGTCTTATAGGTGCTGCTGGACTCTTGCTCTTTTCCACTGCTATAGACAGACTAACATGGCTGCTCATCTTGATCTAGTTAATAAAAGTTAGCACAATGCAGGGTTGCCAACTACCAGTTGGAAAATTCCTGGAGATTTTGGGGGTGGAGCTTGGGGAAAGCAGGGGAGGGAACTCAGCAGGGTATAATGTCACTGAATCCACCCTCCAAAGCAGCCATTTTCTCCAGGAGAAGTGATCTTAGTAGCCTGGAGATCAGTTGTAATTCTTGGAGGGAAGGTTGGGAAACCTAATGTAGCCTAATGGTTAGAATGATGGAGTAGGATTGAGATATGGGCAGTCTGGGAGGGTAAAATGGCTCTGAAAAAGGGACCCGCTCCCCCAAAGGAGACGGGGAAGGAGAGGCTGCCTAACTTGTCTCCTGGCCCATCTAACCCCACCTCCTCAAAAATAGGAGGGAGAGAAAGGTAGACTGCCTGCCCAGCAGGCACTGTGCCCACCACCCTTTTGCCATGGGGTTGGCTTGGCCCAAGTGTGGAGAGAAGCTAGGGTTGCCAAGCCCCCCTACTCTCTGAGCGGGAGGGGGAGGCCCAGCACCTACCTTGTCTTCTCTGGATGCACGCATGCGCTTTACTTCTAGCCTGCATGATGACGTCAATTCCAGGAAGTGATGTCAACGCGTAGGCCGCAGGCCACCCTAGAAGTGCTCTTGTGCTCCCCAGGGGGGCTGAATCGGGTTGATTTGAGCCCAATTCAGGCTGAATTGGTCTGGATCAGGCTGCTGTGGAGTGCGGGAGTGCTGCTGCACTCCACAGCAGCCTGATATGGGCCAATTTGAGCCAGATTCAGGCCTGGGAGCGCACCCCAAGAGATGCATACCACCCCCCATCAGCCAGGTAAGAGGGAGTGAGGGGTGGAGGGTGGGAGTGGAGAATCCCCCTCCCCCACTGGGGGACTGGCAACCCTGAGAGAGGCCCGTGGCATCTGGTGGGGCCCACGGCTGCTTACTCCTCACTCGTGCATCTCTTCTGATGCGTGCACTTAAGCCCTTCCGCTACCTGCTGGTGGCTGCTTCATCACCTCTGCTCCCCGCTGCATATGCTGCTCAGCACTGCTGGAGAACGTCATGTGGGTTGCGCCCAGAGCATTGGCATTCTTCGTGGCTGTGGCAGCGGCACTCCTAGCAGCATCCACCTCCCACAGTCTTCAGGGACAGGGCATGCTGGCAGTGTGACTTCAGGTGGTGAGAGAGCTTGCGAGTGGGCAAAGGAAGGGCACAAGGAGATTGGGGGGGGGGCTGAACAAAGTGGGGTTTGAGGAGGGGAAGAACCTCAGTTAGGCATAATTCCATAGAATCTACCCTCCAAAGCAGCCATTTTCTTCAAGTGAACTGATCTCAGTGGCCTGGAGATCAGTTGTAATTCCGGGAGATCTCCAGCCACCACTTGGAGGCTAAAACTAACCACCTGCAATAGGAGGCAAAACAGGAAACAAATCCCTATGAGGTATTTAGTAAATTTATCAAATTTTTAAATTTAAAGTGCAAACAGTGCTAAAGTGTAAGTCATACTAAATACATTCAAAAGTAACAATAATTCATCATACAGATTTCAATATATTAATACACGACCAATACAATATCCGTAGCTTCAATGCATTCTACACGCCCATTACAGGCAATTCATGACCATAATAGGTAAACAGTCCAACTGGTGCAGTAGTCATATCATTTCCTTCTACAGAATGCGAACCATTCTCCAAATGGGAGTAGAGCTGCAAGTTGTCTCTCCAAATGGGAGTCGAGCTGCAAGTAGTCTTCCCAACAGCCTATGGGTCTTGTGCCAGCCAATTATCAATTTCCGTTTCACAGAACGAGCTTCCTCACAGGCATGATACCATTAACTATAATAAAGAAGTATCAATCTGCCGAAATCCAGAATGAACGGTATAATTCATTGGCCTCCTGCCAAGGGGGGTGTACGCCTCCCAGCCCCTGATGATCATCTGATAGCTGGCCACCCTGCCCCGTGGGTTTGCCAGCTGTGGACGGGCTGTGCGATACGTGCGCTGCGTCAAGGATGCTGTTTTAATCATCTGTATTACTGTTGATTTTAATTATTTATATTACGATTGCTATATCTCTATGTATTCTAATTGCAGTTGTTATCTGCTCTGAGCCTGCTTTTGGGGAGAGCAGAATATAAATCTAATCAAATAAATAAATAAATAAATAAATAAATAATATAATGTAGCAAAAATTCTATACCAGTACTCACTGGTCTCACCACTCTCAATCACATTAAGCCGGTTGAAAAGATTTGACGGAACAATGCCGTCCTACGTGTCAACCAACACACGTTAAGAAAAACCTAGGTTCAGCACGTGTTCTCTTACCTCAAGGTTTGCCGGGATCTGTAGGAGTCCTGGAAGCTTAAAGTTTAGCATTTACAGAGCAGCAAAAAGGGAAAGGGAAATACAGGCGCCTGTATTTTAAGCTTTAAGCTTCCAGGACGCCTTTAAGCTTCCAGGACGCTTACAGATCCTTTAAGCTTCCAGGACTTTAAGCTTCCAGGACCCCTACAGATCTTTAAGCTTCCAGGACGCCTACTTTAAGCTTCCAGGACTCCTACAGATCCCGGCAAACCTTGAGGTAAGAGAACACGTGCTGAACCTAGGTTTTTCTTAACGTGTGTTTTGGCTCTTATATAGCCAGTCGCATTAAAGGCACAGTGTCCCACTTGGAGGCTGGCAATCCTACAAATCACGCACCGCACTGATGCAAATGTTACATGAAATGTTTGCCTTTGTTGCCTCTCAAGGGATCCTCTAAAAGAATCTTGCGGCCAATTAATCTTGAGTTCAGAATCTACAGCTTTGAGCTCCATTTATTTTCAGGATGATCTTCGGCGGCATGTTCATGAGCCCGAAATAAACTGTGTTTTTGAGCAAATGAGGCAGTCTCTTATTGAGAGGTATGCTGGCGCCAGTTGTGAGATGCTACGAACGTGCCACTCAGGTGCCCTTCCATGTAAGAAACATTCAGCTCCGGTAGGGTTGGGCCATTTTGCTGTCCTGGAATAATCAGGCACTAAGTAGCAAATTAATCTTTTCTCCTTTTGGATTGCAATGTGTCCTTTGGAGCTGTATGGCCCAATGACTTTTTACGGTCTATGCACCTGCGCCTGGACAATCATATTAATCACATGCTGTGTTTGTGGCTTTTGGGGTAGTACAAAGAGTCCTAATGAAGTTTGGCATTTTTTGAGTGTTTGAGATGTTTCACATACGTTATCTTGCTGTTCCAGCCAGGTAATGCAGCAAGCATTATCACCCCAGTATTGTAGATGGGGGTGGGGGTTAAAAGACAAAATGACATCCCTGAGACCACATCATGAGGGCATAGTTAGATGAGAGCTGAACAAAGAATTTACTGGTTCATGCCCTTAGTATCTGGGCTTTACCTGCCTATAAATGACCTACTGTGAAGCAATCAGTGGACATATCCAATGATGTGTTATTGGAAATGAAAATTACACAGAGGCAAGGCTTTTTTTCAGCTGGAACGCGGTGGAACGGAGTTCCGGCACCTCTTGAACATGGTCACATGGCCGGTGGCCCCACCCCGATCTCCAGACAGAGTGGAGTTTACATTGCCTTCTGCACCGTGGCGTGGAGGGCAATCTAAACTTCCCTCTGTCTGGAGATCAGGGGGCGGGGCCACCGGTCATGTGACCATTTTCACCAAGGGCGATTTAAACTTTAACCCCCCCCTTGTGCCGGCTGACCCAAATTAACATCATCGTGAGGTCCTGAGTTCCACCACCTCTTTTCCCAGAAAAAAGCCCTGCACAGAGGAGTTCCACTTGTGCCAGCCATAGCCATAGAGTTACATCAATGCAGCACTTAGTATACTTTTAGGGACTTAGAAGGATGCATCTCTCTTTAGGATTCCACTGTTGCTTTTTTGCAAAAGGAGTGGATTAAATATTATGTACCCTAACCTGGATAGCCCAGGCAAGCTGGATCTCGTTAGATCTTGGAGGCTAAGCAGGGTCAGTTCTTGGATGGGAGACCACTACGGGAGTCTGCACAGGAAGGCGGTGTCAAACCGCCTCTGCTTGCCACTTACCTGGAAAGCCCCTTGCTGGGGTTGCTGTCAGTTGTGACTTGAAGGCATTTTATACACACACACACACACACACATATTGAGATGGGTATTCTTTTATGATCCAACTTGAGGTCTTTGGGGGGAAGGGGGAATATACGTGTTTTAAATAGACAAATGGGTGGCAACAGCTACTACAGTCAACTGGTCTGGGGCTTCATGTCCTATTTGGGCAAAGGGGAAGCCTCCCTTTTTCATATGCCTCAGAGTTTGGAAGTTAAATCCCGTTTTTCATTCCTTGGAAAAACAAAGGAGGCCAAGATGGCTTTGTCTGGAGCCCGTGAACATACATTGATAGATTTCTGAGCATAATGTAAGCAATGGGCCATAGAGACGTAGGGTAGGTTGGTTAGTCGTTTTCTTGAATCTTGCAAATTTATGCAATTCTCTTCTCCTCTATTTTATCTGTGCAAGAACCTTTTGAGTTAAGTTAGGCTAAGAGAGAGAGCCTGCTTCAAGATCACATATGGCAGAGTAAGGATTCAAACTCAGATCTTTCTACTCCTGGCCTGACCCCCTAATCTACACTGATCACAAAAGGAAGCTACAAGAGAAACTGCTGTTAGGTGCTCTGAGTCCATAGGATAGAGTAGGATATTCAACAAATAAAGCTACTAGCGTTCCTTTCCAAAGGCATATCCCAATACGGATAGAGGCTTCTGCACAGAAATATTCCCTACTGCAATACTGTGCAATCGATGCGATGTCTGAGGGAGTTTTGAAGAAATTGCATTTTCCTGGAGGTAAAACATTGTGATTTCCCTGCAACAGAAATGCTATTTTGGAGGAAAGCCCCGGATTCCCCTTGGATAAAGAGATACAGATTGTGCAATGCATTGTCTGGAAAAGATTGACCCCCTCACCCTCAGCTAGGGGCTAGAAACCTACCTAGAAATCGTCACAACCATGGAACAATACTCATCTATTGAAAATGGGAACGGCTGGGCCACTTGCCTGAAATGGGAAAAGATAAAAAATGATTGTATTCTTTACAGAGACATAAAAAGGTGATGTCAGATAAATCATCTCATAAACACATGACTGCATACATTTGCAAGTTGGTCCTTCTTTCATTCCCTGTCGCAGTCATAGATTGCATATGGCATGCTTTAGTTGTGTATTATTTGTACGGTACAGTGCAACCCTAAGTCTATTTATTCACGAATAAATACCAGTAAAGTTCATGAGACGTGAGCCATAGCTCAGGCGAACTAAGCTGCTGAAGCACAGCATGTCAGGAGAAATGATCTTCCAGTTATGTAGGTCCTAGGTGATAAATTGATTTGGAATATATGCGTGCAAAGGTTCCTTAACTTGAATCCATTCAGTTCTGTACTGTCAGTCTGATTATCAAAATCTGAGGCGGGGCACTTTGCAAACCTTGCTTCCTAAAATCCATTTTATCTAGGGATGCCGGGTGCTGAACGTGGAATCTTGGGCATGCAAAGAAGATGCTTTTACTACTGAGCTTTGGCCCCTTCTACTTACCTAGAAAAAAAGCATAATCAAACCCAAAGAGACATACAGTTATTCCAGTCTAAGCCCACTGAAATAATTGGTCTTAGACTGCATGCTATTGTACTTTGGTCACATCCTGAGAAGACAAGATTCTCTGGAAAAGTCAATAATGCTAAGAAAAGTAGAAGGCAGTAAGGAAAGAGGAAGATGGCTTGACTCAATACAAGATGGCTTGACTAAAACAAGATGGCTTGACTCAATAAAAGAAACCACATCCTCCAGTTTGCAGGATCTGAGCACATCTGTTAATGATAGGACGTTTTGGAGGTCTTTCATTCACAGGGTCGCCATAGGTTGGAGGCAACTTGATGGCACATAACATATGCACACACAGAGACTGGATCCAGTGGAGTTAGCCGTGTTAGTCTGTGGTAGCAAAATAGAAAAAAAGTCCAGTAGCACTTTTAAGACTAACCAACTTTACTGTAGCATAAGCTTTCGAGAATCTCAGTTCTCTGTCAGATGCATGGAGGGTAAGAAGAAACTGGTCAGATATATAGGTGGAGAGGGGAGGGGGGAGTAGATGCAATCAATAGCTTCTGGTAATGGGATCAGTTTGCTTCTGATAATGAAATCAGTTCCTTCTGATAATGAGATAACCATTCATAGTCCCTATTCAATCCAAGCCTGACTGAGTCAAATTTACATATGAATTCCAATTCAGCAGCTTCCCATTGGATTCTGTTTTTGAAAGGTTTCTGTTGAACTACAGAAGTTCAACTTAAGTCTTTGATGGAATGTCCTGGTAGATCGAAGTGTTCTCCCACTGGTTTCTGGATGTTGCCATTTTTAACATCAGATTTGTGTCCATTTATACGTTTTGCGCAGAGGTTGGCTGGTTTGTCCAATGTACAGAGCAGATGGGCATTGTTGGCACATGAGAGCATATATCATGTTGGAGGATGAGCAGCTGTAAGAGCCAGAGATACTGTAGTTGACGCCATTGGGTCCTGTAATTGTATTTCCTGGGTAGATATAAGGGCAGAGCTGGCATCTGGAGTAACTCTGTTTAGGATTACACTGATAATTTTGAGTTAACTTGCATAGGAAGAAGCTACAATCTGAAGATAAGCAAGGTTCAAGTCCAGTAGCACCTTAGAGACATGAATCTTGCTCTTCTACTACAGACCAACACGGCTACCCAACTGAATTCTGAAGACCTTCCTGTGAAAATCAGTTCCATTAAAACAAACTGTATGATCATTCAAGTAGGACGTTATTCCTTTCTTAATAAGCCATAAAGATATTCCAAATAGAGACCAAACGTGTTTCTAAGAGTGGAAAATAGTGTACCCAAGGCAGGTTTGCTAAATATATTCCAGACTTCTTAAACAACATTGCTAATGGCAAACAATGGTGGGTTGCTTACGTATCGTTCTTGTGTTATAACTAGAGGAAGGACCACCCACCTAACGGGGAAAAAAACCCCTCAAAACCCCCCAAAATGGGGCTCTGTAGGAAAAACATTCATAATAGAAAGGGCTACAAAATAAATGCTTTGAAGGGGAGGAATTGTATTTTGTAGGAGCTGCTACACAGAAGAAATGACGCTATCTGCCTTCAGTGATTCTCAGCTTCTTAAAAGGGTCTTGGATACTAAAATCACTTCAAAAAGGATGTGGCCAAAATCGAGAGGGTGCAGAGGAGAGCGACGAGAATGATCAGGGGTCTGGAGACTGAGCCCTATGAGGAAAGGCTGAGGGCCTTGGGAATGTTTAGTTTGGAGAAGAGGAGATTGCTGTCTTTAAATATTTGAAAGGCTGTCATTTGGAGGAGGGCAAGGAGCTGTTCCAGTTGGCAGCAGAGGGTAGGACCCGAAGCAACGGGCTTAAATTACATGCACAAAGGTACCGGCAGGATATTAGGAAAAACTTTTTCACAGTCAGAGTAGTTCAAAAGTGGAATCAGCTGCCTCGGGAGGTGGTGAGCTCCCCTTCACTGGCAGTTTTCAAGAAGAGGCTGGACGAATACTTGTCAGAGATGCTTTAGGCTGATCCTGCACTGGGCAGGGGGTTGGACTAAATGGTCTCTATGGCCCCTTCCAACTCTATGATTCTATGAAATGAGGGATGGAGGGGTTCCCAGCTTCCCTCTCAAATAAACTACATCTACTGCTTGCCTTCCAGCTACACAAGCTAAGTCAAAGTCCTTGGTTGCTCTGAATGACAGGTTGTTCAAAATTCGACAAGGGGGAACGGAATGACTGAGGGCATGACGAGGGACCCAGAGTGCCAAACCTCCGCTTGTTGACGACTCCTTGAACAACACTCGTTTTAAATGCCTTGTGAGGTCTGATAGCTAAAATGTCACCCGCTGGGCTGCTAACGCTAATACCTGTCACTCTGAGATCCTGAGACATCAGGAGAATTGTTGCAAATAAGACAAGAATGGACTTGATTAAGTACCAGGCTTCAATCTGAGGTGTGAAACCTGCGGAACTTGAGACAGTCGGTAGAGGCCCACGATTGAATGCTCCTCCATTAAAAAAAAATCATCAAAATAATGAAATACGTTTTGAGAGATTCTCATTTGAGAAACGAGAAATGAGAGCCAGTTTGGTGTAGTGGTTAAGAGCAGTGGGACTCTACTCTGGAGAACCAGGTTTGATTCAGTCATCCCTGAAGCTCATCAGATAATATTGGGCTAGTTACTTTGCTACAGCCCAACCTACCTCACAGGGTGGTTGTGAAGATAAAACAGAGAAGGGGAGAACTGTGTTGAGGACAGGGAAAAAAAATCTGACCAAGAGGTCAAATTTATTAGCAAATGTATAGTGATTTAGGTTGGGAAAATGGTATAGGGAAAGTTTTTTAAAAATTAAAATGCTCTTCTACAACAATGGCCTTCTGTAACAATGGCCTTCTCTTGCAGCTCCACCCAGTTTAGACTTTGCCTCCCTGGTACCTGCTTTAACCTTTAAAAAATTGCATGAAATTTGATCACAATTCTCCCGTCTTACTTAGCTTTGCCTTTACTTCTAAGTAAACATGTTTAAGATTGCATTGCAAGCCAAGGTTTGATTAACGAGGGTTTAGGTATGCATCAGTGGTTTGCATGGAACCGGTTTTATTATTATTAGAAGCAGAATAAATTGTACAAATAAGCAACTATAAACAAATTTTCTTTATTTACACATCTGGCTAGCAGAAATTCAGGCTTCTTGGTACAAAATGTAGGCTGCTTGCAGGAAGAGTATAGATTCATTCTTGTTTTGTTTAGCATAGCTTATATATAGCCTTGCAAGCCATGCCAGAATACATAATCTCCTTCACCTTCCATCTAACATTTAGGCTGTGTACACGTTTGGATTTTGCGTTAGATGGGGAAAATAATTAGGGGCTTATATGTGATCCATGTACAACAGTTGAATTAAAAGAAACATTGCAAGCTGAGTGAAAGGCCACTACATTAATGTTGCCATAGGTGGTCCTTTCACTTGCAGTAGTGAGCCAGTTCGGTGTAGTGGTTAAGAGTGGCAGGACTCTAATCTGGAGAGCCGGGTTTGATTCCCCACTCCTCTGCTTGAAGCCAGCTGGGTGACTTTGGGTCAGTCACAGCTCTCTTAGAGCTCTCTCAGCCCCACTCACCTCACAGGGTGACTGTTGTGGGGATAAGAATAACAGACTTTGTAAACTGCTCTGAGGGGGTGTTAAGTTGTCCTTAAGGGCAGTATATAAATTGAATATTATTATTAAATTCTGAGGCAGACAAAATCCTCTCAATGCATCAATGAATTATCTTTCACTACTCATTGCAAGATGCAATCTGGGTGCTGATAAATTGCTAAACTGGATGACTTGAGGTTTCACAGCATTTGTGGCAACCTTAAGCAACCTGTGCGAACCGGTAAATGCCAATAAGCAGTATTCCCACCTAACCTTGGGACCAATGGCCGACATTATTGCAAAATCTAGAAATGCATCCCAGCTGGAATTGTTGTTTCTTGCGTCACGCTAATCATAGAAGATTAACATTAGGAAGGGTAGCTTTTGGGGATAAAGAGCAATTTAACGGCATCATCTATAGGAGCTGGAAAAGACAGCCAGGAACAATCTCCAGCTTTCGAAACATGATAAAGAAAATGTTGCTTTCTCAATCATTCTCTCTGCAGATGCAGCGATATTAGCTTCGGCTCTCAAGGCTGCTTTGTAGCTAACAAGAACAAGTATTTTGTTTCAATTTCACTGAGGCAGTTAATAGTAATCAAAGGCCATCATGCCTTGTTTCTAACTAGGTCTTATCATAATGGAGATAAACATTTTCTTCTCCGTAGCCCATGGCTGCCTGGAGACCGAGAAAAGAAAAGCACTCCCACTTTAAAATTGTATAAGGGATTCAATCAAATTAGTTTGACAGGGGTTCCCGAAAGCGATGCAGGAGGTTTGGTTTCCAGCAATTCTGACATTACGCATTCAGAAAGAGTAAAATTGGGCTGTCATAAGGGGAATGACACGTGGTATGTCCATATATAAATATGGTCCATAAAAGTCACCTGTGACTAAGGACGGAATTACAATAAATGTTTTCAGGGAAGAATAAATAACATCATCCTTCCGCCGGCAAGTCAGTTTGCTGATTGAGGTCCTTTTGTTTGGGTTGCCATTACCCATTGGCAGTTACCATGAAGTTTCCTTGTTCTGAATCAGACCTTTGGTCCTTCAAGGTCAGTATTGTCTACTGAGACTGGTAGTGGCTCTTGAGAGTTTCAGGTAGACGTCTTTCACAGCACCTATTGCTTGGTGAGCCAGTTTGGTGTAATGGTTAATAGCGGCAGGACTAATATGGAGAGCCAGGTTTGATTCCCCACTCCTCCGCTTGAAGCCAGCTGGGTGACCTTGGGTCAGTCACAGCTTTTAGGAGCTTTCTCAGCCCCACCCACCTCACAGGGTGATTGTTGTGAGGATAATAATAGCATACTTTGTAAACTGCTCTGAGTGGGCATTAAGTTGTCCTGAAAGGCGGTATATAAATCGAATGTGATTATTGTTGTTGTTGTTGTGCTTTTGAAAAGCAGTCGAGAATGGCTTACAATTGTAATCAATACAGACAAGCAATTTTTTTCTAAAGTCAACAGATAAAATGATAAAACCTCAGTATAAAATAAATAGTATATATCACAACAGAAGCAATCATAAACACCAAGGCCATTTCCACACGTCCTTCAAGGGAGGGCCCACTCACCGAACGCTGTTTTGTTGTGGGGATAATAGTGACATACCTTGTACACCACTCTGAGTGGGCATTAAGTTGTCCTGAAGGGCGGTATATAAATTGAATATTATTATTACAATATTATTATTATGGTCCTTTTAATTGGAGGTGCTGGGGATTGAATTTGAGACCTTCTGCTCTTCCACTTTGCCATGGCCCTTCCCCTAATGTATGACCACAAACTCTCATGCTTTGCATTTTGACTGCCTAAATCCCATCTACCCAAATGTCCCACATGCTTCCTGTGATATCTTTTATGGGTTCACCCCTCTTGCCTGACCTTTTGAGCCAAGTATTTCATTCATTTATTGGACAACCCACCTTTCCTCCAAGGATTTCTCGGTTATATATATGAGATTATCCCGTTTGTTCCTTCCCCTATGAAGTAGGTTACACTGAAAAAGTGAAACTGGCAAGTTTCATCAGTGGGCAACAATTTATAAACCCAGTTTTCTCCAGTTGGAAGTTTAACAGAGTAACTCTGAGTAACTCTGCTTAGGATTGCACTGTAAGACTCTAACCATTATTTCACTCATGCCACAAAATTGTGAGGTAAGAAATCACAGTCAAGGAGTTCTTACTTTAAAACCATTGGTGCATGCCTTATATCTCAGGCACCCAATTTCTTTTCTCAGCCCATGACTACAAAACTTGCCACGGGGGCCATCTGTCTTAATTGTGGCAAATAGGATCTGAATACACATTCTCTTTCTGGAAAACCAATGTTTTAGAATATAGACAATATGTATTCACCACAATTTAACAAGTATGTATCATGTCTTCACCCATTACCTATACAACTCTCTGCCTCATTGGGTTCGAATGTTTTATAAAATGATAAGTGTGAGTGTTTGACCTCAGAACAGTCAATAAATTAACCCGTAAGGATTAATCTACAAAAAAATACAATCAAGTAATCAGATAACATATTTTTAATATAAATACATATGAGACACCTCAGAAAATGGGCACTGCCTTAGAAGGAGCCATTCCCCTCTCTCCTACATACCATAAAGGAATGCCTTGGGACCAAAAAATGGGGACATAGAATGATAATGTTGTAGACTTAGGAGTGGATTAAAGGTTTAAAATTACTCTTTAATGTAGGGACAGCCTGTGACTCACGCTCTCTCTTTTTTAAAATTAAATTTTATTCAGTTTTAACAGAAAGACACAAAACATAAACGGAATGGCAAGACCCAAAAGAGACATCAACACTTCCCAAACCACTGACATGCTCGCACAGATCTCACTAGAGTTGAAGACATAGGAATGGTGAGTATTCTCTCTTTCTTGATAAATACATATCTGTCTCCTCCCCACTATCAACATCTGAAGGGAAAATAGAAAGCAGCAGGTGATGCAGCAGCCAGGTCAGCAGAAGTCTTGGGAACAGGACTTCAGGTGTGGACAGCTCCATCCTTTAATTCTCTGCATCTTCCGTTTTTCCGGTGCATAGTGAAAAATGGCCTCTCTCCAACGCTGGCAAGTAAAATCCTACTACTCCATCCGTCAGGCGGAGATTTGGAAGTCACTTCAAGGACAGTTACCATTCATTGAATGGTATATTGTTATGGATTTGAATGGCAAGTTGCTTTGGGAGCCAAGGGGAGTGTTCAAAAAGCGGTTTATAAATAGAAGAAGGATCTAGAGAAATCAATATCTTTCTACTATTTTAGCATATTGACAGTGAAATCCTAAGAATGCCTTCTTGGGAATAAGCCCTATTGAAGAGACTCAACATTCTAACTAGATACTTGCCTAGGATGTTTTTACTGGTATATTTTAATTACTTTCGTTCTAATGTTGATTTATTGCTGCAATTCTTTAATTTTATTGTTAGCAATAAAGACCTGGGGGCCTTTTTTACTGAAAGGTGGCACACAAAGGCACAAAAATGAATACAATATTTAAAAACAGATATCCCTGTATATACACACATGTATGGGTATCTGTAACACACACAGAGATACATATATGTATACAGATATACATATATCTGTAGTCCACACACCCATACATATACACACATGTATGGGTATCTCTCTCCCCGTTTCTCCCTCTCTCACACACACACAATTCCCTGGATGCAGCAGAAAGAGGTGATAGCATCGTCTCTCTTGGAACCAAACTGGCTCCACAATTTCCTGGAAGAGTCTTCTGCAACAACCATTATAGAACAGTTGTACAAGTGACTCCGAGTGTATACTTGAATATAGTTGTTTTCCTTTTCCTGTTCCGTCCCTTTTTCCTTCTGTGGTGCATGCATTTGTATCAACTGGAAAACAATTTGAAGGCAGTGGCAGACAGGCAGAATTAAAAATGTAACAAAACTCTGCATGCACATTTGTGTGCGTCTGTGAGTGAAGAGATGCTATGGTTGCCAACCTCCAGGTGGGGCCTGTAAATCTCCCAGAATTACAACCCATATCTTGGCTACAGAGAGAAGTCGTCCTAAAGCAAACAGCTGCTTTGGAAGGTGGACTCTATGGCACCCTGCCAAATCTCCAGGAATTTTCCAACTCAAAGCTGGCATCTCTAATAGACGCATGTACATCTATTTATTGATCAGTCAATAGATTGATCTGCCCCGTGGCACGGAGTGGTAAACTGCAGTACTGCAGCCCAAGCTCTGCTCACGACCTGAATTTAATCCTGGTGGAAGCCGGGTTCAAGTCGCTGGCTCAAGGTTGACTCAGCCTTCCCTCCTTCCGAGGTCGATAAAATGAGTACCCAGTTTCCTGGGGGTAAAGTGTAGATGACTGGGGAAGGCAATGGCAAACCACCCCATGACAAGTCTACCAAGAAAACGTCATGATGCGACGTCCCCCCATGGATCAGTAATGACTTGGTGCTTGCACAGGGTGCTTGCACCTTTACCTTTTTAAACCAATAGATATAGATACATAAATGCCCAGGTATTCAAGAGGTGTCTGCTGGTTCTGTGAAGACCAGTAACATTTATCCCAGCATACATTTTGGTAAGTCTTTAAGGTGCTACGGAGATCCTGTACAATGATGCTGTACAGACTATTAGGACCACACCTTTGCATTGTACACACAAGTGTACATGAGTGCATGCACATACATATCTGCACACACAGGTACATATATATATCTATATTTCTTCATACATACATAATTATAATTCCACATACATACGCCTGCATGTTTATACATGGGGACAACCCTTAGGATTGCCAACTTCAGGCTCAGAAATACCTGGAGATTTGGGGGTGGAGCCTGGAAGGGCAGTGGAGGGGCTTCAACAGGTCATAGTTTGCCCCCAAAGTATCATGTAGGGTTTCCAATCTCCAGGTGGGCCTGGAGAGCTCCCTGAATGGCAACGGATCTCCAGGCCAAAGAGATCAGTTCCCCTGGGAAAAATGGCTGCCTTGGAGGGTGGGGTCTAAGACATCTTGCTGAGGTCCCTCCCAGCCTCCCACCCTCTTCAGCCCCCCCCCTTAAATCTCCACAAATTTGCCATCCTGGAGATGGCAACTCTAGCTAAGAGAGATATCTCAGTGGGTTATTAGGGTTGCCAGCTCCAGGTTGGGAAATTCCTGGAAATGTTGGCAGTAGAGCCTGAGGAAGAGCTGGCGCTCATCAGGGCATATATAAACCCATAGTCCATCCTCCCATGTAGCCATTTTCTCCAGGGGAACTGCTCTGTGTGGCCTGGAGATAGGGTTGCCAGCCTACAGCTGGCAGCTGGAGATCTCCTGGAATTTCAACCCCGCTGAGGTCCCTCCCCCCTCCAAACCTCCCCCTTTCCAGGCTCCATCCCCCGAATCTCCAGGAATTTCCGAACCTGGAACTGGCAATCTTACCTGGAGACCAGTTGCCATTCTCCAGCCACCCCCTGGAGGTTGGGATCCCACCCTCCCTAGCTGCCATTCCCTCCAGAGGAACTGATCCCCTCGGCTGAAGAAATTCCGGGAGGCTACAGCCACCCCCTGGAGGTTGGCAAGATGCCCTCCCCCGCGCTCCCAGCGCGCGGCCGCCGCTTAGCAACGGTCCCCAACTGCCGGCGGCGCCGGCGCCTGCGCAGTGGCCCCCGGGCGGCCGGCCTGCCTGAGGTCGCGGCGCTGCCCCGGCGCCCTTCTCGGTCGGGGCATCGCCTCACCTGCCGCCGCCATCCCCGCGTCGCCTCCGCGCAGGCGCAGTGAGCCGCGCCTTTCTCCTCACGGAAGGCGGCGACGGAGGCGGGGCAGGGAGGCGGGCGGCGCTGAAGGGAGCCCGGAGCCCGGCGTCGCTCCTTCTGTCGAGCCGGGAAGGAGGAGGCGAGGGCGGCTCTCCGACCCACCCGCCGAGCCGAGCCGAGGTGAGGCCGGGGCAGGGCGCAGCATCCTCTCCCTGCCTCCCGTCCCTTCTCCCCTCGCCGCCCGCGGCTCCCCCCGTCCCTCCCCTCCTCCCGCCCCCCATCTGTCACCTTCCCTTCGCCCCATCCCTCCATCCTTTGTGTCCGGCGTCTCCCCGTCTCCACCTCGCAGGCAGTCCCCCCGCCTCTATTCACCCGTCCCCCGTGCCCTGTTGGGGGGGGTCATTTTCTCCCCCCGGCCTGGGTCTCTCTTCTGCCGTGGCACACACAATCCCCCCCCTCTCTTTCTCTCTCTCACACACACACACACGCGTGCTTATGCACACAGGCAGGGAGCATCCCTAGGCAGGACTGCTCAGAAAAAGAGCCCCGTGTTGTTCAGCGGGGCTTACTCCCAGGAAAAGGTCCTTAGCATTGCAGCTTCTGTGTTATTCAGTGGGGCTTACTCCAAGGAAAGCATTGCAGCCTCTGTGTTATTCAGTGGGGCTTACTCTCAGGAAAGGGTCCTTAGCATTGCAGCCTCTGTGTTATTCAATGGGACTTACTCTCAGGAAAGCATTGCAGCCTCTGTGTTATTCAGTGGGGCTTACTCTCAGGAAAGGGTCCTTAGCATTGCAGCCTCTGTGTTATTCAATGGGACTTACTCTCAGGAAAGCATTGCAGCCTCTGTGTTATTCCGTGGGGCTTATTCTTAGGAATGGGTCCTCATTGCAGCCTCTGGGTTATTCAGTGGGGCTTAGGAAAGGTTCCTTAGGATTGCAGTCCTCTTGTTATTCAACGGGGCTTACTCTCAGGAAAGTGTTCTTAGGATGGCAGCTCCTGTGTTCTCCACTGGGGTTTACTCCCAGGAAAGGGTCCTTAAGTTTGCAGCCTTCTCTCCCCCCCACCCGTTATTCAGTGAGGTTTACTCCCATGAAAAGGGTCTACAGCTGTCATCCCTCAGTACGCCCCTCCCAGTCTTTCCCCCATCCTCTAACAAAAAAAGGCTTGCTTTGAATAAGTGGTCATTTTTGTATCCTTATTGTTTGTGCAATAGAAAGGATGTGCAATAGGCTGGGGAGGGTATATGTGTGTCTGCAATCCAGTTCTTATGATTTTAGTTCCTCATCTGTTCACTTTGAGGTTGTGCATTACTATTTGCGGTGGTTTTTTTTTGTTTGTTTGTTTAAAGCTCGTCTTTCTTGAGGGTTTTTGTTGTTGCTGCTGTTTTCAGATCTTTACAGCATCTCTTTATCCTTCTGATAAGGGAGCTCTGATTCTTGAAAACTCATACCCTGGAAATCTAGTTGGTCTTTAGGGTCCTACTGGATTCGAATCTTGGTTTTTCTTGATGAGTGACTAGGAAAAGAGCTTAGGGGAGCAATCTTGAGCAGGTCTACTCAGAAATAAGTCCCATGTTATGAAATGGGGCTTACTCCCGAAAAGCGTCTTTAGGATTTCACCCTAGGAGTAGCGTAGCAAAGCCAGCTTTTAAAGACCTGCTCCCTTTAGGCCTTTTTTTCATTTCTGAGCCATTCCAAATAAACCTGATTAATATTGGATGGGGAAATTGGCCTGAGAGGATTCTGTTCCTCTTGAAACATTGGATTGGGAGAGAAAGAACTTTAGTTTCTGATCATCAGAATACAGCCTTCCTCACCTCCAAACATTTTGGGGCATGTAATGCCCCCCCTCCCGCAGTCTGAGCAATGGGAAGACAGGTGTGGCATTTCGGGGAGGGGGAGGCCTTGCTAGAACAGTCTGTGTACAAAGCTGGAGTTCGGCAAAGTTACTCTCTGAATTCTTCGAGTCTGGCATTGATTTATCTGCAAAATTACCCTCTCAAGAAGGTTTGAAAAAGAGATGCTTTTAAAAAGTTCTACGCTTAATATGCATCATAGCCTGCTTTTCTGCTCACTGGGGCTGCTGTTGATGTCTCATGCTTGGAGAATGGTCTTGAGATGTTGGACCCAGAATTCACTTCTTAGCTACGGATTGTGCTTCTTGGTGTATGCTTTATGCTGCCTTTCCCCTCCCTACATTGAGTGTATTTCCAGTACGGTGACATATACGAGTGTTTTGATCGGTAATATATTACCACCAGTTTTAGTTTGGAACATTTCCTGTTGAACTCTAAGAGGTTTATTTTGCAATTTGTCCACCTGAAGGTGTCTGCTGGGATTTTGACATTTGGAAAATACTATATAATCCACAGTGCAAGCATTTGAGCATATTGCTGGCACGTGTTTCTTAGATTATTTTAACTTGTCAGAAATCTTGCTGGCATTCTTTGCTGTCTGTTCTAGAGTGGCAAATAGACAGAATAAACTGAAGGGTTTTTAAAAAAAAGATAACTATACAGTTTTGCTTTATTATCAGTAATGATAGTGGAAAGCAGTCTATAACTATTTTAAATAAATATATATCACCATTCTTGGCAATGATCTTCTAGTTAGATGAATGAAACAACTTTAAAAAGATACTTAAGTGCAGGAAAAGTTGTCCTTTTTCAAAAGGAAGTATTTAAATTTCACACAGGAGGCCTAATGAAATGTCTCCATTATAATATAATGTGAGGACTATATGTGAACTCTAAACACAAGAGGTTCTGCCTTTGTGAAGTAAGCTTGTTAATAAAGGTGCTCTAAAGTGTACAATTAAAGGTCCTAATATTATGCTCCCACGCTATTCCCATGCATTTCAATAAAATTTCTTGGCATGAAAAGTGTGCTTAAGTTTGGGGTACCCAACTGCATTGAATAGTACCATTGATGATGATAATGTCAGAATTGCATCTCCTCCTTAGATGATGATGATGATGATGATGATGATGGTAACAACATTCGATTTATATACCACCCTTCAGGATGACTTAACACCCACTCAGAGCAGTTTACAAAGTATGTTATGATTATCCCCACAACAAAACACCTTGTGAGGTGGGTGGGGCTGAGAGAGCTCTGAGAGAGCTGTGAGTGACCCAAGGTCACCCAGCTGGCTTCAAGTGGAGGAGTGAGGAATCAAACCCGGTTCTCCAGATTAGAGTCCCACATTCTTACCCACTACACCAAACTGGCTCTCGGTTGTAGAGATGGAATAGTATCAGTTGTGAAACCTGACATCAGTTCATTAAAGGTCGAGTCACTTAAATGTCTGTTGTGTGTCCTTTGTGGGTAAGTGGCCTCAGCAAATGTTTGTGTATCAAAACAAATCCCAAGTTCAGGTTTTTTTGGAAGGACAAAATTGATTTTTTTTAAACTTCAGCCTGTCAAGATGCTGGTAAGATGGTTCTTTGTTTGATCCCTACAGTATTTTTTTTCCAGATACATCTTTAAGTTGGTACTGAAGGAAGTACATTGGGGAAATGTTTACTTGAGACACAGTAAGGAATTCAGTGGTAAAAGTGAACGTAGTGTTCATATTAAACATAATAGAAACACCATACTGATAATTCCTATTGTAAGGTACCGTATATTCTTAAGCATGTTTACTTTGAAGTAAGTTCTGTTGAAATCAACCAAATGCTTTCCAAATGTGTGCTGGGCTGAAATGTTATAACTAATTTCTTCTTATGTAGATGGCAAAGTATCAGAAAGTGTTGGAATATATGATGTAAAATTGGGGGGGGGGGTCAACAAATGGAGGTGAATGTAAAAGAATGATTTCACTCCACATTTTTTTGGATGTTGTAATGAAGACTGTGTAAGTACAGATGTACACTCGCTCATCTGGATGTTTTGGAAGAACCCTATGGAGTAAAAAAATACGGTTTCTTAGTGTGAGAAATGATGTGGCTTGAGGATGGATGCTTTGGACGTTTACTCCATGTTGCTGTGGCCTTGGCTACATTTTCATTGAACTTGGTTATACTTTTGTCCACTATTATAAAATGGCCTGTGACACAGTGCCATATACTCAGCCCTGAGCTGAAATAGACTGCTGAATTTATACACACTTTGTACATAAGGTGTTCCTTGTAATCTGTCAGTTAAATTCCTTACCTCTGATAAGGCATCTTTCACATTAAGATGAACAAACTGGTAGATGTACAGATCTGAAAACAAGTACCTTTCTAGGCATTTATCTGCCTTGATCTGCAGCTCGCAAAGTATTTATTTATTTTATTTATTTTATCACATTTCTAGACCACCCTCCCCGTCAGACAGGCTGAGGGTGGTTTAACAACAGTTTAAAACAATAAAAACATTATAAAAACTTTAAAACATTATATCATAAACAATTAAAATTGGCGGGTATAAAATATTAAAATACAGCGTTTTCCTGCATGGGTGGTGGGAGGTCTTCAGTGGTATGTTACACTCTGGTCCCCCAGTGTACGAGGGTGTAATTTACTGTTGAGTAATATACTTTGCAAATGACAATTCTCTGATTTCATGAGGAAGAGAGGTTTAAACTTTTTTTTGCATAAAGTAGTTGATGAATCAATGAACCCCTTCTAATGCCATGTACAGAAGATTTAGACATTCTTGTCCGTAGCACTGCCTGTCCCTTCCTTTAACTATCTCGGTGGAATTAGATTCCTCAGCCCTTCTGGGTGGCTTCTTCTGTTGTTGAATGGTTCTTGGGATGCTTTGTTGTAAGAACACTTACTTTCAAGTTTATTTTTTTATATCTCTGTAAAATGACATGTGCATGTTTATATCCTACAATATTTGTATGTCACTTTCCAGCATAAACTGCTTCACATCATAAAACATCATAAAAGAAAAGCACTTGGTGAATGGGGCTGGCTTCAGCAATGATGGAAGGATTCCCCTTTCTTTGATGTTTACGGATTGCTGCCATCTTCCCCAATCACCATTTCTTTTTGGCAAATGTAGCAGGTTTTTTTTAGCCTTTTCTCAGATAACTTTGCTATTTAAATCCTCGTAGGCAATTATAAGGAATGGAAAATCTTCTACAGCCAGTTACAGCAAGTGGACTCTGGGGTGGTTAGATGGATAGGGATTTGGCTGCACCAAAAGATTAGTTGTTAATGTCATCACATCGGATTGGAGGGAGGTGTCCTGTGGAGTGCCACAGGGCTCGGTCCTAGGTTCAGTGCTTTTCAACATTTTTATAAATGATCTGGACAAGGGTGTGAAGGGAGCATGGACATCACCCCCATTCTGCAGTCATTACATTGGCTACCTATCAGTTATCATGCTCAGTTCAAGATATTGGTTATCACGTACAAAGCTCTTCATGGTCTTGGTCTGGCATACCTACGGGACTGCCTCCCTCCCAATGTTCCCCCACAGCAGCTTCATTCATCTGAACAGAGTCTTTTGCAGGTGCCATCCTGCACATGGGCGAAATCAACAGCAGCCTCTACACGGGCTTTCTCTGTGGTGGCCCCTACCCTGTGGAACAGCCTGCCTGAGGAGGTCGGTAGAGCCTCAATTCTCCTAGCTTTCTGCAAGTGATGCAAAACCAAATTAGTCAAAAAGGTTTTTGTATTCTAGGTAGGGGGTCTCAGATGCTTCGCTAATGAGTTAAAGACCATAGACTTCACCACTATGTTACCTTACATACTCTCTGTCGTTTTAAATATGTGCTCCTATGAGTTACGTGTGCTTCATATTGTCCAATGTCAACCCTAGAATTGCTTTTGTTCTGTTTTAACATTTCTTCAACTCTGTATTGGATTCTTACTAATGCTATGTCTTTGTAAAATTGTGTTTATTTACCCTATGGCATTATTTATGGAAATATCCTTGAAATTGACTGTACTAATCTCACGCTGTGTACTCCGCCTTGACTCTCAGAGAGAAAGGCGGACTATAAATGACATAAAAATAAATAAATAAATACACTTTTCAGATGACACCAGACTGGGAGGAGTAGCAAACACCCTTGAAAATAGGGATAGGATTCAATGAAATCTCAACACACTGGGAAAGTGGGGAGATTTGAATAAGATGTGATTTAACATGGATAAGTGCCAGGTTCTCCACCTGGGTAACAAAAATGCAAAGCATGCATATTGGATGAGGGATACACTTCTGGTTACGTGTGTGTGTGTGTGTGTGTGTGTGTGTGTGTGTGTGTGTGTGAGAGAGAGAGAGAGAGAACAAAACCTTGGGATATGAGTGGGCGGGAAGTTAAATCTGAGCAGTCAGTGTGATGCAGCTGCAAAAAGGTGAACGGGATGTATCACCAAAGGCATAACACCCAAATCACAGGATGTCACTGTCCCACTACGTACCGTATTGGTCAGCCCCACCTGGAGTACTGTGTGCCGTTCTGGAGGCCTCACTTCAAAAAGGATGTGGACAAAGTGGAACGAGTGCAGAGGAGAGCAACCAAGATGATCAGGGGCCTGAAGAACAAGCCCTGTGATAAAAGACTGAGGGATCTGGGAATGTTCAGAGGCGGTTGAGAAGAGACTTCACTCTCTTTAAGTATTTAAAAGGCTGTCACTTAGTCAGCCTGATCTCATCAGATCTCAGAAGCGAAGCAGGGTCAGCCTTGGTTAGTAATTGGATGCGAGACTGCGGATGAAGACCAGGGTTGCAGAGGCAGGCAATGGCAAACCACCTCTGATACACGCTCTCTCTCTCACACACTCTCTCACACAGAGGAGGGAAGGAAGCTGTTCCTGTTGACAACAGAGGATAGAACTCGAAACAATGGGAGTGGCTGGATGAATACTTGTCAGAGATGCTTTAGGCTGCTCCTGCATTGGTTAGAGGGTCAAAATAAATGGTCTGTAAGACCCCTTCCATGTTTCTTAGAGGCAAAATAGGCTTTTTCATTTATCTGGTTGGTGTATTTAAGGGGGAGAGGGAGTTATATTTATGTGTTCATGTATGGAGTCTTTCCTCATGTGAATCATATTAAATGCATTTTCTTAATCCCCGTCATATTTAACCACTTCTGTTTCTGGTTATTAGGGGGTTTCTTTTGAGATTTATATAGCAATAAAATGTAGGAAAGTTTTGTTTAAAGAATATGTGAAATATGGAACATAAGAACATAAGAAGAGCTCTGCTGGATCCACTGGTCTATCTAGTCCAGCATCTTGTCTCACGCAGTGGCCAACCAGTTGCTATGAAGGGCCAACAACAGGGAATAGAGACTGAGGCCTTCCCTTGCCCACTTGGCACTGATACTCTGCTTCTGATTGTGGAGATTCCTTAAGATCCTAATCGATTTCGGTCATTAGATAAGCTTTTGATTGAGAATTATCCGGAATACACAGATATCTCTGCTCAGTTAATTCCTTTTGCTTTCAAAATTAGGGACGTTTTTAATCCCTCAAGCTGCATATGCTGCATACCACGTGGTCCTCCTACACTAGAAGCTGCTGATCAGATTCTACCCCCTCACCCCCATGATACTTATTTGGAAGTCTTATATCCTGAAGTTTAGGCTAGCATAGGTTCGGTTTAGTGCTCCCAGTTATTTTAAGGGTAGCTGTGATTCAGCCTGTCTACTCTCCAGTTCACTGAACAGGTGCTGGTAGTAAATACTTTGCAAACATTCTAATGATTATTTTTTCTGTCCTATCTAAAGTGCTAGGATTTGAACCTTGGTCTGTGCGTGATGCCTAGCTCATAGAATTATATCCACTTAAGACTGAATACGGATGGGTTGCAGGGAAGCATCTTCATAATCAGTACAACCAAGTTACATTTTCAGCTGAGCTTGTTATGCTCTTTGCCAACTTGTGTATCTGATAAGTTTACTGCTTGCTGGCATGACAGAAATTTATTTATTATTATTAATTTATTTTGTTCGATTTATACCCCGCCCTCCCCACAGATGGTGCTCCTGTATGAGCACCAACAATCCAGTCCTAAGAAGAGTTACTCCAGTCTAGGCTCATTGAAATCAGTGGTCTTAGAATCGAGTAACTCAGCATAGGATTACACTGTAAATTACTTAAATTGGTTGTATGTTGTATGTTTGTGTGGATCTTTAGGAACCCAGCACTGGGAAGCCGTGTTTCCTTCCTTGGAAGCACAACAGGGCAGGTGATTTTTTTCCTGTCTCTTCCCTTTATGACCCTCTAGTACAGAGAGGGAACATGGCGAGGCTTGTGGCTCCTTTCATGCATTGAGGCAGCAGCTTCTCTGGCTCTTTTCATGCCCTCTGGAGCAAGAAGGCCTAGAGTTGCCACTTCATTACAGTACTGAAGCAACAGGCCAGAATTAGATGTAAGAAATGTCCACTTCCTAAGATGTTGTTCAGAGTTTTTTAAAAGTAAGTTTGTCTTTCACATGGACATGTGAAAATCTGCTATATTAAATTAAAGGTTCATCTACCTTATTATTGTCTGCTCTGACTGGACGTCGGTCTCTGGACTTTCCGGCTTATGCCATTATAAGCCCTGATAGCCATTTATCAGGAGATGCCAAGGGTTGAAACTGGGATCTTCTGCAAGTAAATCAGATGATCTGCCACTGGGCTATGATCCTTCTGAATCTCAGAATCTGTAAATACTGAGTGAAAGACTATTAAAGCTGAACTGTGCAAAGGAATGTAAGTAATAAGAAACCTTCAATTTATTATGGATTTCAACTGTTTATGGTTTTAGTGCGTATATCAGTTTTTTTTCAAGTGGTTGCCACATTTTAAATTGTCTCTATGATAAAGAATAATATCAGAGGAGGGGATGTAAGCTGAGTTCTATACAAAGGCGTTGATCAGTTTTATTTTATTTTTTTAAGTTATTTATAGTTTGCCTTTCTCACTAAGACTCAAAGCAGAGAGTTTCTGTAGCATAGTGGTTAAGTGGTCAGGCTGCAAATCAACACTTGGCTGGTTCAAATCCCATTACTACTATGAGCTTAGCTGGTGGCTTTGAGTAAGGGATAATAGTAACACTCTTTGTTCACCTCTCTAATCTGTAGAAGAGCGATATATAAACCTAGTCATTGTTGTTATTGTTACACAGTGTGAGTCAGTACAGTCAATTTCAATAAACAATATAATAGCTTATATGAATGCAAATTTGCAAAGATTTAAAACCAGCATAAACAATTCTAAGAATATTAAACAGTGTAAAAACTACCCAGTAGGATCATACTTACAGCAACAGAAAGTACATATTAGTAAAGTCTATATTCCCCATCCCTTTATTAAATGCATCTCCTTACAGTACAGCAATCTTTTTGGAGTAAAGTGCCTTCTTGGATAATTCAGTTTTGCGAAGTTTGCAGAAAGCTAGGTGCGTGGGAGCTCTCCTGACCTCTTCAGGTAGGCTGTTTCATATGTGGGAGCCGTCACAGAGAATGCATGTGTATGGGCAGCTGTTGATTTTGCCCATGTGCAAGGTGGCATCTGAAGAAAGCCCTGTTCAGATGAGCAAAGCAGCCATGGTGGGTCATAGGGACAGAGGCGGTCCCATACGTATGATGGACCAAGGCTGTGAAAAGCTTTGTATGTGATAGTCAATACCTTGAATTGAGCCCGGTAACTGATAGGTAGCCAATGAAATGACTGCAGAATGAGAGTAATATTAATGTGCCTGCTAGCTCCTGATAATAAGCTGCAGCATTCTGCACCAACTGGAGTCTCCAAGTTAACTTAGAGGAGAGACCAATGTATAGTCCATTATAGTAGTCAAGTCTCAATGTTACTGTATCACAGATGCAGGTGGCCAGATGGGCCATATTGAGGAAGCTAGGCTTGGAAGCCTTTTTTGCAGCTGCCTTAACCTGCTTTTCTAGCAGTAGTGCTGGATTCAGTATAACTCCTAGGCTCTTAACTGATTCTACAAAGGTCAGATGAATTCTGTTGAAAATGGAGAGCCCAGTGTCTTTCAAGATCTCTATCTTTTGTCTTGTCTGGATTTAACTTCAATTTGTTTGCTGGTAGCCTTTTGACTGCAGCTGTCAGGCAGCGACCCAAGATCTCTACTGCCTCCCTCTGTGATTTGGATAGTGGGATATAGAGCTGGGTGTCATCTGCATATCGATATCTATTTCCAAAGGTATGAATGAGTTCTCCTACAGGCTTTACATAGAGGTTGAATAGCATGGAGGATAAGATTGTGCTCTGTGGACTACTCAAGATAATTCCCATTCCTCAGATAGCTGGTCTCCAGCAGCAACCCTTTAAGTTTGTTGCATAAGAAATGATTTTAATTAGTCTAAGACACATCCCTTGAAACCCTCTTCTGCCTCCAAATGCCTCAACAAGATGGCGTAGTGTACTGTATCAAAGGTTGCAGATAGATTCAGGAGAAGCAACGAAGAATCATGGTCTTTGTTTACATTCAGGCGGAGGTCATCAACTAGAGCCACTGGAGCTGTCTCTGTTCCAGAGCCTGTCCTGAATCTCTTGGTATTATAATTGTATTTTTGAAATAAATAGTAGTTTGGGAAATTATGGCATAACATCAGGCTCCTCTTTTTCATCTTAGTTCTTCAGAGTTCAGTTATCAACACTTTTACCAAATCTGTCATGTGAAAGGGGGTGTGGTAGTTTGACAATATCTAATGTCTTTGGACATTCAGAGAAAATATTCATTAGTAATTATCATGTATATCAAAAGTGGTATATCTTTCCTGTAAGAACAATATCAATATAATAAAAATGTTTATATTACCATATTAGATGGTTTCTCTTGCATTTCCATGTACAATATGCCTGTAAATACTTTTGAAATTAGCAAGTGGTAAATAATTGAAATTAACAAGTGGTGAATGTATTCCAAGAGCTCTATTAATAGTGGATTGGTGAGCTCAGTCCAGAAAGCATTAGTCAAGCTACAGTAGAAAACAACTGTGCCCTTTGCAAAGGAGTCATGCTATCCAGTATGAACACAATAAAACC
Organism: Eublepharis macularius; assembly: GCF_028583425.1. Taxonomy (NCBI): domain Eukaryota; kingdom Metazoa; phylum Chordata; class Lepidosauria; order Squamata; family Eublepharidae; genus Eublepharis; species Eublepharis macularius. The sequence continues at coordinate 7,680,745 of NC_072799.1, forward strand.
TATTGTGGAGAAGAGTAAAAATGGAAGCAGAGATTCTGTAAATGAGATTAACTTGATGCTTGATTGACTCTGGTAAGTATTTTAAACATTCTCGGGGTGCGCAGCCTTCTAATATAATATTGACTTAAAATTTTAAGTTGCAATAGCTAATTGATCATTATATAAACCTTTTTTTGCTATAAACGAGCACTTCTCATTTGGCATAACAGTCCTTTCAGATAAACTATCTTTTTTCCTTTTTTAAGATTGGCCTTATTAAGATAAATAATGAGTAAAAAACTGAACAGTTCATGTGTTACAGCCAAACCATAAGACCCTCATGCTGTGCTGGTGGTCCTAGTCAGTATCCTTTGCTTAATCAGCAGAGAGGAAATATATGCAGAAAAGACCCCACTCCATGGTGTGAAGAGCATAGCCATTGCACTGGAGACCGTAGCAGCCCTGTTGGAACCCACTGTGACGGACAGGAATGGTTCCAGCTCTGCCCCTCCCGGAGAACGGCCAATGAGACCTGGTAGAATGCTGGGACCAGTAAGAGTTGAATGTCCATTGCAGGATCAGTTAATGCAGTTCTTGAGTGAGGAGGTTTTTGAGGTTTCCAAGGAGAACCAGCAGAGACATAGCTGGCTCTTCACATCTGTTCTGATGCATTATAACCATTCCTTGTTGAAACACAAAATATCTGTGTGTTTTAAAATCATTTGCTCCATGTTCTATGTTATAAATAAAAGTTATTCTTGTTTCTGGATTAACTCTGGTTGGCATGAAGTTGTTGGCTGAGGGGAAATAACACACACACACACATGCTGTCTGTCTGTCTGGATTTGAGTAAGAGCTCTCTACCCGATATATAGCAGTTAAACAGGTAGTGTGGTGTGACTCCTCTTAACAACCTGGGAAGCCCCCAATCAGTGAAGGGAGGTTTGTAGTGGGTGGCAGTGTGTAAGGGGGGGTGTCACACCCACCAGTCATGGAGCGGCATGCTGCTTGCTCCCTCATGAAAGGCAGACAGTAGCATTCAACCAATGTACTGCTAACTAGACATGGGCACACACCAGAAAAACCCCGAACCATGGGGTTCGTGGGGTTTCCACGAACTGGCACGGAACTGGCCCAGTTGCGAACCAGTTTGTGGTTCATGGGGCTTAAATGTCCCTTTCTGGCAGGGAAAGGGGCATTTAATAATTTAAAAGGCCCTTTCCTGCCGCTTGCAAGGGGCAGGACCCTTTAAACTATCAACTGGCAGGTGGCAGGGGGATCCCCCCCCTTGCTGGCTGCCAGCTGATAGTTTAAAGGGACCTGCTGCTTGCAAGCGGCAGGAAAGGGCCCTTTAAATGACCCAACCCCCAGCCCCAGCCCCAGCCCTTGTTTCTGGATTAACTCTGGTTGGCTTGAAGTTGTTGGCTCAGGGGAAATAACTCTCTCTCTTGCTCACTCGCTTGCAGCTGGCAGGATCCCCCCTGCTGCCTGCCAGCTGATAGTTTAAAGAGACCTGATGCTTGCAAGTGAAAGAAAAAGTTTAAATGGCCATTTCCCCTGGGGAAATGGCCATTTAAACTGGGCCTTTTATACGAACCAAGCGAACCAGTAGTCCAGTTCGTGGAAGTTCGTGGAAACCAGCTTCCACAAACCCTGGTTCATGAACCCCGAACCGGGCTGGTTCGTGGGGTTTTTTTGGTTCGCATTTAGGTTCATGCCCATCTCTACTGCTAACATGCCTGTATTTCCTAGTGTCAGACCACCATCACCCACATGCAGAACACAGCAAGGGAGGGAATACCACTCTACATTGGAAGGAGCACTCTCGCATGGCTGGTCAAAGCCCTGGAGTGAGCACGCTCCAAAGAGCTCGCACATGCTAGTTCAAGTCCCTTGCAACCATATTCTTTTTTGCCAAGTGCATGTACCAGAAAAGAAGTCATGGCCACTCCAGCTATAGCACTTTTTGTGCTTCTTTCACTCTCTCAACAGAAGCAGTGCTGATAGAACACCCAAGACCTCTCCCATGCAAGGGTTCAGGTCTTGGGTGGGTGGGTGGGGAGAAAATCAGGCACACCAGCCTTTTGCTATAGTAAGGAGAATGCAGACAGGAGAAGCAACAAGGGACCACACAACTGAACATTTACAAAAGACATTCCTGTCAGTTCCCCAGTAGCCTATTGGGGAAAGGCACCCATACGTTAAAAAGAAGGAACATGACAACATCCCATCAAGGGGGATGTTGGCAAGAAGGCAAAGTTTAGCGTTTGGCCAGCTACAGCCCTAGCAGTAGCAAAACAAAAGGCTTGAACTAGAACCCACAGCTCTCACACTTGGAGCAGTCTAAGTGCATAACCAATCCAGGCATACAAGAACAAGACACAGTATAGGGAATTAATACTCCACAGCTCTCAACCACAATTGCAATGGCTCATCACCCCCCAAAGTGGCATTTGCTTCCATTGTAGGCATGAGGCTTGCACCTCAGGGAGACTCGCAGCTTACCTGTTCTGCTGATGGCAGCTGTTTTAAGGTGGAAACCACCTGCCAACCACATACTCCATTGTGCAAGGGCCTTACCCACTTTTCCCAAAAGGAAAGTTGAACTCCTTTAGTGTACTCTATCAAAGTAATCTTTAGGTTATATCAGGCATGCTTCTTATGGGTTAGCAGATACCATACCACAGAACAGTGCTCAGAACCACAGGTGGCACATCATAGAACCACATGTGGTTCCCAAGCCACTGAGTAAGTATATCAGGATTCCACCTGGCATCGCTAAAAGCCTGGGCTGATATGGCTGCCGAGAAAGGACAGTAGAGAGGCACAGTCACCACATACCCAAAGGTATTGATTCACGTCCTGTGTCACAGATATAGCCAGAAATGTAGGGGAACTGTTGCTGGATTTGACCAAGAAGACAATAGAAGATGTCTCTGTACATAGAAACAGGGATAGGCTGGCTCCATGGTTAGACATGCCTTGATGGAAGTCTTGAGGTCCAAAATAGAACAATCTTGGAGAAGGAGATGAAATAAAGGAGTAACACAATTACATGGCCTTCTGTAGATTAGAAGAGTCATCTAACACACATCTACAGATACTATTTGTTGAGGCCCAGGTGCAGAGTGTGTCTAAAAATGGCTAGAATGCCCAACATGGTAAAGATATGATTCAATGACGAGTGTATTGGTTGAGGACTAGGCTTGTCAGGTGACCCCTGGTGCCAGACATACTCCTGGCGGTTTGCCCCTCTGCCTGGGAGGTGACAACAAGCCACCTGGTGATTGCAAATGGGCAGCATGCGTGCTCCCAGCCAGTGCACAATGACAACACTTTTGGAAGTAATGCTATTGTGCGCCCGTGGGAGTGCTCCCATGTTATGCACAGGGCCTATTTTGGCCCCAAACAGGCTGATTCTTAAAGAATTGCCACCCCTACCCCACCGGTTGTCAGGAAGACCTAGTACTCTAATTGAGGGCCAAAAGATATATTCATATATATGAGAAAGTTGCAATCACTAATTTTACATAGATTTTGTTAAGATAAAAAGTAGCAAGAATGAACTAACAATTTTCATATATTTTAAGAATATATTTCAGGTACAGATATAACCTTGTATGTTGTTCGAATTTATAAGATGACTAGTTAGCCAAGAATGTGAGCCCTTATGAAGTGGGACAGTTAGTTACTGTTAGGAGACAATGCTAAAATTCTATAAATATGAGAAGTTGAATGGATAGGGAGCTTCTTTCTAGAAGGGGCTTCTGGTTCTGACCTGCTTTATCTTTGGGGTAATATACTTTCTTGGACTCAAGTAATTGCTCTCCTTTAATCTATGTAGTTGTATGGAGGGTATGTTGTTCTGTTATTTAGCTAGTATCAAGAATACTGAATAATCGTGTTTTAATAAAGGCTTAGAATGGAAGCAGAGATTCTGTAATAATATTTACTTGTGTTCTATACTCAGTAATGAACTTAAAATGTTATTGAGGTGTACCTCTTGCCAGGAGTTAAATGATCTGATATAGGAAAGCTAACTAGATGCCATGGGCTTCTTAAGTGGATGCTTATATCTGAATCAGGCCTAACTAGAGTCGTGCTGAACAGCTGCAAATGGCTAGGAATGCCAGGTACAGCTGAAAATTTGCCCCTGTAAACATAGTTCCTTGGGATGAACCATTTGTACCAACTGGCTGCCTGGATTATTTTGGTCAGCACTCCCCCAAGCATCATCTCCCTGCTTCGCTCAGAGGGACTCAGTAGTGTTGTCTGTTCCCATTTTTCTCAGGGAGGGAGCTTGAGCTCCATTGTGCCTTCCCTATCTGAGCTGTGTGTGTCCTAACTGGGATGTGATTTGATGCAGATTTAGTTGGTATCCTAAGCTATGTCCACCAATTCTACTCTGTCACTGGGATTACATTTAAACAGCTCTGGCATATCTTTGGGATACACTGGAGTAGGACTTAGTAGCCATCCTAAGCTGTTTGAAGGCCAGGCATAGAATGGCCCTAAATCATCCAACATACTTATTTACTTATTTATAGCACCTTTAACCTACTTTTCTTTGCACAGTGTGGATTCAAAGCATCATTTATATCCACAGTCAATAGCTTAATCCACAGCTCAGCATAGTAGAGTCAACACTGCCGTCAGTACTTTCCTCAGGTAGTCAAGGGCTTCTTATACAGTTCTGCCTTATATAACATTTGCATTTGTATCAACATGGGGGCCTTCCTGACATTCAGGACAGCTGTTCCACAGAGTAGGGTGACTACTAAAAAGCCCTGAGAAGGGGCCATAGCTGGTCATGTTTGTCTGTGGGGTGGGGGAATAAACCAATGGACTCTGGCAATTACCATATGGGAACTTACAGGGAGAAGCAGTCCTGTAGATGTGTAGGTCTCAAATAATAAAGGGCTTTAAAGAGGAGGAAAGCATGGGTCAGTGGTAGAGGCAGAACATTTTCTTTCCATACAAAAGGTCCCAGGTTCAATACCAGGCATCTCCAGTTAAAGGGATCAGATGGTAGGTGATACGAAAGACCCCAGCCAAAGATCCTAGGATGCTGTTGCCACAGTAGACAATACCTAGATAGACCAATGGTCTGATTGAGTACAAGGCAGTTTATTGTGTTCACTCCAAAGGTAAACACCATCATCTTGAACAGTACCAAGAACCAAACATGTAGCCAATGAAGGAATCTTAACATTGGGTTTTTAAAGAGTTGGGTCTCAGTTTCCTGGACCCAGCTGAGATTTCCCAGCTGGGAAATGCCACCTCAGTGGAAGGAAGGGCTAAGCTGTCCTTCCATGCCAAAACAACTCTGGGGTAAGTTATTACCCTGATTTTGTTGCTCTGCGTCCACTGAATACTCCACATGGAACAGCAGAAATGGGGGAATAACTCCCCCTCTTGTTTTGGTGTGGGAAAGCAACTTCAGGGCAAGGCATGTTTAGACTCTCTTTTATTTTTAATTTTTTAAAACCATTTTCCACAGATTTGGGGAACCCGAGTTGGTCCTGGACCCAGCTGTTTAAAAACTTGAATGTGAAATTTGACCCTGACAATAGTTTAAATATATGAAGTATGGCTTGTTGCCAGCAGGTGGGCTTTCTCATTTTGTACTAGCTGCAGTTTCTGAATTGTCACATTTTGTATGTGTGGACACATTCACACAGTTTTTTAAAAAAGTGTTAAAAACCAGGTATAGCTACATTTATGTACCAACAAGTTTTAAATTTTAAAATCCAGTGTATAATACAATGCACACAATCTACATAGTGCAACTGCTAAAATGTTCAGTATACACATGGTAGGGTTCAGATGCCCATTTAGCTGTGCAATATCTAGTTGACCAGTGTGTGTTGGTGGCGGGGTGAAGATTTGCTTATGAGGGCGGCATGGTATGTACTTAGGAAGCTGTTGGGTAATTGCTTCACCTTGGCCTCTTCAGACCAATTTCCTTCCCAAAGGTGTCAGAACAAGTTCTTCTTTCTGGCCTTACCTGCCCTTGAGCTGATCTGCTTGTAAAGAACTGTCGGACTTGGGAGAAATGATTGCTCCTTTTAGCTATAAGGGATCATTTAGGAACTGCTAGTCCGCTTAGCAGTTTTCTTGGATTTATTAGGTGTAAGAAACTTGTTTGGTATCAGCTGAAGTACATTTACATATTGTTAGACCTGTGAGTTTTTCCTTATTTATGCATGCATCTTCCCGCCCTCCAATTGATGTGTGTGTGTGTCTGCCCATTTCCATGATATTGTACTCTACATATAATCCAGGCTCACTTCCATATTCTCCATCTGGGTAATTGACTAGGAGGAAACCTTAACAGACCTCTCTGGAAGTAGGTTCCTCTTACTCAATTGTGCTTACTCACAGGAAAGTTTTCTTAGAGCTGCAGCCTGTGTTTGCTTGGTCAATTGGAGCTTGAGTATTTCCAGACCTAAAATCTGGTTAGCTTTAGCTGAATTATTGTCCAAAGATAGCCCCCTTCCCAATAATGAAACGCTATTGAAATGCAATGGCAGAAAGATATGTGCCTATGTATTTTTCTTTTAAATGCATCAACCGCATTCTTTGATTGCTTGCCAATCAGTTAGCTAGGCATGAAATTGCTAAAGAATTACATGTCCCAAATAGGTTTTTCTCACTGAGATCTTTGAAAGGACTAAATCAGTATGTAGGGGGAGGGACAAACGAGCTGATTTTTTTTCTTTGATTCAGGATTTCCAGTCATAAACCATGTATGGTTAGGGATGGTATTCCCAGTTTTTCATAGAGGTTTAACACAAGTAAAGTCCCTTATTAGAAGAGAGTGTAGAGTTGTCATGTTCCATGTATGTAAAAAACAAAATATTGTGAAGGAAACAGATTCACCTATTTAACTACTTTCTTTCTGCCGCTACTAAAAATGCAAGTATCTGAATATGGCAATGCTAGAAGAGATTTTGGGCAAAATCTACATTGTATTTATAGCAAAACAAGCAGTTTTTAAAGGATTTGCATTTTACTGTTTGTATGTTTTACCATCCTAATATTTCCCCTCATTTAAATCCAGTCATCTGGTTATGAGAATATTTGATGTTTTTCTTATCCCAGCTGGCCACCGCTATGAGATTGAAGAATTCCCTGCCATTGTCCAGCGGTGCAAAAAACGGTTAATTTGAAATAGTTAATGTATTAATATGGTGTGAGTGTATAACAATATATTTACGTTTTAATACTTGCATGTGTGCACAGTAAAGAAGTATGTCTCTTAAAAATTTCGACATTAAATGCTTCCACAAATATTTCTCTATGTTCTGCAGGAGGGGGGGGGGAGGAGGCACAGGTTTGGGTAATGCATGATCATATTAAACTTTTTTTCCTCATTAGAAAACATTTGTGGCAAACATGAAATGTCTAAACTTTCAAATAAAGTGTGCAAATATTTAATGTACTGATTGGGATATTACATGGTTCCAAAGAGATAACCTTTCCAATTAAAATATTTGAGCAGTATAGTTTAGAAGAATGAAAAAAAGGAAAAAAAGCAGCTAGTTTTTCCCTTACTACTAGGAGGGGAAAATAAGCCCTGATTTACAATATGGTTAAGTTGAACATTTGAGGACCTTAAGATAGTTTATAGGTGGGATGAAGCTGATTTTTCTCTGGTGGCTACAGTGTGTGTGTGTGTGTGTGTGTGTGTGTGTTACTCAAATGGGGGGGTTCTCCTTGTGAGTTGGAGGAATTAGCATACAAGGAGAAGCAGTGAGAGAGATCTAGCAGGATGTCCACCAATGAATACCAGGATCATTCCCTTAGAGAACTCTCTGAAAGAGCCAGGTGGGTGTTCAACAAAAATTGTTTTATAAAAGAGGCAGCAAAAGCAAGCACACAGGAAAACACACAAAGCTAGTTAGGGAGGAAAAGGGAGAGAGATTCAGAGTCAGCTGATATTCATCATTCCAGGAGATAGAGGAGAGTAGTGGCTGAGCGGCAAGAAGAGGGAAAAAGCTCAGACGCATGTCTGATGGTGTGCATAGGATCCCAGGACACAGTAGGGATGCCAGTCCCCTGCTTCCACCCTCCAACTCCATCTCCATTTACCTGGCCTGAAGGTAGGTGCCGGGCCTCTGACCTCCCAACCTGGCTACCCTAGACACACACACACAGCAGGGCAGGGCAATCCAATTATACTGTGGAATGTATCTTGGGGCAGGATTGTGTCTTCTGCCCCCCCCCCCAAACAGTAGCTTAATGGCTGTCTCCAGAGGTGAGACAATAAAATGGGAAAGCGTTGATTATATCGTCCTGGGTGTGACTATAGGTAAGAAAAGTGATTGACGACCTGCAATTAGTGGAAGGGAAGAGTTATGAGGTCCCTGGTTAACTCTGATTAGAAAGGAGGAAGGGAGGGAAGATCAGCAGGGTGTGGGTGAGATTAACTCAGGGAACTCCTGGAAGACTTCTTTTGTCTTAAATCTTTGCACATCTTCAGGATGTGGGGCTGATAGTCAGTCTTGCCTCATGACTCACATTCCAGTATTTTTCTGTCTCCAGCCGGAGTCAGGGACTGTTCTGCTTAGCCAGGCAGAGTGTCTGGTGCTTGAAGAACATGAGGGGGGAAGGCTTATGATATTACTATATTCAGGGCTTTTTTTCTGGGAAAAGAGGTGATGGAACTCAGGACCGCACAATAACATCACTTCGGGTCAGCTGGAACAAGGGGGGAGTTTTTTAAAGTTTAAACCACCCTCGGCAAAAATGGTCACGTGGCCAGTGGCCCCGCCCCTGATCTCCAGACAGAGGGGAGTTTAGATCACCCTCCACGCCAGTGGCGCAGAGGGCAATCTAAACTCCCCTCTGTCAGGGGATCAGGGGGCGGGGCAACTGGCCATGTGACCATTTTCAAGAGGTGCTGGAACTCCGTTCCACCGTGTTCCAGCTGAAAAAAAGCCCTGACTATATTCATCAATTGTCCTTTAGTGTGAAGGAGTGTTTGACCGCTAACAGAGGAGCAGTCCAAGTCAGCCCTCTCCGCAGATTCTTCTGAGCCATCATCATTGGCGGAACTGGAAATTTTTTGTTTATTTGCTCTTTGCAGCAACTGCCCAGCATGCATGGCACTTTCTTCACAAAGATCTTTAACTTTTCTCTGTGGGCTGCTGTGGAAAGGTGAAAGTAAGAAAAATCTGCCATTGACCCTGCGTCATATTCAGCCCAGTGGAAGAAAACTGGTTGAATCCAACCACCTTTTCCACTGTGCTGGGAGTTATGAGACCTGCATTGACAGACGTCCTGTGAGATGGGGCTGTAGTGAGGGGAAGGGGGGGGACTGAGCGAAATTGATTTGGAAAACTGGCTGGATCTAACCCAATGACCTTAAATTTTAGTAATCCAGATTATGTTGCTCTATATGGTGGCAGGCGGTTTTTCTGAAGTTTTGTGAGTGTTGCTTTTTTTTGGTACCTTTTTGAGAAAATGTATACTTACTTGCTTATGTGAGTAGTGTCCTTGCAAGTGAATTCTGGCTTCTGATAAATTGTATGCTGTGTGTTTATGACCTCCTTCTTATTAGACTGGCTGTATGCTGCTGTTCCAAACCCTGACAGTCTCCTAGTGGCCTACTGTGAGGAGCTCACTCAACTCATCAAGGTCTGCTCTTTCGCTTGGCCACTTCTGCTATTGGCGGCATGGTTAGGAATGTTCCGTTTAGACGGGGATTTTAGTTAGGAAAGCAGGCATGGCTGTTCTGGTAATTAAGAATGAATTACTTTGGAAAGCTTTAAATACTGAGAGATCTTTCTAATTGGACTTGGAGCCAGCGCTGAGAGATGAAAAGGAACATATGACTTTGAAATAAAGTAGGAAGCTGTTTGACAAGAGGGAGTTTTTGTATTCCTTTTGACGGCTTCCTTCGAAAGAGGTGTAATTTGGCTGCCATATTGAGTGTGTGAGAGGAATTTCTCTGAAGCCAGTGACTCTAAGATATTTTTGGCTTCACCAACAGCACATTGGCTTGGCTCATTTACTGGAGATAACTAGACTGTGTTAGTACTTCATTATTTCTTTTATGGTTGTAGCCTTAGACTGCAAATGTGTTGCATAGAGACAAAATCAATTTGTTAGGCACTTTCGATCGTCAGGGAGGGAAAGCTGTTGGTATTAACAAATAAATGTGTCTGTAAATTGGGAAAAAATAAACAGGAGTCTTGTGGGTCCTTCAAGATTAATACAATTCGATTCCACCCTAAGGTTTTTGGATTTTTCTGGACTAGAGCCCATTTTAGATGCAGTGAAGAAGTATATCACCATTGCATTTGAAGAAGTGGGCTACAGTTCACAAAAGTTTATGATGGAATAAAGTTTTGTTAATCATTAAGGTGCTGTTAAAGGCCTGTTTATTTTTGCTGCAGCTAACACAAGGACCCCTGAGCTATTGACAGTACCTTGTTTATTGCACAGATACCAATTTCTTCTATGTATTGTTGCTTTGAATGCCATTTTGGCACCTTAGTTTTACTGGAATGATTTTTTTTAAAAAAATTTTATTAGGTGAGCATAATTTACAAATAACATTTATCTATTAAAACCTTAATATCTATATTCCCCCACCCTTTCCCTCCCCCCCTTTTCTGAGACTTCCAACAGCTTTCCAACCCAATAACAAAATCTATTACTTACTTATCTCTACATATCATTATATCATTTTACTTTACTATACTAAATAATATCCATTAGTTTCAAATCTAATTCTAATCTTAAACTAACCATAGTTAAAACTTCCCTTTATCAGATAAAGATTCATATCTCCTAATCTCCAAATTTAATAACTTTCCAGTTGCCACAGTTTTCCCTTTACGTCCCACTTCTTCTCTAAAAATTGTCTTAACCTCCCCCATTCGTTAAAAAATTCTTCTAAATTCTGATCTCTCAGCCGCCTTGTCATTTTATCCATTTCTGCCATGTACAGCCATTTTTGTATCCAATCTTCAATAGATGGTATTTCTTGCACCTTCCATTTCTGCGCATATAATATTCTTGCCGCTGTTGTCATATAAAATAATAATCTTCTATGTTGCATAGGAACATCTTCCATATTTATGTTCAGTAGCAATAGTTCTGGGTTCTTTGTTATCGATATCTGCAAAATTTCATTCATCACTTCTAAGATATCTCCCCAGTACTGTTTAGCCACCTCACAGGTCCACCACATATGATACAATGATCCTTCACGATTTTTACATTTTCAACATTTATCTGACATCTTAGCATTCCCATACGCTATTTTTTTAGGCGTCAAATACCATCTATATATCATTTTATAAACATTCTCCTTAATACTAGTGCAGGTTGAAATTTTTAATGTATTTTTCCACAGATACTCCCATGATTCCATTGTTATATCTCTCTGACAGTTGATAGCCCACTTCACCATCTGGACTTTAACAGATTCATCTTCTGTATACCACTTCAAGTTTTTCCGGAATGATTGAGAGATTCTTTGCTAATGTCCATAAATCTGGAAAATATAGTGATGATGCCTCAGGCGTGCTCTATGGGCTACTGATTGTTCCAATATATCTATATGTCATTTAAATTTTGTCTATATCATGAACTCAGCAAGGCCACCAGAGTGCACATGGAATAAAATTATTAGAATCACTACATTTCTATTCAAGATAGGTAGCCATGTTTGTCTGTAGCAGTAGAAAAGAGCAAGAGCCGAGCTGTGGCTCACGAAAGCTCATACCCTACCACAAATATTGTTAGTCTTATAGGTGCTACTGGATTCTTGCTCTTTTCTACTGCTTTTCTGTTGTCTTCTGTGCTTGGCAGTGCTTCTCCCTGCTGAGAATTGGTTAACCGAAGAAGCCATGGTTTCGACCTGGAACTGTTTGCATGCAAAACATCATGTTCTTTGCCACCAAGCTTCAGCTGCCCCCCACCCATCTGAACAATGATAGCCAACTTTTTCTTTAATGAGAGCTACTTCTGTGTAATGAAAAATATTTGGCACTATCCCACCCCCAACTCAACATGTTACTAAGGTCCCCCCCCTGTCCTTGAAACAGTACATGGACTAGGAAAGGTACCGGAAATAAAGGCATCAGCTAAGCAGTACAGAGAAAAATCCTGTGAAATAAGAGCTTTTTAAAAACTGAATGCCTCGGGTGAATCTTTTCATAATGGTTTCCTGGATTTTCTAGGGGATGCACAAGCTACTCTGCAGCATCCAAACTCACAAGCTAGCTGTTAGAGATCACCGGTGTAGAAAGGGTGCGTTGAAGGATGTGTTGACAATACAGCTAAGTATAAATATATGACATAAATAAATATTGTAGAATCAAACATTTTTGACAAGCTGAACATATCTAAAGAACAGTTGAAAACATTATATATATATATATATATATATATATATATATATATATATATATATATATAAAGAAATAAAACATCAACAGTTATAAAATACTCTGTTGACTTTAAAAACATGAACACAAGTAATGTTTGCTTCATGATTCAATATAAAATTTCAGTAAAAACAAGCAATTGGTTTGGGGGAACAAAATGCCAGAGCTAATGAGAGTGGAAGGAATTTTTAACAGAACATTCTGATATGGTCTTTGTACAGCATACGAGAACGTGATGCAGGCACATGTATTTAAATTTATCTTCCAGTGCAGTAAAATAATTCTTAACCTGTCTGACAAATCTTAAAGAATGTGCTATTTGTGACATTATTCCGTTATCATTGGGTGGCTTGAAGTTATCAGATACCTGTAATATGAAATCACACAGACTGCAAATAGATGTTTTAGTAGAAAATACTCCTCATTCCTCTTTCTCCTTTTTCCACAAGGGTAAACGCAGTATAGTTGAAATGCATAAATACTTCCCATATTTGAGCTCCAACACGGAGGTTTCATGAAGTCTAACAGAAGCCAAAGTTAATCCTAATAGCATAAAATAGTTCAGTTTATTCGAATGTGGTAGTATCTATCAATAGCACATTGCTGGAGTGGATCATGAGTAGGGTTGCCAATTGGCTATGCCGATTGGCTGTGCTTTTCAGTCCAGGATATATTTTTGGGCTGAGGTGGTGATTAGGCGGTGATTATTCTGCTTCTCTGTTTCCCTAGGAGGTTTTTTCAACAGCAGTGAGCGCTTTAAAAAAAAATCATTGTGCATTACTTCACCGTTTGGTTTCCCTGGAGATACATGTGTCACTTATTGCATAAGTGGGACTTCTATTTGGACAGTTCCCCCACCTTCAACCCAGTTCTGTTCTGCATGAGAATATACTATTGCTCTTGGGTGGGCTTTCAGAGCTACTTTTTAATGAATATTATTAAGAGTAGCTGCTTAATGTGATAATACACCCCCTCCCCCTTTAAGAACAAAGGATAAGAAACTGCTGGAGCATTAATAAATGCAACTCATGTTATTGTTGATGGGAAAGCAAGAGTAGCCACTAAAACTAAATAAGAAATGCCTCCACAAAGAAAAAATAAATTGTTTATAGACGATTGCTCTCCCCCCTTTCCTTTTGAACTCATAGTATAGCTATCAGTCAAATTAAAATCAGCAGGAGATAGTTTCTGTGTATCATAATATGTAAACCTTTTAGAGCAGATGCATCATTGCAGGCTGGCATGAGTAGAATGAATACACAGTTGTACCTACAACTGAGATCGAGTAGCTTTGAGGTTTCATGAAAATCCTTACATAAATTGGGCTACTGTTGGGGTGGGGGGGAGGGTGGAATCTTGTATTAGTAATATTGACACATGCTACAAATATTGCCCAGCAGGCATAGGGTGAGTAATCAAGGTACCCTGACAGTGTGAGAGCCTCTCTAAAGCCAGGAGAAGCTCAAGGCCACGTGGAGGGAGTGACACCATGATTCTTTCCCACATAACAGTTAGGGAAACTAGGGCATCTCTGCCATGGCAGGGAGTGGCACTGTGGGCTCTTTCCCGTGCTCTGGAGCTTTTTGTACTTTCCAGCAGTGTAGTGAGGAATTGCTTCCCCTACAAAATAAAACCCTGCTCCTGAAGGTGTTATTTTGTGCTTAATGACAAATTGTTCTAAAGACTTATGTGAAGTATTATGATTGCCTCTAAAGAACTGACCTTGGAGTGTGTAAGAATGTGGCTTGTGGAGGGAAAGAAACTCAGAGAGATGATAGATTTTTCAGAAAAGAAAAGGCTGACATGGTACCAGTGCACCCTTATTTATGGTGAGGTTGGTCTCTGTTATTCTTTGCACTTTGCCACAAACTATAAAAAGGTAAAAGCTGTGAGTGTCATTTAATTCAATCATGTCTTTGGAGTGTCTTCCAGTTGGTGAACTACCGTTGTACCAGATCGGGTTTTTTTATGATGTGAAACTTGACTCTACATTACAATGGGTCAGCTCTGAATGTTGTTCTTAATACATTGGAAGGGAAATCATGGGGAAGGAAATCCAATTTCACCAGCTACAGTTCCACCCCCCAGGTCTAGTTGCTGTTGCTAGTTTTTCTGTGCTATTTTTGGTTAGTGTGACAACTGAAAATGTCCAGAACAAGAAAAGGCAAAAAAAGTGATTGGGGAAATGGTGGGGGGGGGGGGGGAGGAATACCTTAATTGACTGAAAATGTTCCCCAAACTTTGGTGTTTTAATTTTTGTGACTTCTATGTGGATTGTCACAGGTAAGGGTGGGAGGAGAGGCGATTGTGACAGGTAAGGGTAGGCACAATTGGGATTATTCTGCACACCTTGGATTCCCTGGGTTTGCAGAGACTAAATGGTAACTGTGGCTTGAACCCCCTGCTTGGGTTTAACTGTCTGCACTGGGGTCAGCCCTTGGCTATTTGATATAATGATAAAAACTTTTTAAAAGAAACATTGCTTATCACTGATGTGTAATGAAACCGATTTTTGAGAGGGAAGATTTAATGTCACTTTCCAAGTTGCCTTTCCTCAGCAACAGTATTAATTTCTGCTTCATTAACCACAATGTGGCCTCTAAGGAACAGTATTTTACCAATAGCACAAAACTATGAATTTATTGAAATAAAACCCATACCAGCGGAACTCTTTTCCTGGTGACAGAAGGTGAAGGATATCTAAATGACTATATGCATATGTCTGCTCCCCTGGATATTTTTGGAAAGATACCACTGGGAAGGAGAGCAGACACCAAAATTGGGCATGAAATCAAACCAAAAAAAGAAAAACGGGAACTTCAGCCTGGTGACTGAAGGAGAGTCAGATGCATTGCCTGATGTGGTACAACAAAATGTTTCCCCTGGTTTCAGTTCACTTCTCAAAGTATGCCATGAAAAATGTGTGGAAGCTGCTTCTTGAAACAAGACGACTTTTGCCCTCAAGGAAGGTTTGAGAACATTAAGCCCTGTTGGATCAGACCAAAGACCCGTCTAGTCAAGCATCCTTTTCCCCACAGTGGCTGTCCAGATACCTCTGGAAAGCTAACGAACAGAGCACGGGGCCCTGGCTTTTCCCTGCTGCTGCTCCCCAAGCGACTGAGACGTGCCTCTGGACGCAGAGGTCCTGTGCAACCCATCCCCTCGTTGTTTCTTTTAATGACTTTTTATTTTAATGATTTCTGTGCTGTGCCTTTGGTAAGTTCAGGGTGGCCATTCCAAGAAGTGTGTGTGGTATAGTAGTAGCAGCTGCAGCTGAAGATAGCATTCTCCGGACTTCCGGTTTGGGATTTATGGAGGTCTGAAGCAGCTCCATTTGCGGAGCTGACCGGACTGCCGTTTTAAGCGGCCGGCGGGGGGAAAATAGCCCGCGGCCGACTGCTCTCAGGCGGAGAGCAGGCAAAGAACGCTCAAGACCCTAGGGTGTGTTAGATCTCGGACGAGGGGGGGCTCTGCGCAACGGGTCCCCTCCCGATCCTTGAGGTCCCACCCTGCGACAGGTCGGCTACAATCTCTGCGGCAGTTCTGGGGCCAATTCGGCTGGCATAAGACCTACATACCCAATCTTCGATTGGGGGAAGAAGTGGAGAGGAGAAGTTAAAATCGAAACAGCGATTACATCCCGAGAAAAGTGAATGAGAAGGTAAAGATCACTATCTTCTGATACGGGACAGATTGATAAAAGCAGAGAGGAATAAAAGTAGATTTTCAAACTGCAACAGGCTAATGAAAAGGAGGGGAAGACTCGGCAAGAGTTGTATTTGAAAAGAGACTAAGTTTAAAGAAGTTATTAAAGAAATTGGACTATTGTTTTGAATACTTGCGGTTATGGAGCTGTGAGAAAAAGATACCATCGCGAGACCTACTGTGGGAAGTCGGGAGACAGGAAGTGCGTAATAACAATAGAGTTGCTGGAGAGAAGCGGCCCTTGCTGGAGGGCAGGAAGAAGGGAATCGCCATCTTTGAAAGGGGAAGGGTCGCGGCTTCAGCGGAAAAGGAAGTAGGCCATTTTGGATTACAAAATCATAGAGAAACCATAGAGAAAAGACGCTCGACATTTTGGACTCTTTAAAAATTAATTTATGCAAGAAGACCGGGACATTTGAAACAAAAAGACATTAAATCTTACGCCACGGAGTTAAGGAAGAGAGCGGACTCGTGGGAGCGAGCTAAAGCAAGCCCCACAATGTCGAAAAAAGAGTGGCAATCGGCAATAGAAAACCTGGACAAAAAACTTTTAGAAGTGATTAAAGAATGTATTGTCGAAGGCTTTCACGGCCGGAGAACGTTGGTTGTTGTGGGTTTTCCGGGCTGTATTGCCGTGGTCTTGACATTGTAGTTCCTGACGTTTCGCCAGCAGCTGTGGCTGGCATCTTCAGAGGTGTAGCACCAAAAGACAGAGATCTCTCAGTGTCACAGTGTGGAAAAGAGAAGAGATGTAGGTCATTTGTATCTACTCAGGAGGGGTGGGGTTGAGCTGAGTCATCCTGTAAGAGTTTCCCAGGGTGTGGAATGCTAATGGCGGGAGGCTTCACTGTATCCTGAGGAGGTTCTTTTGCATATGGATTGGTACTTGATGTGCTAATCTTCTCTGCAGGGCTATTGTCAAGGATAGAATGTTTTGTTAGCCTGGTGTTTTTCAGAACTGGCAACCATGCTCGGTTCATTCTTAAGGTTTCTTCTTTCCTGTTGAAGTTTTGCTTATGCTTGTGAATTTCAATGGCTTCCCTGTGCAGTCTGACAAAGTAGTTGGAAGTGTTGTCCAGTATTTTGGTGTCCTGGAATAAGATACTGTGCCCTGTTTGAGTTAGGCTATGTTCAGCCACTGCTGATTTTTCAGGCTGTCCAAGTCTGCAGTGTCTTTCATGTTCTTTTATTCTTGTCTGGATGCTACGCTTTGTGGTCCCGATGTAAACTTGTCCACAGCTGCAGGGTATACGGTATACTCCTGCAGAGGTGAGGGGGTCTCTACTGTCTTTTGCTGATCGTAGCATCTGTTGTATTTTTCGGGTGGGTCTGAATACTGCTTGAAGGTTATGCTTTTTCATAAGCTTTCCCATCTGATCAGTAATTCCTTTGATATATGGCAAAAACACTTTTCCTGTGGGAGACTGTTTTTCTTTGGTTGTTTGATTCATCCTGGGTTTGATTGCTCTTCGGATTTCATTTCTGGAGTAGCCATTTGCCTGAAGTGCGTGGTTTAGATGATTCATTTCCTCATTGAGAAAGTGCGGCTCACATATCCGTCTTGCACAATCCACTAATGTTTTCATTATGCCTCTTTTCTGTCGGAGATGGTGATTGGAGTTTTTGTGTAGGTACCGATCAGTGTGAGTTGGTTTCCTGTAGACCTTGTGACCTAACTGAAAGTTTGCTTTGCGGATGACCCAGGTATCCAGGAATGGGAGTTTTCCCTCGATTTCTTTCTCCATGGTGAATTGTATGTTCAGGTGGATGTTGTTAAGATGATTCAAAAACCCCATCAATTCTTCCTCCCCATGGCTCCAAATGAGCCATGAGTTAAAAAAGAGACCAGGGAAAAAGAAATTATATCAGGAAATTAAAATACTTCAAGAACAGTTAACAGCAATGAGTAATAAAGAATTGGAGTGGAACCTTAAAAGACTGAATCAGAAAGCGTTTGAAGGTGCAAATAAACCTGGGAAGTATCTGGCATGGCAATTGAAGAAGAGAAGGGAAAAGAAAATAATAAATAAAATTTGTGAAGACAATAAAACGTATTTGGAACAGACTACCATTAGTAGAGCCTTTTACAAATTCTATACTAAGCTGTACAATAAGAAAGAGGTAAATAAAGAATCAATAGCGTCATATTTGGAGAAAATGAAACTTCCAGTAATCTCGGAAGTTTGGAGAAATAAATTGAACAGTGAAGTAACGGATGAGGAATTAAGTAAGGTAATACAATCTGCAAATCTAGGAAAGGCGCCAGGGCCAGATGGACTTACGGCTAAATTTTATAAGACAATGGCCAATGAACTGGCACCATTCCTAAAAGAGGTGATCAATGGAGTTTTAAGGGATCAAAGGATTCCAGATACCTGGAGTGAAGTGAATATATCATTGATCCCCAAAGAGGGCCAAGACTTGACTAATGTGAAAAACTATAGACCTATATCGTTACTTAATAACGACTATAAAATCTTTGCGAAGATACTGGCGGAGAGACTGAAGGGGTGGCTTTCGGAAGTTATCGAGGAGGAACAAGCAGGCTTTTTGCCAGACAGACAAATCAGAGACAATTTAAGGACAGTGATTAATGCTATTGAATATTATGATAAGCGTTGTGATAAAGAGGTTGGTTTCTTCTTTGTTGATGCTGAAAAGGTGTTTGACAATTTAAACTGGGACTTTATGTTTGCCACTATGGAAAAGCTACAATTGGGAGAAAGATTCATTAGAGCAATTAAGGAAATTTACAGAGACCAGACTGCAGCAATTGTGGTGAATGATGAAGCGACTAAGAAATTGACTATAAGTAAAGGAACAAGACAAGTTTGCCCGTTGTCTCCACTGTTGTTCATTTTGGTATTGGAGATCCTGATGATACAAATACGACAAGATGAAGAAATCCGAGGAATAAAAATAAAGGACTATTCATACAAGGTCAGAGCATTTGCGGATGATATAATGTTAATTGTAGAGGACCCATTGGAGAACATGCCAAAAGTGATAGATAAGATTAAGGAGTTTGGAGATTTGGCAGGTTTTTATATTAATAAAAAGAAGTCAAAGATATTATGTAAAAACATGACTAAGCAGAAACAACAATTGTTAATGGAAATAACGGATTGTGAAGTAACAAGCAAGGTGAAATATTTGGGAATCGAACTGACTGCTAAGAATATAGACTTATTTAAAAATAACTACGAAAAATTATGGACTCAGATAGAGAGAGATTTGATTAAATGGAACAGGCTGAATTTGTCATGGTTGGGAAGGATTGCAGCAGTTAAGATGAATGTGTTACCAAGAGTAATGTTTTTGCTACAGACAATACCAATCATCAGAGACTCTAAGCAATTCGAAAAATGGCAGAGGAAAATATCAGATTTTGTATGGGCAGGCAAGAAGCCTCGAGTGAAAATGAAAGTTCTACAAGACGCAAAAGAAAGAGGCGGAATGCAACTGCCCAATCTAAGACTTTACCATGACGCAATCTGCCTAGTGTGGATGAAAGAGTGGATGACGTTAAAGAACAAGAAATTACTAGCCCTAGAGGGATACAAAAAAATATTCGGATGGCACACATACCTATGGCATGATAAAGTAAAGGTGAACTCGATGTTCCTGCATCATTATATACGGAGAAGTTTATATACAATCTGGAAGAAGTACAGAATCTATTTACAAGAAGGAACCCCTTTGTGGGTAGTTCCATATGAGGTGATAGATCCGAGAGCTGTTGATAATGAGCAACTATGTTTAACTTATAAAGAAATAACTAGAATTGAAGCATCTAAACTCAGAATAAGGACTCAGGAGGAACTACTACCTTATTACGATTGGTTCCAGTATAGACAGATTAGAGATTTATATAACTCGGACTCTGTAAAGGGAAGTATACGAACAGAGAATTCGGAACTAGAGCAGACCCTTTTTAAAGAGGACAAGAAAAGAATATCCAAGGTATACCAAGTACTGTTGAAATGGTATACTGAGGATGAGATAGTCAAAGCACAAATGGTGAAATGGGCTATAAACTTCAACAAAGAAATAACAATGGAGGCATGGGAATACTTGTGAAAGACTACAATGAAGACAACGACATGCACTAGCATTAAAGAGAACATTTACAAAATGATCTATCGTTGGTACATGACACCAAAGAAGATTGCGCTAGGGAATTTGAACACTTCTAATAAATGCTGGAAATGCAGGAAGCACGAGGGCTCCCTCTACCATATGTGGTGGACGTGTGAGGTAGCTAGGCAGTACTGGGGGGAAATAATAAGAGAAATGAGTGAGATTTTACAATTTCAAGTAAATAAGAACCCAGAACTCCTGCTACTAAACTTGGGAATGGAGGGAATTCCAGCCCATCATAGGACGTTGATATTTTACATGACGGCAGCAGCTAGACTTTTGTACGCGCAAAAATGGAAAGTACAAGAAGTGCCAACTATTGAAGATTGGATTTACAAATTGCTGTATATGGCAGAAATGGATAAGATGACAAGAAAACTGAGAAATCTGGACTCAGGACAGTTTAACACAGACTGGGAGAAGCTGAAACAATATTTGGAGAAGAAATGGGAGGTGGGAGGAGAACTGTGGCAGTTTGAGAACTATTGAAGTACAATAAAATGTAGAGGGGGGTGACTTTACCGGGGGGGAGAAGAGGTAAAAGTGAATCTCTAAGCAGCTATGTTATTAGATTGATATATATAGAATAATAAATAGAATATTGATAGAAAATAACTAATCATAAGTGTTAACTATAAGGATTGATTAACTAATAATATTTTCTTTCTGATTCTGTATAATGTACCAAACTGAATATGTTCATCTGAAGGTATATATGAGTCAAATTGATTGATATCATATATAGATTTATGATTGAAGGGGAATAGAAATATTAATGTAAACAAATATAACCAAAATAGAGAGAAGAAGATAGAATGAATAACATATAGAGTATAAGTTAAACTGGCTGGTTTATATGAATGTATGGTTTACATAGTTTATGATATATAGAAATATTTGAAAATGGAATTATGAAAAAGGGGATAAATTGTTTATCCATTATGGAAAAAAGGGACTCATAGTTAGGGTACAGAGCATTAAAAATAGTTAAAGAAGTATTGCTTAGAATAAAGGGAGAATATATATTTGTTAGATAGAGGAATATATAAAGAGTAAGGGAAAAGGGATAAAGGGTTGGAAAACTGTTGGAAGTCAACAAAAAGGGGGGGAAGGGAGGGGGTTAGAAAGTGGGAAATGGGAAAATTGATTGTAATGTATAAACATTTGATTCTAACCCAATAAAAATTTTTTCAAAAAAAAAAAGAAGAAGATAGCATTCTCCAAGAACAAAACCTCTTAGCCGATACCCTTAACAATATTTATAAACATGCACAAAAGCCAGTAACTAATAATATCAAGATTATAGTTTAACCTATTGTTTCCAAGGCTGAGCTCCTTCAGCCAACCTTTCTGAGACTAAAATGAGATTCTGCGTGGTGCACGGTTGTGAATCCATCCTGTTGCCTATTTGTAACTGACGACTGCATAAAACAGCAACACATGTTTGTAGTTCTTATAAAAGTGCTTATGTTGAGCAAAAACTAATTAGTAGGTTCAAAATTTGAAGAATAGCAGTATATATTGTACAGATGTGCAAGGAAGTGGGAGTTTGGAATTATCGTGATCTCTGTGTTTCATTGAAGAGAGTGCATATGTACTAAAGCTATTTTGACTGCCAGCTTTTCTTCTTCCTCCAGTCTTCACTAAAATAAGCAATGAATAAATGCGTGCTGAAAACAGGTACAACTTCTCTTTGGCTAATATTTCTAGACCAGGCTTCTGCCTGAAGCAAATTTTTACAGCTTTGCTTCAGCCCTCTGTGTTTATAGCAGAGTTTCTGGCATACAGTTACTGTAGCAACCTCATAGAGGTTGGGGGGGAAATATCCATTGTGACTGGCCTGAAGTGTCGAGATCATGAGCAGATCACATAGAAACACTTGGGAGTTTCTGCAATGCGATTCAAACTGTGCAGGGTATAATTATTTTTAAAAGTAAGGGAATACTGCTGTGTGATGCAGTCCAGGCTGTTGGACACTCTGGGATCAATGTTTGACCTGGCCATTTAGTAATGAAAAGATAGTGGTAGATGCAATGACTATTCATTGGAAAGTTTTTTTGACAGTTCTGTATGACAGTTCTCTATAAACTGAAAAATACACTGAACTTTTTTTACCAGGGTAGATTCAAAACCAAAGGAATCATGTTGCTTTCTCTGTCCTGGTTTCACATCAGTGTGAAGTCCTTATATTTGCAGATCTGTTGTCATCACCTCTTACCATCTTTCATATGCTCTGTGCAAATGGCTCTTGTGTGTTTTATTTATTCAATTTTTATACCACTTCTCTTAAGTTAAGATCTCAAAGCTGTTCGCAACAATTACAAAGGTTAAAACAATAACAAAAATATAATATTCAATAAAATCACAATAAAACAGCCGAATACAATAATTCAAAAACACTCTAGTCCCAATCCCAGCCCATAAAACCCCGTGAATTACATAAAAATTGCTGGTAGATAAAAATGCACACTCTGCCTTACCAAAGAATATTAGGTAGCAAATTGCCTCCTTATTCATCTCTTCTTCTTCTGGTCTTCCATGTGGCATATATTGCAAGAACAGTCACCTCTTAAAGCTCTCCACCTCTCCTTTAAGTGCCCAGTGAAACGACCTCTGGCCACTTTCTTGCTTGCTTGCTTGCACTGAGATGCAAGGTGGATTACACAATGTAAGTCAATACAATCAATTGTTCAGATGTCTAATAAACAATGCAGTAATAGGGTATGCATTGCAGAGATTTGAACACAAGCAGAAATCTTACTGCTGGAGATGCATGTTTCCTGGGCAGACGTGAAAAAGACAGTCATAGAATCACCCTGCCCCCCCCCACTGTGTGTTTACCAGCCCATCCCCCCTGCACAAACCATTTTGGAAGTATGTGTGGACACATGTAAAATGTGAGTTCAGTAGGGTTTCTTCCCATTCAACGTGTATTTATTGTATTATCAGCCTCTGAGTGGCTCTACAGTGAAGAAATACCGAGATGCTAGATAGAAGCCCATGAAAACATGCAGAATACTTGCAGTACTGTTACTGGAATTTGTCTCCTTGTAAGTTGGGGAAATCAGCAACAAGGAGAAGGCTATGTGAGAGGGGAAACAAACGAGATCTTCCACCAATTTTTATGGAGGCCCCTCCCCAAGGAAACTGACAAGAGATGAGTGTTCTTCAAAATAAAGAGTAGTTTTTATTTAAAGCGGAAAAACTCACGCACACACACACACACACGAGACAAATAAATGGTTTGCACAAGCACACGAGATTCGTAGGAAATTAGCCAGAGGTTGGCGTAACATGTGGGATTTGAGAAATAGTTACCTGTCAGAGGAGTAGACTAGTCTGCGGTGGAAGAGGGCTTCGAACGTCCAGTGTTGTCGGCCAGGGAGGAAGGCTCAGAGAGATCTGAGGGAGCAGTGCTAAGATTCAAGTAGGCACCCACCACACAGTTTGTTCTATCTGGGACAGAGCCAGGGTTTTTATAGGGTTGAAGGGACCCTAGGGCTGGAGAGTTACTTCAGCTGGTAAGACAAAAACCTTAATGGTTGTCTCCTGAAGTGGGCAAAAGATTTGAGTTCCTTTATTGGTGCTGTCGGGGTGTGACAAAAGATTTAGATTGGTTGCTCCTCGTATCTAGAAAGCTGTCCACCATCCTGTTTTAAATGTGTATTAATACACTGTTTTAATGTAGATGAATTTTTTATTGTATTTTAATATGTTGTTATCCGCCCTGAGCCCACTCGTGGGGAAGGCGAAATAGAAATTTGAAATAAATAAATAAATATCTTACAAAGAAACTGTAGTTAATTAAATGTTCCCGGAGCTGGTTGATGAATTTAGAGTTTTGACTAAATGTTCCCAGGAAGAGTTTTAAACTTATCAGCTACTTGATGGCCCTGGATTTCAGGACATAATCTAATCAATGGAAAGAGAGGAGATTGGAATGTCCCAGGAGAGATGATTCACAAGGACGTTTCTTGTCAAAAATAGCACATCCACAGTTTGGGAGGGCAGGAACTAATCATGTGTAGTCACTGGGCATGTACTCGCATTCCATTCATGTTTCACTCTCCCGGGCAGGAGCCGGCAATGCTTTGTTCAGCTGGGTGGCTTGCTAATACAGTTTGAAACACATTAGATTTAGAGGCTTATGGTTTCATATCGTAAGTAGCTAATAAAATGGTGGAGGCCAGACGGACTGCTTACAGTACAACTCAGCCCTGTGCAAATTTACTTGAAAGTAATTTCCACTCTGGTCAAGGAAACTTACTTCCAAGTAAGTGTGCCGTGAATTGCAGCCTTAATCTAAATTCAGCCTTGTATTGCTGCACTTTTTTTCTACAACCAGCACCACTAGATTTGTTAGTCCCTTTGGGCTGACAGTTTTATCTGTAAGCAATTTTACCTTCTGTGACATCATAACAGTTCAGCCAGTGGCTTACTTGAGAGAAGGAGAACATCTTTTCAGAAAACTGGGCATCTGGTTAATCAGACTCCAGGTAACAGTGAATACCACTGTTGTCTGGATACCTAACTTGGGACAGTTTTTAGGCTGATAGATTGTGTTTACCTGTGCTTTGTTCTTGTCCCTCCCTCAAAACAATTCCGATTGTTTTAGTGTGGCAAATTTTGCAGATCTGTGTTTCTGCAAATCATCACGTTCTCTTAATCTGCTTCGACAGAGATAAATATATACATTTTCATGTGATCACAATAAATGTATTCTACAAATTCCTGGGTTTTCTCTAGCTACAAAGAACTGTTTGTAAATATCAATTAAGGAATATAAAAATTATCTTTTTAGGCTTCACTTTATAGTTTCCCCTCGACCTGAAGTGAGGTGTGTAACATCAAAATATAGGCCCTTCATCAGTTGTGGAGCTTCACCCATTGAACTTGAAATCATTTGCCTAGTATTAAACCCACTAAAACTTTAGCATCAAGCCAAAACTTTTTAAAAAATCTTCCTGTGTTTTTGACCCCTTTTTGGATGCTGCCATTCTTTCCCTTCTAATATATACTGTCATTTATGTCTCTGAAGTTCTTGCTGCTGGTGTTTGATAGATTTTTAATGCTAGATCTTACTGGTTTAGTGTTCCTGCGTTTTTTCACAGTAGTGATATAAAATGCAATCTTAAAAAGGTTGGTGGGTTGCTTACCTTTGGCAGATACTGATTAATGAAAATATACAAACTACTCTGAGCTGGGAGTTCATACAAATTCTTTGCAAGGTGGGACCTTTTCTATCATGACAAGCGCTTTGTGGAAGAGCCTTTGTTCCATGACTTAAAAGGGCTTGGATGGAATATGGGATGAGATATTTGTAACTTAATTACTTTAAAAGAGCATAAATTGATCTCTGAAACTGGATATAGGATAGACAACAGGGATCTATGAGAAACTCACCGGAAAATTCCTTCCGTGGCCTCTGCTTTATCCTCTGGCTTCTGATACCTGCCTCTGGAATAGGGGTAGACAACTGTTTTGGCTTGTGGGCAGTACTCCTCCCTGCCTCATTCGCTAGTATAGTTGGTGCACAAGCAAAAAACAATGAGGTGGGGAGCAGATGAAGGTTGTACTTGTCTGGGCACACTGGAAATAATCTGAGCCTTACTGGTGCTGGCAGTGCCTCAGTGGCTTGCCCTGGTCCTTTGAGCAGAGAACCCGCTGTCAGGTCTGTTGCCCACTGTCCTCCATGTTGTTATTCCGTGTATGATATGTTGCAATAGCCTCTTGCACCTGCTCCCTGTTGCTTTCCAGATCCCGAGATGAGTGAGCCCTTATCTCGGATGGCTCGCCGCAGCGGCCTTGGGACAGCTCCTTCCATCCCGCTACTGATTGTGTTCGGCCAGGAGGGCCGGTGGGGGGGGGCATGTGAAAGTGTTGATATAATGTAACCTATGCTCACTGCGTCATTCTTAACAAGAGACCTGTGTACAGCCAGACGCCTTTAATTGCTTCTGTGTAACCTATGGACAGATGTACCAAGAAGCCTGTAATATCTCAGTAAAGACCTATTTACTCAAGAGAGCTTGGATTTCTTGCTGCAAGGGTTGGGAGTCACCTCCAACATATCCTGTCTTCCATAGACTGACACCCGCCTGTGTGCTCGGAAGACTGGTCTGTCATGTATGCTTGGAGGGTGTCTAGCACTGTGCCTTCCATCTGGGTTTCTTTTAGCTTGACAGATGAAAATGCTTAACAAAACGCCTTGAATTTTAGAGTGTGAGCCATCTCTGTTATGATGCGTATTACAGCTTTGAATAAAATCGTTGTCAGCGGAAGAGCTATGACTTTACATTTCAGGGGGGAAAACTTGCACCTTTGCTTTGTACTTGCCTTTCTGATCCTGACCAAGAGGCCCTTCAAACAGTGTTCTCTTACAGATGAAAAATTGTGGTTTGGTTTGGGGTTTTCATATTCCTGCAAGTAGTAGAGTGGTTAGCGTGATTTCTGAATGCGTCTTATGGAAACCTAACATATCGAAACGGTGATACAGCATTTACGTCGCCTACTTTAATGGCTGTCCTTGGGCAGACAATCAAAATCCTTATCACCACAATGGTTTTTATTAAGTATATTTACATTCTAACAATCTTTTTCTCCACCTATGATTACTGCTGCCTCCTGGGTTTTGCCAGCATTTATTATTGGGAACATATTTTAAAGCTGAAAGGAACAATTGGATATTCAGATCTGAAAATAACTATACTTTTATTTAGAGCTATGTACAGCATTCTCAGTTGTAATTGTTTATTTTAGACAAAGACATGTATTGGAGACATGTTAAAAATGGTTTACAGGGGTATGAATGGAACCTCAATTATTGCTTGGTGTTGCCTGGAACCCTCTCTCCAGAGTCTGGACATGGACTTTATGTATGAACGGGGCTTAACTTGGTACCGAGGCCAATATGATATATGAAGAGGGGAACGTCATGGGACTGGCAGGGCAACTCCCTGATCAGCACCCACAGGCCACCCTCTCTGCAAACACTCTGGAGTGGCCACACTGTACCCAGATAAATAGGTCTGCTTGCCAAGATGCCAGCCCCTGCTGAGATCCCTACAGGAACCAGGACTAGCAGTGAGAGACAACTATTTTTCCTGTGGATGCAATAGCCAGCCAGTGCTGCTATCATGAACTGTTTGCATGTTGCACATTTGATGCGCAGATACCCGAAGCAAAGACCGGGAAACGAGGCGCCTCAGACTCTGGGAATCCCACATCAAAACGATCGCCTCCAACTATCAAAACAATGGATCACAATAAAATGCAGATGGCGCCCTGTTTGCACCTTTTCTTCTCCGTGGAAGTGTCACCAAGTACCATCAATAAACTCAATCGCTTCCTTCCCGCTCTTTCCCCCTCCCTCCTGTTCTCCCAAGGTGTCACAAAGAAAAAACATTAGACTTCAAATTATCCATCCCAAATATCTTGTGTCCTGTTAAAGTGACACATCAATTGCTTTTATTAAATTTCCTGAGAACCATCAACGGGATATGGATCATTCCACTGACCATTCCCCAGGACACAGATTTGGCTATTTAAGGGAGAAGCCAGTGCTCACTGCGTTCGCCATTTCCCCCATCCCAACTAACGTAGTGCAGGCATTACGTTAGACCTCTCACTCCTTGCTACCAAATCTCTGCTTCTCGCCGGAAAGGTGCATATCGCCCATCAACGATACTCCTGCTAATGTGACCATCTCTATACCTTCCCACCTTTTATTTTCTAGACTTGTAATGAATGCGTGTGTGTTTCTTGCACTCTGTATATTATTAAGTAAAAGCTTTGATTCATTGAAGTATTAGTCTCCTCTCTTATTGAGCAGAATCCAGGATTTCTGACCTTGGTATACACAGGTCCTGATCCCTTAATAATAGCCTGCTGCTTATTAATTCTCCATTCTTGAGGCAGTTTGGCTAACATAGGGTTGCCATTATTTCTGGAAACAATCTGAGCCAGGATGTTCCTATTTCCTTCTTTTTTGGCACTGCAGCTCCCACAATCATCCTGGTGTCTGGCTTTCAAATGCTAAGGTTTATTTTCCCATAAGGTATGCCTGCCATAAGTGGAGAATCTTAGGTTCCACTGCTCATCCTATGGGATGGTGATAGTTTTTGGATATAATGTGGGCCAGGGTGCTCTCCTTCCTTTCATCCTGAAAGTGGTGGCCAATTTGAGACTCCTAGCTTCATTTTCTGATGAATTATGTCTGCTACAAGTAGATGGATGGACATGCAGATCCTTTTATTGGTTTATTTCAGGACCCGTTTGGGTTGAAAGGCATGTAAAAGTTAAGCTATCTTGAGAGGGGTAGGATAATAAATTCACTGGGTATAAAACTCAAATGCAACCATACTTACAAGGAAAATTTATTGTATAACTGAATGGCAGTACTCTCTGTCTTATCTTTTTCAACCCATATTAACACAGTTAACACTTTAAGTTCCTTTTTATTGCAAGTTCTGTGCTACAGAGTATTTCCGCAGTCTGAATTTTAGACAACATGAAGTTTCTGCTCATCTTGTCCAAGATATATTTGTGGGAATTGTCTGGCACTAAATATCACAGCAATTGGGGGTGGGTTGCTCTTTGTCAGTTGTAATAGTTGGATGCTAATAATGAATATATTTTGGTGCATTTCTCCTGTATCACCAGCTAAGCTATTTTTGGTTAGCAAATTTACTTTGAATGAAGTTTTCTTATCCAAGAAGAATGTTGGAGATAAATGCAGCGAATAATAGAATTACCTCACTGTCTATTGAAGCACATAGCCTTAGTTTGTTTCATTGCCACTTAGAAATACTGCAGCAGCACAGTTAGCTCCATTTAACATGAAGGACGAATATTTGGGGGGAATAGCAAATCTTCTTGAACAATGTTAGCTAGTCAAACACACTTGCCTTTAACTTGCCCCCTTCAAATATTTCGTCAATGTAATGACTGAGCATGAAATAAAATGAATGCATTTTTAAATGGTTCTCTCTCTCTCTCTCTCTCTCTCTCTCTCTCTCTCTCTCTCTCTCTCTCTCTCTCCCTCCCTCCCTCCCTCCCTCCGACTCTTACTTACTTGGCCGAGCTGCCTGGATTCAGTGACCAGAGAGGCCAGGCAACTTTGTAATTGCATGCATGTATTTTATTACAGAAAAGATAACAAAGAAAATACATAGATTAAGCACATGTAGGGTTGCCATTCCCCCACTGGGGGCAAGGGATTCTCTGCTATCACCCTCCAGCCTCCACCCCTGCTTACCTGGCCAGTGTGGGGGGGGGACACACCTCCCGTGGGAGCGCCCCCAGGGTGGTACATAGTGCACACGAGGAGGGAGTACACGGTAAGTGCCGGGCCTCCAACCTCCTGCCCGGGGGGTAGGGGGATCTGGGAATCCTAAGCACATGTTCCTATGCCTACAGTTACAGTTGATCCAATTCATAATACAGCAGTTTTTATTTTGTACATGCAGAGAAATTTATATCTGTGGGGTGGGAAGGGGTAGACAGTTTAGGTCAGGGGGAAACAGGGGCAGGAAGAAAGGTTTGGATACCTTCTCAGCACTGATTCCTCAATTTTCAGGGATTCATCTTGTCCCCTCAGGCTGTTTATCTACATGAAACCACTGGGAGAGATCATCAGGGGATTTGGAGTGAGGTGCCACCCAGCTCTGTTTCTCCTTAACAGTTGTGTGGGTTTCTGGAAGTTCACAACCACTCAGTTGCACTTCCACTGCATTATTTGGGGCATATAACATTGGTACTCTTGGCCTAGGACACATTCTTACATGCATTATCTACTCTGTTTTGTAAAAACTAAGCTGGAAAATGATACAATGAAATTTACATATTGTCTGACTACTTTTTCCTCTTAAGGAAAATCTGCTTCCCAGATTCTAGCTGTAATATAGGAGATGCTTGGAAATCAGTACCTGCCCACAAAGAAAGAAAGAAAGAAAGAAAAAAAAAGAAACCCCCTCTTGTAGTGGATGGGCTAATATTGTAGATAAGGTTGCCAGGTTCTCTTACCCCCCCCCCCCCCAGTGGGAGGGGTGAACCCAGCACTTACCTTTAGGATGTCTTTGTGCATCTGCAAAGCACACACACGCTCCTGGCACAGTGCGATGACATCACTTCCAGGAGTGATGCCTTTGTGCAGGTCCTGGGAGTGCTCCAGGGCTTTGTGCAGGTCAATTTGGGCCCCCAGATGGACTGAATTGAACAGCATGAAGCCCTGGATCATTTTCCAGGCCTGCTCAATGACAGGAGTGATGTTGTTGCACTGCGCTGGAAGACCCGTTCCCGTACCTTTTCCTCTGCCAGCCAGGTGAATGGTGGTGAGGGGAGGAGGTTGGGAGCAGGGGATCCCCCGCCCCCACTGGGGGAAAGGCAACCCTAATCATAGACTAGTTTGCAGATACTTTCCACGCTACCAATAGTATTTTCATGAATATTATTAATTTTGAGGTGTTTCAGCATGATGAGAAGAAGAACAGAGTGACAAATATGATATAAAGAATAGAAATAGCAAACGTATGGGTGAGCCATTTAACCTTGCTGACCATTCCATCAAGCACCTCAGAGTTCTTTAAATAAATTTAGATGGTAAGCAAGCACATTTAGTTGTGCAAATCAAGGTCTCAGCAGGTGCTGTGGTTTTCCTTCATATTATAAATCAGATGGAATAAATTAAAGCAAAGTATATCAATTTAATATGAAGATGCAAACAAGTGCCCTTATGTGCTGTTTGTTCCATTTTATGAAGTGGACTGTAGCCTGTGAAAGTTCATGTACTTAAAATGTTTGCTGTTAAGGTGCTACAAACAGCAAATCTTTTGCTTTTAAAACAAATGGCATCTTAACTTGGCTCAGAACTAGAATATGATAAATTAATATAATATACTTTGCTAATTAACATTTTCCCCTACTCTCTCTCCCTTCCTCCACCCCAGATCCAGGTGGATTGGATTAATTGCCATTGGCATTTTGCTGATCTAATCAGCTAATTTTATTCTGCTATCTAGTATTTTTAATTGAGAAGTTTTCCATGTGATTTAGCTATAGTCCAACTAGCATTAAACTACTGGGCTGTTAAAATGGTTAATATTCCCCTTACTGTTCCTAGTTGGCTCTGCTGGTCTTGGGGTGGGGCAGCACGGTTGGAAAGACTCTTGATTCTACTGCCATGCCTTCTTCCTTGATCTTGGTAAAATCAGTTTAGCTTTCTGGAGACATGTAACAAGTCTTCAGCTTTAGCAGACGGACCAATTGCAAGTCAAACCTTGACAACTTTCTTAGTATTTCTTATTATTTTAAAGAAGTGTAACAGAACAGTTAGTTAAACTTGGCTCATTTTAAAGAAAAGATAAAATGGAATTCCCCAAAGAAGGCTTTAGTACTTCCATGAATCAACAGTGCCCTTTTCCTCTGACTGGTCATATAACCCGTAAGGACAAGGATCCAAATACAGCAGGGTTCACATATATAAAGGTTTTGTCTGTATCTTCAAGTTCCACAAACTAAAAGTACCTATAAAGGGAGGACAAATGGAATTCTTATATTTGTGCAGGTCAAATGTGTATTGCTGGGGCATTTTCAGGATAGGACCAAAATCTGGACAACAAGTTATATATTTGTATTGAAAGGAAGGATATTTGACAGTATCTATGTGTTCTTAACCTTTTTGAGTCTGTGGGGACCTTTGGTGTTCTGACACAGCATGGTGAGTGCAACCACAAAATGGCAACCACGGGAGGTGGAGCCAACTACAGAACACAGAGAGAGGAAGACCAAGTACAGAGGACAAGGAGAATAATTGATAAAAATTCATTGGGAGGAGGAGTTAGATAGAATAAAATGTATTGAGTGGTGGCAGCAAGCGCCTAAATAATTTTATTTTTAACTGCATAGCCAATTGGATCTTCAGTGGCCAATCAGAAGTCCTGCTGGGCAGCAGCTCCACCTGGCTACACCCGCTTTCTAAAAGGACTTGACTTCCAGGAATGGTGTCATCAGGTGCCATGGAATCTATAGGCACCATGTTGGGGTTGCCTGAGTGTGTGTGTTCGTCTAGTGATATATTGTGGATCAGTGGTTCTGCTTTTTTTGGACCCTGAATTGAACAAGAAGATCATTTTGTTTCTTGCCCCTTGCTCAATGTATGGTACAGGGACTAGATATGGCACAGGGATGAAAGCTCCGGCATGTCTGATAACTAATATTAGCAGTACAATTAGGGTTGCTGGCTACAGGTTGGAAAACTCTTGGAGATTTGGGGGTGGATCTGGAGGAGGATGGGGTTTTGAGAGGGGAGGGACCTCAGCAGGGTATAATGCCGTAGAAGCTACCCTTCAAAACAGCCATTTTCTTCATGGGAACTGATCTCTGTAGTACAGATCATTTGTAATTCCAGGAGATCTCCAAGATCCATCCTGGAGGTTAGCAGCAACTCTAAGCGCAATACTGCTTTGTATGGGAGTTACGTAAATATTTCATGTACCTTTTTGTCATTCGGACTTCTGAAGAAATTAGTGAAATTTAACAGGTATTCTGGGTAGTGATATAATAACACAAATGCAATGTTGTGTTTCCTGCTTTAGAAGAAATGTTACTACATCTAAAGTTGAATCGTTGACCTTTTTTGTGTAGACATTTTTGCAGACAATGATAAAATGGAGTCAAACACTGTTACTGAGTATCATCATAACTTAGCAATTTGTTCACAGGTTGGGTTGAAGAAAAAGGGAGCTTTTCCTGAGAACTGTTTGCGGTTTGAATGTGACAAATTTGTCACTGAAAAGTTGAATCAACTCCTTGAAAGGAACAAAGAATATAGACACAATAAATCTCTTGGTATCTAATTGTGCCTCTGATTCACTGCATTGAGCAGATTAATCTATTGTTTTGTATCTGTACTTTTGGAACAAAGATATGACAATGTACAATCTCTCAGGCACTCTTTCTCCATTCTTTTTGTTCTTCAGTGTTTCAGTTGTGACTTTTAACAGCTTCAGTAGATATAATTCTTAAACTGGTGCTGTGTCCCCTGCAAGTTAGTTCCTCGAATGATGATCAGCTAGCTGAACACAAGTTTTGTTTTTAACTTTTAGCTAATTTTATTCCAATCAGTTCTTGACCCTTTGCAATGAGGAGCAATTTTTTGTGTGGTTAGTGGTACTGCATACTAAAATTTGGCAACTAATATGACTGTGGTCTACCTAGGGTTGCCAGCCTCCAGGTAGTGGCTGGAGAGCTCCCGGAATTACAACTGGTCTCCAGGCCACAGAGATCAGTTCACCTGGAGAAAATGGCTACTTTGGAGGGTGGGCTCTATGGAATTATACCATGCCAAGGCCCTTTACCTCTCCAAACCCCACTTTCTCCAGGTTTCACCCCCCAGATTTCCAAGAATTTCCCAACTTGGAGCTGGCAACCCTATGTCTACCGAGTTCTAGTTCAAGGAATAAGCTATCATTTCTGCTGCAGTGATACCTGGCATTTGAAATGGAAACGTGGAAGCTAGCGAGCCCTGTGGCTGCTAATCATTCTACTTACATACATACTCATGGATTGGAGGGAAGGTGCTGGAAAGCAGTTGCATCCCAGTGCCAATGCCTTCCAAACATTGGCTAGTCCAAAAAGAGAGACATTTCCCAGAGGATTTTTAAAAGAGAAAATTCCTGCAGCAGTTGAGATTATTCTTTGTGTTGATTTTTGCAGGTTGGGCTCAACAGAATTGCCTTGCGTATGCATGTAGTTAATATGTTTTCTGTGGTCTACCAGCAGATGACTTCTTAAAAGGCGGGGGGAGGGGGCGCTATTCAAGAGTCTTGGTGGAGAGCTTGTGTTGGTAGGACTTGATTAGAAAAGAAAATCATAGCTGATGTTTTTCTGAACAGCTGGTATGTATTTTCATTTACAAGCACGCCATCAGCAATGGGTATGCTTTGTGAAACCACGTTCAAAATATAATGTGTGTAATTGAGAGTTTGTTGCTGGTACACATACTTTGGGAGCAGAATTCTCACCTGAGAGTCTGGTGTTCTGTTATGCTGTAATCCAAGCATATATGGCCAGAGTATTGATTTTGCCTGATGCTGACTGTCAGAAATTGAAGATGGGAGAGAAGAGGTCATCCATACGTTTGACTTTCAGAGAACATTTCTGAGAATGTTGGAAACCTTATTTACAGTGCAGTCCTATGGAGAGTTACTCCAGTCTAAGCCCATTGAAGTCAATGGGCTTAGACTGGAGTAATTCTGCATAGGACTGCATTGTTAGTACTTGTTAGCAAAGGTAATTCTTGTTTCTTGATTTGCCTAACTCCTGTGCCCAAAGTCGCATTGGGCAAGGCCTGGAGGAAAGAAGTGTTGGCTTGTTGACAAAAACCATCTTGCTGCCAAATCATTGTGACCTAATACAGGCTAGAATACTGGCATTACTTTATGACATCTTTCGCCTTTCCTAATTTGGATAAAATACTACCAGAGCTTAAAAACCTCATGGCCCTTTTGCCAGTCATTGTATCATTCAGTCTTTTCCTCATGGTTCCTCACTGGGAAATGAATCCACCATACATGGCTCTTGTTGAAAGATATTACAAGGCTGAAAAGGCACCAAAAACATCTGTCTTGGCTAATAAGTTTGCTAAGGGTTTCTTTGAGATTTTGTAGCACATAGGCTACTGCATCTTCTAACAGTAAAATAAGTCCTATGCTTTGATTTTCGCTGGGGTCAGAGCACTTGTTACACTTACCATGTTGAAGGAGAATGGATTTCAGAAATGGAGGCTGTCTTCTTAAACTCACTAGCAGCATATACTGCTGTCTGGCAGCCTGGTCTCATTAAAATGATCAAAGTCCAGCCTTGGTAGGCTGTCAGATTTTTGGAGCACGTACCAGGGAGTCAGTCCAAATAGAAAAACAACAGTACTTTAGTACCTTTTTATTAGAACCAACCAAAATAGCACAAAATAGCGAGCACAAGTTTTTGAGATCCCTTCATCAAGCTCCAGAGGAATTAGCTGTGTTGTAGTCACAAAATAGTAAAGAGTCCAGTAGCACCTTTAAGACTAACCAACTTTATTGTAGCGTAAGCTTTCGAGAACCACAGTTCACCTGCATCTGACGAAAAGAACTTCGGTTCTTGAAAGCTTATGCTACAGTAAAGTTGGTTAGTCTTAGAGGTGCTATTGGGCTCTTTACTATTTTGCTTCATCAAGCTGCATGTTAAGCACAAAAAGAAGAGGGGAAAGAAGATGCTGCAGGGCATGTTGGCAGAGCCCAAAAGTTGCTGTTTGTAGCTTTTCAGAAATGGGGACCAGGGGTTGCAAAGTTAATTGGGTTGCATGGAGCGGGTTGTGAATCAGATTTCAAGATGCCCTGAAGGTTCCTGGACTGAAGAAACAAAAATGTCCCTCTGCCCCTTTGAAAACATATTAAACGTAGCAGTTGATCAGATCCTCTCTCCCAGCGCTGTTTGAGACATGTAAGTTCCTGTAAGGATGAATGCAGGGGAAAAAGGTAACCCTTATATTAATAAAGCTAGATAATGGCTTTAGATGACACACTAGATGCCAAGTCAATAGAAGCCAAATTGATCCACATTATCTGGTGGTGTAATGGCATGTAACCTCATAAGGAGTGTCCGCGTTGGAGATCATTCTCTTTCAATTGTAAAATCTCTTTCTTGAATGGCTAAATGTGCTATTTCCCCAAATAGGCATCAAATGTATAAGCATCTCTGTCCAAATGCAAAAAAAGTAGCACAATATCTTTTTTTATTATGACCAAGCAAAATACCCCGAAATAGTGACATGGTGAGTCATACATTATATCATGGTACTTTCCAGCTTGGATCCAGCAATGTATAAGTGGGAAACACAAAAAGACAGTTCTGCTTGCAAAAGATTTTGTGCAACACCTAGCACTTTGCTATATATAGTCCTCAGAAATTGGTTGCACAACAGCTTGTAACACAAGTGGGAGAACAGTAAGCCTGACTTAGTGCAAGCAACTACCATGGTCTTTTTTGTTGCATTTTCGTTTGCATGAAGGTTCTGGTACAAGTAGAAATTTTGCCCTGGATCCAACCCATTATATTTACACTATATCTGTAAGCCAGATTTTCGAATCAAGGGTGAATTCAATGTCTAGGGTCTCCTTTCTTAAAGTACCCTACTTTCTGCGTTCATACCTTGGTATAAGCAAAACTCTATTTATTGTAATAGAGATAAACTGAACTTGTAACACTGGATATCCCTTCTTCCTCCAAAAGGCTTGGAGTCCCAAGACAAATGATGGCCTGTCAGACCAGGGCCTTACAGTCCCGTAAGAGTGTCGGTTTCAGCTAATGTCCGTGGTTGCTTTGTAGCTGCTGTCCTAGAAGTGCTATATTTTTGTAGGATATTAGTAGTGCACTGTAGTTCCTGAGTTCCAGGTAGGGATCTCATCCCCCCATTCCCCAGTGGTAGTAGGGGATCCCCTACTCCCAGCCTCCACCCTGCACCCAGACCTGGCTGGCAGGGGGGGAGAGGCCTGGGAACCCCGTAGCACGCTCCTGTATGCTTGGGAGCATGTCCAGGTCGTGCCCGGAACAATGGCATTTCCGGCGTGATGTGGAAGTGTTCCAGTGTGTGTGTGTGTGTGTGTGTGTGTGCGCGTGCTGTACATGTGCATGGAGTAAGTACTCCCATTGCATCTTCCCTGCTCCCCTGGTGTGAGTCCTGGGGAACCTGGCAACTCTAGTTCTAGGCCACCAATCTGAGCAGAGGCTCTCATAGCCAGTTTCTTCCCAGGAGTAACTTAAGACAGCAGAGACTAGAAGGGCTCATGCCTGAAGCAATCAGCTCCAGTCCAAAAAAGAGTCTGGGTAGCCAACCTCCTGTCCAGGAAGTGAGTTCAGCAAAGAGAAGCCTGGAGAGAAGGCCTGCACCAGAAGAAGTGAGTTCAGCAAGAAAGTCCTGAATGGGGGTCCAGTAGAACCTGCGTGCAGTTTCTTCAGCGTAGGTCTCTCCAGCAATATCAACAGTTGCTTGGAGCAAATGCAAGGACTTCCAAAAGGCCCCCTCTCTCTTTCCCACCTCAAAATAAACAGCCCTCATGCTCTACAACCCACCAGTGCTGGAACACCATTATTTCCAAGGTAAATGTGGGGAAAGAAAAGCTATGCGATCGATTTGGTATTGGGTATTGAGCTGGAGGTCTTTAATTGCAGGGTAGTTACTTGATGTACTTCAGAATGTTGTGAATCTGAAAAAAAAGAGGTGTGGATTATTCATATTTGGCAGCAAAAATGAACATTCTTCTGCTTTGCATTAGGAGAACAAAGGGATCAAGCTACAAGTTGCAGAAAGAGACATTTAATCCTTTACTAAGAACTTCTGCTTGCCACGTGGTGTGCATATATTCTGTTAAACCAGCCGGCCGTAATTAGATCACATTTCAGAGCAGCATTGCTAACAGGCACATTAGCCTAATTATCAAGAGCTGATGGAGTGAAACTTGCAGAGCTATATATGTATATTGTAGCATAATGTTACAATTTAAATTTGATTTGAAGTTACTTCTATTCCATACCCGAGAGAAGGCAGCATCAAACATCAAGGAATTGCTGTATTACCTTGTTTTTAATTGATTTTAGTCACTTGTAAGGGAGATAATGGAAAAATGAGCGCAGCCAGCTTAAAGAAGAAACGTTTTCAACATTTATTTTAAGAAGTATACAGCTGTTTTAGCCTTTTGGAGTTTTGTGTATGTGTACTATGAGAAGAGCAAAATGTGAAAAAGATGGTGATCCTTAATGTTGAGATAGGGTTGCCAGGTAGAGTCTGTTAATTAGTGGGAGGGTAGGGAGCAGGGAAATGAATGAGCAACGTCAACTACATGATAGCGTAATTTCTGCAGAAACCACAAAGTGACATTGAGTAGCTCTAGGAATCAACAGAAAAGCTATGGTAACCATAGAATTTCTAGTGGTTCCTACAGCTACCCTATGTCACTTCCAGGTTTCCCCAAAAGTGATGTTGCGACGTAGATGGTGTTTTTTTTAAGTCTCCCGCTGCCTCTCAGAGGTGATCCTATCAGGGCCACTCTTTTATGTCCCCACTCCTAATCTGGGTGCAATAATAGGAGCAACTTCCATGAAAAAGCAACATCTGCTGTTTTGTGTGGCATAAGCTCACAAGATACATTGAATTAAGTTCTTTCTATAGGAAAGGAAATAGCCCTTCCTAATATTTTGTTTTCTCTAAGGCTTGTATGATAAACGAGTGGAAGCAGAAATACTTTGAAATAGCTTCCTATTCAAAAAGCTGTACTTTCATGCTAACCTTTGAATAAAAATCTTTGTGCTAAGAAGAGAGAAGTTGTGTGTGTGAAGATGACCTTCAAAGCTAAAGTGCATAAAACCCAACAGGTAGAATAAATTATAGCTTTTATCCGAAGACATTTATTTGTATGAATAAAACATCCTTCAGAAGTCGGGGAAAGCTTTTAGAAGTCTTACTTTTCTAATTGCAGTAATATAGTTCTTGTAGACATCTGCAACGGGCACCTGATTTGATGTGACCATTCAAAAATGGCAAAAGCCTCAATCCCTACTTCTGAGTAAATAAAGCTCAGTCATTAATTCGCTGCAGGAGAAGGGATGCTTTTACCTTACTGCCATACTAGTTTGGGGATAGGGGGAGGGTTTTTGACAGAACAGAGACTAGTGGCATGTACAAATAGTATAGAAATTAAAGGATCTGTTCTCGTTTGCCTTGTGTGTGTATTTTGCTCTGGTGAACAATATTAGTCTTTTGCATGATGGGAGTGGGGAACACGATGGGAATGCAGTTTAACTCTCCGTCTACCTTCTCTTCCTGTCCCTATGGCTATGCTGTGGTGTAGTATCCAAATTTAACCAAAATTGTGTCTGTATGCTCCATATATGCAGTCAATCTCATAGGTGGAATCCAGTAATCGAGGTTATCTACATGTGTTGGGTTTGGCAAGATTTGAATATTACCCCATGGCAGTGACACTCAGTAGCATCCAGGATGGAACAGTTTCCCCATTTCCTTGCACCTACATGTTTATCATGTCTTCTGTGCAGTCCCACATGGGAACTGCACGTGTGTGCCTGTAGAGAGGAACACTTGATGAACAACAGTTACAGGTCGGTGCAGCCCTGTTTTCCGCATTGCACACAGGGCTATGTATCATTTGAACTGTCTCTTACTTGTACTCTGAGCCTTGGCAATAAAGGTCTGAGGAATTTTCTGTGAGTTCCTTTTTTTTAGATACTACATTTCGAAGCTTGGTCACGGATTCATCAAAAGAGCAATCCTGGTTGGTTAGTGTGGATCATATTTTTAACCAGACCAAAGTCATCTCAGATCCTAGTGTTCATCGTCGTGTCTTTTGTGCAGTTCCCATGTGTGCCTGCACAGAAGAACACGTGATAAACAGCAGTTATAGGTAGGTGAAACCCTGTTTTCATCATTGTTTCTTCTGTGCAGTTCCCATGTGCGCCTGCACAGACACTCGATGAACAGCTGTACTTACAAGTAGGTGCAACCCAGTTTTATTGTTGGCTTGTTATTATTGATGCCACCAGACATGCTTGATAGAGCTGCTAGTTGTGTTTGTAGGTAAATATACTGTATGAATTATCATTATCTCTTTGTTCTTAGTTGTGCAAAATTTTAAATTACTGGAGATCTGTCCTGAAAGACACTGAAAACACACACAGTCCATTATAACTCTTCAGTAGGCGATCATGCCTGAGCTGGGACTAATCAGTATTAAAAAGAATTTAAGGGTTGCTGTTCTATCACATGAGACCATATAGCATTTTTTTTGAAGAACAAGTCTTTATTTCCTGCTTTCTCCTTTGTTATGTAATATTAATGAATGGAGACTTACCTTATGATTGCTTGGTTTTTTTTTTTAAAAAAAGTATTTACAAATATTAATTAAATTGGGTTTTTTCTTTTGATATCTTAACTCGAATTTCATGGCTTTGAGAAAGTGTTATAACTTTGTGGCCTCATTTCTTACCTCACTGCTCTCTGACGGTTTTCCTTTTAGCACTTATATCAAGAACTTGAGTTTTCAAATGCTCACCTGAGACTAGTGTTCCATTTGGCTCCAGGCAAGTGGGTTAAAATATTGCCACACATACTATGTATTTTAGGTTAGCTGAAAACAAAATAATAGACTTCTGAGATTATTTGCTCCATTTTTATTGTGTGTGTGTGCATTTGCAACCTCTTTCTCTGTGGATTCTATGGCACTAATTTAGGTACCAAACTTGCGAGGCAATTGTAAGTTAAGAATTTTTTTCAAGTCAAAACCTTTCAAGAATCAGAACAATACAACTAGATTTTTATAACTGAACACACAGGCATAACAGAAAACAGACACTTGCAGCAAGCAGTGCCTTTGAATTCTTTGAGCGACTGGTTGTTTCTTGGTAACACTGTGGGGTGAATAAAGTCCAACTTTTCTGGTCCGTTGAGTGCCAGCATTTTTTGATACAATCCACTTGATTAAAGGAACAAACTGGGACCCAGGCTTCTGTTTTCACCGTAGAAATTAAAGCCCTGCAATAATAATGGTTCCAGTAATAATACCAAATGAAATGTAACTCCCCTTTGTTCATTAATTTTTGTTTGAGATGAGGAGGATATCCCGTCATGCCCGTCATCCTAGGCAGCAGGAATTAGATTGCTCTCTCTGCCCTCAATGGGGAAGGGAGCTCCTGCCCTTCTCAGTTCCTTTCCTGCCCCCTTAGAGAATACATGGATTCTTTGAGCTCCGTGGGGCACCAGTTTCTCACAGAGCAGCTAGATTGCAGGATCTTCCCCTATTCAATTCCCAAAATGTCGCACACAATCAAGCAGGGGAAGGCAGAAGTCATATGTGTGGCTTCAAGGTGGCGCAGGTGGCCATGGTTCTCCAAATCTAGTAGCCCTGTCCACTCAATCAGCATGGGAGCTACCAATAGTACCGAACATGCTAATACAGGGCCTGATTCCCACACCCAGACCCTTCATGGTTGTATCTGACCACTTGGAAATTCAACAGCAGATGTAGTTAGCCCAAAGATTTTCAGAGCAAATTGTACACACAGAGTTGTCTGCACATAGACCGTTTACATTGCATTTATATGACTACACAGGCATACATGAGGAGCAAAGCCAACCACAGTCAGCAAGTCTTCCCCAGATACTTTGATATTTGCAAGATGGGTTCTCTCAAGGTCTTAGACCAAACACTATATGTAGACAGGTAGCAGCCCTGGCTTTTGTCATTCCAAGTACAAATGGTTTCCCCATTTCTAGGTACCTATCAGTTAAACGTGTCTTTAAGGGTGCATCCTTGTCAAACCTACCAGCAATTGCAAGGTTGTGGAGACTTCACATAGCGCTGCAGGTTAACTAACTGCAGGCTGACCATTTGAGCTACTGTGAAAAGTGTCTCTCAATATCCTAACACTTAAAGTGCGGTTCCTGGTGGCAGTCACCAGCAAGGAGAATATCTGAATTGGGGCACTATTTCCAAGCGACTGTGCCTCTTCCATAAAGACATGGTGGCCCTACGTCCAGATCCCATATTTATGCCTGAAGGGAATTCACTCTTTCACAGGACTTGAAAACTATTCTCACCATCCTTCTATCCTAATTCATCATGTCCAGGGGGGGTGGTCTGGCATTCACTGGAGTTACTCAGGGTCTTGCATATGTACATTAGAAGGACTAAGACAACCAAAAACCAGAGGCCTTTGTAGCATATCTACCAGTAATGTGGGGAAAAACAGATTTCTAGAGTTATTCTTAACAGGTGGCTAAAAGAATACATGTCAATAGCCTCTTCATCTCAAGGCCTCGTCCCACCTGAAGGAATCATGGCACATTTGATCTGAAGTGCATCTATCATGGCAACCTCAGTGGAGGATATATGCAAAGCCGCTACTTGAGCATCCAAATTGACATTTGCCAGGCATTACAAAATGGACACCAGGGCAGCAGCAGATGCAACCTTCGGTCAAGGGTGCTGGATCAGGTGGTGTAGACAGAACTGTATCTGTGTTT
The DNA here is from genome assembly GCF_028583425.1 of Eublepharis macularius. Classification (NCBI taxonomy): domain Eukaryota; kingdom Metazoa; phylum Chordata; class Lepidosauria; order Squamata; family Eublepharidae; genus Eublepharis; species Eublepharis macularius. The sequence goes on from NC_072799.1 coordinate 7,723,045, forward strand.
GGCAGTCGGGATCCTCCCATTGGACACGTGGCTTTGTAACATCCCAAGCGTGACAAGATGTCCTCCTAATCTCAGATGAAAATGGAATGTTGGACTTACTATGAAGATTCCTTTTGTTTGAAACCCAGCCAAGTTTTTTTTGAATTAGTGTTTCCAGTGGTGGGGGAACCGTCTGCCAACTGCAACATCAGTTTGTGAAACTATAACAGTTTCTCTGTTTCATAAATATTACTGGTTAATATTAAGTTTTAAGTTGTTTCAGAAGATTGGGAGGGAGGGAGGAAGGCTCAAGGCACACAGATAAGTCTTTTCAGGAGCTATGGAAGCCTCCGAGATGAGAAGGGCAGGAACTCCCCTCCCCATCAGGGATGGGAAGAGCAATCTAATTCCTGCCTCCTAGAATGATGGGAAGAGGAGAACCCAAATGTGACAGGATGTCCTCCACTTTCTGAAACAAAAGGAAGTCCAGTGTTCCGTTTTCACATACAATGTGTTTCCAGGTACCTTATTCAAGGTGATAAGAGCACGTATAATTTTATCAAGTTCTCCGGCAACCAGTCTCTTCCTCAGCTGCTCAGCTTCAGACTCTGACTCTGGCCTACTGGGCTAAACCAACTGGCTCATGGGGATGGTCTAGGTGGGTAGCCGTGTTGGTCTGCAGTAGAACAGCAGGATTTTAGTCCAGTGGTAATTTAGACGCCAACAAGATTTTCAGAGTGCAAGCTTTCCAGGGTCAGTGCTCCCTTCTTCAGAAAATCTTGTTGGTCTCTAAGGTGCCACTGAACTAAAATCTAGCTCATGGGGGTTTCATATTTTTGTAGGACTGGCTATTGTTAGAAATAGGTTGCTGCTGAATACTTACAGGTTTTACATGATTCTCAGTGCTACCCTATCTGATGAAACCATTGTTAATGAATATTCAATTTTGATGTGCTTGTAATTGAGCAATATCACAGCTGTGTTCGTTTGCTTGAATAAGTTGAAGATCTATATCAATATGTGAACGAACCAAGTGGAGTGTTGCGGTTTAGAGTGAAATTAATACTTTATGCATAGCCATGATTATTGGATAAAATAGTCTTTGGAGAAAGGAGTGTTTTGACTACTTTTTCCCAATAACTTTATCAAGAGAAGTTATTGAAATTCCAAGTCTTTCAAGTATGTTTGGATAACGGTGTGTATGTAAGTGAAAGTTAGCAGTTGAGTAATGGTGTATCCTTAGCAGAAGGGTGATGAACTAGTGAAAACTGAAGCTACTTTAAACTTGAAAGTCCAATTCAGTAGCTCTTGATAACAGGGGAAACAGTGTATGTGTTCAGAATCCCCAAGTGGTATAGTCACTCCCCGTCAAGAGGCTGCTTAGTCAAATTATTTGAAGGAACAGCCCTTCCTATGTAGTCTTCACATATTCAAAGGTCTTGGAGCTGGTCCCTCACAGAGGCACAGGCAAGGACAGTGCAGTGGTGGAAATGACACTGTACATAAGTTATAGATTTTTTTTAACTGTGGAAGACGTTTTAATTTCGAAAGCAACCATAGATGCTTTATGTGGGTTCAGCATTGCAGAAGAAAAATGAATTACAAGGAATTCGGTATATGGATTGCTGTTAAAAGTTGCTGCCTCTTGTACTGATTTTTATGCTTAATGTTTTAATGTAATTAATATACTTAATGGATTTTAAATGTGATTTTTAAATGGATGTTACCAGCTCTGAGCCTGCTTGCAGGAAAGCGGGTTATAAATTCAATGAAAGAAAGACAGACAGACAGACAGACAGACAGACAGACAGACAGACAGACAGACAGACTAGGGATTTGCAAATAGTGGAGAATGGGTTAGGGCAGTGGCTTTTAAACTGGGTTCCTGGGAAATCTGAGATTAATTAGTCAAACTCTTGAATGCTCACCTTCTATCACTGATGAACTTCTGAGAAACTTCCCATGACCACCATCAGCATGGGGCAATGCTTCTGGATGATCATCTTTCCCATTATAGTTGCAAAGAGGAAAGAAGGGGAAACAATGGCTTTCTATTTTTATTTTAAAACCCTTTGCCTCTTAGTCGGCTGTCAGCTATTCTTGTCCCATCTTTTCTTCCCTCTCCTCAACTGTTTCTGCATGAGTTATCTGCTCCAAGTTCAGTACTTTTGGGAAGAGTTTTTTTCTACCTGCTTCTCCACAGCATCCAGTTGCATTTGTTCATCTCTGCGAGGCTTTCCAGCTTTTCTCAAATTTTTCACAAACCCTCTTTGCTACCAAGTTTTGAGAAAGCTGCTGTGTGGGTGGCAAATTTGGGTTTTCCAGCTCTCATGGCAGGCATTTTCCATGACCTAGTCCTTGCAGCGGCCATTTCTCCCCTGCCACTGGGGAGCTTTTTATTTTTTTTAAATAAGCACTGGAATATTCTTATATCAATATACCGTTTTTAGAATCGGTGTAGCAGGTTCTCTGAATTCTCAGTTTTCATTTAAAAAACAAGCCTTTAGCCCCTTCCCTTGTAGAGATAAAAGAAAAAAAGTGTATCTTTGCAAGGGAAGGGGCTAGAGACTTTTTTTTTTTAAAAAATGAAAACTGGGAATTCAGGGAACCTGCTAAATCTATAGTTATAACCGTAAAGTGATGTAACAATATTCTAGTGCCGATTTCCCCAGAAATATTGGAAAAGCCCAGGTGGCCCAGGAGAGAGGGATGGCCACTTCTGGGGGATCAGAGCAGGGGACCTGGGGAAAGCTACCATGTGGAAGCCCCATTGCCATTACACTTTTTCAGCAGCCATACCAGCAAAGGGGAAACCACAAAATCCCATTCTGGTGTGGAGACACCTTAATCTTTAATCAGACAAAAATGTTATCTTTAGGAATACTGCCCACTCCTAACAATCAGGATGCAGTTGTCCTTCCCACAGATATTGAAGTCTCTCTGTGATTATAGCTGGAGGAAGGATGGCTTGCTGGTGGGGAAAGGAAAGGATAGAACAGCTGAAGAAATTAGGGCTCCTGGGGCAGAAGTGCTACACCTGTTGTCATGGCTCCCAAGTGGCCAGTTGTGCCACAAACCAGTCCAAGGAATTCCTTGGCAAATATGCAGGAATTCATGGCAGGCAAATCTATGTGGGAAGAGTGGGATGTTTCCCCAAGACATGCCTTCCCTGCACTGAGGTCTTTACACTTCAAGATCATGTGTCCTAACACAGTTCGTGGCTTGAGAAAACCCACTGTTTGATATCTAGCCAGTTTTTTTCTATTAAGGCATGCAGCATCCCAGGTCCTTGCAGGAGGAAGCAGCCTGGCAGTCGCATATTCATCAAGGTTCTTTGGTGTGATCCTCCAAGGCTCCTCATGCCCAGGCAACAAGTAATGACCTATGTCTGCAGGACAATAATCTCTCAGAATCACCCTTTCGAATTCCTCTTGCAATACAGACGTCACTGGAACCTTGACCCATTGTGGACAGGTATTAGTCGTACCTACCGCTCATTTAACTCATCTCCACCAAATCCTTTCCCATTATATCAACAAGAGGTCTCCCATATTAGTACCCCTCATAGGGGAAGGTTTGAATCATCCAGTGGCAGCCTGTATCCTGGCATTTCCCTGAATTTCACCAATAACAGTGAGCCTCCAAAATTCCCCGGTGAAAGGCCATATCCTAAAATTTGGTCCAATGGAGATGCAGATCCTAATATTACACTGGTGTTGCTCAGTAGCACTAGTTCACTATACCCAAATAAATCAAGATATATAAAGGGATCTCTTGAGGCCCTCCATTTTGTAGCTGGTTCTGATCCCAAACCTTTTTCCATTGCAGACACGACACCATAAGATTCCATCTTCAAGACAGGCAGAACATGATCTGTCTTCTCCCACTATACCTTCCCTCTTGAAACCTGCACTCAACATCTTTCTTCCCATTCCTGTCTCTTAGTGTCATCTTTCCTGACTTCCAGCTGGCTAGCCCTACAGCCTGTTGACTCCCATAGTGCTCCTCCTGCCTGATTAGGGAATCCTTCTTTCTGGTCCCTAAACCCATTCACCATTCATTCCTTTACCTCTTCTAGTCTCACACCCATCTCTGCTCCCCTGGTTGGTTTTTCTGTGGACAGCCATGTGGAATGAACACAGTATTTTGGGCACTACTTACAGCTGAACTCTAGAATTTGCAAAGTTGATTGGCTTTTCTTGATGTACTGATCATTCGAACGACTGTTTTACTGTCTCATATTGCTATCATCTTACTTTTCTTTGCTACTCTGTACAATAAAATTATTTTCTTGGTTAAGCATCTCTCCTCCCCTATCCCTTGGGGGAGGCTTAATTTCACCAAAAAATGGAGCTGTGTATACAGTAGACCCAGAAGATCCCCTGGGATCCATATCTAATATTACATGTGTAAATATGCCATAAGTCAACTCTGACTTGAGGGTACTCTAAAAAAATACATTTACATATGTATACACAGAAATGGAGACCAACGTGGGAAGCAGGGAAAATAGCTTCTGTGGCAAATGGGAAATCTGAAAACCATCAGGTTAGGGGACTACAAGTCCCTAACTAGACAAAACAGTGTGGCAACAACATGTACAGCAGTCTAGATTTTTTAAAAATTGTAATACATGGATGTATTAGTGATTTTAGTACTGCATTAACGATATAAAGCATAGCTTAAAGTCAGTTCTTTTCCCCTAGTAAGGCAAGTCTTAGTTGCTATGGTATCCTATGTTAATTTTGCAGCTGTATTGAGAAATTGTCTGATTAGCTGGCTAGCTACAGGACAATCACAGTATGGCTTCCTGTAGAAGAAAACAGGAACAGTTCCCTTAAGCAGATTTGCAAATAGAACTTATTGTTGCAGGCACAATTTTTCTTGCCTGTTTGGGTGTCCAGCTGGAGTTGAGTTTATGCACACAGTGGCTTGGATCCAGTGGAAGATTTCCATGGACAGACAGGATTTCTATCTGTGGAGCATGAATCATCACTTCTCCACTTCTCCCCTCCTCCTGCAGCCCAAATTGCCCCATGGAATTATCTTGGGAGGGGGGCATAGAACTTAAGGGGAGAGTTTGAGGTTTACCATGGGGCAGAGGAGAACCAGGATGAAAAGACTCTCCTTTGAATGTGGGGAAAGTGTGGATCCAAGCTTGAAATTTTAAAGAAATATTGCTTCACTTTCCTATTCATAATTGTCAACATTTTTTCATAAATTTAGCCTCACTGAGGATAGTTCATATGGGTAGCCGCGTTTGTTTGCAGTAGAACAGTCCAGTGGCACCTTAGAGACCAACAAGATTTTCAGATTGTAAGCTTTTGAGAGTCAGAGCTCCCTTCTTCATCAAAAGCTCACCAGGGTCAGCCTTAGTTAGTAATTGGATGAGAGACATCCAATGAAGACCAGGGTTGCAGAGGCAGGCAATGGCAAACCACCAGTGGTAGTCTCTTGCCATGGAAACCCCACCAGGGGTCAGCATAAGTCATCTATGACTTGACTGTACTCTCCAGTACCCTAGACTCTTGTCACTTGCAATCTCAAACCCTGAAGGGAATGTAGGGCATTCTTATGATCAGTTCTGCTCTGCTGTCAAGATTGCATAGGTCATGTGTTATGGGAGGTTATTAGACAAGTATAGTTCAGTATCGTTTTAGGTAATGGGAATATTCTTAGAGATGTGAAGTTCTGGGGGGAAAAGGGAGTTTTTTCCTAAGGGTTCCCCCCCCCCCATTTCTCCAATGGAAAAAACTAGAAAATATGGCAAGCGCTAAAAGAAGCTCATATGAAAAATTTCCTCTTTTTGGAATGGGGGTGACATGCATTTTATGATGAGGTATTACTCAACATGTATAGTATGAATATTTCTCTCTAAGGCAATCTACAACATTAAATAATGATAGTACCAGTTCAGGCACCTGATGAAGCAAAATCTAACTCTCTGACACCAATGCTAAATTAGAGTTGCCAGTTCCAGGTTGGGAAATTACTGGAGATTTGGGGGATGGAGCCTGGAGAGGGCAGGGTTTGGGGAGGGGAGGGACCTCAGCAGGATATAATACGACAGATCATATGCACTTCCAGGAGCTCTCCAGCCTCTAACTGGAAGTTGGCAACCCTAGCTGGAATACATTATGTTAATCTTTAAGGTGTCCCATGATTCCTGTTTTGTTTTGATAGTACCTGGGTTTGCTGTAGATATATGCATTCTTTTCAGAAATATTACAAATTCTGCTCTCAATTAATGTGCCATAAGATTGGAGGCAGTTCCAGCGCAGTATAGAACATTGTTATTTTACATGACTGTAGCGGCAAGACTTTTGTACGCGCAGAAATGGAAGACACAAGAAATACCAACTGTAGAAGATTGGATCTATAAATTGCTGTACATGGCGGAAATGGACAAATTGACAAGGAAACTTAAAGATCTTGACCTAGGACAATATATTGTTGACTGGGGGAAATTGAAACAATTTTTGGGAAAAAAATGGGATGTAAAAGGAGAACTGTGGCAGTTTGAAAATTTTTAAAAGAATAATGTTGTAATGGGAAGAGAGAAGGGATCTTACCACTTAGGGGGAATGTAACTATAATCTAAGCAAATATAATATTTAAGGGAATTTTACATTGAACATATGGGACAACGAAAATGGTTAAACAGATATATTAATGAGGTATACAGTGCGTAGTATATAGTATAAAACAATAAGGTAGCGTATCAGACATTATATTATAATATATTATGTGGTTGGGTTATATTGGGTTGTGTGCTGTGCTACATTGGTGGCATAGCATACAATCTAAGTTTTGTGATATATACTATATTGATAGTATATTTGATGAGAAATAGAAAATGTCTAAAGTAAGAGACACTGAGAATCTGGCTATATATTATACCATACTGTTGTGTTATATTGTTATGATATATACTATATTGATAGTATGCTTGATAGAATTTATGTAAAAAAATAAGAATGTGCTTAGAGTAAGAGATATTATGATCTAGAGGCGGTAGGAAAATATAAATGAATTAGATTTAAGCAATAAGAAGGGTTAAGGGTTGGAAAGCTGTTGGAAGTCAATAGGGAGGGGGGAGGAAAAGGGTGGGGGGATAGAGCAAGGGGAATAATGAGATTATATGTGTCAAACTTGGGGAAAAAATTCTTTTGTTTATTTGCTCACCAATAAAATTTTATTAAAAAAAAATTAATGTGCCATAATATGGTGATAATAACTATTTTACTACACAATTTGTGTTTTTTGTGTTTTTTGAACTCTTATTTTTTCCTTCCTGTCAGAGGGTTAAACTAAGATACACACACTAAGGTAGCCTTTGTTGCAGCACAATGCAACTCTTTCAAGTATTGCATGTTTTTGGAGATTTACTTGTAGGAAGTTAAAGTGTCTATAGTTATAAATTGAAACAGAGGTGAGTGAAACCTGCCCTTTTGGATCAGTGGCTCATGCTAGTTGTCTTTCAGGCAAACTTGTGCACCAGGGCTGAGCTTCACATCAATGAATTCATGGTCAGTTACTTAGAAACCAGCATTTCCCCAAGGACAGATCATGGTTGAACTTTCAAATTCCTTTTTCTCTGTCCAAATATTAGCGCATTAACTCCTATTAACACAATTCTAGTAGCTTCCTGTGCTTACAGTATGTTTTGCTGATTACTTTCTCTGTCTGTGTTAATTTGGTTTTGACTGTAGGATTAATTTCACTGTAGTGAAATCTGCTGTTGTCCTGCAAATTCTGCCAAGTGGACCCTTCTTATACTAAATTTGTCCTGCATTTATTGCGGTCAGCACATTTTCCATGGCGCTGGAGGCAGAAAGCTTAGCAACTATTTGTTTACTTATTTCAAAGACTGTTATTGCTGTCTAGACAGTATTAGTGGGGTGAAGTAATGCTGTCTTGATTATACTGTGAGAGTGACAAACAGAAAACAAAATATGGCAAAACCTTTGCAAAACAGAAAAGTAGGCGTTTACAGCAGTTTGCAGGAGCAATCTGTAGGTTTCCCCGAGAGTATTTCATTCTCAGCATTGATGTGTGTCAGCAAAGATGACCATGGCACATGACACTTGTGACTGCTTGTACCATGAAGCAGCGGTGGTCAACTGCTTTGCAAATGTGCCCCAAGTCCATTACAGGGTTCTAAGAGTGCTACTGTGGTGCACACTAATGGGACTCCTCTTCCACATTGCTTCATTCTTTGCTGTGGTTCTGCTTTTTATTTATTGAGCCAAGCAGAAGTTCAGCAAAGAAGGTCCAGGGAAAGATGCAGGATTGACTCTGTACCACACGCTGGCCATCATTGTTATAGCATAGGCCATGTGGAACATGAAGTAGACTGGTGCTTTCGAGGAAGTTGGTTCTGTGGCACTTTTGTCTACAAACATGTTGACAGTTTGCTGACCCTGAGCTTAGATCCAGACTAGATCCAGGGCACGAACTGGGAAAATACTGGACCGTGCGGTTCATGGTTCGTCATGTTTCACTAACTATGAACTTTCACGAACTTGCCCCAGTTCGTAAACTGGTTTGTTTGGTTCGTAAAAACGACACTTCCGGGGCAGCAGGAGGTCTGTAGAAAGCCCATCCCCCCATTGCCTAGGAAACTGATTGATCGGTGCCAGGCTGTCTGCAGTGACAAACTGAAAAACGAACCAAAGGAACCAGCCTAAAGTTTGTGGCGGTTTGTCAGAAATGGGCTCTGATGAATCGCTGGTTTGCAAACCAGAAACTGGCCTGGTTCATGGTAACTTTGGTTCGTATATCGGTTCATACCCATCTCTAATCCAGACCTATTTCCCAGTACCTGTTTTGCAAGTAGCAGGCACTTCTTTCCCACCTGATTGCTGTTTTGAGAAGTGGGTGTCTCTGAACATGAAAATACATTCCACATACTGAATAACCATAGCCAGTCCTCACAAGCATTACATTAAGGTAAGGTCAGTTTATAAATAGTGTTGCAATCTAAGGCATCTTTTCTGTGTTGTACAGCAATAGTATTGTTTAAGGGGGGAAAATTCACCCCCCCCAAAGAATAAAGGATAATTTTAGAAACTACGAACTAGTAGATATTGCAAAGCTACCAAAAAAAGTTAAAGAATAGATTCAAGAACATAGGACAAAGATACAGGGAGTACTGAGCTGTGCTGTGCTTTAACTGTTGCTATGGAATTTTTTGTTGCTGAATTCTTGTGTGTACATGCAAGGAACTGTAGGCATGGTGAAGGAAAGGAGACTATCTTAGATGTATAGAGCATAAGTGCTTTGTAGGGTGACGAATATACAAAGTGGTCTGCTCTTATTTGATTGGAATTGAAAAAAGGATAGATTTGGCCAAATTAAATCCCTGTTTTAAAAGCTGAAGCCATTGTGACCTAACCTTTCCCCTCTTCATGTTAATATGATAAAATGGTTTAGTGAAGGATTATCTAGTGAGTTCAGACGTTAGAGAATTATGAAGAACGCTGGCAATGATACACTTCTCTGTGGGCGATAACTCTTGATTACTCCCTTGTTTATTTTTCTGAAAATTTGCCAAGTAGTACCAACATACCAAATATGCCAGTACTTTTCTGAATAATCTGCTTTGATGAAATTCCCAGGTTTCAGAAGAAGGAAAACCTAAGGCATTTGACCACCTAAAATATGTTCCTGGTTGTAAATACACTGTATTTAACCTTGTGGAATTATTTACTCCCAGGCAATAAATAGTAGTTACTCTGGAAATGTGGCCACTGCCTATGAGGTCCAATGTACTCTTCTCTCCTGCTGCTATAGGCCAGTTTACATCAGAAGAGAAGAGAGGTATTCTTGGAGGTGCGTCTTCAGAGATGAATACAGCCTCCTACACCTTCCAAATCACCTTGGTGTGTGGCTGGAGATCAGCAAATGACTTGCCACAAACTGTTCTGTCCAGCTTAAAGAGTTAATTAAAGCACAGAATAGTTATAAAGAAAAATGGGGGGGGGGAATAAAGAATGCAGTTTCAAAAGAAACCTAAGAAGAGCCCTGTTGGATCAGACCTGTGATCCATCCAGTCTTGCATCCTGTCTCACACAGTGGCCAGCCAGTTCCTCCGAAGGGCCAACAGTAGCATAGAGGCTGAGGTCTTCCCCTGATGTTGCTTCCTGGCACTGGTATTCAGAGGATGACTGGCTAATAGCCGCTGGTAGACCTATCCTCCATGAATTTGTCTAATCCCCCTTTAAATCCATCTGCTCCTGTCGTCATAACTACATCCTCTGGCAGTGAATTTCACATTTTAGTCATTGGTTGCTTAAAGAAGCATTTCCTTTTGCCCATCCTGAATCTACTGCCCATCAAGTTCATTGGATGCTCCTGAGGGCTAGCATTTTGGGTAACAAATTTCTGCCTGTCTGTTCTTTCTACTCTTACGTATAATTTTATAAACCTCTATCATGTCCTCCCTTAGTTATCCCTTTAATATACTGAAAAACTCTCTAAACAATACTTACCAAACAGCCAGCTTACCAACTCCTGCACCAAGGTTTGTTGTTATTTCAACAGTTAAAAATCCACCATTCATTTTCTGGATGCTTCAGAGGTATTTCAGAAAGGGTGAAGGATTTGACCAGTCAACAGGAAAGCAACTTCTACACTTTTCTCTCTTCTGAGTGGTTAAGCCAATGGGGATGTTTTCCCCATAGGTGGAGGTGGGAGAAGCGCACTTGGCACTTTTTCAGCTGCGAACCAAACCCTGAGCTCATTAAGGAGAGAAGTATCACCAGGATCTGGTTTGGGCCATTTATTATTGATGATGGTTGTTACAAGAGGGTGGATTTCTTAAGTGTTAAGTGTTCTTATCTAAAGAGAAACGCTGTAAATCACCCTTGTGATAGAAAAATTGAATGGGATAGATTTTTGGACTGGGCATACAGAAAATGGCCATAGTAAAAATGAAGAAGAGGGAGAGACACCTCCATTATAGCAACGCTCCTGTTTTGGATTTAGCTCTGGGAATTTGAAGTGCTTTTCTTGTTGTGCTATACTGTAGTCTTTTGGGAGAGATTAATGGAGGAAGAAATCTATACTGATCTGGAGCCCAAACACTTATTTTGTCTACTTATTTAAGGGTTTGTGCCCCATTTCTTCTGTGGTTCACACCTATTGATCAATGCAATACCATATACAAACAGTAAGCATAATAAATGAATATAGAGTACAATAAAACTTCATATATAATAACCTTGCAGCACTCAGGCACATTTAAAACGGCTAAATAAAAATATTTTTAACTCATTTTTAGAGGATTAGCTAAGCAGAATTGTCTGACCCATTGCTAAACACACATAACAGACAATTGCATTCTTATGCAGATAGTGGGGAACAGTTGAAAGTAAATCTGCCAGAATAGTCTTGGTTTGGCTATAGAGTTGCCAACTCCGAGTTGAGAAATTCCTGGAGGTTTTGGTGATAGAACCTGGGGAGGGCAGGTTTTGGGAATTAAGTGCACATATAGTGCCATAGTCTACCCTTTGAAGCTGCCATTTTCTCCAGGGGATCTAAATTTTGTAGCTGAGAAATCAGTTGTGATTCTGGGAGAATTCCAGACCCCACCTGGAGGATGGCAACCATAATTTCCTGCATATGTGATTAAATTCAGAGTGAACAGGAATTGCAGTTGCCTTGCGCTTCCTTTTCACCATATTTCTTTGTTTTATTTAAAATATGATGCCGGCATTTCTCTTCTTCTAAGCAGATGTGCAGTCTGTTTCTGCGCTGAGTGCTTGCCTGTCTCCTCCTAGCGGGAGACCTGCTAGTTCTTTTTGGGTGATTCAAAGGAATGGAGGCAATGGAAGTGCAAGATGACTATCCTTCCCATGCCATGTTCCTTGACAATTGGAGCCACTACTTAAACAGAAAGCAATGAATCTCTCAATCTAAATAAATGTATTCAGATTTTTAATCTAAGGCAGCCCTTTAAACTTTACATTCAGGGACCTGACTCCCATTGTATTGCTTTCCTGGTTCTTTTCCTTCTCGATCTTATAAGGCAGTTATCTTTGCAGCACCATGTTAGGCACAGCAGTTCTGTTAGTTGAGTTTATAGATGGGGAAAGTGAAGAACAGAGATCAAGTGGCTTATCAGGCACCACACATAGAGATAGCAGAACAGCGAAAAAATTGAATGTAAACTCACATGTTCTCATAAGGTGTCTCGGCCTTAGCACGAGGGAATGTTTGCTTTGCTTTGTTTTCTTTGATTTTTTAAAAGAAACTTGTAGTGTATATTTTAAAGCATTGTATGTAGAAAAATCAATCTGTGATGTATTCCTTTTAAAAATTACCTTTTAATAAAGACCCCCCACCCTTCAGATACATCTGTTGGGTCCCTCCTCCCCAAGCACATCACAATCTAGGAAGAAAGAAGCATAAGATGAGGACAACACAAGGAACAAAAGTAAGTGGAAATGGCAAAGGATGCAAACATCTTCTCAAAATGATCATTGGAGTAGATCATAAGGTATGCATCTCACGATGCATATCTGCACAATACTACTTTTATCATATTTTAAAGTGGAAATAAGTAATGGCATTTTGAAGTATTTTACAGGTTTATTTATTGGTTGAGGTATGTATACCATGACCAGAGTAAAGGTTGGTAAAGGTAGTCCCTTGTCCAAGCACCGAGTCATTACTGACCCATGGGGGGACGTTGCGTCACGACGTTTTCTTGGCAGACTTTTTGTTACGGGGTGGTTTGCCATTGCCTTCCCCAGTCATCTACACTTTACTCCCAGGAAGCAAATCCCTATGTTATTTGTAGCTATTACGTGAAATGCCACTTCTATGGTATGTTATTTCTATGCTGTGACGATCCTCCACTGCGGCGTCTCACCAAGCATTCTAAGCTAATGGTAGGCTCAGAACTTGGTGAGTGTCTCAGTTCAGAGTCAAAAAGAGTCCAGTAGCACCTTTAAGACTAACCAATTTTATTGTAGCATAAGCTTTCGAGAATCAAGTTCTCTTCATCAGATGCATGATTTTCACACCTAAATGCAGACCCAGATGTCAGCTCTGCCCCTATATCTACCAGGGAATACAATTACAGGACCCAATGGCATCAACTACACTGTCTCTGGCTCTTACAGCTGCTCATCCTCCAATCTGATATATGCCCTCATGTGCCAACAATGTCCTTCTGCTCTGTACATTGGACAAACCAGCCAACCTCTACGCAAAAGAATAAATGGACACAAATCTGACATTAGAAATGGAAACGTCCAAAAACCAGTGGGAGAACACTTCAATCTACCAGGACATTCCACCAAAGACTTAAAGGTCGCTGTGGTTCAACAGAAACCTTTCAAAAACAAAATCCAACGGGAGGCTGCTGAATTGGAATTCATATGCAAATTTGACTCTGTCAAGCTGGGACTGAATAGAGACTATGAATGGTTATCACATTATCACAGGTAACAGATTCCCTTTACAGAGGCGTGGTCTGGGGGAGCCCAGTGACACCTGGTGTGGGCTTTCGGGGATCACAGTTCTCTTTGTCAGATGCAGCTGGCAGGGAGAGCTGTGGTCATCGAAGGCTTATACTACATAGGAATTGGATACTTTCACTGCTACAAATGAATACGGCAAACTGACTGCACACCAAAAGGAGATGTTTACATTTCCAAGCAAAGGAATGTTTTGACTGCCTCCACGCTAATTGCATTCTGTCTCCTTGTGATATATGTCCCCTTCTTTCTCCCCTCTCTCCCCTCCTCTTCTGTATTTGACCAGTTCAGATCATGCATCTGGTGAAGAGAACTTGATTCTCGAAAGCTTATGCTACAATAAAATTGGTTAGTCTTAAAGGTGCTACTGGACTCTTTTTGATTTTGCTACTACAGACTAACACGGCTAACTCCTCTGGATCAGTTTAGAGTATTCCTCAATCAAGTTAAAAAAATGCATTTGATTGAATATTGGGATAAAGGCAGATGGTTCTTTTGTGTCTGAAAGAAAATGAGGACCTGAGGAAGAGAGACTGTGGATCGGCGCTTCATAATCCTCTTGTCTTTAAAAACTCATCCTGGTATTTATAAAGCTGCATTCATCAGAGTAGCTGTCATGAAGTTGACTAGAAATGCATAAGTGTGAATCCTTGGGGACTGCTCAGCTAGAAGACCTTTATCTTTGCATCCACTGTGATGCGTTTTGGCATGATTTTGCAAAGCGCTGGCTTGTATTAGTGATTGCTGGAGTCCAAAATGACAAGCGCAGTAAATGTGGAGGGACATGAAAATCAATGTGATATTCAGCTCCTGTTAGAAAAAAGGCGAGCTGCTCTGTTGATGTAATTCTAGTTTGGATGGTTTGATCTAAGGTGACTGCTATAGTGCTATAATGCATGACTAATTTAATTGTAAACAATATTCTAGATGCATAAGTAATAGCAGCTCCCTGTTAGGGCAAATGTCCTATTTATTGGAGTTACACAAAGCAAAGAAAATGACTTTTTTAAAAAAGTTTCTGTTGAGCCTCAGAGTGGCTTTGATTGTCACACCTAAAGGGGAGAGAATCAGAAAAATGTATGTGGCGCTAACATTTAAAACCAGTTTGAAGCCTAGTGTCGCTGTTACTTTCTGTCATGTATGCACACATCCATGCCATTTATATATTCTCTGATCTAATGTATTGATCTCATGTCATGCTCTTGTAATTGTACTTTGGAAGATAGTCATACCAATGTTGGCCTGCTTAAAACCGAAAGTGCCTTACTTGCTAATGCTGATTTAACAGACAAAGTAACCAGCCTGTTATCTCTACAAAAATGTGCCTCACTGACCTTGCAGCTGCAAACCATGTCTCAGAGCAGAGAGAGACTTTGATTTCTATGTAATCTTCTGCCGTTTTCTGTCTAGACTAAGCTATTGTGTTCTTATGTAACTTCTTAGATTTTCACACCTAAATGCAGTCTACCCCAGGGGAGGGGGAAAATGATGCTCCTTGTATCAACAGTACCTTTGCCTGTAAAATCATTCTTGCTAACTTTCCCATCTATGGATGTACCCATGAACTGAATGGATCACTAAATAAAAGTCTTTCAACCAATGCACTGGAGTGCTTGCTGTGAAGGGCTTGGGGATCTGTCTGCCATGGACTACCATCCCTAGAACTGACATTTTCCCTGTCGGATGAAGTGAGTTTTGACTCTTGAAATCTCATGCCCTGAAAATCTTGTTGGTCTTTAAATTGCTACTGGACTGAAATCTTGCTGTTTACCATCAGGTACATCTCCTAAACTGGCCATACACAAATGTGCTGGTTTTGATATACAGTTCTTTGGGTGCAGCATTCACCGATTGTCTATATCGGTTCAATAATTTGTCAAAATGGTATTTTCTTTACCTTCTCCTTATTGTCTAAATAGTGTCCTGTTCTTATTGGGGAACCAAAAAGGTTGCCAGGTCCCCTTATCCTCCTCACAGGAAGCTCAGTGTTTACCTTCCTCATACTCTGGGATAGTACTTGAGCGTTTGTGTGTGCACTCGCTCATGTGCTTGCTTGCTCCTGTGCTGGTGTGCTGATGTCACTTCTGAGAAGTGATGTCATCACACAAGGCTGGGGAGTGTGCTGGCCCTGGGAGCACACCTGGGAAACCCATTCCCTGCCTTTTCCCCTGCTGGCCAGGTAAGTGGTATCCGGGGAGTGTGTGTGAAAGGTGGGAGTAGGGATGGGCAGGGAAATGAGGGAAATGAGATCCCTCGTGAACAATAAAGCAGTTCTGCAATTGAGAGGTCTGGCAACGGTTTAAAAGTCATACTGAAATAGAGTCCAGAGCAAGTATTGCTTTCTTGCCAGCCCTGCATGGTTTACATTGCGTACAACTGACCCTCTTATTAGTTGGTGCTGTTATCTGATGGACTATATAAGGAGGTACAGGAAATAATGGATAAATGGACATGTGGTATGAATTGGCCATGGTGTTTTTTTTCGTAATAGGAATATGACTGAATTATAAGTAGCTACAGTTGATTCTCCTGGTCCCTGATACTAGTCAATCAGTTGGCTCAGTGGCATGAATTCTCCCATGGATCAAAAACTACTTAGAAACACTGGGGCAGTTTGAGGCCAATTAAGAACACTTGAGTTGCATTGGCTTTTTAAATCATAACTAGATATCCATGAGCTTGGAGATGTCTGCTCTCTTATGTGACCAGTGAAACCATAAGTCACTGCCCTTCTATTAAATCTTTTAGATGCAACGCAAGTAGCAGACCCATGTGACTTGTGGGGGCTGGAATCACATCTCTTTTCCCTCCTCACCCCCTGGGCAAACCGGCCAGCCCACCAGCCTCCAGTGCCTCTGCTGTTTCTGCTGACCTTCAGAGGAGATGTGGAGGGGTGTGTGTGCGTGTGTGTGTGTGGTGGAGGGGGTGAGCAGAAGTGGCTTCGACTCTTCCTCCAACCACAGAGGAGAGGCAGCACTAGCAGGCCTGGCTCTGGCAGCCTCATTGGCATCTCCTGCTCTTTCTCCCCTGCCCATCCACCCACCCACCCGCCTGCCTGTAAAGGAGAGGTGGTGGTTGCGGGACTGGCATCAACAGCACGCTCTCCAGCACCATTTGGCTGTTTCCTTCCATCCTCCATTGCTCGTTCATGATTGGTTCCTCTGTTGGAGGAGGATTTAACTTCTCCTAAATCTTGTTTTTCTCCACATTTGTCTGCACGTTGTGGGACCCCCAGGTTTGCAGAAGAATATCTCCTATTCTCTGGGTCTTCTCTGGGTCTGTCACTCCACGTGAGATCCAGGTTCAGATCCATACTTTGCGGAGAGCCACATTCACAATTGCCATCAACCAAAAGAGCCCCACGACTGCTGCAAGCCTTGTGCCCCATCCCATCCCATCCCATCCCATCCCATCCCATCCCATCCCATCCCATCCCACACATACAATAATATATAACTAGAACCTTCTTAATTACCAGAGTGCCTCTGAACATGTTGGGTAGTCTTTCCCCACCATTGTTGAACCTTAGCCAGCCTTTGTGTATCTGGAGCAAGGGGAAGGGCTCCCTCTGCTTTCCCTTTCTCTCCTCAGCATGTAGCACAACAGCTTAACAGAGAGAGCGAGATCACCAAGGTGCCACAGGGAGAGAGATCCTGCTTGGACAAAGGAGTAGTAAACACCATCGCCACCCCACTGAGGACAGCTGCTGCTTTCCCCCCAGTGGTTGCCATAATTGGGGTGGTGGCCGTTTTACTCTCCGTTTCTGCGGCAAGCTTAGTCTCTTCCCAGCAGCTGCCTGAGTGCTGGTGTGAGAATGCAGAGGGTACAGAGAAGGGCAGAGGGTTGTTTGAAAGCACGTGCCCTTCCATGCATGCAGCCACTGCTCAGAGAGGCTCCTGGCTTACCTGTCCTCCGGTGGCAGCTGTTTCAAGGTATGTGTAGCATCCCCTGGGGTTGTGTGTGTAGGAGCAAGCTTACCTATCTAGACAGCACACAGGAGACTTGCGTAGTCCCAACAGCAGACTTCTTTATTGTTCCCAATGGGAGAAGAACTTACACACACAAAGGGAACTGCAAGCATCTTATGCACAGAACTAAACCCAGCGGAGGCCCTTCCCATACATGCTTTGAGGGGAGAAACAGAAACTAGTTTGTGATGGCTCACTTAAAGGCATATAAACATACGTCACAGTATGAATCACCTGCCAGTCCTACCAGCCCGTGGCCTTGCCCGCTTCGCTGGCTTATGGGCCTGGAGCCACATTTGGGGACAAAACTCAGAAGAGCCTCAGGTGGCATGTCAAGGAATCACATGTGGTTCACAGACTACTGAGTGTTGCTGGGCTACAGAATATTTGGCTTGTTATAAAGGAAAGCTGTTTTGACATTTGTTCCAAGTACATTTGATGGTTTTACTTACATGCAAATGTCTCCTTCGCAAGTTTGAGAATTTATAGAACTTTGTTTAAAGCTTCTAGCCAGAGTCTGGGAGCTTATATAGTCAAGTACTAATTAAATCTTGAAACATTTGCCTAAACAGCCTCCCTTTATATTGCCATTTTACTTGACAAAAAAAGAGTTTGATCTCCTAGTATTGATACTCAAAGGCTGTTTAGATGTCTGATCTTCTGAACAGTCTACCTTGAATTGCTCTGCACTAATCTTGAAGAGGGAGATGGAGGTTTGGAAGATGCTGTACCAAATGAATGTCTTTTGCATCAAATGTTCAGTGCAACGTTCAGGGTGAGTGACTTCTGAAGATCATGGATGAAAAAAGGTATATTTGGATTGTGGAGACTGCATGAGGATAAGCTGTGTGTGATGCAGGTTGTAGTAAGGAAGGGTATTGAGGGAAATTGAATGAAAAAGCTGGTTGGAGCCAACCCAAGTTTAGAGTCCTAATTTAGAATTCCACCAACAATCCACAGTTTATGGAGCAGCCTTCATATAGATATCACATGAAAACAAAGTATAATTAAACTGTGGCTTTTAAAGTATGATTTATGGTATTTCAACACAGAGATTATTGGTTCACTTTATTGGGCTTTCCCTTTAATAGATATATTTCCAAAATGGCCAGAGGTCACGATGCCAGCTTGTTCTCATATTCTGGCACATTGATATATAGTATTGGCATGTATGGAGGCGGATTATGTAGGAGGATGGTACGATAGCCAAACAGCCTTCCCCCAATGCACTGGCACAACTGAGGCTCAGATCCTTGAATTGCTGGGCTGGCACAAGTCCCATTGAAGAGGCTATGGAATACTCTTGTAGGGCTGTAACTTGGTTTATAGGTGATTATTGCGTTGTGAAATTAAATCCTTAGTTTGCTCCATAAAACAAGAATAGCAGGAAATAGCAGTAAACTTCCACATGCTCCTCTCCCAGATCCCTCCACCAACCTTTGTAAGGCCAGCTGCACAAAAAAGGGTGATTTGATCTCTCCGTGGTTCTGTTACAGTCATTAAATGGATAGCTCTAGATGGTTTTGGTCTCAAGTTAGCCATTAACTGCTCAATATCAACCATCTGCTTCTCATTGTTAATATTACAGCTTCTTGATGCTGAATATGCCACTGGCAGTCTATTCTCTCTCCCCTCCTTCTTCCAAAAGCCGGATCATAAATTTTGTCCGTAATCTGGGATACTAATTGAAATCTACTCTTAATTTTTTGAAAAGAACTACAAGAGACTTCGGACTTGAATGTTTTGTTTGTTTTTAGTAGTTTTTAGCCTACCCTTCTTCCAAGGATTTCAGGGTAACATACATTGATTTCCAGCCTACTGCCTTGTACAGGGCCCCCACTATGGGGGATAGGATTGCCAGAACTGGCAACCCTATGCTGGCGGTGGGGGATCCCCCGCTCCCACCCTCCACCCCACCCCTGCTTACCTGGCTGATGGGGGAAAATGCGGGAGAACAGGCCAAAACCAGCCCTCTACAGAGCATAGGAGCACTCCAGGGCCCATCGCGCTCCCAGGGGTGGCACGTGGCCTGCACGATGACCGCACTTCATAGAAGCGACATAATTGTGTAGCCCTGGGAGTACACACGTGCCTGTGAGGATGTCTGTAAGATGAGTGCCAGTCTCCCACCTCCCGCCCAGAGGGTAAGAGGACCTGGCAACCCTAGCTTGGGGAAGGGGTACACTTTACTGGGGTTTGGTGGTCCAGAGGTGCCATGCCTGGCCTGTAATTCCTATTACCATAAAGAAAAAAAAATGAAGATAAATGTAGATCATGCCTGAGGACATTTATAGAAACTTATTTCCTTGTATCTCTGTATCTATTGTCTGGATCTTATGAGATTTGCTAGAGCCAATCAGAAGTAATCTCAAGTAACTTGCTGAAGTGCTGGGCCTCCTAGTAGGATTGCCAGGTCCCTATCCCCTCCCGCCGGGGGGGGGGGGCTGGCACTTACCTTGTGCCAGCAGTGAGGTCTTCTTCTTGCGCAATAATGTCACCTGGCGTGTGTTCCTGGGGTGCCTGCCGGTGGCGGCCAACTTCTGGGAGCTTGCCCCCTTCTGCCGACCACTGTTGGATTGGCGGGCAAGGTGGCAAACCTCCGAGAGT
Organism: Eublepharis macularius; assembly: GCF_028583425.1. Taxonomy (NCBI): domain Eukaryota; kingdom Metazoa; phylum Chordata; class Lepidosauria; order Squamata; family Eublepharidae; genus Eublepharis; species Eublepharis macularius. The sequence continues at coordinate 7,743,086 of NC_072799.1, forward strand.
TTGGCCGCCACCAGCGGGCACCTGGGAACACTACTTCCTGGGCCTATCATATCTATAACTACGAGTCCCAGAGTTTCTTATACATAGGCAGGAGGGAGGGACACCAGGTGGGAAGGGCAAAGCAAGGCACCATATGACCGCGCAAGTGACTGCTGCTGCTTTTTCTGGTAGGATTTGCAGGCCCAGAATGTGTGTGTCTAATTTACTCACAGTCACAAGCACACACACACTACCTGGTGCTATGTTTGGTGGTAGATATAAATACAAATTAGGCAGCTAGAAATGTAAGGAGGTAAAATAAAGGGAACAAAAAGAAACTAAATGAAACCAATCTCCACTCCTGTTTTTCCTATCAGACAAGGCCTTTCTTCAGTCAGGCAACAATACAGTAACGAGAGAGGCAGATGGGGTTGCCAACTCCAGTTTGGGAGATTCCTGGTGATTTTGGAGCTGGAGTCTGAAGAGGGCAGAATTTGTGGAGGGGACCTCACCAGGGTATAATGTCATAGAGTTCACCCTCCAAAGCACCCATTTTCTCCACGGCAACTGATCTCGGTTGTCCAGTGATCAGTTATAATTCCAGGAAATATCCAGGCCCCACCTGGACGTTGGCAACCTTAGAGGAAGATGAGCAAACTCATGATGAAAATGACTTCAATATAGAGACTGCGTCTGTGGCAACTCATTTTCAGTGTCGTGTGCATAGCCCTGCAGATTCTTTGCACGTTATAGGGTTGCCAGGTCTCCCTGCCAACCGGTGAGAGGTGGGGTTGTGGGTGGGGGAAGTTGCTGAAGGGTGAGACGCACAGGCCTCATCTCTGCATGACAATTAGGGTTGCCAGGTTTAGAGTGACCCTGAGTGAGCGAGAGAGAAGAGCGGGGCCGGGTGCTCCTCCTCCCTCCTGCTTTAATAGAGGTCCCAGTAAGACTGCACAAGTTTGTTAAAAATCCAGCCTCAGGTCTCAAAAAGGCAAAACTTTGTGTTGTCATGTGAGCACCCTCTTATGTGCAAGAGAAAACAGGAGGGAAAGTGGGGTGGCATGTAAGTGCCTCTAAGGTGACAGACTAAAATGTGATCCTTCACGAGATCATGTGGAAGGGAAAGCTCAACCTAGTAACTTAGAAAAGATGGAGAAGATGCAAAAGAAAGCAATCCATGAGGAAGCAGACTTGTGAGACTGCTTCAGCTGGAAACAGGGTGGCAACAGAGAAAATGCCCAAGTTTTTAATGTGAAAATGGCCTGACAGCTGCTTAGGTGGCATATGGTTTAACTCCTTCTTCCCAGGAGTAGAAATCTTGTAGTATCCTGGGAGCAAAGTGGAACCATCCTATTGTCTTAGAAACGTCCGCGTATCTTGAAATGTTGAGGTCCTGGGGAAACTAAGTCCTTCAAGATATAAGAGATTGCTTATTTCCAGTGTGCTAGTAATATTTTGGTAGACTGACTAAGCAAACTAGATAACAGTCTCTGCATGCAATTTAATGTTTGCTGGCTAGCGCAGTTTTGGGACTGGATATGGTTCCCTTGAAACACATTCTTGGGTGAAAGATCAGCTTTTTAGCTGAATTGATTTTCACCATTTTTGCAGACTTTCTTCTGCTATTTGCTGTGTTACAATTAATATGGCCCTCTGCTTCCATAACTGAAGCTGTTTTTTTCCTCTTTTTACTGAGACACGGTTCAGTCTGGTTGATGTGCTTAGGATGACTTTAAAGTTTTTAAAAGCCACTGAAGGCACACCATGGTGTAGCAGTGACATTCTAAGAAGAGTTGCACCCTTCTAAGCCTATTGACTTTAATGGACTTAGAAGGATGTAACATTGCTTAGGATGATGATGATGATGAAAGCAACAAGAACAACAGTGTGCTTATGTACTACCCTTTTGTACAGATTAGTGCCCACTCAGAGCAGTGAATAAAATCAGTGTTGTTGTTGTTGTTGTTATTATACATGGAGCTGGGGAGTGGCTTACTGAAGGCCACCTCCAGAGTACATGGCAGTAATGATTCCACTTTTATTCCGCAACTCTTTGTGTGCCAGAATTGGAGAGACCTCTTTAGCTATTTTCAGGTCATCATGATGCAGCTGGTGGTGCTAGAAAGTGCTGTCAAGTCATAGCTGATTTATGGTGACCCCTGCTAGGATTTTCAAGGGAAGAGGTTAACAGAGGTGGCATGCCATCGTCTGCCTCTGCACAGCAACACTTGTCATCTTTGGAGGTCTCCCATCCAATTACTAACCAAGGCTGACCCTGCTTAGCTTTTAAGATCTGACGAGACTGATCTTTGATTGCCGAGATTGAGCAATTCTTTGTTGCTAACCTGTAATTTAAGGACCCAGTGAAGAGGGTCTTTATCTGAAACTAGTGGCTGCTTTTTATTTATTTATTTTTGATTATTTATGTCATTTCTAGTCCGCCTTTCTCACTGAGACTCAAGGCGGATTACACCGTGCGAGGTTAGTACAGTCAATATCCAGGACGTTTCCATAAACAATGCCATAAGGTAAATAAACACAAGTTTACAAAGACGTAGCATTAGCAAGGATCCTATACAGAGCTGAAGAATTGCTGGAACAGAACATAAGCAATTCTAGGGCTGACGTTCGACCACATGAAGCACAAGTAGCTTATAGGAGCACAGATTTAAGACAACAGGTAGCTTAGCTGGTTTGACTCATGTCTTGCTTGCCTGTCATGAGCAAGGAACGGATTGTTTCGCTGGAAGTTAAGAGTTGCTTTTGAACAGCTTAAAAGCCTGTTCACCACATCTGTGTGTATACCATACACAGTAACCTGCCCACTTTGTCAGTGTTGATTCACCACTTTCTGCTGCCAGTTATTTAAATGACGTATGTGCAAGGACAGTCAGTCATATCACTGTAATTCTTTTTAAACAAGTGTTACTATTTGGTGTTTGCATGTGTCTGTCTGATCACTGTTAGTGGCTGCTGATGCGTCTGGATTGCAGATTTCAGACAGGTGGATTTTCCTTCAGTCCTGTAGGAGTTGTTCTCCCCCACCCCCATCCATGATGTTACTTAATTATCTGATCCGTGGCTTGGGGCAGAGGGCTTTTTCACCTACTCTGAAAATGCAAAAGTGACTGTAAGACAGAACAAATTAAACTCTACAATCACGGTTACTGTGCATCTGTAAAGATAATAACAACATTCAATTTATATGCCACTCTTCAGGGCAACTTAATGCCCACTCAGTGTGGTTTACAAAGTTTGTTATTATTATCCCCACAACAAAACACCCTGTGAGCTGGATGAGGCTGAGAGAGCTCCTAGAAGCTGCAACTGACCCAACGTCACCCAGCTGGTTTAAAGTGGAAGAGTGGGAAATCAAACCTGGTTCCCCAGATTAGAGTCTCACGCTCTTAACCACTACACTGAACTGGTATCCAGCATGCTACACCAAAGATATTCAGCGTGCTGCTTGAGTTGAATAGGTACAAGTTGAGATCTGAGGCTTGGCTTATGAGTGATGGCAGGTGTGAAAAACTGGCTGTTTCCACATGTCCTTAAAGGGACAGCCCATTCACCGAACACTGCTGGCTTTTCCCCTTCACTCCACACGTCCCCGATTTCAAAACGATAGCAGGCTGTTTGGCTTCCATTTTTTCGGCACCTTTTCTGCACCCACAGTCCCTGAAAAAGGCACCAACAAAATGGAAGCCAAACAGCTTGCGGCCATTTCGAAATCGGAGATGTGTGGAGTGAAGGGGAAAAGCTGGCAGTGTTCGGCGAGTGGACCCTCCCTTTTAAGGACATGTGGAAATGGCCATTGTATGCTTATCTGCTGAATACATTTACCGTGAAGTTCTTGGCATCTCCATCTATCCTCCTTCCCAGCCAATGAATTGAGGTTTCTAGGATCAGGTGTGTGTTTTCATGGTGCACTTTAGGGTCATATACAGGTCTGAAGATAGGCTGCAAAGGTTTTCTGGGGAGTTTACACCAACAATGTCAAGTTGGAAGGAAATTAACTTGAGACCATCAGATATTGAAGGGATTCTTATTTGTCTTCTTCCCTGAAAGTAAATTGAGTGGGCAACAATCTGTCTAAAAGACAGGTATATAAGCATACTGTTATTATTATTATTATTATGCATGAAAAGTGACATTGAATGAGGAAAGGAATGTGTAGGTGTTAATACTGAGGTAATAGGGAGAAATAATCGGTTGGAAGAAAGTGACACAGTAATTGTATAATACTTATATTAGGGTGAGCCCACTGTTTAAATGCGAGCCCACTTCTGAGTTGCATTTCTGTTGTAAGTAGTGAAAGATAACTTTTAAGATCACTTTCATTAGTGCAGATTTTGAGTTTTAAACACACACATATATGTGCTTTTATTTCATGCATGCCTATTTCCCAGTTCCATTTGCGGCATTTATTGTCCCATTAAACTTGTTTGCTTTGTACTTTGTATATACGTTGGTCAATGTTTAGATTATTTAGGAAGCAACTGCCAAAAAGGGAACCCCAAACTTCTAAATTTAAACAGCGCATGTGTAAAGTCTTTGTTCCATTTATGGTTAGATTTGTGCCTTAAATTACAGCAACATATTACTATATAGTGTAACCATCAGAAGGGTTTTACTTAGTTAAGACACCAAATCTTAGCCTCAGCTATTCACATGTCAGTGTGAACATTCTCTGTCCCCCCTATTGTATTCATGATGAGCTCAGAACTCTTAGATTCACATGACTCTTGGATGTCTCTTGACTGCTCGGCGACAGCTCACAGAACCTGGCAGTTGATGGAATGGGAAACTATATAGGGCAACGCTATTGTAGGCAAGGTGCAAATTGGAGGACGACAAGAGATTGCTCTTGTTGCACAGGGTCATCATCTCTCTCTTCAGCTAAAAGTCATGTTATAGTAAAAGATATTCCTAGAACTTCTCCTATTACTGCATTCTGCTAAATCACTAGTCATGGGCGAGGGAAGAAGTGTCACCTTGGCTTACTTCATAATTGGCTGGATTTCCCCAGGTTTAGCTTTCTCAGAGACCTTCAGGGCTTTTTTTCAGCTGTGATGTGGTGGAATGAAGTTCTGGCACCTCTTGAAAATGGTTATATGGCCGGTGGCCTTGCCCCGTGATCTCCAGACAGAGGGGAGTTTAGATCGTTTTCTGCGCTACTCGGCACGGAGGGCGATCTAAATTCCCCTCTCTCGAGATCAGGGGGCGGGGCCACCGGCCATGTGACCATTTTCACCAAGGGTGATTTAAACTTTAAAAAACTCCTCCCTTGTTCCAGCTGACCCGAAGTGATGTCATTGTGTGGTCCTGAGTTCCACCACTGAGTTCCACCACATCTTTTCCCAGAAAAAAAGCCCTGGAGACCTCTAAGGAAAAAATACGCATATACGAAAAATTGATCTTTCTGAGAATTATCTGAAGAGCTTAGAAAGATCTTGTCACTACAAATCAGTGCTTTTCAAGTTTTCTGTCCTTGGAGAGCCCCTTCCATGTCTGGCTTGTCAATTGATTAATCCCGGAACATCAATAAGGGAATCCCTGCATGCATTAGAGGATCCTATGGCTTGTTCCAGTGTTTACACTTTTTTGCTACCAGGCTTTTTCAACCTTACCTTAACCTTGCATCAATTGAGAGTGCATCTTAAAACTACCCCCAAACATCCCCCTGCATACTTCATTTTTTGGGTTATCATTGGTAGATGCAGGTCAGCTGGCTTTTTTGGGAACTTGTCTGCTGTCACTGACCTTTCCACAGAGAAAGCCTGCAGAGGAATCCCTAGGAACATAATCTAAAATGTGCTAGTTGGGACTCTCCTTGGCTGTGTCCTAACTACTTCCATTGTTAAGCTTTGTCTCTCCTTGCGCTGATAGCTATTGCATGTGAACATTTTAGTCTTTGAGTCACATTTCCAATATGTGGCAAGATGGCTCTGCTCCCCCCACCCCTTTCATGTTTCCATGGGTTGATTTGAGAAGGAAAACTGAAGTGTTTTGTATATGGCTTTCAAAGAAATATTTAAGGTACTGTGTGGATATATGAACTTTTAAAAAAGGATTCTGAATTACTTTGACTTAGAGCCAAACTACAAGTGACGTCTTACACAGGTTGGACACTAGTCGGTTTCCCTCATGTTTTGATGGGAAATGTAGGCGTCCTGGTTTTATAGCTTGGCTCTCCATTACAGCTGCAAGACCAGGATGCCTACATTTCCCATCAAAACTTGAGGGAAGCCGACTAGTGTCCAACCTGTGTAAAACGTCACTTGTAGTTTGGCTCTTATTTGAGCTGCTTTATTGGCAGTCTCCCTGGGACACCCAGAGATGGGAAGCAGGGGAGTCAGAAGTCTGCTGTGGGAGGAGGGGAAATCAGTGAAAATTGCCTCTCCGCCGTCCATGGAACTCCTCTGTGGAATCAAAGCCTTAAGCAGTAATGTTAGTTCTTAATGTTAGTTCTTTTGATTTGGCTAAAGGTTCTGACCATCTCACAATTACAATAATTCTGCAAAATTACCTTGTGCGCACATCGTACCATCTAGGGCTAGCTCTGAAATGCCATATTACAGCAACTGTTTCTTCCCCACTGATTATGCTTTGTTCTCCTGCTTTAGCTCTTACCTGTTATTAAAATACAAAATCATTTGAGAATTAATTCTGGACATCATTTTGCTCTTATGCATACCAATTATCAGAAATATGGTGAACATCCTGTAGTGATAAATGCTTAATGTTTTTCATTGTTTCTTTCATTTTCTAAGCTTAAAAAAAACCTTTAAAGCAATTTATAAATTTAATCATTGTGGCTTGCTTATTAAATATACTATGTATCTTATGCAGTAGAAATCTTAGGCTGTAGGGCCCAAGAACATTTATGGGTTAAGAACAATTACTTTTATAGTAATAGTGATTCCCCACTCCTTCACTTGAAGCCAGCTGGCTGACCTTGGGTCAGTCACAGCTTCTAGGAGCTCTCTCAGCCCCACCCACCTCACAGGGTGTTTTGTTGTGGGGATAATAATAACATACATTATAACCGCTCTGAGTGGACATTAAGTTGTCCTGAAGGGTGGTATATAAATCGAATGTTATATTATTATTATTATTATTATTATTATTATTATTATTAATACAGAACCTCTTTATGATTTTCTTTGCATTTATCACACATTGCGTTCTGCTAATTCATAAAATAAAATACTGATGTACCCTAGTCGCAGTGTTATTTAGCTAAACACTGTGGTGCAAATATATGGTGTTTACAGAGAGGGTAGGCATGTTAGCAGCGCACTGGGACAGAGTCCAGCAAGGGAAGGCGGATCGTCACCATTTCCAGCTTTGAATGAGGATTAGATGCCTTCCTGAAAAAGATGCCATAGCCAAATGCAGGCTAATGGGGCCTGATATAGTAATTACTGGAGGAAATTCAATCTGTTATTGGAATCCATTCTGCTAGCTCTGCTTGAACTGCAGAGCCAATATTGCCGGTTGTGATATGCATTCCCTTCGCTCTTGGGGATTACGGAGAGTGCGTTCAGAGAAGTGTAATAGACCCCTTCGCTAGCAAATGGATTGCACGAAGAGCTTCACAGACGATTTCTTCAAAAAATGTTCAAGCGCTTTTCCAACACCAGTAGGAAGAATGCTTGTAGGCATTTATTCAGATGCGTTCCCCTAGATTGTGAAGTACTTAAGTTTTGGGGAAAAAATTATGAAAATGCCTAAACGTTAGGAGAAAGATGCTCGAAAAAAGGTGTTTGCTTGCAGTGGCAAATGCATGTTTACAGGGCTTCATTTCTTTTACTGTCTTTTGCCAGCTTCTCTGATGTTGTCTTAATGTGTGTAGCAAAGCATTGTGTTGCAACAGGCCTGTACAGTGTGTGACCCACTTCTTTTTTCTGCTGTCTGCTTGGTCCTCCAGCATCCATGTGTGTGTGTGTGTGTGTGTGTGGGAGGGGATGAAGCTCATGGCAGGCAGCGTGCATGGCTAGTGGCACCATGTTAAGCTTATTGGGTTTTACGTTGTGAATATTTCTTTTGCCGCTAAGCATGATGCAGCTAGAACACATGAGGAATGAGCACCAAATCATCTGAAATGTGTTGGCCCTTATTTTAATCTCTAGCTGAAGTCTGAATATATAATAATTCTTTATTTGCCCTTAAGTAACGCTCTCTGCGTTTTGTGTTATGCTAGCTTATTTATTTAGTACATTTTTATCCCAGCCTTACTCCAAGAAGCTTAGAGCAGTACATATCATTCTCTCCTTTATCTTTTTTATCCTCACAACAACGCTGTGAGGTAGGTGAGGCTGAGAGAGAGTGATTGGCCCAAGGTCACCCAGCAAGCTTCTGTGGCAGAGCGGAGATTTGAATTTGCATCCGCTACCCTAACCTCTGCACCACGCTGGCTCTCGTCTTCACACTCAGCACAGCTGACATGACTGTTGCTGATACACGTGCCATTTAGGCGTTTCCTGCAGCAAATACATGACATGTGAACAATATATACAGCTTTGTAAATGTCTGTGTACATGTGTCAGGGAGTCCTAGTCCAATCAAGGCTGGCAGATTGTAGCTTCCTCCCTCTGGTTATATTTCTATATGTGTTTGATTTTTATCCACTTTTCTTCTTAGGAGCACAGGGGTCTCCCCACTCCCATTTTATCCTCCCAATAATCCTATGCAGCAGGCTAGGCTGAGTGAGCAAGAGACCTCAGCCCAAGACTACCCAATGAGCTTGATGGCATCGTGGAGTCATGAGCTTAGGTCTCCCTGGTCATCATCCGAAGCACTCTCAACAATATTCACTTTGGACAAATCTGAGGAATGTTATACATTTGTGTGTATGGGGGGGGGGAGGCATCCCTTATGCTTTTGGTTTTATTGTTTCCTCCTCTTTCTACCATTCAGTGTAGAACATCAGAAATCTTAATGGTTGTAGTGCAAATTTAGTTTCAGGTGAGTAGTCATGTTGGTCTGAAGTAGAAGAGCAAGAATCGGGTCCAGTACACCTTAGAGACCAACTAGATTTCCAGGGTGTGAGCTTTTGAGAGTCAGAGCTCCCTGTCTGACAAAGGGAGCTTTGACACTCGAAAGCTTACACTCTGGAAGTCTACTTGGCCTCTAAGGTGCTACTGGGTCTGATTCTTGTAGTTCTAATTTAGTAACTTTCAACATTAGGAATCATTTAGTTTGTCATCCATACTACAACTTAGCCTTAGTAATGCCAACCAGGTCAGTGCCTGCTGGGAGGTATAAGCTGTTTTTATGTGCAGAGATGAAGAACACAATAGCAGCCTTCCCCACTGTTCTCCTTTACTTTTCACCACCAAAGTTAATGGCGACCATTCAGAATACAAAGGGGTCGCCATGTAATTATGTGCAGTTAAATCTGCTTCGTACCCCTTTTGAGAGTCAGAGAGTCAGCATTGAGAACTGGACATGCTCCCACTTCAGTACATTGTGTCCTGCCAGGGACAATATACCTTTTTTCTTCAGCCTGTCACTTCAGAGTTGTCACTACTTTGTATATTGAAGTACAGCAGCCGGGGAAGGGGTGGGGTGGGGTCTTTTCCAAAGGAGCAGCAAAAAGTGGCAACCAAAAGGACATCTGGTAATCCTAATAATACCTGCAAAAACTTGAGGCCTCCTGAGAGTAGGATTAACATAGATAAGAAATCAAGAGGAAATATCTATGCATATATTAAGGGGACCTGCAGAAGTGGGCTGTCACAAATGCTAGTCTTCCAAATGAAATTGTGATTGAGTTCACAATGCTGAAGCCATTATAACACTTCGTGATAATGGAGGGAAAAATTGTAGCCTGATTAAATTTATTTTCATAGACCAGTGGGTATGAAATTTGGTTCTAATCGTCCTAGGTCCCATGGAAGCTTGTAACATGCCCGTGTACCATGAAACTAAGGAAGCCATACAACCTTTTTGAGATGGTATCATATGGCCACATAGCTTCCAGAGGCCAAGACTGGCCCTTCCCTTAGTGTTCTGACTGAGTGGCTGGAAGCCCTGGTTAAACATTCTGCATCGACTCCTGACATTTTATCTACCTTTGATAAAAGGTAGTAGCCTTGGCTACTAGTCCAGTTCCTTTATTCTGGTACAGTTTCTCCTTCTTCCTGACATACTGTACCAATACTGTTATGCTGCATCATGGATGGTTCTCCTGACTGTGGCTTTCCCTGTGCAGTTTACCTAACACTGGAAGCTGTTTCTTTACCATAGAACTGAAAATGGAATGGCTGTTGCATAGTTACTTATTTATGTTATTTATAGTCCACCTTTCTCACTGATAGTTGTAGGTGAGTAGCTGTGTTGGTCTGCACTAGAACAGCAGGATTTGAGTTCAGTCGAACCTTAGAGACCAACAAGATTTTCAGGGTATAAACTTTTGAGAGTCAGAGCTCCCTTCTTCAGATCAAATCATGCTTTCTCACTGAGACTCAATCTTTTAAATCTTTTGGTAAATGGAAATGGACCCTCCATGACCTTACAATCGCTAAAAGACATATTACAGCATTGGAAAGCCAAACCCCCACGTCCCATAACTCATTGGCTTGAGATAGGTTCCTTGAGACAGGCAGATAATTTAAAAGTACATGAACATGCTCAAAAATAAATGAGTATTCTAATACCAAATTAATATGAGTAATAACTTCCTCCCCAAAGGACCAAATAAATGGACAGTAAGTAACAACACCAACAATTGGACACTATACTTAATCTTTTACTAAAAAGGTGCCGTGGTGTCCAATATACCCTAAATACATTTTTTTAACTGAATAAGTAGCAATTGATTCCACACCTCCAGTGTGTCCAGTAAGACAGAAAAGAGTGAACTCACTGAAGGTTTTCCCCTTACCACCCACTCTCTATTCAAGCTAGTGGATGTGGATGGATTGGCCAACTGTCAAAGGCCGCTGAAAGATCTAGCAGTATCAGCCGGGGAAGACTGTCCCCTGTCCAACTTGAAATGAAGATTATTCACCAGTGCAACTACAGCTGTCTTGGTATCAAACCCTGTCCTGAAACTAGGTTGAAATGGGTCAAGGGTAGATGTGTCATCCTGCTCTGCCACCACATGTTCTATCACCTTATCTAGAAAAGGTAAATTGGAGACTGGCCTGTAATTAGCCTCCTCATCCCCAGCTAGGGTTGCCAGCTCCAAGTTGGGAAATTCCTGGAGATCTGGGGGGTGAAACTTGGAGAAACTTGGATAAAGTGTGGTTTGGGGATGGAAAGGACCCTGGCATGGCATAATTCCATAGAGTCCACCCCCAAAGTAGCCATTTTCTCCAGGTGAACTGATCTCTGTGGCCTGGAGACAAGTTGTAATTCCGGGACATCTCCAGCCACTACCTGGAGCCTGGCAACCCTATCCCCAGCCCATGAAATTTTTTGAGCAAAGTTCTAATAACTGCCTCCTTGAAAAGTTTAGGGAGAGCCTCCTCAATCAGGGAGGAATTAAAGTTTTTCGCATGGCTCCAATACCTTTTCCAAGCATGGTTTTAAAAGCCAGATGGTTATGGGTCCAGAGCACAAGTGGTGGCCTAAGGGCCTTTTCATCATTCATAAGCAGGACCAGTCTGAAACTATCCATAACAAAAGAACTATCCATGTGAAACTACCCATAACAAGTAGGTGTTTCTGACACCTCAGGTACTAGATCTGTTCTCATTTTGGCCTCCAAATTGGAATGGAAGAGAGAGATTTTGTCATCAAAGAACCTTGCACAAACATCACAGCTCAGCCAGATTTTCATCACTGGCAGGGTCGGATTTAGGTGTTACTAAGTCTCAAATCACTTAAGCAGTTGAGCTAGATGAGATTATGCTGATGCAGTGGTGGCGGAGAAGAAAGTCTTTGCCACCGTTATCGCCAACTCATAGGCCTGCAAATGGGTACCATGGCATGTTCTGTCTGATTTGTCCCGAGTCTGTCGCCCGTTTTGTTTTCCAGTCCACTTCATAGTAAACCAGCAGAATCAATAGTAGGGCACATCTCATAACCAATGTAATAGGACTGGGAATTGCAGAAATTTTGAAACAGACCAGTTGTCAGAACAAAGCATAGGCATTAAACATGACATGTTAAACAATGCAGAAACACGGTATTATCCTGGGAGAAACATGTCCTGAACCAATCTGTTATGATGTGTAGCTCTTTTTCTGTTATAAAAACGCTTTCCTGAACAGTTCTGTTTTACATATTTTGCGTAATGCCAGGATCATGGGGGCTTTCCTGACCTCTTCAGGTAAGCCATTCCACAGAGTGGGGGCCACTATAGAGAAGTCTTGTTTCTGGGTAATTGTTGATCTTGCCTATCTGTGGAGTGTCACATGCAGAAGGCCCTGCTCTGATGAGCAAAGTTGTCATGGCGCAACATAGGTGGTTTGCAGATGTGAAGATCTATAGCAATGAGCCAAATCAGATTTGCAGCGTTTTCCTAGCCCAGTGGTTTATTGTAAACGCACCTCATGGAAAGCTTATTGACATCTTGTTTGGTAGGTACACTCAGGGCTTTTTTTCAGCTGGAACGTGGTGGAACGGAGTTCTGGAACATCTTGAAAATGGTCACATGGCTGGTGGTACCACCCCCTGATCTCCAGACAGAGGTGAGTTTAGATTGCCCTCCACGCCACTGCCGAGGGTGATTTAAACTTTTAAAAACTCCCCCCTTGTTCCAGGTGACCCAAAGTGACGTCATTGGCCCTGGAAGCATGCGTGCACTTTGCGCGTGCACATGTGGTAGCAGGGGCACCACCTCCCGCCAAGAGTTGCTCCCTGTGCTGGCAACCCACTGAGTTCCACCACTTCTTTTCCCAGAAAAGAAGCCGTGGGTACACTACTTGAAGTGATAGCACTGTGGTCCCATGTTTCTCATAACACACCTGCCCTTTGAAGGGTGTGTGTCTGCAAGAGGTGAGATGGATAGAATTGTTGGAATTACTCAAGTGTATGTTTCTTTTGTGTATTGTTTAAGTTCTTTAAACCAAGTTTTCTCTGAAACAGGATCCACAATAGCAGACACAAAAATGAATGAAAAGAAAATAACAGATCCAATAGGAAAAAAAAACCCCACTCCATCATAAAAAGAAATTTCAGACAAACCAAACCATTAATTCACATGTATGTATTTTGTGGACTATGGATTTGTAGTGATTTGTAGTGAGTTGGAATTTTATTTTACTGTTAGCTTTTGATTTTATTTCTCTTCTAGAAACATTTTTAACTTTGAAAAAAAATCTTAGGCTTGGTTGAATTTCACAGCTTGACCCCAACTTTGTTCCTTGGTGCCACTGATTTATTTATTGGCTGTATGTGTGGGTTCTTAACCCAGGAAAGAAGCAGTCAGAGCCATTCCTTGGCGTTCCCATCCACCAAGGTGAGAACGCTGGTTAAAGTTCTTTTTTCTCCTCCATGGAGCTTATAGAAATGGTTTAATAGGCAATGTAACTTGAAGTATGTAATAAAGTATGTCAAAAACATGTAGTTCAAATGGTATGATATGATACAAAGCATTCCTCCAAACCATCTGCCTCCCCTGTTTCTGTTTCCCTTCCATGATTCAGGCCTCCTCTGTCATCTTGTGTTATATGAGCATGATCTGCTGGGGGCTGTGCAGTCTGTTTGATTAATAACAGGCGCTTTTGCCTAAAGGATGCTTTGTTGGGATCTTCCTTGATGATTTCTGCCTTTTAAATTTTTTCTCCAGATCTTCCCCCCTCTCCCCATACTGTTTTCTGCGTAGTGGTCTCTGCGCATCACACTGATTGGCTTTATTTATGCCATTTATTTTATTTGCACCTAGACAGGGCAACAGTTTGTAAATTTCTAGAGCTAGGGATCAGGCCTCCCCCAGATGCAGTTCTGACAGTGCATGCCCGTAGGTAAGGAGTCATGCTTTCCCACTCAGTTCCATCGTCCACCACAATGGTAGCACCAATTGAGAATTTCCCATTAGATGTTTTCTCTGAGCTTGTTTAGTCATCTTTGTTTAAACTGTAATTGTATGCAATATAATAATAATAATAACTGCACTTATGTACCATTCTTCTAGACAGATTAGTGCCTCACCCAGAACAATGAGCAAGTTAGTGTTATTATTATCCCCGCAATACAGCTGGGGAATTGGGGCTGAGAGGAGTGGCTTATCCAAGGCCACCTGTTGAGCTCATGGCAGTAGTGGGAAAGGAGGAGAAACTTATTCTACCAGACCATTAAAAACATAGCAGCAGCAGCAGCAACAACAACAGTGTGCTTATATCCTGCCCCACTGGACAGATTAGTGCCCCACTCAGAGAGGTGAACAAAATGTTATTATCCCCACAATACAGCTGGGGAGCTGCGGCTGAGAGGAGTGGCGTACCCAAGGCCACCTACTGAGCTCATGGCAGTAGTGGGATTTAAACCAGTAGAGTGCCGATTCGCAGCCAAACTGCTTAACCACTGTGCTACAGCAGCTCTACTTTGCCCTCTCCCTGGCATTTTGGAATCTACAGCACAAAAGATGACCTTTAAATCTTACTGGTGGTGTAGAGAGACACTCTCTTTTCTGTCCGGGGGAGCAACATAACATGGAGGCTTGCATTCATTGTCAACAATTCATGAAAAAGGCATGGTGGAATCGTACCTCCCGACTTTGCATGCTGATGGCTTCCGAAGGAATTGCGGACACATCCACTGTGTTGCCAGTTGCCCCTGTTGAAACTTCCTCAGTGACAGCCTGTCAGTATTGAGTCATTGGGTTCTGTGTTATTTTGCAATGCTCTGTTTTTCTTGCTTTGTAGAGCTGACATCTATCTATATCTATATCTATATAAGACATCAAAGTGTGTCGTTCAGGATCTCCTAAAATCACTTCAGTATAGACACTGGGTGTTCATGTCATCAATTTGCTCAGGATTCTGGCTCTTCTGTCTCAACACTAGGGTACAGTTAGTGATATTCAGACACCCTGAATCTTGTGGCTTGGAAGATTCACCCCATCAGCCACTTCTGGAGGCCTTGAGAAAGGTCCCATTCAGCTCTGGGAAACCTTCTACTAGGTGAAAGCCTTTTACTGGCTTTGCTTCACAGTGTGCCTGGAATCCACCTACCTGTCTAGTAACCTCCATTCTAGAGTGGTTACTTACATCTTTGGTCTCTGGATCAAGCACTCTCATCTCTCAAAGTCTATATGACAGCTGTCTTCATTTCCTGGCTTCTCATATAGGGACATTAACTGTTTACATTAACTGTTATAATTAAACAGTTTTTTCCAGTGTCTCATTCATCTTCATCTTGCCATCTAATCGCCTGGACCTGCAGAAGATCTGCAGTTTGTTTGCTCCTGGGTTGTGAACATTTTAACAGCTGGGGCTACTTTCTTTTGGTGTTTTTTCCCAGGACAGTCTGCTCAGTAAGGGGAGGCTAGTAGCCTTGTGCCCTACGTTCTAATCTCCTTTATCTGTGATTCCATAGAGACTCCTTTGTGCATCACTCTCCTACCAAAAGTGGTATCAGGGTTCCATCTCAACAAGGGTGTACTTTACACTCCTTGGATGTTAAGAGAGCCCTGTCCTTTTGCATTTGTAGAGCTGCTTCCTTTCCGTAATACATCACCTTCTTTATATTGCTGTGGCTGAAAGAAGGGATGACGGGTCTCCTTGCAGAACTTTAGCCAGTGAATCTCACAGATCATTAAACTATTAGCTGACTCATAAGACACTTCTAGATGCAAGAGCTCACTCCACTAGAGCTGCTGCTACATATCTGGCCTTCAGCAAAGGAATCTTTTTTCCTGAGCCCTCTTTTTCTCCCAATTGCACCTGTGCCTGTCTCCAGGTAGGTCAGCTT
Organism: Eublepharis macularius; assembly: GCF_028583425.1. NCBI lineage: Eukaryota > Metazoa > Chordata > Lepidosauria > Squamata > Eublepharidae > Eublepharis > Eublepharis macularius. Next base: position 7,758,932 of record NC_072799.1, read on the forward strand.
ACTAGTGAGGCCATTTAGAAGTAAAAACAAGATGGTTACCTGTAACTGTTGTTCTTCGAGAGCTCATCTGTGCATTTGTGCAATCCATCCACCTTCCTCAGAGTAGATGTGCTTAACTTGCTGAGGCATATTCAGGTGCAAAGTCCTTCCTGACTGCTCAGAGAACAGCAGCAACAGGTGAGCAACTGGCTTTTCTCATATCTTTGTGCCCACCTCCTATTTCCGTCCTTTTCTTTTTTCTTGGAAGGAAGATCTGCTTGGGGCCGAGTGCTCATTGTAGTCGTCACATGTTAAGTGGAGCCAGCATCTCTGTTCCGAACCTACATAATATTTGCATTCTTATGCTCTAGTTTCATACTTTTTTGAACTTGGCCTTGGACTGGAGTCAAGACAACTGGGATTCTTCCAGCTGTCACCCAGAGGGTGTCCCATAGATATCTCCTCTGTTAATATTTGTTGTCAGTGAATTCCAATTTCACTCCATATGTGTTTGAGAAAATGGTTACAGACCATAAGCTGTGTAACATAGTGCATTATTACACTAGGGTTGCCCCTTGCCAGCCTCCAGGTGGTAGCTGGAGATCTCGCGGAATTACAATTGATCTCCAGGGAACAGAGATCAATTCCCCAGGAGAAAATGGATGCCATGAAGGGTGAACTCTATGGTATTATACCCCACTGAGGCCCCTCCCCTTCCCAAACCCCACTCTCTTCAAGCTCCACCCCCAAAATCTCCAGGAATTTCCAAACCTGGACTTGGCAACCCTATATTGCCCCATTGCTCTTAAAACATGCATTTGGAAGTTTCTTTGTGTTGTGTTGTATAAGTTTTAGTTGTTGATTATTGTTCCCTTTTTTTAAAAAAATCCAAGCTGATTAGTAGAATATTTGTTTAAAATTTTGATTGCAAAATCTAATAAAGGTAGGATTTTTTTGTTAGAATATTACCTTCTTAGTACTTCTCCCAGTAGTATGGATATTTAATTAGAAATGTTAGTTTAGGCTTATTTGCATAATTGTAGTGCCCAGAAAAAGACCTCAAAGGGCAAGTAATGCAATCCAAGTTGTATATTGGGAATAAGGGTGAAAATATGTTAAGTTTAGGAACTATCACCAAATGAAATGCTGTGGTAAGAAGGGTCAGAAATAGAATTTGCAGGGGAAGGCTGATAGGAAGAAGTCCCCGTCTCTCCCCTACATAATGTAATCCTAAAATAGTCTTTCTATCATTCATGCCTGATTTTGTTTTTCAAAGCCGGGGGGGTGGGGGAGATGCTGTACGATGTCTTGGGAGGTGTAGATGCTGGAGGAAAATACATAGAAGAAAAGTTGTGCTCCATGCCCCAACATTTTACCTTATGAGGAGAGCACAGTACGTGTAGATTCCATGTTTCCTCTGTAATGTGAGGTTGTACCTGAAGTGTTCCTGTCTAGCTTCTTTCGTGCTGTGTTACCTTTTGCTTTCTTGTTCCCATTACATACCTGGTTCACAAGAAGCTCAATAGAATTATTCATTCTGTTGCAGTCCTACTGTGAACTACTGTTAGGGAATTCCATAGCATTTTTCTTTGTCTGAGTAAATGTAACTCGAGAGAAGCAATCTAGACAGCTCTGAGGATTTGGACAGACTGGTAACATAGGAGGGTACTATATAAACACATTTAACATTGCTGTTTTAGAAGGTGCTTGTAACATGCTACGTTAGCACTTACGCATTTGTATAATATGAAGGAAGCTCGTTCTTGCTCTTAAGCCATTTATTTTTCCAATTGGAATTTAAAAAGTATAACAAAAGCTATAATGCTTTAGAAAGTCATTTAATGAAATAAGTAAACATGAATAGTGTAGCCTTTGTTCCGAATTAACTGCACAGGGTTTTTAAAATACCATGTTTAACACACACACCCCTTGTGATTTCACGTGTTCATAAGAGAGATACTTCTACATCTAATGTTAAAAAGATAAAATTTAATTGGCTTTGGTGCATGACAGTCAGAGAACATCCATCCTCGTGGCTCTGTGATTTAGCTTGTCTTCCTCCAAGCAGTTCCTACATTTTGCCCTCACTATACTAATTCTGAGCACCACATTTTGAGAAAGATCTAGACAATTTGGAACATGTTCAGAAGAGGGCAATGAACATGGTAAGAGTTCTGGAAAACATGTCCTATGAGGAAAGATTGAGAGAAATGGGTATGTTCAATGTTGAGAAGGGGAACTTTGGGTGGGGAAATGAGCACAGTCTTCAAATACCAGAGGGCTTGCCACAGGGAAAAGGAAAGACTTGTTCTCTGCTGCATCATATGGCAAAGCTACATCTGCTGGCCATAGGTCATCATAGGATGATAGGTTTCAGTTGAACATTAGGAGAAACTTCTTAATGGTGATAGCAGTCGGACCATGGGACCAATTACCAGTGGAAGCAAGCAGAGGCTGGGCAGCCAGCTGTTGCGGATTCTGCAACTCTAGATTTCCTGCACTAAGCAAGGGGGTTGGGCACAAGGCTCAGTTTGGTGATTTCACTGGCCACCCATGATTATCATCTGCATAGTCCAGTCTCAGAGTCACATTTATGAATACTAGTGCAGGTCACAAACCATCCTATATGCGTTATTGTCTGTAGGAACAGAATGAAGGGAATTTACTGAAAATAAGCAGTCCTAGCTGTGCCTTTGGATGGGTGACTGCTGGGACTCCTAAATAGGAAACTTGTGTATCACAGAAGAAAAACACGATATAAATGTAATACTAACAATATTTTAATGTTTTTATGACCTCTTAAACCATGAATTAGGGGAAATGTCTTTTTTGTGAAAATTGTAAATGGCTTCTCTGCAAACCCTGAAGTGAGCTTACTGTCTTTTGCCTTGAGGAGTCCTTTGTGTTTCTCCTCTGGGAAGAAGCAGGGAACAACTTCAGGAATTATTTGGAGCAGAAAATAGATGGAGGATAGAGTTGAGCATTCACCAGCACTCCCTTCCTCATACTTGTCCTCTGTATGCCATTAAAAAATAAAACACCCCAGCATTAGAACATGTTACATGTGCCTTGTACCTTTGTTGGGCTCCGTATGACTTCCAGGCAACTGGGATCTACTGTAGTTCTCTAGCTTAAAAACCATTATTTTCTTAATGTGTAGAAGATAAGATGAGGTACAGCTCTTGATTTACCTTTTGAGATATGTTTTGACTTGCTCCTAAGTAGGGTTGCATGGATGCTGTTGCAGTGTACTGCTTGCCGTTGCTTGCACAAATGTCTTTTCAATAGATATTTTTTAAAAACTGTGATCAGCTGAGATGTGTCAGGCTGAGTTGCCATGGCCATTTTTTAACACTGAGTTTTCTCTGGGGTCAAGGAAAATGAGTGTTGTCTTGGGCCATTCACTGAAGCACAGTAGCTACGCTATCATCTACCTAATCCTTCCTTCACACTGAATAATTGAGTTCCATGGCTGGCTTTCAAAATATGGCTCTGTTGAAATAAAACCCTGCCATTTTGACCCTATTATTTAAGTTTGTTGCACATTTTTACAAAAAAATGAGCATTGTACACCTGATGCTTTTTTTGTGTGTTTGCTCATGTTGTAAAGCAAGTGTACACCATGCCCTGTGAATTGCAAGTTGTGAACTTCTTAATACCTTTCACTGCTGCATAACGCTGTTCATAACCAGTTCTCAAGGTAGGGTCTGATTAAAATTCTAACATCAGTATGGTTATTGCTTAGAGTCATAATTAATTTGTCTTTTTTTCTAGGGAGCATGACGTCTGCAACTTCACCGATCATTTTAAAATGGGACCCCAAAAGTTTGGAAATCAGGACTCTTACTGTGGAGAGGCTATTGGAGCCACTAGTTACACAGGTCAGTTACCTGGCAGCATGCCAGCTACTCTTTTGATTGTTTTGGTATAACTTTATATAACGATCAGCGTGGTGTAGGATGGTGATGGAGAGTGCCCTCAAGTCTCAGCTGACTTATGACCAACTCTGGTGGGGTTTTCATGGCAAGAGACAAATAGAGGTGGTTTGCCATTGCCTGACTCTGCAACGCTGGTCTTCGTTGGAGGTCTCCCATCCAATTACTAACCAAGGCCGATCCTGCTTAGCTTCTGAGATCTGACAAGTTTAGGCTCACCTGGGCTATCCAGGTCAGGACATGGTATAGGTTAGTTATTGCTTTTCTCATGTGTGAGTGCAAAACATAAGGAAGATCAGATTATAACCTCCTTTGGGCTACTGGCATTGCATATTTTTCAATTCATTGAACTTTTTGATTCCGATAATGGATGAAGCAAGTTTCTGTGTGGATCTGGGGTTGCTGCACAGAGCCCAGTAATGGCAAACCGTCTCTGATCATCTCTTGCCTTGCAAATCCTAAAGAGTCTCCGTAAGTTGCCTATGACTTGACAGCATTATCCACTACCATATATTATTGAAGCTGCAAGTTTCAGAAAACATCCTTTATCAAGAGAAGGTCTGTTCTTTCCCATTTGGTCTCCTAGTTGTGTGGTTTAAGTGTGACTTTTCTATCCTTTGTTCTTTCCAGGCTGGGTCCATCTGTATATCTGGGGAACTGGATGGCTCTTGTGCTTGGAGATAATTCATAGTCACATCACTTTTCCCTTGTATACCTGTTTGCTTGTAAAAAGGCACTTTGTAGCCTCAGAGCGGGTGCAGAGTGCAGACGAATTATTGTCAACTTTGATGTAAATTCTGGGGTGTAAGGCATATTGCCACACTGATCATGTTTTTAAAAATGTATATGATGATGATAGCATTAAAATGGTGGGGAAGCTGTTTTATAGGCTGGTTTAACATTAGTGATGATGGTTGCACTATTAGTTCACTATTGTGATCAGTTTCTGGTTGGCATATATTTACAGCTGTTAAGTATGCCATTATTTCTAATTTTGTTGTCTCCTCTTTGGTTGAAATTTAGATCATAAGCACATTGGGCAGAGATCTGTTTTTCACTTTTTGTTTAAGTGTAAAATGTCATGTGTATTGCTAGTATAACTATTTCCTGAATTCTTATGCCATTCACAATCTAGAAGAAAAAAAACAGTGCCCCCCCCAAACCACTAAAGCATCAGAATAAATGCATGCCCACTTCTTTCAAGGTTGCTTGTGCCCAAAATAAGTATATTCTTTCCATACTGTCACCCATCTAGGAGCTTTCATTGGTAGCTGTGTTTGATGTTAGCACTAACCTATTATATAACCTTGAAATAAATGAGAGGTCTAATGGCTATTGCTGTTGAAGGAATCTTTATCTGCCTAGCATTTAGAGCTCTGTTAGAGCTCTTGTCATTTGTTCAGCACAAAATGACATGGAACTGTTATCACAGAAGGGTATCTAGAATATACAGGTGGAAAGGTTTTGTTTTGGAAGAAGAACATAAGGCATGCCTAGAATGAGAAAGGATTATAGGAGGCAAGTGCACTCTTATTGGATAACGTATTTTAAACACTTATCTATGTATTGATGGCATACTTCATTCAAATTATATTTACAAGAAAATCATAAATCAGATGATTGCAGATAATTTATAAGACATACAAACTGTATGTCTTACTTGTCAGACTGTGCAAATTCCAGACCTCTTGACTGAAGTTTTGTACAGTACAAAGCACAAAACAAGATGCTCAAAAACAGAGAACTCACTTATAGTTAACTATTGTATGATTGAATTTATTTATTGAGTGATTAAAAATAATTATATGGGATTAAAATGACCCCCCCCTTAAACAAAAGCTAAAATGAGGACAGTTCAGATTTGCAGCAGTGGTTTCTCATTAGAATATCCTTTCTAAATGGATGAATTGTTATTTTGAAGTTCAGTGATTTAATTTTGTCTAATAGAAATGTTTACTCGCTGCCTTTCTGTGGCTCTTAAATTGGATTTATGTCATCTTAAGAAAACCATTAGGACAATATAACAAAATAGAATTGGTGGATGTTCATTAAGAACAGCGGAATGGGAAATGAAAGTTTCCAAGTAAATACCATTGGCAGTTCATTTTACTTATGTGTTGGGAGCTGGGTCAAGGGCAGAAATAATATGTTATCTTTCAAGCATGCCTCTTCCTTTCTGGCCAGATGTCCTTGGTTTAACTTGTAACAGACAATCCATACAGAGAAAGCAGTTCACAAGGCTTAGACAGCAGGCTAGAATATTGGATTTGGATTTTTCAGTAGGTAAATAATATTTAACTTGGAATAAGTAGACTAATTCTGAGTGGAGCCTTGGCTTTAAGGAGACTGTTTGGGGATGTACCTTTAAAGTGTCAGCACCATACATGGTTAGGCTAGAAGTTCCATTTACTATCTTGAGCTAGTGTACTATCCGTGATTTATTTGTGAAGTGCTGAGTTAGCTACCCTTGTTTATGCCTTAGTTTAATATAAGCAAAATTGCAAAAATACCCAGTCCTTAAGAAAGATATCTGCAAACTTTAGCACCCCCAAACTAGCTTAGCACATGTATCCACGTTTTTATTCTCTGAGAATTATTGAAAATATAGGTTGGCAATAGAAAGCATAAATGGAGACTACTGTTTGAACAGAGACAGACTCATATAATCACAATAGGATGATAAGTGTATTTAATTGTAGAGATAAAAATTTAAACACTTGCTTCAGAATGGAAATTTTACATCTTCAGAAGATGGAGGGTGGCTTGCCCAAGGCCTATTAGGACTTCTTAATTTGTAGCTCAGTCATCTATTGTGTTTTTTCAGCTCTCTCTGGCCCTGCTCCAAATGTCTCAACTATCTGAGTGTTGGCAGGTATTAATGAGGAGGACATTGTTTGTTGTGGTACTCTTCAGTGCTCACCTTCATAAAATCTTTATGGAACAATTTGTGCAAATGTATTGTCGAAGGCTTTCACGGTTGGAGAACGATGGTTGTTGTGGGTTTTCCGGGCTGTATTGCCGTGGTCTTGGCATTGTAGTTCCTGACGTTTCGCCAGCAGCTGTGGCTGGCATCTTCAGAGGTGTAGCACCAAAAGACAGAAATCTCTCAGTGGTGCTACACCTCTGAAGATGCCAGCCACAGCTGCTGGCGAAACGTCAGGAACTACAATGCCAAGACCACGGCAATACAGCCTGGAAAACCCACAACAACCAATTTGTGCAAACTTGTAGGCAAAGGCCCTTCCAGATTCTCTTGAAAGCTGTGTCCCAATGAATGGATTCCAATACTTTATTTCACTTTTTGTTATTGGAACAGTAACTCTCAAGTAGTAAAACACAGCCAATATATTATCTTAGTAGAACTGTTAGTGAAAAATGTAGACCTCCCACTATGAAAGCCCTTGAATTACAAAAAAAAGTATTTTGTAAGTCAGGTATAGGTGTTTTTTTCTGAATATCGCCAGTGCAAAAAATAGCACTCTCAAATCTATCTTTTTAAGGCATTAATGAGATCTCAAGGATCAGCTGTGAGACCTGTATTGTTATTTGTCTGCAGTGTTAATGCAAGGCCAGGCCAGCTGAGCTAAGAGCCAAAAAAAATCTGTCTCAGTCTCTTCTTGCCAAATCCCTGGAACAGAGTTGGCTGGAGATTTCCTAGAATTGCAACTGATCTCCAGGTGACAGAGATCTGTTCCCTTGGCTGCTGTGAAGGGTGGATTCTATGCCATTATATCCAGCTGAGGTCTCTCCCTTCCTCAGACTTCTCACTTCCCAAGTTCTATACCCCAAATCTCTAGGAATTTCCCAATCTGGAGCTGGCAACTGTACCCTGGGAGAATCACAGCATCCTCAGTTGCCTTTTCTACAAAGCTCAGGAATTCTCAAAATTCCATAGGAATGAAAGGTAGTGCTAGTACTGGGCAAACTTCCCTCCCTCTCCTTCTGCCCTTCATATCAGGGCAGCACCACAAATAAAATGAGTGACAGCCCAAGGCTTGCATTCACAATATACGACAAAACAGGTAGCCACCAGACACTAACCATCACAGGGGGGAGGGGGAGTATTTATTTATTTATTTGAAAATTTGTATGCCGCCTTTCTACCCACATAGGTTCCTCAAGGTGGCAAACACACACACACACACACACACAAATCAAAACATTTAAAAAAATTAAATTTAAAACAACATTTTAAACAATACAAAAATAATTCAGTAAACACAGAGCATGGAATACAGGGAGGAGAGCCAATAGCAGTTAGCAAGGGGTAAGCCAAACCAAAAAGACAAAAACAGAGGAAGATGGATGGATCTCCTTGGGAAGGAATTCCAATTTTTTGGCACTACGGCCAAGAGGGCCCTTTCTTAGGTGGCCACCTGTCAAGCCTCAGATATTGGGGGCGCCCAAAGCAGGGCGTCCAAAGATGGTTGGAGTGAATGGGTAGGTTCATATGGGAGAAAGCAGTCTGTCAAGTATGCTTGCTCCAAGAAAAAAAGAGGAGTGGTGTTGTACATAAAAGAGGAGCTACAGCCAAAATTTGTTATGAGAGATGTGGAAGCTAGATTTGTAGCAGTGGAATGTATTTGGAATTTAAAGAGAGTGTTGGTAGTCGGACTTTATGCACCTAACGGTGCAAAAGAAAGCTTCTTTGAGGATCTAAGGAAGCATTTAGACGATCTTGCATATGACCAGATAATTCTTGCTGGAGACTTCAATGGAGTGACAGACTTGGAACTAGACAAAAAGACTACAACGGCACAAAAGAAAAGAGGACTATTACCAAAGCTTTTTTTTGAGTTGATTCAACAAGAGACTCTTGAAGATGTATGGAGGAGAGAATATCCTAAAAGCAGACAGTTTACTTTTTATTCTGCAAGGCATTCTACATTATCAAGAATTGATATGATCTGGGCCTCAAAAGACTTAGCATTATGGACTAAGGAGGTAGAAATAATGCCTATGGTAGGCTCAGATCACAACCCAATTATGTGGAAATTTGGAAAAAAGAGAAAAAGGAAAGCATGGAGAATAAATGAGGACTTGTTACAGGAAAGAGAGAATATGGAAATACTGAGAAGAGAGACAAAGTTTTTTATATAATACAACGTGAATAAAGAAGTACCAACCAATAAAGTTTGGGATGCTTACAAGGCGGTTGTAAGGGGCATACTAATGGACTTAAATGGTAGAGCAAGAAAGAAGAAAGAGGAGAAAAGACAAGAGATTGAGGAGAAAATAAAAGCCAAAGAAATACAGCTAAAAAAGAGACCAGGGAAAAAGAAGGTATACCAGGAAATTAAAATACTTCAAGAACAGCTAACAGCAATGAGCAATAAAGAATTGGAGTGGAATCTCAAAAGACTGAATCAAAAAGCGTTTGAGGGTGCTAATAAACCTGGGAAGTACCTGGCATGGCAATTGAAGAAGAAAAGGGAAAAGAAGATAATAAATAAAATTTGCGAAGATAACAAAACGTATTTGGAGCAGGCTACCATTAGTAGAGCCTTTTATAAATTTTACGCTAAGCTGTATAATAAAAAAGAAGTAAACAAAGAATCAATAGCGTCATATTTGGAGAAAACCAAACTTCCAGAAATCTCGGAAGCTTGGAGAAATAAGTTGAATAGTGAAGTAACTGACGAGGAAATAAGTAAGGCAATACAATCTGCAAATCTAGGAAAGGCGCCAGGGCCAGATGGACTTACGGCTAAATTCTATAAGACAATGGCTAATGAACTGGCACCATTCCTAAAAGAGGTGATGAATGGGGTTTTAAGGGATCAAAGGATTCCAGAAACTTGGAGTGAAGCGAATATATCATTGATCCCAAAAGAGGGCCAAGACCTGACTAATGTGAAAAATTATAGACCTATATCGCTACTCAACAATGACTATAAAATTTTTGCGAAGATATTGGCGGAGAGATTGAAGGGGTGGCTCTCGGAAGTCATAGAGGAGGAACAAGCAGGCTTTTTGCCAGACAGACAAATAAGAGACAACTTAAGGACAGTGATCAATGCTATTGAATATTATGACAAGCGTTGTGACAAAGAGGTTGGTTTCTTCTTTGTTGACGCTGAAAAAGCGTTTGACAATTTAAACTGGGACTTTATGTTTGCCACTATGGAAAAGCTACAATTGGGAGAAAGATTCATCAGAGCAATTAAGGAAATTTATAGAGACCAGACTGCAGCAATTGTGGTGAATGATGAATTGACTAAGAAATTGACGATAAGTAAAGGAACAAGACAAGGTTGCCCGTTATCTCCATTGTTGTTCATTTTAGTATTGGAGATTCTGATGATACAAATACGTCAAGATGATGAAATTCGTGGAATAAAAATAAAGGACTATTCATACAAGGTCAGAGCATTTGCGGATGACATAATGTTAATTGTAGAGGACCCATTGGAGAACATGCCAAGAGTGATAGATAAGATCAAGGAGTTTGGAGACTTGGCAGGTTTCTTCATTAACAAAAAGAAGTCAAAGATATTATGCAAAAATATGACTAAGCAGAAACAACAATTGTTAATGGAAACAACGGATTGTGAAGTAACAAGTAAAGTGAAATATTTGGGAGTCGAATTAACTGCAAAGAACATAGATCTATTCAAAAACAATTATGAAAAACTATGGACTCAGATAGAGAGAGACTTGATTAAATGGAATAGATTGAATTTGTCATGGTTGGGCAGGATTGCAGCAGTTAAGATGAATGTGTTACCAAGAGTAATGTTTTTGCTACAGACAATACCAATCATCAGAGACTCCAAACAATTTGAAAAATGGCAGAGGAAAATATCAGATTTTGTTTGGGCAGGCAAGAAACCTCGAGTGAAAGTGAAAGTTTTACAAGATGCAAAGGAAAGAGGCGGAATGCAACTGCCCAATCTGAGACTTTATCATGATGCAATCTGCCTAGTTTGGTTGAAAGAATGGATGACATTAAAGAACAAGAAACTATTAGCCCTAGAGGGATATAAAAAAATATTTGGATGGCACGCATATTTATGGCATGACAAAGTAAAGGTCAACTCGATGTTCCTGCATCACTTTGTTCGGAGAAGTCTATACATAATCTGGAAGAAGTACAGAATTTATCTACAAGAAGGAACCCCTTTGTGGGTGGTTCCATATGAGGTGATAGACCCGAGAGCTGTTGATAATGAACAACAATGTTTAACGTATAAAGAAATAACTAAAACTGAAGCATCCAAACTTAGAATAAAGACACAAGAGGAACTATCACCTAACTACGATTGGTTCCAGTATAGACAGATCAGAGACTTATATAATTCGGACTCTGTAAAGGGAGGTATACGAATAGAGAATTCGGAACTAGAGCAGACCCTTCTTAAAGAAGATAAGAAAAGAATATCCAAGGTATACCAAGTACTGTTGAAGTGGTATACCGAGGATGAGATAGTTAAAACACAAATGGTGAAATGGGCTATAAACTTTAATAAAGAAATAACAATGGAGGCATGGGAATACTTGTGGAAAACTACAATGAAGACAACGACATGTATTAATATCAAAGAGAACATTTATAAAATGATCTATCGTTGGTACATGACACCAAAGAAGATTGCGCTAGGGAATTTGAATACTTCTAATAAATGCTGGAAATGTAAGAAGCATGAGGGCTCCCTCTATCATATGTGGTGGTCGTGTGAGGTAGCCAGGCAGTACTGGGGGGAAATAATAAGAGAAATGAGTGAAATTTTACAATTTCAAATTAATAAGAACCCAGAACTCCTGCTACTGAACTTGGGAATGGAGGGAATTCCAGCCCAACACAGGACGTTGATATTTTATATGACAGCAGCAGCTAGACTTTTGTATGCGCAAAAATGGAAAGTACAAGAAGTGCCAACTATTGAAGATTGGACTTACAAATTGCTGTATATGGCTGAAATGGACAAGATGACAAGAAAATTGAGAGATCTGGACTCAGGGCAGTTCAACACAGACTGGGAGAAGCTGAAACAATACCTGGAGAAGAAATGGGAGGTGGGAGGAAAACTGTGGCAGTTTGAGAACTACTGAAGTATTGAAGTAGAGGGGGGAGACTTTACCGGGGGGAGAAGAGATAAATGTGAATTAATAAGCAGTCAGATTAATAGATTGACATATATATAGATATATATAGGTTAACAAACAGAACATAGAGAAAATAATTAATTATAAGGACTAAATATAAGGAGCGATTAACTAACAATATTTTCTTTTTTTTCTGACAAGTTTTGTACCAAACTGAATGTCTGAAGATATAGATGGGTCAAATTGATTGACTACGTGAGGAGAGATATATAGAACTATTATAAAAAGATAGAATGAGTAATATATATAGAGAATAAGTCAAATTGTTTGATATAAACGAATGTATGATCTATATGGTTTATGATATATAGAAATACCTGAAATTGAAAAATTGGGATAAATTGTTTATCTAAGATGGAAACAAAGGCTTACAGTTTGGGCATATAATGTTAAAAATAGTTAAGGATGTACTGCTTAGAATAATGGAGAATATATATTTGTTTTAGATAGAGGAAGCTAATAAAAGTAAGGGAAAGGGGACAAAGGGTTGGAAAGCTGTTGGAAGTCAACAAAAAGGGGAGGGAAAGGGAGGGGGTTAGAGATGAAAAAATTGGGGAAAATTGAATGTAAATGTGGAAATAATGGATTCTAACCCAATAAAAATTTTTCAAAAAAAAAAAAAAAGTATGCTTGCTCCAAGCCATATAGGGCTTTAAAGGTCAATACCAGCAATACCAGATGGAACAAGACTGGAGTGATATGGTCCCTACAACCCACTCCATTCGGCATTTTGGATTACTGTAACACGCTCTGCGCTGGGCTTCCCATGGGCCTGATCCGGCGGTTACAGCTGGTACAGAATGCAGCAGCGCGGGTCATTGCTGGAGCACCGGTGTGGGAGCATATTACACCGGTGCTACGCTTGCTGCATTGGCTGCCAGTGGAGTACCGAATCAGGTTCAAGGTTTTGGTGTTAACCTACAAGGCCCTACACGGACTGGGACTGACGTATCTGAGGGACCGTCTCTCACCATATGAGCCCCGGAGGACTCTCCACTCTGGTGGAAAACATCTTTTAAGTGTCCCTGGCCCTAGGGAGGCCCGCCTGGCGTCGACCAGGGCCAGGGCCTTTTCAGTCCTGGCCCCAACCTGGTGGAATGCTCTGTCTTGCGAGACAAGGGCCCAGCAAGATTTGCTTGCATTTCACCGGGCCTGTAAGACAGAGCTATTCCGCCAGGCATATGGCTGACACCGGGCAGTGCCCCCCCCCGTGAAGGGGGGGTTAAACCATCGCCCCTATGCGAACACAGAGGCATGTATGAACCACTATGCAGCATGAACTGTAATATTTAATGTTTTTAAATGTTTTTAAATGTATTATTTAATGTTTTTAAATGTTTTTAATGGAGTTTGTATTTGTTATCTGCCCTGAGCCTGCGAAAGCGGGGAGGGTGGAATATAAATATAATAAATTAAATTAAATTAAATTAAATTTTAGCCTCAGCATGCTGTACCAACTGATACAATCGTACAGTCCTCAGGGGCAGCCTGACATGGAACACATTGCAGCCATTTAATCTAAATGGTAGCAGGACACGTACTACAGTGATAAGATCTTTTCTGCCCAGGAAGGGCTACTGCTTGCTTTCCAGCTGGAGCTGGTGAAAAGCACCCCTGGCAACTGCTGTCATCTTGTTTATCCAGCAAGAAGCCCAGGTCCAGCAGCACCTCCACGCTTTGACCCATATATGGACAGCTTCTTCCTAAACAGTAGTTCACTAGTGTTTAGGCACCATATTTTTTCAAACATTCTTAGGGTTTCCCTACTCACTCATTTCATAGAGTCAGGAGCTTCCACAGGATTTCTCACTATTCTCTGGAGCTGTTAAAAAAACACCCTTGGAGGAATTAGCATGGTTGTAGTTGAGCTATGATTTGGAGTCCAAGACTTGGATCTGAAATAGTTTTAAAGTATGTGATTTGCTTAGCAGATGAATGAGAATTTTTACATAATTATGCACATGCATATACAAGTCATCCTAGCTTGTTAACCTTTTGAGCTATAGAAGAACATACCCAAGAAATTATTATTTGGATTATGTCTTTGCATGGACAGATAAACTAAGCTGTGTTATCCTGATATTATGAAGGTTGTGACGTCACTAAGCGGTCCCAAAGCACAGTTATTACTTGGGACATCAGAACAAAGAAGTCTAGTCTGACCTAGATGGAACTCGGAACGTGGAATGGTGAGGTGAGGAAGCCTCATTTTCCTCATGGAAATCCCTTCCATCTCTGGAGCTCTACCCCTGTATTCAAACCTTGAACCTCAAACAGGAATGATTTCCCCAACACAAATAGTTTAATCTTTAGGCTGCACAAATAGCTGCATTAGAAGTATAAAAGATGGGACAGCTCCCTTTAGCTGAACTAGGCAGAGCTGTAACCTCAACAACAATCAAGAAGCTACACTAATAGGAAGGCCATAATGCAAAAATTATCTGTGGCGATCGAAGAAGGAAGTCTTGAGCACAAGCCGGGGGTGGTGGTGGTGTTTCTCCCTCCCTTGATTGACTTTTGATTAGACTGCACTCTTCCTTTACAATCGTGAACATATATTTAAAGCACAGTATTCTCTTGGCAATTTCTGTTTTTTCCCCCTAGTGTTTATGTAGCCATGCAGATGTCTGAAGAGCAATTCCAAATTGCTAAATGGTTGGAAAAGTCGAAGGTAGTGAAGTCTAAATTCAGTTGAGTAACTAATTGTGTGCATTGCCAACCGTTGATTTCTAGGAACATGTAAATATAGTTTCATAGACTCGCATGTTTTGCTTTGTGTGTTACGTGCGAAGGTATCATTTGAAGTATCAAATGCAGTCGATTAAGTGAAATGTCAACCCATTTTAACAACTTTCCATTTGATGAAAATGCTCTCCATATGTTAATCACATGCAATTAAAATATGCAAATGTAATATGGCTCATGATGTACTTCCAATTTGGCCTTTGGTGCTGAACAAATTTTCCTTCCCTAATTTCGGAGACTGCATCTTCTCTATCATTCACTGAGATCTCTGGTGTAATGGGATTTGACTTTGGCAAAGAACTGGAGTGCTCCTTTTCCAAACTTGACACCTTGACTAAGGCTTCTGAACAAAGGGGCATAGACTACAGCAAATGAAACGTAGAGTATTGGGCAGGTTTGTAAAGAAGTGAGCTAGCTAATATAGTCACTTCATTCTAAACAGAGGACAAGGATAGAATCACATAATGGTCATGTTGTAAAGTAACTTCGACTTGCTTGCAAAAACTTCCATGGGTGATACACTGGGCTTTTTTTCAGCTGGAACGCGGTGGAACAGAGTTCCGGAACCTCTTGAAAATGGTCACATGGCTGGTGGCTCCGCCCCCTGATCTCCAGACAGAGGGGAGTTTATGCAATCTAAACTCCCTTCTGTCTGGAGATCAGGGGGCGGGGCCACCTGTCATGTGACCATTTTCTCCAAGGGCAACCCACTGAGTTCCACCACCTCTTTTCCCAGAAAAAAAGCCCTGGTGATACAGTAACGAGGGTCTCAAGTCTTCTCCATTATGATTTACTAGATGGGAACCCCTGAGGAGTAACAAGGGAAGGGAATTCTTATTCTTTACCTCACTTGCTTAGTTTCCCCCCCTTCGTACTTGCTCCATTTTCTTCTTCTGCCTTGTTGCAGGACATAGAAGGTGGCACGCAGTCTCCACAAGGGCTTGTTGCCCTCTTCCAGTCAATAGGCACCAGATGGGCCACCTAACACCTGGAAGAGGGCGCTTAAACTCTTCTTCAGATTTCCTGGAACACTTACGTGAAAAGTGGGTCTCAGCTCAATATTGTGTTTCAGGGCTGTCATCACAACTCTAAACAGTGCTTGAAATCTTTCAAGTCTTCTTGCAAGATCTCGGTTTTCAGAGGTTTATTTTCTAGGGATTTCTTTCTCTCTCCCATTTTCTGTACATTTGTTTTTGAATATGCAAGGGGCGTACATGGCTATTAAATTACTTTCTGACTTTTCTTGAGTTGTTATGCCCACCATTTCCCTTAACTAGCCCACAGTTTTCTGAAGATTTATAAGGCTCAAGCGTTTAGAGTTCTACATTTTAAATAGGGATGACATTACAGAAGAAGATAAATGTCCTGATGACTTGTTTGTATTTTGTTTTAAATTGTTCACTTTTCCTATTTTAAACTCAAATAAAATATCATATTATGTGGTTGCTCAAGATTATATTTAATTTATACAAAGCCTAAATTTCCGTTCTTTAGTTGGGAGTTTTTTTCCTTCTGATATGACTGCGCAGGATCGTGGTAAAACAGTCTGGTATATGATGCCTGAGGCTATTTGTTCCTATCCTTCTCTCTTGGTCGTGTTTGACGGAAGACAGATAAAAAGCGCACGATCTTGTGCAGCAGTGAACTCAATTTCTACTGCAGTCTGTGTTAAGGGTTTCAACACCATTTTTATTTTGTAAACTTTTCAAATTTTTCTATCTACCTGTGGTTTCCCCCAGATTTGCAGGAATATCTTTCCTATCTCTGTGTGGCCCTGCAATGTGACTATTTTGATCTGCATCCTGGGGCCATCTTGATGGATAATGCTTCAAAATTACATTGACTATAATTGTATACTCGTAGGGCAGGAAATATTGCATGGCTCCTACTCGATTCCTAGAGAGAGACCCCCAAGAGTGTCGGTGATTCAGTAAAATCTAGTCTCTTTAAAATTCTTCTTCTAACAATGGCATGCTCAAAATGCATTACGTACTTTCTTATCACTGTTGCTGCTTCATAATACCTGCATATCTGAACATTTTCAGGAAGATTTAGCCATTGTGCCCTCCTGAATCTCTATCTGCATCACTTTATCAGCCTGGCAAGGGAAGCAGAGACTATCCAGACACAAGACTAATAATTCCAGGATTCTGCTGACTCTTTGAAGGGACAAAATAGAAGGAAGGAACCTCTGATAACCAATGCAAAAAGCTTAACTTGAGGAAAAGAAATGTCAAGTATCAGACTGCTGTCCTTAGGTATTGTTGGCTCTTGTCTCTGATCTTACTATCTTGCTTGTTAATAGAGGGTCTGTTTATGCAAAGGCCCAGGACAGTGCACTGGATTGGACCTAGGGTTGCCAGCCTCCAGGTGATAGCTGGAGATTTCCTGGAATTACAGCTAATCTCCAGGTGACAATGATCAGTTCCCTTGGAGAAAACGGCTGCTTTGGAGGGTGTACTTTATGGCATTATACCCCACTGAGGCCCCTCCCCTCCCCAAACCCCACCCTTTCCAGGCTCCACCCCCAAGATCTCCAAGAATTTCCGACCTGGACCTGACAACCCTAATTAGACCAGGAATCATAGGTTCAGATTTCTACACAGCAATGAAACTCCCCGAGTCTGTATTAGCCTAACCAGCCATAAGGTAACCTCAAGAGTTAAGATGAAGCGGGAGAGGAGGATCTTCTGAACTATTGGGATGATGGCTGAGATAAAAGTGCAAATAAGCCAACAATGTGAAAAATCATGAAATTAGCCCATCTTGTTCTTTTGATACAGACTATCCCGCTTCTGCATGTTCTGCATTTCTTTTAGGCAAGAGAGTCAAAAATATCTTTTGCAAGTTAGTGCTTTGTATCAAATCAGAGCATTTCTGTTATTCACCGATACCATTTGCTTAATGACATGCACTGTTCAGCATTAGAATTGGAAAAGCTTACCAGTTACCTCTGTTGTAAAAGGGATAAGCCAATTATCAGCTCTTGCTTTTAACCTTAATCGAATTAATATGCTTAGGCATGGTGTTTTGGAAACAGTTATGTGTTTCTATTCTACTACAATGACTTGGAATGCAGAGTTTGTTTCAGATATTTTGGAACAAGCCACGATTTAATTCTTTCCCTTTTCCCTCTTAAAAACCTCTTGTGAGCTGCTTTTGATAACTAGACCCACCGCTCAGATAAAAAACCCTCATACATTGAGAGAAGCGAAGGCAAATTAGTCTTCTTGTTGCCTGTGCTTACGGGCATTTTTCTCTTTTTTAAAACTAATGTGAAAGAGAGCATGCAACCTTGCTTGTGTTGCCAATTCTTGTACAATGGCGTTGTTGTGAGCCATTTGAATATATGAGACCTTCAAGATTTAGCACTATCTTTAAATCTGTAAGCTACCTTGGCGTGGAAATAATTCTGTGCAGTTTTGTTGCAGCATTGTAGATGAGGGTTAGTATCAGCATGAATGGCACAGTGGGGCATGCTGTGGCCTGCACTAGTGTTTAGTATAGCAAAGGCTGAATGAAAACAGATCGTTTTGAGCACTGAATGAGATTACACACCACCTTGGCAAACGTACAATTCATTCAGAAGCTCATTTCCAGAAGGTGAAGCCAACATCCTCACAGCTCAAGTGAAGATGCTCTGCTGGCTTCTAACTTTCCATCTCCATGACCTGAGGTACAACTTTCCAAACACCGGAAGCATAAACACACAGCACAGCAGCAACCTTTATTGGCATAAATAATACAGGGCATAAACTCTCCGTTGCTGGCATTTTCATGAGAGTGTGGTGGCTGATAATAGTGTTCAGTGAACACCGCCTGGCTCACATCAAAATGGCTTTGGCAGTTGCAAGCAACTCTGGAGAATACTTAGGGACGCTTTCTAAATTTTCTTGGAGGTTTCCTATGCACCTCTAAGCTCTCAGTGACAGTTGCCTGGCAGCTGCAGCTCTACAGGTGGTACAGCTCTACAGGTGCGATTCCAGGGATTTGTTTTTCATTTCTTCCTTTCCTTTCCCCCTGACATTTGGCAAGAATGCTGCTGTGGCAGCAACCTAGATGCCAAGTGCACCAGAACATGTTGTTTCCCTGAGGTGGCCGGTGCCGTTATTAAGGTGCCCCGTGCTTCTAGCACTGTTGGAGCTGCTGGTATAACAAGCAGTTGGAGTCGCTAAGCTCTCTGTGAAAAAGGTGGGCTATAACTGAAGTAAATGCAATTTTAAAAAATCCAAACCAAAGAATTGCAAGCTTTGGCAACATCATTATTTAATTAACCTCTCCCCTACCTGTAGTCTGGATCCAGCCCACTGTCTAAACTGGTAATTTTCACTGATTCCCCCTTCCTGTTGCAGACCCCACTGATGGCATTCCTCAGGGTCCCATATCCCCCAGGGTCTTGGGGACGGCGAAGATGAAATCATCGCAACTTTTCAACATTAAAACATCAGGACGTGAAAACAGCATTTAAAATACAAATTTATATAAAGTATTTAAACTATTCACTAAAATATAAAAACATGTATAGCACAACTAGTAACATTTAGTAAGGGAATGCCACACAAAACAAAAGACTTCACCCAATGAATCCCCCTGGGGAAAGTTTCAGAGCCAAGAAGGCCCTTTCTTGGTTTTCCACTCATGCTTTTTATGTTTGCAAGATGACTATAAACATGTGCCTTGTTCCTAAGTGCATAACAGGGATACACACACACACGGTCGTGATCGGCCGTACCTTGGGCATGTAAGACGGGGCTACGAGAACTAAGCACGGATGTAACCCTTCCTGCCCCCCCTCTCATGATCTACCTAGGTTCACAGAATCAGCATTGCTGTCAGATGGTCATCTAGCCTCTGCTTAAAAACCTCCAAAGGAGAGCCCACCACCTCTTGAGGAAGCCTGTTCCACTGAGGGACTGCTCTGTCAGGACGTTCTTCCTAATATTCAGCCAAAAACTCTTTTGATTTAATTTCAACCCATTGGTTCTGGTCTGACCTTCTGGAGCAGCGGAAAACGACTCCACAGAAAACAACTTGTTCATAAATTATTTGAAAATGGGAGTGAGCAGTGTAGCAGCCAAGTTTGCAGATGATACAAAAATACTCAGGATGGTGAAAACCAATGCAGATTGTGAAAAGCTATAGAGGATTTCTCTAAATTGGGTTAAGTGGGCAGCAGTGTGGCGAATGAAGTTCAGCATGGGTGTGTATAAGGTGATATACATTGGAACAAAAAAATACTAATTCCCATAATCTGAAGGAATCTGAACTGGCTGAGTCTGAGATTGAAAGAGATTTTGGGGTTGTAGTGGATAGCTTGATGAAAACGTCTACTTAGTGTGTGGCAGCAGTGAAAAGGCTTATCTCATGCTGGAGATAATTAGGAAATGAAATGAAAATTGTCCGCATTGTGATGCTCCTATATAGATCTGTGTTTAGAGTTACCAGAGGCTGCAGTTGGCAAACTCCAGAAGAAATTGGGGGCCGGGCCTTGTGTGCACCGGTGTGCTGATACCACTTTGAGTTACTGTAAAATGTTAAGTGTGTGGCTTCTAGTTTTTACTGGAAGTGATGAAAGTGTGCTAGCACATGCTGCTCACCCTCCCAATTTCCTCCATTTGGTCCTTGCAGAGTGCTGGGAGGCCTCCTGCTATACTAGGATACCTGGCATCCTCACCTGAGTTGTGGCTCAGTTTTGACTACTATGTGGAGTTCTGCTTCATGTTTCTCAAAAATGATCCTGCAGAGCTAAAAAAGTGCAGAAGATGACAACCAAGATGATCAAGGTGTTGGACCATCTTTCCTATGAAGATAGGGACTTTTTCAGATTAGGAAAACATGACAGAGAGTGGACATGTTAAGATATTTATAAAGTTCATGTATAGGGTGGAGAAAGCGAATAGAAAGCTTCCCTGTCCCATGGTACTAGGATGCCCAGTGAGGGTGATGGACAATGGGTTTAAGACAGATAGAAGACTACTTTTCTCAATGAATAATGAGGTTGTGGAATTCACTGCCAATAGATGTAATGGCACAAACCCAGCCGGTTTTAAAACAGGGTTTAGACAGATTCATGGAGGAGAGGTCCCTCAGCAGCTACTAGCCGTGGTGAGTCAAGGAAACCTCCATATTCAGAGGCAGTAAACCTCTGAATACCAGCGCCAGGAGGCAACATCAGGGGGAGGGTGGGAGACGTGACCTTAGGTTTGCCAGGTCTCTCTATCCTCTCAGCGGGATGATAGGGGCCTGGAACTTACCCTCATGCATGCCACCTTCCGCGCTCCAATTTGAACGGTTTGGGGTCAAATTGGAGCACAGGGACGCTCCCTCGGTCAGCGCGAGGGGTGGGGCGTGTACATGGCGCGTGCTCTTGAGGTGCGTGTCAGTGGCGGGCACGCTTCAGGAGTTTGCCTTCTCCCACTGATCACTCAGTGATTGGCAGATAAGGGGGCAAATCCCCGGGAGTTTGCCCACCACCGGCGGGTACTGGGTAACCCTACGTGACCTCTATGTCTTGTTCATTAACCCTCCAGGCCAACTGGTTGGCTAATGTGTAAATTAGTAAGCTGGACTAAAAGGACCGCAGAGCTGATCCATCAGGGCTTTTCTTATGTCTTTACTAGTTTCCCTGCAAAATAACCATAACAATCACCTACCTTGATTATTGTTAAAAACTGTAGTTTAAGAGACAGAATATATTGCTTTTCTTGTTCCTTTCATTGTGGTATGAACAGAAAATCTTGGCAAAAGAATGCTTCCTGTAGTGCCGGGCCTTATAGTATGTTTCCATTTTATAATGTGTTTATCTTATGTAAAATGTGTACAATTTCAGCGTCCTGTTAAATGTATTTTTTAAATTCAGACTTCTTTGTTGTGTCAATCCAGGTTTAGAAGATTTCAGTCTTAATATAGGGCATATCTGCACTGAACCTAAATCTGTTTAACAGTATTTTCTAGTGCATAGCTGTGTTGGTCTGCAGTAGAAGAACAAGATTTGAGTCCAGTAGCCCCTTACAGACCAACAAGAATTTCCAGGGAATCAGCTTTTGAGAGTCAAGTTCATTTTGTCAATCTAATGAAGGGAGTTTGACTCTTGAAAACCCTGGAAAATGTTGCTGGTCTTTACAGTTCTACTGGACTCAAATATAGTTTGCTGCTCCCCAGGAAACAGGAATTGCACTTCTGTATGAGCTGATGAGGTTTAAGAGAGAATTATTGGCTCCCCAGCCAATTCTCCCTGTTCTTTTGGAGGAAGCAAAAATATCTAGTTCTGTAACAGACATATAAATATGCTCAGAGAGGATGGCCCGGGAGAATCCTTATATGATTTCAATATATTGTGACTGCTTTCAAATATTTATGAAGGAAATGGGCTGCAGCTGTTGATTTTCTTAAAATATAGAGTTTGTTGAAATCAAATCAACAAACTAGAGTTTTGCAATCATTTAATCATCTGAATAGTCGAGGCACCAACCTTTGACGAGAGATCTCCCATCTGGTTTAGCTGCTCTGTAATGAGAGCAAATGAAGAAAACATTGAGGCTAAATCTGATTGCAGCATTAGCAGATACAAGTAACACAATTACACCCGAGCTTGGTATGCTTAATTTTCAATATCCAGTCTCATGAAGTAATTATCCGTATGAACAAACTAGGGAACAGAGTTCAGCATCTTACACTGATCATAAGAGGCAATTGGTAGATTGGCAAAAGTCACATTTTAAAAATTTTTTAAACTAATTTGCCCATGGACCTTTGCCCAGGGGCTCACATCTCTGGCCCTCCCCAGACCCTCAAAACCACTCTATGCTGCTCAAGTCAAAACACACAGATTGCTGTTTGTAATGTTTGATGCCAGTGCCACAAATTCTCTACCTCCTCCTCTTTTGATCCCCTGCCATTTCCCCCTTTAATAGAACAAACAACCTAGTAATTCCTTTTAATGTCAACCAATTGCTTAATGCTACTGAGTTAAACATCTAAACAGAATATTAAAGTTTTCTAAACTCAAGCCTGCACTAGATTGGTTTCAGCTGGAATTTTGGTCAGTTATATAGAAGAAAGTCTTTGGTTTCTTATATATTCCAAGGCTTATGGGGAATTTTCAGCACATAATTGTAGTTAGTGTACTAGGAAGTTTTATGGCTGCTAGTGGGTAACTAATAATTTTGAAGCAGGCGTGCAAGCGCCTGAGAACTCTTTCATTTTTTCCATTAACCTAATAAAACTGGTTAATTGTCTCAATCCCAGCCTTCCTCCAAAGGGCAACATATGGCCCAAAACTATTATGGCAAAGGGACTCCAGATGCTTTTGTTGATTGCCTGTCAGTTGTCAAGAGAGTCCCCCAGAGCAGCCACCCCATGATGACCAAGAGTTCAGATATGCAGGAAAATGGGGGGGAAACCCTGGAAATTTGGGGGATTGGTGTAAAACTTATCTTTTACCCATTTGGAATGAAGGAATATGCTTTTAAAGACAAAGCATTAGCTCGCTGAAAATGTGTAATATGTGTATGTAAAACTAGTCTACCCAGTTATATAATATAAGTGATACTAAGTGACTCAGGAGCCATGTGGAGAGGAGGCGATGGAGAACAAAGGAAAATGGAGGAGAGGCGATTGAGGTAAGCCACCTTGAGCTCCCACTGGAAAGAATGGTTGGATATGTGTGGATCTTTGACATGTCACATGTAGTTCTTCTGTGCACTCTTCCCCTGTTAGCACATGGCCCAGATTCTAGGAAAGCTGGTAATGTTTGTGGGCAGGTAGGTGGTTCCCACCTTGAAATGCTTGAGGGACAAGAGGATGAGTAAATTACAAGGATCCCTAAGCGGTGAGCCTCATGCCAGGAATGGAAGTAAAAAGGCCCGTCTTCTCCAACACCCTCTTCTTCTCTGCAGCCTCTAAGCTCTCATTCCAGTGCTTGGACAACTTCGGGGAAGAGAGTAGGCTGCAGAGAAGACAAAGTCAAACTACCACCATGGCAAACACCCAGTAAAAGAGCAAGCTGACCACAATGGGGTGGCGCTGATTTTAGTTCCCTTTCTCTATAGCCAACTTGTTCTCTTCCAGATAATTTTGCAGTCTCACTCTGACGCTTGACTTGCTGACACTTGACCTTGACCTCATGCTGAGGAAAGAGCAGGAAAGCGCTGAAGGAAGCCCTTCCTCTCACAACATGTACTCTAGCACCGACTGAGCTTCAGCAGTGTGGGGAGAGATGAAGCCACCATCTGTGGGTGGGGAGAGAGGCCATGCTCAGAGGTAGTCTGGTAATTAAAACATTTTAGTTACGTATTTAATATTAATACTTAATGTGTTATATTATTGGATGTGTGTATTTGGTGGGGTGGCACACATGGCATACGGGAGGCATGTGGCTCTTCTGGCTGGTGGTCAATGGGAATGTGGCTGTCTGCAAACTGCAGAGTACCACCGGTGTAATGATAGTTCCTGTGTATACTATATACATGTACAATGTGCTTTCAAGGATCACAGTTGTTGAAATGTGATTAATTTTGTACCCAATTAATATTCTATAATGTGTGTCATGGTAACGCAGTACTGTTTCTGTCCCAAAATACATATTTATTTACTGCATTGTTTTCTCTTTTCAATCCCTCCTGCATGCATATCATAAAAACTAAGATGTGTGTGATAATGTGCCATAAAGTGCAGAAATGTGGAATTCATTCTGTCTCTCACACACATAGTCTCTGTCTAGTATCAGGTATATTTTGCTTGTAGGGGACTGCCATACTTTTACCTCCTTTAAATATGCCAGAACAGCACAACAGCATATTCCAACAAAAGTATAGATTGTATTGTCGAAGGCTTTCACGGCCGGAGAACGATGGTTGTTGTGGGTTTTCCGGGCTGTATTGCCGTGGTCTTGGCATTGTAGTTCCTGACGTTTCGCCAGCAGCTGTGGCTGGCATCTTCAGAGGTGTAGCACCAAAAGACAGAGATCTCTCAGTGTCACAGTGTGGAAAAGATGTAGGTCATTTGTATCTACTCAGGAGGGGTGGGGTTGAGCTGAGTCATCCTGTAAGAGTTTCCCCGGGTGTGGAATGCTAATGGCGGGAGGCTTCACTGTATCCTGAGGAGGTTCTTTTGCATATGGATTGGTGCTTGATGTGCTAATCTTCTCTGCAGGGCTATTGTCGGGGATAGAATGTTTAGATAGAAGATTAAGGAACTCCTGGACCCCTCCACCTACAAAAAACTAAAACGAGATCCCACTTGCAAAATCACCAGGCTAACAAATGCACTGATCAAGAATTCCTCACTACATCCCGACACGCACAGAAAACTATGCAAGACTGAAGCACAGCCACCTAGACTATATGGACTCCCCAAAATACATAAGGATTCAGTCCCACTCCGACCCATTGTGAGTGCCATTGGTTCACCGACATATGAATTAGCTAGACATCTGGCAGATCTCCTGCAGGACCACATCGGGAAAACCTCGTCTTACATCAAAGATTCAGCAGATTTCATCAACAAAATCAGTTCTCTGAAACTCAGTCCACAAGACATACTTGTCAGTTTTGATGTTGTATCCCTGTTTACCAAGGTTCCAGTAAAAGACACTATTGCACTTATTAATCAGATTTTCCCAGAGGATGTAACAGCCTTATTCCACCATTGTCTGACAACCAGTTACTTCCAATGGGACAACGAATTCTATGAACAGATGGATGGGGTGGCCATGGGGAGCCCACTCAGCCCAGTTATAGCAAACTTCTACATGGAACATTTTGAAAAAACAGCTCTAGAATCAGCACCCCACAAACCTAGTGTATGGTTCCGGTTTGTGGATGATACATTTATCATTTGGAGCCATGGGGAGGAAGAATTGATGGGGTTTTTGAATCATCTCAACAACATCCACCTGAACATACAATTCACAATGGAGAAAGAAATCGAGGGAAAACTCCCATTCCTGGATACCCTGGTCATCCGCAAAGCAAACTTTCAGTTAGGTCACAAGGTCTACAGGAAACCAACTCA
Source organism: Eublepharis macularius (assembly GCF_028583425.1). NCBI lineage: Eukaryota > Metazoa > Chordata > Lepidosauria > Squamata > Eublepharidae > Eublepharis > Eublepharis macularius. Next base: position 7,784,710 of record NC_072799.1, read on the forward strand.
CACTGATCGGTACTTACACAAAAACTCCAATCACCACCCCCGACAGAAAAGAGGCATAATGAAAACATTAGTGGATCGTGCAAGACGGATATGTGAGCCGCACTTTCTCAATGAGGAAATTAATCATCTAAACCACGCACTTAAGAACATAAGCATAAGAACATAAGCAAAGCCATGTTGGATCAGGCCAGTGGCCCATCCAGTCCAACATTCTGTCACACACAGTGGCTAGAAATCCAGTGCCATCTAAAGGACTGTCAGTGAGGCCAGGACACCAGAAGCCCTCCCACTGCCTTCCTTCCAGCACCAAGACAACAGAGCACCACCTCCCCACAAAGAGAATACCATCTATCTCCTGTGGCTAATAGCCACTGATGGACCTCTGCTCCATATATTTGTCCAGTCCCCTCTTGAAGCTGGCAATGCTTGTAGCTGCCACCACCTCCTGTGGCAACGAATTCCATGTGTTTATCACCCTTTGTGTAAAGTAGTATTTTCTTCTATCTGTTCTAACCCGACTGCTCAATAATTTCATAGAGTGCCCACGAGTTCTTGTATTGTGAGAAAGGAAGAAAAACACATCTTTCTCTACCTTCTCTAACCCGTGCATTATCTTGTAAACCTCTATCATGTCTCCCCTCAGTCGTCTTTTCTCCAGGCTAAAGAGCCCCAAGCGCCTCAATCTTTCCTCATAGGGAAAGTGTTCCAACCCTTTAATCATTTTAGTTGCCCTTCTCTGTACTTTTTCCAGTGCTATGATATCTTTTTTAAGGTGTGGCGACCAGAACTGTACACAGTACTCCAAATGAGGCCTCACCATCGATTTATACAGAGGCATTATGATACCGGCTGATTTGTTTTCAATCCCTTTCCTAATAACCCCTAGCATAGCATTAGCTTTTTTTATGGCAGTCGCACACTGTGCTGACGTTTTTAGTGAGTTATCTATCATGACTCCAAGATCTCTCTCTTGGTCAGTCTCTGCCAGTTCAGACCCCATCAACTTGTATTTATATTTTGGATTTTTGGTTCCAATGTGCATTACTTTGCACTTGGCTACATTGAACCTCATTTGCCACATGGATGCCCACTCTTCTAGCCTCGACAGATCCCTTTGGAGTGCCTCACAATCCTCTCTGGCTTTCACCACCCTGAACAATTTCGTGTCATCTGCAAATTTAGCCACTTCACTGCTTAATCCCAATTCCAAATCATTAATAAACAAGTTAAAAAGCATTGGACCCAATACCGACCCCTGTGGCACCCCACTGCTCACCACCCTCCACTGTGAGAAGTGCCCGTTTATACTCACTCTCTGTTTCCTATTAATTAGCCAGTTTTCGATCCACAAGAGGACTTGGCCCTTTATCCCATAGCTACTGACCTTACTTAGGAGCCTTTGATGAGGAACTTTGTCAAAAGCTTTCTGGAAGTCAAGATAAACAATATCTATCGGGTCTCCCTTGTCCACTTGTTTGTTCACTCCCTCAAAGAACTCTAACAGATTGGTGAGACAAGATCTTCCCTTACAGAACCCATGCTGAGTTTTCCTCATCAGCTTTTGGTCATCAATGTGCCCACTAATTTTATTTTTGATAATAGTTTCCACCAACTTACCTGGTATTGACGTCAGGCTGACTGGCCTGTAATTTCCCGGATCTCCCCTGGAACCTTTTTTAAAGATGGGGACAACATTAGCTACCTTCCAGTCCTCAGGAACAGATGCAGAGTTTAATGACAGATTACATATTTTTGTGAGGAGATCTACAAGTTCACACTTGAGTTCTTTCAGAACTCTTGGATGTATGCCATCTGGGCCCGGTGATTTATCAGTTTTTAAATTATCTAGCAGTCGCATAACCTCCTCTCTCGTCACCTCAATGTGACTCAGGTCTTTCAAAACCCCTCCCAAAGTCAGTGCTTCCGGAGTGGGCATGCACCTCTTATCTTCCACAGTGAAGACAGAAGCAAAGAACGCATTCAGCTTCTCGGCCATTTCCCTATCACCCTTTAGTAATCCTTTTACGCCTTGGTCATCCAAGGGCCCCACTGCCTCCCTAGCTGGTTTCCTACTTCTAATATATTTAAAGAATTGTTTATTGTTTTTCTTTATGTTCTTTGCAATATGCTCCTCATATTCCCTTTTTGCCTGTCTGATCACAGACTTGCACTTTTTTTGCCACAGCTTATGCTCCTTTTTATCAACCTCACTCCGACTAGTTTTCCACTGCCTAAAAGAATCCTTTTTACCTTTTACAGCTTCTATTACATTGCTTGTTAACCATGCTGGCCTTTTCCTAAACCTATTTGTGCCTTTCCTAACCAGCGGTATATATTTAATTTGAGTTTCCAGGATTGTAGTTTTAAATAGTCTCCAAGATTCCCCAAGTGTTTTGACCTTTTTTACTTTCCCTTTCAGTTTCTTCTTCACGTACCCCCTCATCTCAGAAAAGTTACCCCTTTTGAAGTTAAACATGGCTGTGTTGGTCTTATTAGGCAATTTCCTATTTATACATATGTTGTACTCAATAACATTATGGTCACTGTTCCCAAGTGGTGCAATCACATTTACATCTCTCCCCAGGTCTTCAGCATTACTGAGGACCAAATCCAGGATCACCTCTCCCCTAGTAGGTTCTGTAACCATCTGTTCCATAGCACAGTCATTGAGACAGTCTAGAAACTCACTTTCTCTCCCCCGATTCGAACACCCATTGGCCCAGTCAATGTGTGGGTAGTTAAAATCACCCATTACAACACAGTTTTTTTGTTTAGCAGCCATCTTTAATCCTGTCATCATTTTATAATCCTCCTCTATTTTCTGATCTGGAGGGCGATAACAAACTCCCACAGTTAAGTTTCCATTTGGGCCCGTAATTTCAGGCAACTTCAGGCAAAGTTGCCTGAAGTTTTCAGGCAACTTCAGGCAAATGGCTACTCCAGAAATGAAATCCGAAGAGCAATCAAACCCAGGATGAATCAAACAACCAAGGAAAAACAGTCTCCTACAGGAAAAGTGTTTTTGCCATATATCAAAGGAATTACCGATCAGATGGGAAAGCTTATGAAAAAGCATAACCTTCAAGCAGTATTCAGACCCATCCGAAAAATACAACAGATGCTACGATCAGCAAAAGACAGTAGAGACCCCCTCACCTCTACAGGAGTATACCGTATACCCTGCAGCTGTGGACAAGTTTACATCGGGACCACAAAGCGTAGCATCCAGACAAGAATAAAAGATCATGAAAGACACTGCAGACTTGGACAACCTGAAAAATCAGCAGTGGCTGAACATAGCCTAACTCAAACAGGGCACAGGATCTTATTCCAGGACACCAAAATACTGGACAACACTTCCAACTACTTTGTCAGACTGCACAGGGAAGCCATTGAAATTCACAAGCATAAGCAAAACTTCAACAGGAAAGAAGAAACCTTAAGAATGAACAGAGCATGGTTTCCAGTTCTGAAAAACACCAGGCTAACAAAACATTCTATCCCCGACAATAGCCCTGCAGAGAAGATTAGCACATCAAGTACCAATCCATATGCAAAAGAACCTCCTCAGGATACAGTGAAGCCTCCCGCCATTAGCATTCCACACCCTGGGAAACTCTTACAGGATGACTCAGCTCAACCCCACCCCTCCTGAGTAGATATAAATGACCTGCCAACACCTTTTCCACACTGTGACACTGAGAGATCTCTGTCTTTTGGTGCTACACCTCTGAAGATGCCAGCCACAGCTGCTGGCGAAACGTCAGGAACTACAGTGCCATGACCACGGCAATACAGCCCGGAAAACCCACAACAACCAAAAGTATAGATTATGTGTTTTTAAGTTGGTTTGAGTTCAATGAGCAAGTATTTCAATTTTCTTTCAAAACTTCTGCCCCCATCCCATTATTTCCATGGTTCAAAATTTCTAGAAATGTTAAATCTTTAAGCTAAAGGTTGCTACATGGTGGAAAACCTCTCTGCACGTATAGAAGTACTTTACACTTACACAAGGGAGATTTTATCTTCTAGGATTGCCATCCTCCAGGTGGAGCATGACGATCTTCTGGAATTACAACTGATCTCCAGACTTGTGAGATCAGTCCCCCTAGAGAAAATGGCTGCTTTGGAGGGTAGACTACATGGCACTGTGCCTTGCTGAATTCCCTTCCTAACCCTCACCTCCAAATTGCCAGGCATTTCCCAACCAGCAGTAGCAACTCTAATATCCCCTCATAATAATAAAAGTAAAATAGGTGATCCACATGTTCTACATTCCCACTAAATGTCCTTGATTTAGAATCACTCTACCATCTCCAGCCTGAGGCTTGATTATTTGGAAGGAATTCTTAATGAAAAAGATGTTGTGCTTCCAAGTAGATGCATTTTTAGGATTGTTTGTCCATAATTCACATAGAGGAGTCTCCCTCCCCACCCAACAAATAATATTTGAAGATAAGCTAGTTCTAAAGGTATGTATGGTTTCAGTGGATATGGCTTCTTTAGTTGAGTTCATTATAATGTTGACGTATGCTAATTGCATGATGTCAAACTATATTCAGACACCATTCTTGTCAATCATTCCAACATAAAAGTATGAGAAAATATTTTGATGTAGAAAAGCCTGTCAAGGAAAAATTACATAATCATTAAAACACCTCTGCCGTGCATATAATAGAGAATCTAAATCTGCTACGGAGAACCCTCAGAGCGTGATGTATGATTTGTCAGGGATTACATTTTTGGGAGCTGCCTTTGAGAAGTGTGGTGTATTGCTTTTAATTTGAGCTGTTTACGGCCCCTTTAAACTTCCCTCAGAGTATAAGCACTATCAATTTTATTTCCTTCCAGTTACACATGAATTTTGCAGATACCTCCTGCTTGTTCTGGAGTTCTTTCACCAACTTGCGGCCCCAGCAATCATGTTATGCTTTGACTTTTCATTCTGTTGCTTTGGATTATGCTCTAAAAATCTACAGCTGCTCTTGCTGTGCTTATTTTGCAGGGTTCTCTTTCGACCCCGGTGAAGAACTCCTCTGTTTTTTTTTTTCAAGCTTTAATATGTATCACTTTTCCTCATTGATTCATAGCCCCTGCTTTTCCAAGGCATTTTGTATATATCTGAGTAGCAAGCTTCATTTTTGAGGTTCCAGTCGTGCATTGTGATAATTAAAGAAGAGCTGTCAAATGAAACAGCTGGAAGAATTGGAAGCAGCAAGCTGTAAAAATTCCAGTTAACTAGTACTGCAGAGAATCTTTCAAGTGTCTTGGGATCATCTTGAAAAGTCATTGCTATTGGTTCTTATACCCAGAGCACGACAAAATAATATTTGTTGCATAGTGCCTTTAATTTTAAATGAGCAAAGACCCAAGTGGTGCCAGCCATGAAATGAATGCCGTTTATTTCATTGTTGTGATATTAAAAATAATGCCATAGCCAGGAAGCCCTGGCTGCTGCAGGGTGCCATGCCCTGTGTTCGTGTATATCTGTGGCTCCACTTATTGCATGGGTCACTCACTTGACCTTAATTATATGCTCGTGGGGCTGGTCTGTTGTAGCAAAAACAAAAAAGGAGTCTTGTGGCACCGTAAATATTAACATGCTTCTATCATAGGTTTTGCTGGGCTGCATTCCCCTTCATTAGCTGCCTAAAATCAGAATAGATCCAGAGGAGTTAGCTGTGTTAGTCTGTAGTAGCAAAAATAGAAGAGTCTAGTAGCACCTTTAAGACTAACCAACTTTACTGTAGCTTATAAGTTGGTTAGTCTTAAAGGTGCTACTGGACTCTTTTCTGTTTTTGCTAAAATCAGAAGGTACCCATACAAACACACAACTGGTGACCCTCAAGACTCATTGGGGGCAATCCCAAGCCCCTCACACCCACTCATCAATGTGGCTGCTCATTGGCTGGCAAGTCCGCCTGCTGTGCCGCCACCTCTATATTCCGGGCTCAGGCAGTGGTGGTAGCTCCTGTTGCTCCTCCTCCTCTGCATATGAAGGTGCCTTATACCGAATCTGACCCGCAGTCCAACAAGGTCAGAATTGGCCCCTCAAACTGATAGCAGCTCCACAGAGTCTCAAGTAGACATCTTTCATATCGCCAGCTTCCTGGTCCTTTTCACTGGAGATGGTGACTGGACCTGGGACCTTCTGCACGCTCTACTACTGAGCCACACCTCTCCACTGGCACTAACGGTGGTAGCTCCTCCCCCTCCTCCCTGCAGCATGATCCCCTCTGCCTGACTGGTGCTCATGGCTGTGGCTTGCTCTTCCAACCCTCCTGCCTGCAGCACCACTACTGCTGCCTGCCTGGCTTATGCGGAGGGGCTTCCTCTCACGCCTGCAGTGTCACTGACATCTTGGGTCAGGTGGGGGCAGGCCCTCAGAAGGGCTTCAGCCAGCATTTCTGACAGATAGCTGTGTGTGGGAGGCTACTCCCATTCCATGCCTCTCACAAGGAGGAGTGCACTCTTCGAAAGGCAGCCGTTTCCTCCACCATAGTAAGTTTTTTTAAAGCCTCCCCCACTTCTTTCAGATGTTTGTGCGAACCTGGAGGCTGACTGAAATTTGTATAAACATCTTCCCACTCTGTACCTGACCTTAATGTGAAAACGGAACGTTTGGCATATCAAAGTCCTAGATCAAAATTAGAGATATGATACATCATGAGGGAAGGGAGAGCTGTGAAAAATATGCAAGAACACACACAGAACAGTTACCCGTTTTATAGGGTTTTAATTCCACTGTTCATAGTTTTCCCTTCTTATGCTGCTTCTACTTATGCTGCTGCTGACTGAAGTTTCATTTTATGCGTCCAATGTTCCAACCCACAAAAGCTTATGCTACAATAAATCTATCCAGTCTTTCCCCCACTTTTGTTACATATATAAAAAGCAAGAGGGTATGTTTTGTTTATTACTTTTTCATTCCAATGCATAACAAAGATGGTTTAATGTTTCCAGAACTCGTCTGTACATTGCAAATTATTTATTTTAATCCTTTTAATATGTTCATTTAGCAAAAAATGGTTTAATCATGTTTGGAATGTAACTTTATTGAGTAAATAAATCTGTTTAGTCTTAAAGATTCCACAGAACTCCTCTTTCTTTTTGTTTTTGTTTTACATTACTATATTTAATATTGAAGTTCCAGCGTAGGGTGACTACAACGGGATAAAAAGAAAATTAATCATCTGTAGTCCAGGCCCCATATGTAGATAACCAAAGCAAAGCAGCTGGGCCAAGCATGATCATACATGGCCAAAGAAGCTTCCCAGGTCTGCAGAAAATTATAAATTTTCTCTGTGATCCATATTATTGGGGAAATCCTTCTCCCCCACCAAAAGGAATAACCATGATTGTGCATTTGCATGTCTTCTTAGCATCTTAAGCACGTTTGGTTGCCCTGGTGACCTCAACAAATGGTATGGTATGTGCCTTGTGTTTTGGTACGGGATCTCAGTGGCAATCTTTCTCCAAAGCATTGCTTATCAGTTGAGTTAAGGGACACGGTGGAGGCACTTGGATGGTAATGAGAGGGGAGGAGGATGTGGAGTCTTAAGGAGAGGACTAGGATAATCAGGGGAAGTAAGGGGATGCTAAAAGGAGCCCTGTGGCGCAGAGTGACAAGCTGCAGTACTGCAGCCTAAGCTCTGCTCACGACCGGAATTTGATCCTGGCAGAAGCCGGGTTCAAGTAGCCGGCTCAAGGTTGACTCAGCCTTCCATCCTTCCGAGGTCGGTAAAATGAGTACCCAGTTTCCTGGGGGTAAAGTGTAGATAACTCGGGAAGGCAATGGCAAACCACCCCATAACAAAGTCTGCCAAGAAAACATCGTCATGCGACGTCCCCCATGGGTCAGTAATGACTCAGTGCTTGCACAGGGGACTAACTTTACCTTTACCTACCTAAGAGGATGCTGTGGGAGGGGGAATTAGAAGGATGGGGAATGGCCTGGGAGAGGATACAGTATCATTTTGACCAATCTGCTTAAGTGTATGTCTGTTGGGGGCTCCCCTCCCAGCCCCCCCCACCATTCTCTGCTGCTGCTTCACAGGCTGTTGGCGGGGATGAAGATGGCTTGCCAGCATTGGGCCATTGCACGACACCAGTTCCAGTGCAAAATGGGAAGCAACTTCATCATCTCTGTACGATGCTCTCACGTAAATCCTAGAGCATTGCCCCAACATGATGATGTGATTTCCAGTGTTACTCCAAGAATGACATTGTGCAATGGTACAGTGTCAGCAAGCCTGTCCCCACCCCCAGATTCTACAGCTACAGCTGTCAATCCTAATATATATATTTGAACCACTTAATATCTTTTCTCTCCTGACCAGGTTCTCTGATCACTTGGTGGGTGGGCAGGTCAGAGATATTCCTGTTTAGTTTTAAATGATCAATTGGAAAGCTGGTTAGCCTCCTCTTCTGTTCTGGCATGTCTTAAAAATGTCACTCTGGGTTGAGATATGAGAACAGTATTGTTTAAAGTGCATTAGCTCCTGTAACAACATTTATCCAAGCGTATGCTGACTCTGTCTACTTTACTTCCCTCCTGGAGTATGTGTGTCCATATAGACATGCACTTTGCTAGGACACTACATAAAAAAATATACTGTACAAGCTGGACACTGTGACTATTACACAATAGGAATTAACTATACTAGTTTTCATAATAACATGTCAATATCGTGCATACGTGAAAATAGAGAACTTATTGGTGTGGACTATTCCCCCACCCCTCGCCTCCCAGTATTAGCATGGTACCATGTAAGCATAGTACAAACTGAGACAATCTTGACCAGGACAAAAATATTTAAATTCTGTGCTGTTTAAAACTTCTGTTGATTTTTAAAAAATGGCCTTTGTTCTATTTAGCCACATAATATGGGCTCCCTATGGAGCTAGATCTAAAGGTCCTTCCTCCCCTCTGAAGCGTATTGCAAATATTCTCCAGTGCTACACCTGCTTGAAAAAAGTACATACAAGATGTTTCATTGCTTTATTTTTTGAAAGTCTTAACATAATTTTGGAACTGTGATGAATTTCTTGATTTCTGAATATTTCACATTAACTATGGATGCTATAGAGATGCTCCTACTTACGTTTCAGTGTGCAGTTGTGTTTTCAAGACACAGATGTCAAGCACTGTGCAATATTTTTCCTCACTGCCTGACATTCGTGTTAAAAATCTTGAAACGAAAACTAAACATTGGTTCAGTTTTCTCAGTGTCGCGCAATGTACATAGATAAATCAAATCCAGAGCAGGGAAGTTCCTCTGCATGTGTGTGTATAAAAATAATTGCATTATAATTGACACTCTGCTTGCAGTGTTGGCAGGTGAGGAAAGTAATCCTAAGGATCAGAAAATGGGCTGATATCCAGGAATCTCTTCCTGCCTACCAAGAATTCTTTCCTCTAGTCATTTACCGGAATACTGGCTAGGTCAAATATGATGTATGGTAGCACGATCAGGTTCAAAGTGGATATTATTCTGGCCAGGTCTTATGAATTCAGACTTCAAATATAGACTATCTCTTAGGGAATTTCTATGATCCCTATTCTAAAAGACCTATGTAGGAGCATTTATTTGAGTTGACGTGTTGCACAGAAGGCAAAAGTTATTATTTGTAAGCAGATTCCTTCTGGTTAAGTAGGGTTAGAAAGCCCTATTGCAAGGACAGTCTCTCTCTTGTTTTGACTTTGTACTCAAGAATTTACCTGGGATAAGGAGTCTCTCAGGAAGACACCCAAGATTCCTGTGTGGCACCAGTCATGTAACATGTTTATATTACAGAGAGAGTTTACTGTCTTGTCAATCAGACTTGCTTTGTGTCATGTCTCCTGAAGAATTTGATTCTGAAGAATTGTTTGTATCTAGTTTTGTATAACAATTTTATCTCTTTTCTGTAAACAAAACTTTGGAAAGTATATAAGATTCTCTGCTATGGATGATCTTTATGCACGTGTCGGATCATGGCACTGCATCTGGGTTTTATTGTAAAATAAAGCTCATTAATTCTTTATGGATCACTTTTGGTGTCTTAGTTAATTGTGGGTGATGGCTGTGGGGAAATGTAATCTGAACACAGAGTACCTTTAAAGAAATTTTTCCTTAACACTACCCAACAGTTTAAGCCTGCTAATTTGGAAATAAGCCTGATTTAAACAAATTTAACTTCCAAGTATATATGTTTTGGGTTAGTCATTAAAGTAAATCAGAAGGCGAGGTAGGATGAAGACACCAGATATTGAATCAAGGCCATTTTAAAGGGAGTATGGATGCTTCTCAGGGCATGGGTTAAAGAGAGAGTAAAAATATTTCAGAGAAAGCTGAATATTGAGTGAGTCCACGGAAGTTATTTTTACTTACTTTCCTTTCCCTCCTGTGCCCCTTAAAAAGTTATTGCTGAGGGTTGGGGGCCATGCAGAATAGTAAGCCATATGTTACAACTGGATTGTAGCAGTTACTCCCTCCCTCTCTCTTTCTCTGTCAGGAAATGCTAAAACTGTATCTGCTTTTACAAACAGATCTGTACAAATTCACTCATTGGGAATCAGGCCATGAGCTTTCGGATGTTTCCTGCTGCCTTGGTTCTGATCATTGAGGAAAATGGTGAGTTTTCCACGCAGGGAACTTTGGTTTAAGGCCAGATTCCTAATTAGGTAGACATTTGCAAACAAGAATATTTAGCTATCATCGTTTTCTTCCCCCCTTCCCTCATTACCCTTCTAATTCACACACCATGAAATGCATCAGGTAATACAGTTGTGGCAGCAGCATCACAAAGGCCACATTCACGTTGGAATTCTGAAGTACAAAACAGAATAGTTGGGAATTACTATTTTCATGTTATGAACGTCTAACAGTGTCATTTATTCCCTGACTTTAAAACGCCTACATCATTCTTCTTATGAATTCAGCAAAATGGCCTCTCTAAGCCTCGGCCCTTCCATCTGCAGTATGGGGCTACAATTACTGACCTTGCCTTCTCCTCTTGGCAGCCTATTCCTAAATACACTCTTACATGCTATTCTGGCCCACTATTTAATCTCTTGTTACTGATAAAAAAATATTGGCAAATTCTTAATGCTTTCCTTAATTTTGGTAGTACCGGGCTGCTTGTAATGACTTCTGTCTCTTGAACTTTGCTTGGTGACATGAGAAAGTAGAGCCCTGGCAAAGTGTCACTCTTAACCCAAAAAGGGCCATGCAGAACAGTGTTAGCAGTAATGATGGTTGGGAAGACAAAGATCTTGAAGGACAATGTACTTCCCATCTTTTGATGGAGCTGATTCCGTTAAGAGCCTACGGATTATTTTGGATCCAGTATTGCAGCTTGTGAAGCAAATTAATGCAGCTCTAAAAAAACATTTTCTTCCAATTCAGTCTAGCCCAGAAGATGACCCCCAACTTGGCTGATCTGGCCACCTGGATCCATGCCATGGTAACATCAAACCTAGACTATGATAATGCCTGCTGCATAGGTCTCCCCTCAAAGTCAACTTGGAGACTCCAGTTGATGCAGAATGATGTAGTTGGTGCAGAATGACGCAACTTGGATATTATCAGCAGAAGAGGTGTCAGCACAGGAGCTGGACTGTTCTAGTAGGTCTCTTCCACATACCTTTCTCTCCCCCTCAACTTCTCCAGGCTGGCAACACTAGTGGCAAGGGATAAAATCTTATTCCCTGAGGGCCAAGGGCTCCATGCATCAAACACACACTCACAATTTCTGCCAGGTAGGCAATAAACATATATGTGACACTCTCCACAGACCCTGGATAGCACCCCCATAACAGGTTTGATTGTTTAAAGGTATCTTTGGGTGGAAATTGAGAGTTGTTTCCCCAAATCTGTGCTGATTTCTGTAGTAGGAAGGATACTTGCAGACCTCCTTGCTGTTGTGGAGCTTGTATGTTCCTTTTCAAGAAGTTTAGACTAGAGGAGTTATCTCCTGCTTCCCTTTGACTTCCTGCTCCTTCAACTCCTCCGTCAGAGTCCATTTGAAAGCTCTGGATGCAAGCCCCCAAGAAACCTACATGCCTTCTTACACAGTCAGACCTCTAATGAGCTGTGAGATGTGGCTTTGCCCCCAGGAGTTAGCCAATAGCAAGCAGCTGACTCACCTTACTGTAGACATGAGCACGAATCTAAATATGAAGCAATTTTAGTCACAAAATTGGCCATTTCGTATATCGTGAAGCACGGTTTTGTGGGGCCACAGTTTTCAAGGTTTTCATGAAATTCACGACTTTTTTGCCTGTTTTGTTTGCTTCATTAACATTTCATAATTGCAGACAGGCTGGCACCGATCCATTGATTTCCTTGGCAACAATGGGCCCAGACCTTTTGTTGGAGTTGGGGCAAGGAGCTGGGGGTCAATCTCCTAGGCAACCACAAGCAAAGAGCTGGGGGTCAATCTCCTAGGCAACCACAGAGGTGGGCCTTCTGTAGCCATGGGCACTCCAATCTCACCCCTCCAAACCCTGTTAGGCAGGTCTGTCAGCCAACCACAGACCTCCTGTTCTCTTCTATGTGAGCATTTGACATCTGTCTGGGTGAAGGGGGCCATTGAAATGCCGTTGGTTTGATGAATCATGAAACTGACAAAATGGTTTAGTGAAACGGGTCAATTTCGTTAAAATTAATGGTTCCCAATTTGTGAAAACTGATGAAACACGAACCTCTCATTTCAGGTTTTTTCCATTTCGTGCCCAAGTCTACCTTACTGAGCACAAGCCCCTCCCAGCAGAACCATGTGCACTCAACCAAAAGCTAGAAGCAAACAGACACACACCTCTTTTTGCCTTCCACACCAATTCCAAGCTCAATTCCCTTCTCAGAAGCCCTGTTTGCAAGCACTGGATTCTTGCCCTGGGATGCAAGCCCACAGGAAACTTGTGCACCTTCTTAAGGAGACAGACTTCATAATTTTATGTCTGCCTCTCCCCATATACTTCACCATGACAGCTTCACTCAACTGAGTGGGGTCCTCTGCAGCTGCCACCCTGCAAATAGGAAGTATTGATGGCTGCCTGTACACATGCATTCTGTGTTGTGCCCCCCCACTTTATGGAATGGCTTGCTTGTTCAGGCCAGAATAGCTCCCACTCTCATGGTTTCCCACATTCTATGCTACACTGAATTATTCGAGAGGGCATTTTTACACAGATAATAGGGCTATACTCTAACCAGATGGTTCAAAAAGATGCTTTGGTAAAGGGAAGGGGGCTGTGGATTGTACCGTTGTGTAATTTAGGTGAGTAGCTGTGTTGGTCTGCAGCAGAACAGCAAGATTAGAGTCCAGAGGCACCTTAGAGATCAACAAGATTTTCAGCGTGTAAGCTTTTGAGAGTCAGTGCTCCCTTCTTCAGACACTGAACTCTAATCCTGCTGTACTATTGTGTAAAGTGTATACTATCTTTTGCTGTATGTATCATCCTTCTGTGTAATTTCTGTATTGTTTAACACGTTGTGTTAATTGTTACGCTTTGTTTCATTTTTGTTTCAGATTTCTGCAATCCTAATTGTATTACATTGCTTACAGAATGTTTCATCCTCTTGACTGTATGATTTACACAGTGTTATCTGCCTTGAGTCTCAGTGAGAAAGGCAGACAATAAATAAATAACATAAATACAGTGAGAAAGGCAGACAATAAATAAATAAATCCATTTTTTTTAACGTGATGGTCTTTGAGCCCAGTAGACTAATATTGGCCCCAGAGGATAACTGTATCAATAATAGTAATCTTGTACAGCATTTAAGTGTTCAACATGCTTCATATATGTTACCACAATAATTCTGAGGTAGGCTTACTAAAATCATGGAAGGGAGCAGTCAGTATTTTATCTCCATGTTGCTGGTGGAAGAGCTGAAGCTGAGAGAGAGAGGAGCTTGTAGTACTCATAAGAGGCATGCAAGTATTTTAAAGTTGGCAGCATTGATAAAATCACTGTAAAGCAATGACTAATAGCAGCAGAGTATATAATCAGATTGTAATAAGGGCATATTTCCTTCTTCAGTTGTATAATTACAGATCACTTTGGAAATAATGAATAAACCCAGAAAGCAGACAGGCGAGAAGGAAGGAAAAACAAAAGGCTGGAACACTTGCATTTTAGTGCTTCCCCTGTTATCTCCAGAGACACTCTTTGAAAGCAAGTAAACTAGCTGTTTGTTCAGTTCTGTGGACTATAGATAGGAGTATTACAGAAAGGGAATACATTTAAGTGCCATCTAGGCATAAGGAGATTTTATTGCTTAAAGAATGTATTCAAATGCCTTTTAAATTAGGGTATGTGTGCATTCAGACAGATGTCCTCTTTGTATCGATCCCTTTTTTTCGCTGATGGGATAGATAAAAAAAGATGTTCTAAGTACATAATTAGATGGAAGGTTGAGATTACCCAAAAGTTTTATCAAAATCTACTGCTGTATAACTTTTTTTGCTGCTGCACTCTTAATATTAAAACATCCCAGTGAAATGCCTTACATTATTCATGCAGTTACCCCAGCGAATCTTGGGCAGCCCCTGTAACAAAAGCCAATAATAGATGTAGGCAGTATTGTGACAGTTTGACAGCATCTCAGTGGATCTGAATGACCCAGCTGGCTTGCATCTTATAATACAATTTTTGGAAGGAGTTTGGATATGTTTGTAATTAGGCAGACATCTGCAAGTAGGCATCTTTAGTCAGTACCAGAAATTGAATTTTTAAAAACCTATTACATACTATTTTTAGCATTCAGGCTTCGTCAGCCTCACACGATTGCCATAAAATACATCGGGTGGGATTGTTGCTGTATCATGACGGGTCCTTTTTGATTTTGGATTTTATGGTGCGTGCAGCCGGGAAACACTTTCTCAGCTCTTTCTGCAGAGACGTTAAAGCCCGTGAACTGGTGTAGCACAGTGACAAGACAAAAGCTAGGAATTGGCTGAAATCATTCCAGTATTCTGAGCATGTGAAATGGCCTTTGGTATGCCCTGCTCTGTGAATTGAGGGGAGAGAGGCAATATGGTAATAATAAGGTTATGATAACAAAATAATGTTGGTGAAGTGCTTTGAGCCCTTGAGAACACTATACAAATGTTACAGTGACTCCATTTCTTGTGCTGCATCCAAGTAGGGGTGTGCAGTTTGGAATTTGGATTAAAAATTCCAAATTTTGGCTAATTTGGTTAAATCTGGGTATTCAGAATCAAAAATCAGGTATCCCGAATTTTTGCTGAATTTTAAAAACCTCTGATAAAATCCAGCCATTGTTTTCCATGGGAAAATCACCCTGGGAGCTAGCCGGTGGGCTGAAGGGGTCATTTTTCAGCCAAACGTCACCAAATTTGGTGATAATCTAATCCTGCTTCTTCTCTAAGGTTTCTCAGGTTTCATGAAGATTGGACCCCCTCCATTGTTTCTTATGGAAAAAAAGTCAAAGTTGACTCCCATTGCAGAATCCCCTGAACCAAAGTGAAGGAAGGGGACCAACATCACCTCAGAGAATCACATCCATGCCATGCAAACCAAACTGAAGCAAGCAACACTGTTGCAACTTTGCCCAACAGAACCAGTGTCATTCAAAGCAGCCAAATGCTGGCTTCAGCCTGTGGGGAAATAGCACGGAACAGAACCAAGCAGTACCCAGCCACAAGCACGAGGCATTCCGTTGCTTCAGTTTGCTTCTGTTAGGCTAAGTTGCGACAGTGTCCTTTGTTTCATTTTGGTTTGGGTCGAATGGATGTGATTCTCTAATGTGGTGCTAGTCTTCCTTCCTTCACTTTGGTTCAAGGTCCCCCCCCCCGGTTTAACCCCCCCCCCCACCTCCCACTGGTTAGACAATTACTAGCCAATGCTAAGTTTCAGTACTGGCAGAAGGGAGACTGTGGTGACAAGGGCAAGAGAGGAAATGGAGACAAGAGTAATGTGATGATTTTGTGCAGCTGTAATTGTATATATTTTATTAAATGCTTCAGTTGGAGAAGTAGTATTTCGTGCTGTGCATGCCTTTCTTAATTGCCTCTGGATGTTGCGCTGGCCACTGCTGAATGCCTGGTATAAAGGAGAAGATAAATTCATGGTGGGACTTGGTCTATTAATATCTAATTGCTTCCCAGGAGCATTTGGCTGGTCACTCTTGGAGACAGAGCAAAGGACTTGATGGAAATTATTGACTTGTGTGCTGCTGCATATATGTGATGAGTTTGTATAATGCAGTGTGAAGCACGGCTATTTCCTGCGTGTTGCTACCAGCTGACTCCCAGCTGGCTTCCTGCTCTTTCACCTGATTCTCGTCTTAGCAGGGACACTCCAGAGAAAAATTCGAATTTTCTCTCTCTCAAGGGTTTGTGTGTGTATATAGCCTTTAGTATATTCATTATGAACCAGCTTTTGATTTAATGTCAGTTCAAATAATCGTGTTTGTCACAGTAGCAATAAAATTTGGGATATACTAAAACCCATGGGGGCAGGCAGCAACTTTCGAATTTCTTCAAAATTTCCAGATGTTTAACCTATAAAGAAACGTTCAGACTTGCATTGAATGTTACTCTACGTGAAATCTGCTGACATCCTAGGGATGTGAGGCGCCACGTCCTCTCTCTACTCCTGGCAGACAGGAGTATGGAAACTATTTTCTTCAGACTTTCTGGGGTGGTTCTCCTGAATAAGATCCACTTTCCCAAATGAATTTTGCTTTAGGAGCAATTTTGATAGCAACTCCAAGGGAGATACAAGCATAGCCACTGCTTATCATTTATTTTGCAAATTACTCAGTGAATGCTGATATGTCTTGAGAGACATATCTTGATGAACTTTCAAAGACATGTATTGAGCCAGCACTTGGTGAGGTGCCATCTCAACGTTTTGTCAGAACATTCACAAGACTTGTCACTTATCAAAAGAAATGGCAAGCGACAGTTGCTTTACCCTCTCTCATGACAATGTAAAAATGGGGTTGTGAACCAGTAATATATTTGCAAATCAAAGCTGCTTTTGATTAGAACTTGTGGGTCCATCATATGAACATTTATACAGAAAACAAAACAATGGCCCACAGACTGGAAATGCTCAGTCTACATTCCAATTCCAAAAAAATGGATGCCAAAGAGTACAGCAGATATAGGACTATCACATTAATTTTCCATGCAAGCAAAGTGATGCTGAAAATTCTACAGCAAAGACTCTTACCATACATGGAACAAGAAATGCTAGACATTCAAGCTGGATTCAGAAAAGGAAGAGGCACTAGAGATTTACAGTGGCTAATGGAACATACCAGGGAATTACAGAAGAAAATCAGCCTATGTTTTACAGATTACAGCAAGGCTTTTGACTGTGTAGATCATGAAAAACTATGGATAGTGTTAAAAGAAATGGGGATGCCACAACATCTGCACAATCTGTACTCTGGACAAGAGGTTACTGTAAGGACAGACTATGGGGAAACAGAATGGTTTTCAATAGGCAAAGGTATCAGACAAGGATGCATATTATCTCCCTGCCTGTTCAACCTCTATCCTGCACATATCATAAGGAAACTGTATTAGATCTAGAAGAAGGTGGCATGAAAATTGGTAGAAGGAACATTAACAGTTTGAGATATACAGATGATACCACATTACTGGCAGAAAATAGTGAAGTCTTGAAGCGACTACTGATGGAGGTTAAAGGAGGGAGCACCAAAGCAGGATTACAGCTGAATATCAAGAAGACAAAAATAATGACTACTGAGGAATAACACAATTTTAAAGTTCTCAGTGAGGAAATTGAAATGGTTCAAGATTTTCTATTCCTTGGCTCAATCATCAACCCAAAGGAAGGCTGCAATGAAGAAATCAGAAGACTGAGGCTTGGAAGATCAGCTGTGAGGGAACTAGAAAAGATCCTTAAAGATAAAAATGGTTCTTTGGGGACCAATATCATAATCCAAACTATGATATTCCCCATTACTGTGTATGGATGTGAAAGTTGGACAATGAAGAAAACTGTCAGGAAGAAAATTGATTCCTTTGAAATGTGGTGCTGGAGGAGAGTTTTGCTCGATATCATGGACAGCCAAAACGACAAATAAGTGGGTACTAGATCAAATCAAGCCTGAATTCTCCCTAGAAGCTAAAATGACCAAACTGAGGCATACTTTGGTCACATTATGAGAAGACAAGATTCTCTGAAAAAGTCAATAATGCTGGGAAACGTGAAAGGCAGTAGGAAAAGAGGAAGCCCCAAAACAAGATGGGTTGACTCAATAAAAGAAGCCACGTCCTCCAGTTTGCAGGATCTGGGCAAATTTGTTAATGATAGGGTTGCCATAAATTGGAAGCGACTTGATGGCACAAAACACATGGGCGCGCACACACACACAACTAGCAGCGTGGCCTCTAATGAGAATTTTTAATCAAACAGAGGGGATGCTGAATGCTCTTGATTCCTTGGACATTTTTGTTCTTCTGAACATTTTAATTGGTTAAAAGGAATATGGTAACTGTGTTTTTGTTCCTGGGGCATAATGAAAATGAAGGCTGAGAAATAAATGTATCCCAATATAGCAAGTAATTTAAAATAGATTTCTTCCCTTGTCCATAGAAAGTATTTTGTGCAATTAGGAACTATTTTATAAGGTCTTACGGACCGTATGTAATATGCAGACTGTAACTTGTAATGTGATTTTCCTCCCCCTCCAAATAGCTTGCCATACAGATGCTTTCTCTGCATTACTCTGGGTCTACTCTTCAAAACCCTTGCCAGCACCGCTCGCCATCTGTTAGCACTAATAGATTTTCACTAATAGATTTTTTCAACTCAATTAACAAAGTAGTAGACACATTTTACTGGCTCCTTGATGATGTGATGAAATATTCTGATCGACATATTATGTTCAAGCAGCATTTATCAATCCCTTTAGTCTCGCTGACAAGGAACGTGGAGGATGGAAAGTATGTGCTATGGAGCAGTCGTGCTAAGGGTAACCAAAGACCTATTGGAAGGAAAACTCCAAGATCATAAAACCTAACAAAATAGCAAAATGGCATCAGGCTTTAATGTTCGTTGGTGTTCACGGTGAAGGGGAGGGGAGAGAGGAATGTGCTCCTTAGGAAATATTAAGCAGTGGAAGGGTATAACCAGTTACAAAGAGAAGAGACTCTAGTGAGCCTAAAAAGGTCACTATATATAATGATTTTTATGGATTGGGTTGTAATTTTTTATGAATGTAGAAGAAATTATTAAAAGCTATACAGAATTTATCTTCTGTAGCAATCTCTGCATTTTAATCAAATTGGGCAGTTTCATATGTTATAAGTTATATGATGTTGCACTCCAGTTGTGGGGAAAGACACAACATGTCGTAAACATCAACCTTTATGTTTTGAAAACACACCGTACATGAACTATAACATCTTCCAGAGGAGTTGGCTGTGTTAGTCTGTAGTAGCGAAATCAAAAAGAGTCCAGTAGCACCTTTAAGACTAACCAATTTTATTGTAGCATAAGCTTTCGAGAATCACAGTTCTCTTCATCAGATGCATGGAGGCCCAACAGAAACTGATCAAAAACTGGTCATTTTTGACCAGTTTCTGTTGGCCCTCCATGCATCTGACGAAGAGAACTGTGATTCTCGAAAGCTTATGCTACAATAAAATTGGTTAGTCTTAAAGGTGCTACTGGACTCTTTTTTGATATAACATCTTCAGAACTGAAATCATTTCAGCAACCAACTTCTTCCCTTCTGTTCCCCGGAGTGCCACATGCTTATATCTGAAAGAAGCAGTAGCATATAAACAGCCACACAAACTTTCAGCAACCATCACTATCCTAAACAATTGCATAATGAAATTTAACTACAGTATTTTGTGTTTCTACCCTGCTGATACTTCAACTGAATTCATTTATTTTGGAAATGTGTGTTCTAACAATCCCTCTTTCTCCAACTTCTCAATCAACCCAGAAGTGTATCCATTATTTGTTATATAAATCAGCAGAGGGTAATAAGTAAACCATTTTATGTCCCCTCCATCACAAGTACATCCACATGGCTTATATCTGACGCGGAAAAAGCTTGGATACTAAAGATATGTTTAAGATGAAACTTAGAGACATATTCAGTAAAGGAAGTGTTATTAGTTTGCTAAACTACTGTACAGTATTCTAAGAGAGCAACTTAATAAGAGTGTTTTCCTGGTGCAAATGTAGTTAACTGTGGGATTCAGGATCAGACCTCCAAAAGAGCTATTTGTCTCTGTATTCCCTGTGCAAGGGTTTATATATTGATCTTTATGCAGATTCGTCTGCATCAAATGCTGACTCTCGTAAAGACATATTTAGGATTAAATTATCATAATCTGGTTTAGGGGCTGGTGGAATAATTCTGTGTTCTGATTAAAAGAGCCAACAAAGATTTGATGATGCAAATCAATGAATGCTTCTGGTTTTAAGAAACTCCATACCTAAATCCTTACTTATTGACGGAGAGCATCCCTTCCCTCACCTGATGTTGATTAAAAGTCTGAATGGCTCTTTGTAGAATGATGCACAAGGGAATTACGTGAATTGATTTTCCAGGTTGGTCTGAATGCAGCCTGGAATTCTAGTTCTGAGTTCTCACTTGCAAATTAATTAAATCCTTTTATTGTTTTTAACTGTGAATAGAAGTCTTCGTTATTGAAATAAAGCTCGCAGTTAATAACATTGAAGCTTATGTTTTAGGCGTGATGCCCAGGAGTCTGGTAATGTAGATTTAAAGTTTGCTATTTTACTGAGCCATAGTGACCTTTGCTTTGCTTGCCTGTTGGAAAGATGCCTCTGAATTATCCATGGAATGGCCTTTTTTGCATGGAAACTAAGCTTAACTGAAGTGAAAATGTCAGGCTGGTATAGATTTTGCAAGAGTTGAACATGATTGCTTGAATCGTCAGTTAAAACATAGCTTCACATGCAGCTAATTTTTCTACAATTAGCTGTTACCTTCTCCTAATTGTGAACTATGTTGTGTCGGTATGTAAAGTACACACGCATGCCTGTGTGTGTGTGTGTGTAAAATACAGGTTCCATCCCTTGCCAAATGCTGAAGCAGGTAGCAATAGCCAAACTCTCCAGATTTGCTTCATAATCAATCATCTATAAATCAAGGTATGTACCAATATATGGATGCATCGTACAGGCTATCCTCAGCCTAATTGCAGGTTCTGTGGGTGGGTCCAAACCACCATAGTGCCCCTTCTGAAGATTCTATATTCATATAGCCAGTGCTTTTTTCTAAAAAAATGTTTAGGGGTACTCTGTTTGACTCAAGAAAATCACCATTTTATAGTTCAAATTGGAAAAAATAAATGCAGTCAATAGACAAAATTACCAAGAACATGCATTACCTCATGGAAACACCGTGAAAGGAAATGACGTCAGAAGACTGTTGGTGATGAGAATTATGGGTATCAGTATTGCCAACCAAGCCCCTCTATAGTGACACGTGCGCACAACCAAAGAGTTTTGGTATAGACAAACTCTTTGCACTCTTAGCGCAAAATGTACACAAATACACAAATTGGTCGCAGCCATTGGGGGTAGCAACACGACTGACCAATCACCATGCTAGATTCCAACTACCAGAGCTCTAAGTGGCTTAGAGAAGACTAGTTTGTATTTGTCTGTTCCCTTACAATCACTGATTATGCCAGCGATCTCGGTGGCATGTTCGATGCTCAAAGACATTCCATTTTTTGTAAGATGAACAGTGCTCCTAGTGAGTTTAAATATAACTAAACATCTTTGTTGCCCACATACACTACACAAAACTTAACAACTCACATAAATATCCATAATAATACGTTTGGAGTTGGTTTAGTGGGAATTCCAACATTTTAAAATTTTTACTTTCTCCCATTAGATTCACAAAATATTTAGGGGTACGCCGTACCCCTGCATCCCCCCAGAAAAAAAGCACTGCATGTAGCAGCTATCTACAGCACTTCATAATTTTCTATAAGAAGCTGGGGCAGCTTTCCTCACCTCTTTCCACCCAAGCTGATCCTGCCAAAAATGGTCTCTTATCTATTAAAGGTTCTGGAAACTCCTGTGTGTTTTTTAAAATATATATCAGCCCCATACAATTCCCACTATATGGTCTACTCATTTGGCTCAGCCTGTGTGTCTCAATATTCTCTCCACATCCATGTGTCTAATTTTGTAATTTTATATTTACATACGCATATAAGTTTACCAGTATAAGATAAACCTCTTACAGCCGATGAAGTGGGGTCTAGTTCCTCCAAATCATGTCACAATCATCTTTAGTAAATAAATCAGTTAGAAATCTATCTCAGTTTACCCTTGCACTTTTTTTCTAGCTTAAAACCAAGAGCAAAATAGGGCACTGTTTATGGAGTGGTGCTGAATGGAAAGCACTAGGATCATGGGGATTGATTTTACTGGCATATCTTTTAAAAGATTAAGTGCTATTGAACACAAAGCTTAATGCCGGCAGTGGTCAAGTTGCATTGACCAAAGGCCAAATATCAGATCTCCCACCAATACAATACTAATAAAAACTGGTTGCTTAAATGGTGTTTGAATGTAATTAAATCACTTCTCTTTTCTGGGGGGAGGAGTTGTAACTACAGATCTCAGACTTCATATATGCTTTAATGGAGTCTAAAACAAGTTCTGTTAAAAACCACAAACACAAATTATAGTCAGGTACTTAAGCTACGGTACTGTTTGTTTTGTTTAATCCAGAAGGGCATTCAGTATTCAACATATAACCACTAATACAGATGAATATAGATCTGGTCATCTCTGGAGGACCTACTTTGGGTGCCTGTGCCATCTGAGGCTAGACAGATGGCAACCTGAAAAAGGGCCTTCTCAGTTGTGGCGCCAAAACTTTAGAACTCCCTCTCCAAATAGATTCGTCTTCCTCCCTCTATCATTGTCTTCTGCTAGTGGATGAAGACTTTTCTCTTTTGTTTGGCATACCCCCAATAGCTATCATTGGCCTTTCTCCTTGGTTTTGGTGTTGTGTGTTTATATGTATGAATATTAGGGATACCATTCCCCTGGTGGTATCCCTAATAGCTGGCCGGCGGGGTGGGGAAAGGTACCCCGAATGTATATGTCGATTAAAAATTCTTACAAAGGGATCATGTATTCAGGAGAATCTCTAGGTTTGTAGAAAAATCTGGCAAGTTTTTGAAAGGGGGAGGTAATCCAGCGGCAGTTAGAATCCCTGGATGCCTCTCCCTTCATTTCTAACAATTACAGGTTGGAAGGTTTGATCTTCTTTGTGTGAGAATATTTGAAAGTGGCCTTGAAAAGAGTGGTAGGGAAAGAGTGGAATATACACATCTTTCCCCAGTGTATCAGTTAAAGAACCAACACTGAAGCATTGTATGCTTTCCACGTTGAGCTTTTATTTATAATTTTCCCCCCAAATGATGAGAGCTCTGAAAAGCAATGCTTAGGGGGATGCTATTAGTATAATCAGTCAGGCAACAAGATAGTGCATTCAAGTGGAAGGGTGGCATTATATCCAGAAGGGATAAAGGCCTTACACTCAAATGTCAGGGCTGCCTTTTATTCAGGCCATTGACTGTTTCCAGAAGCTCAGTGATAAATCAGATTTTTGAAAAAGGGGAAAATGATACACAGTCATTTACATTTGGTAGTAAATGGCACTGCAAAATGAAAACGTCCTGTTTGTTGAATGCAGAGAGATATACTGAATGGTATTTCTGAATGCAAAAGCCATAGCAGTAATACTATTTTAAATTAAGAAATATCTTTCCTTTTTCATTCCATCTGCCCCCTTTAGCTTTCATCTCTGGGCTTATTCTTCACCAGCCATTGTCAGATACTGTAGCAGCATGTGAACTATCTAGCCATGATGATCTCTGAAAAGTCACTATCTAATGCCATCAAATAATGTAATTTCTTTTTAATCATGTGATTTGCTTCTTTGCATTTAGATGGTAAAAGTTTACTACGAATAAACAATACAAATATGTACAGAAATGTATGAATTAGAGCTTTTCATTTGCAATTTCAGATTTCAGTGCTCATTTCAGAGTGTATTGGCCAATTGCACAATTGTGTATGTGTGAGAAGAACTAGATTACATCTTCATTCTAGTGTTACCAGAATGGCCACCCATGTGTGTCCCCTACTAAACAGACAAACAGTGGAATAGTTACAGATGCACAGACTGAAAATAATACAAAGTTTACTACGAATAAACAATACAAATATGTACAGAAATGTATGAATTAGAGTTTTTCATTTGCAATTTCAGATTTCAGTGCTCATTTCAGAGTGTATTGGCCAATTGCACAATTGTGTATGTGTGAGAAGAACTAGATTACATCTTCATTCTAGTGTTACCAGAATGGCCACCCATGTGTGTCCCCTACTAAACAGACAAACAGTGGAATAGTTACAGATGCACAGACTGAAAATAATACAACGAAAAACACATAGCAAAACAAACAGATGTTCACCTGTTACATACTGCATATTGGCAGCATTTATAAATCATACACAGCAATGTCCAACAAACAGTACAGATTTCCTATTTGTGCTGAAGCTTTAGATGTGCCTAGATGTGCTAGTGTATGTGTAGGTATGGATGCAAAAATAAACAATACAACTTATTCTGAAGAGTGAAGGGTCCACAATGGATCCCCCCCCACCCCAAAAGCTTCAAAAGGGTAAATGTGAGGGATTGTATCTGGCTGCTCTCACAAGCTGGAAAAAAGTGCCTGATGTGTACAGGAATGTAAGGTGCACAGGGCACTTAGAGAACATATCAAAATGGCACAGAAATGGTGCAACAAGAAAAATCTGGAGGTGCAAATGCCAAATAGTAAGAACAGAAAGGCCAAAACGCAGGGCCAAAGTTTGTCCCCAGATAGGTGAAAAACACCTGCTAAAGTTCTATTTTTATACTCTGTGTTACTTACACCTGATTTAAATGATGCTAATTAATATGGACACTTGGTACATGTCTACATTCCAATTGGGTAATTTGGATTAATACGGGCTAGGATTGGAAGTTGATTCAGAATGTAGTGGGAAAACAAAGGGCGAGTGATTAATTGATTATAGATCCAGAGGAGTTAGCTGCGTTAGTCTGTAGTCGCAAAATAGTAAAGAGTCCAGTAACACCTTTAAGACTAACCAACTTCCTTGTAGCATAAGTGTTCGAGAACCACAGTTCAGATTTTATCTCTGTCGTGAACTCCCGAGCTGCATTCGGATGACATGAACAAATTATTTGTTCATGACAAAAATGAAGTGGTGGTGGTGGGGAAGATAGCCAGGGAGTCCTTGGGATCATCCATTCCCTCCCTCCCCTTTTCATACACAGCCAGGAAACTGAACACTTCCCTTTTTAGAACTAAGCATCTTACTGTAATAGATTCAAAGGAGTTAGCCGTGTTAGTCTGTAGTTGCAAAACAGAACACAGATGCATCTGATGAAGAGAACTGTGGTTCTTGAAAGTTTATGTTACAATAAAGTTGGTTAGTCTTAAAGGACTGGACTATTTACAGATTGATCATAGGAGTTGAAGGACACGGAAGTCTGGATACCTCGGGATCAGGGTTGGCAGATGCCTTTAATGTGGACATTTGGTGACAGCAACAATGTAACATATCAAACATGTGCTTGATATGGGTTTCAGGCCAGTTCTAGGGAAGGAAATAATACCTTTGTAATTTTGATATACAAAAATGGATCCAAACACCACAATATTGTACGCCAACAATTTCCAAAGAATTATGATCTTTATCAGATCCAGTGTGTTACCCGTTTATTGAGGTTTTGCATGGGAACCCATTCTATATGATGTAACTTAAAAATGATTCAACCCATTATCAAAACAGCAAGAATAGTTTCTGTGTCTATAAAATGCAGATGGGAGGGGAGAGGGAGACCCATGGAATCTCTTGGTTCTCAGACCTGGGTGCATTTCCTTGCATGGGCGAGATGGACTCTTCAAGCTGTATTTCCAGAGAGCTGAATTTCTCTGTGGCCCTGTGGTTATGATGTCTTGTGTCTGTGGACCCAGGGCTGCACTTAACCTTTGTCGGAAGGTGGCACTGCATACTGGGTACTCCCTAAACCCATGATGTTAAACAATGGGGCTGCTTCTGAGGTACTCTTGCTCCAGGTGCCTGTTCTAAGTTCACATTTCATAGAAAGGAGATGGTCTCATCACAGTAGTGCCACTGCCAAGATAAAACAACTGACGCAGTTCTAATGCAGTTTGCGTGTTGATGGTAGGCAGTGATTTTCACAAGTATCTAGCAACATTTTCTTTCAAGTAACAGTAGATTGGGGGTTGTATATTTAGGGTTGCAGATGTGCTGCTTTGACATTTTCCAAAGACATTTTTGCTGTTTTTCAAGGCACTGTTTAGAAGCTAATGGCAAGTCATATTCCTGAGCCCTACTAGCACCAATGATATTTAATATCCTCGTAACGTTGCTGAATGACATTATTTAGAGCTTTTGAGGTTGGTAGCACCCGGTGCCATATTTCATTGTTTAAGTAGGCAGAAGCAGCTGTCTCTGTCCTGAAGCAGTGCAGTGATCAAGTAGAGGAGAGAAAACTAGATAAATCCAGACAAAATAAACCTGATGATGCTGAAGAGCAGTGAGTTCTGGAGAAGACCAATCTATGAACATTAGCTGGGTGTAGTTTACCCTATCTGATCAATAATGAGCTCCGGGAGATACACTTGGAGCCTTGGTGTTAAAAAAAAAAAGTAGGCTGGCATTGGTGCAAAGAGGACCCTTTTAACTTACATGTAACTATTCAGGTTGTAAATATATCAGAGGTCTGGCAAGAATCTTAGATAGCAGAGCTGAGAAAGAAGAGCTCTATCTGAATTCTAAGACTATTGAGACCAGTCAGAGCAGACAATGCTAAAGTTGGTGAGCCAGCTACTTGAATCGGTATAAGGTAGTTGCATATGTTCATATTTAGCAAATGATGCAGTGCAATCTGAAAAGGATGACAGCAACAACAGTATATCCTTCAACCCATTTAATTTAATGTTACTTTAGGCATATCTTTAGGCATTGTTGTCTTAAAAAATAATAGGCTCCTTTTGCCATGCCCAAGCCCCCAAAACTCCATATGGTTCCCTGGACTCTGACCTCTGTTTTTTAAAAATCCTTTTTCCATAGCACAAACCACTACATGTGCTGGAGTATTTGTAGGTACTCCTTAATCCAGAGGCACTGCCTTCTTTAAAGAGCCAGATCTTTGAAATATATAATAAGGAAATCTTTTATTTCCTTAGAGAGAAACATACAGACTACCTCGGTTCTTCTTGAAAGTAACTTTATTCAGACTTGGAAGGGAAAAATATACTGTGCATCTCAATAATTCTCTTTAGTTTTAACTTAAAAGGGGGTAGGCTAGGATTAACTTTGGACTGCTTCACATATTTTCATCAGTGAATCCTCATGTTATTGTAAGAGAAAAAAAACGCTCTTTCCTTTTTTTAACCAAATATGTACCAATATATGATCATACCAAGAAGTGGCATAATTGATCCTATCATAAAAAACTCTTTTTCTTCTTTCATATTGTGATGTTTGCTATTTTTTTTAGCCGGATGTGCATGGTGTAGTGGTATGCTTGCACTGATGTTAATGCTAACCATGGTTGGCTTCAAGCTAGAATTTGAAACCCTGGCTTGATGAAAGTCTGCAAACTTTGGTTTGCACTAACTGCGTGCATGTAACATTTCATTGTGATTATCTCCATTAAAGGACAAATAAGTAAGGAAAGCAATCTGAATTTAATAAGAGGAATAAGAACCAAAAAAAAAAGAAAAAAAGAGACAAAGTGACAATGTTGGCCTCTATTATTGAAAACAATTACTTAGTAGACATATGTAGACTCATACCGCAATGAGAAAAATTATACATATTTCTCATCACATTTCAAGGTCTATACTAGAATAGACTATATTTTAATTTCAGATTCGCTTAATGAAAAAGCTATTCAGATAGCTGATAGTGATTCAGATATTGAAGCACTTTCAATTATAGACCATGCACCTATTAATGTTACGCTTAGTCTTGATAATGCAAAGCAAGAACCGAAACAGTGGAGTCTACCGAAAACTTTACTAACCACACAATTCGCTTCTAAAGAACTAGAAAAAGTAAGGAAAGCAGAAATCTACAGAGCACACTTAATTTAATGGCTGCAGTTTCAGGCCTTAACAAATTTTCTTTGGACCTAGGAGGCAGCCCCCCCCCCCAAGTGGGCCCTTTTTTAGTCTTCAGATTTGTATATTTTAATGACTACATTTTCTAATTATTCCAATCACAAAACTTAATTCTAATCTCTTTTTATAGTTTCTGGTAATTTTATTAATCTTACAAAATATATAATGCATGAATAAATAAAGAGGTAGCCTGGGTTTCCATCACAGTAAAATGGGACGAATTTTGCAGTACTGCAGAACTTTAAAATATCCATTCCTCTCAAGTAGGATCCTCAAGTAGGATCCAAGGGCTGCTGAAGATTCTCTGCAAGTTTGGGCTCTCTGGGTGTAAAGGGGTGGAGCCAGGGCTGCTGGAAGTGACGGACCATGGACTGACGAACTTGTCCATGAACGGGTCTGGTCTGTGAAAAGTTCGTGGTCTTACAAATCACTTACAAATAGTTATTATTATTATTTATTTCACAAAATGAGTACCCTCACTTTGTGACCTCATAGGGCCATCAAGGTGATAAAATCACATTCTAAAACCAGTAAAACCAACAAAAAGCCACATCATAAAAACAATTAAAACATTGGGATCACTGAAGAAGGAATGCCAAATGAAACAAAAAAAAGTAAAATTAAGATGTTACTGAAGCCATTCTGAAGATTTATACCTTATCAGGGTTCTAGTTTCTATTGTGTACAGTGTTTTAATGCATTATGAACATTATATTATACTTCTTAATGACCTGAAACCTTATCCCTGGCAATCAGGATGAGACAGAAGCTAGCAGAGCCCTGAAGCTAGCAGAGCCCCCCCCCCAATATTACAGCTTGGAAGGGAGAGTGGAGTACAGAAACTAGGGATGCTGCAGATTTCACTATGAACATGTTTGTCAGTTGAACACAATGTGTTCAAAATTGTTGGTCCGATGTGAACTGATCACTTGGCCTGTTCGAATCATGCCGAATCGCCATAAATGTCTGCTGAACAGGTGTGTACCACGTTTTGCAAAACCATGTATGCACAAAGACATGGCTGATTCAAGCTGATTGCCCCCATTAGCATCACAAGGGACTACTTAGACCAACACCAAAGGTTGGATTTTATCAAAACATAGCATGTACTAAGGACTTATTTATGCAATTGGTGACTGATTGAATTTTTGTGTTTAAATGATTGCCTGATATGTGGAGCAGTTATACAGCATAACTAGGATGATGGAGAGGAATTCAGCTGGGCTGTGTGAAAACATGCCTGCTCCCAAAGCCAATTGTGCTGTATGGCACGGTTAAGGAGGAGTATAGTGAAACACCCTGTGAACAGTAATACATGACTGACCAACGGTTGAACTGATAAGTGAACAATTAACTCTGTGCTGACAACCAGTAAACAGCATATGAGCCAAACCAGCAGGTATTCTGATTATGACCAAGGAGGGGGACAGAACAAGACCACTTGGGAGCAGCAGTGGCCAAATGATGAGATAATAAGAAACAAAAGATTTGCATGTGAGCCACCACTATGAAATTTCTATGGAATCAGAATGACCTGATGTCTAGACTTTGTCGTGCCCTACTGTTGCTTGGGAGGGGTGCTGGCTCAGTA
Organism: Eublepharis macularius; assembly: GCF_028583425.1. Classification (NCBI taxonomy): domain Eukaryota; kingdom Metazoa; phylum Chordata; class Lepidosauria; order Squamata; family Eublepharidae; genus Eublepharis; species Eublepharis macularius. Next base: position 7,814,537 of record NC_072799.1, read on the forward strand.
GGAGACCATCTGTCTCGCAACCAGAAGAGCCTCTGCCGGTCTGAGTAGATAATAGTGACATTGATAGACCAAGAGTCTGATTTCAGTATAAGGCCACTTCATGCATTCACTTTAAGCTAGAGCAATAATGATACATCTGTACCAAACCTAAGCATAACATTAGTATTTTTAGATTCCTTCAAAAACGACATTGGTGAATATTCCTGTGCTAGAAAGCAACATTTTCCAGACTCTGGGTACAAAGGAAAAGCTGCAGTAAGAATTATGTTTTTGGCATCCCTTGTTGAGCCAGTACATGCTGACTTGGATAACCCAGGTGAACCTGATCTCATCAGATCTCAGAAGCTAAGTAGGGTCGACCTTGGTTAGTAATTGGATGGGAGACCTCCAACGAAGTCCTGGGTTGCAGAAGGAGGCAATGACAAACTACCTCTGTTAGACTCTTGCCATGAAAACCCTGCTAGGGGTCGCCATAAGTTAGCTATGACATGAGGGCACTCTCTACCACCACCACTAAGCCAATCCATCTCATGTTGAGACTTCCTCTTTTCCTGCTGCCTTCATCTTTTCCTAGCATTATTGTCTTCTCACAATGTGACCCAAGTATGAACATTCTATTTCCCTTTTTAAATCATAGAAAATGCTTTCATTATGTATGTGTCTATGTCTGTAAGTATTTATCTACATGCCATATCACAAGCTGTCTAGGAAATTTCCCTCAGTTTCAGAACAAGACCTGCCCTGTTATAAGGGTGGGTGCAGAGGCTGCGGTTAAAGAGACATGTGGAAGCTTTCTTTGAGGCACTGAACTTGTGGTGTGGATCACGTTATTTTTTTTGTAGTCGAGAAGACATATTAAAGAATCAGTGTCTGAAAAATTACACCAATTATACCTGTAAGTATTTTCCAAAACTTTTTACCTCTTCTACACAGTAACTACATATAAGACAAGTCACCTTTGTCATGCGTGTAATGCTAATATCTATTTTTGTCAGCTTTATGGATCCTGTGAAGTTTCTTAGTTGATAAGTATCATTGCATTTCCATCTTATATCAATTTTCCTGCGAAATTAAGAGTTATTGAGAACCTTTAGGAAATAAAAAGAGCCAAACCTTATTTCAACTTCATCTTGCAAACCTGTATTACATTTGGTCATAAGATTGGTGCTATTCCGTTTTTCTCCCTCCAACAGAATGCAATATCTTTTCATTAATTTGGTTTCATCTTTGCAGATTTTCTAGAAATTGTACATTCATAGTGTATATTGTGTCTCCTTTTTAGAGACAGTGGAAGGGGGGAAAAAAACTTCTTGAGAGATATTGACAGAATAGTCTCATTTCCCCAGTAGTAGAGATGTCATCAAAAGATAGAGCCTATTTTTTAAAGAAAGAAAAATACCCAACAAAAATAGCAATATATACAATATCTGTATCTGAAAATTAACAAGATGTTGATCCAAGGTAAACAGTTAAGGACTGAAAGGAACAGTGATATAGAATATTTAATTCCTGCATTCATGGTGGTGGAGGAAGGTGCAGTTAAGTCATAATAGACTTATCCAACCTCTAATACAATGTTCATCTTCGTTCTTCTGTGCCTCCACACATGGGGACTGCGCAGGCGCAGGCCAGCCGCCGGAGAATTTTCTAGAGCTTCCATGGCTCCGAAGGGGCCGTTTGTCGCGCGCCTCAGCGACCGTTTTCCCGCCCAAACGGTCACGTGATCCTCCAGCGACCAACGGCCCCTTCCCTCAGTTCTCTTCTTGCCGCCGCTTGGAGAGAACGTGAGCTTCGTTGCTCTGTGCTTTGTGCTTTTTCTGACTTCTGATTGATCTTTGGCTTTTGACTTTGGACTTCGGACCTCGACTAATCTTCGGCTTACTGATTTGGACTTTGACTGGACTCGGTAAATACGACCCGGATTGTTTGACCTCTCTCTAGCATGCCCCTGAAGATGGCCTCAAAGGCTCTCTTTAAGCATTGCTTACAATGCCACACGAAAATGGCCAAGACCGATGGCCATGAACTGTGCCTCTTTTGTTTGGGGGAGACCCACAATGTGTCGGCCTGTAGGATTTGCCAGGGCTTCACCAGCAAGGCCCGGCAGGAGCGCAAGGCCCGACTGAACTCCTCCCTGTGGCAGAAGGTCATGTCCGGAGGCGCCCCGTTACCTTCCCCCAAGGCCGGCCCTAGCCCCTCTGCCGAACGGCAATCAAGAGCTGGCTCAGTGGCCTCCGCGAGGTCGGGGTCGAAACCGCGTCCCCCGAGTGCCTCGGCGTCGAGAGCGGCCTCTCCAGCGCAGGGACCGGTGCGGCCGCCCCGTAGCGCATCTTCCACCCGGTCGGATCCGAGACCGACATCGGAACCGAGGATCCGGGTACCGAGTCCCCGCTCGGAACCGACGACCGGATCGATTCCGATGAAGTCTAAGAGGTCGAAGCCGAGGTCCCCTTCGAAGGCGAGGAGCGCGTCGGTTCCGAGGTCTTCTTCGGAACCGGCAAAGAAGAAGAAGAAGACCAAACATCATCGGTCGCCGCATCCCGCTCCCCAGGAGGAGGTCATCGTGCTTCCTCACACGCCTTCCCCTCATCTGGGTTCCCCCGAACCAGAGGAACTCTCCGTGCCAGTGCCGGATCCGATGGCCTTCGAGACGGTGCCCGCAGAGTTCTCGTCGGGGCCGGAGCCGAGCCCGCGCCGTCGGAGCCGACCATCGCCTGCTCTTCGGTCGCCGAGGCTGGAACCGAGCCCGTCTCCTCGTCGAAGCCGTCCATCGCCTGCTGCCGGTCGTGAGCGACGTCGGTCTGGGGACAGTGTCCGATCAGTCCGGTCCACTGCGTCCCAACATCGACAGGCCTCCTACCTCCCCTCGCCATACCGTTGCCAGTGGGAAGGGGCACCTGCCGGCTTCTCCATGTCGGAACCGGGGCCATCGACGTCGAGGCCGGCGTGGGCTCCCCCTCCACTCCAGGTTCCGGAATCCCAGCTCGGTTCCGATGAGGAGGATGTGGAGAGCTTTGGCGGCTACCAGTCGGAGTCCTGGTCCGAACCGTCGCCGGCTGAGGAGCTAGTGCCATCTGCGGACTCGCCATTCGAGGACCTCCGCATCTACGCCGACCAGATGGCAAGGATGGCCAAGGCTCTCGAGATGGATATCTCTTCAGCAGTCCCCCAGACCAAGGACAAGCTCCTCAAGCGTATCTATGGGGATAATCCAGCGTCCGTTGGCTTCCCCATGCTCGAGGGTATTGAGGAGATTGTGGAGAAGGTGTGGCAGGTGCCCTGTGATCAGCCTCCAACATCCAAGCGCATCGAGCAGCTTTACAAGATCAAGCAGGGCACCTGGCCGGCGTTGATGAAGCACCCTCCACCTTCCTCCTTGGTCACAGAGGAGTTCAACCCCCGAAGATCGGGTCACTCCTCGGTGCCTGCCGATAAAGAGGGCAAGAAGCTTGATGCCATGGGCAGGCGCCAGTACATTGTAGCTTTGCTGGGTCTGAGGATTGCCAACTACCAGACCATCATGGCAGGGTACCAACTGTACCTCTGGGAGAAGTTGGCGTCCTATACCCGAGACCTCCCACCTGAGCAGAAGGCTGTGGTCTCCCTGCTGCAAACAGAGGCTGTCCGGCTGTCTAAACAGCAAATGAATGCTGGGAGCCACGCTGCTGACACTGCTGCTAGAGGGATGGCTTCGGCGGTGGTCCTCAGGCGCCACTCTTGGTTACGGTCGACGGCCCTGTCCCAAGAGGTGCGTTCCAGGGTGGAGAGCATGCCCTTTGAAGGGGACTCGCTGTTCTCCAAGTCCACCAACGAGACCCTGAAGAAGAAAAAGGAGGACAGGCAGACGGCGCGGTCCTTGGGTCTGGCTCCAGCGGACAAGCCCTCCTCCAGGTCACGGTACGCCCCCCGGTCCGGCCCTTACCATTACCAGGGCAGATACCAACAACAGCGGCCGGGCTACCAGCAGTATCCTGCCTACCAGCAGCGGCCTTACCCTCCCGCACAACAGCAGAGGAGGCGTCGGCCCTTCAAGCCTCGCCCGGCACAACAACCGGCCCAGCAGAAAGATCAGCAGGGTGCCGGGAGGCAGTACTGACGGGTCACGCCAGCCGTATCCCCGAACTTTTCGGACAGACTGAGTCCGCTCCTCTCTGAGTGGGAGTCAATAACATCTGACTCATGGGTCTTAACGATTGTTGAACTGGGATACGGGCTGGAGTTTGTGGAGCTGCCTAGATGCAGTTCACCCCTGACAGCTGTCAATAACACTATGGCCGAGCTGGATGCGGAGATCGTGTCACTCTTGGCCAAGGGTGCTGTGGAAGAATTGCCCTATGAGGACTCTGTAAGGGGGTTCTTCTCTAGGTTCTTCCTGGTCCCCAAGAAGGATGGGGGCTTACGTCCCATTTTAGATCTGAGGGGCCTTAATGCCTTCCTCAAGGTGACCAAATTCAAAATGGTTACGTTGGCGGCTGTGATCGCCTTGCTGAAACAGGGAGATTGGTTTGCGGTTCTTGACTTAAAAGACGCATACTTTCACGTGGGCATACGGAAGGAGCACAGGAAATACCTGAGCTTTGTTTACCGGCAAAGGGTTTTCCGGTATAAGGTGCTCCCCTTTGGCCTGTCCACTGCCCCACGAGTGTTCACTAAATGTGTGGCCCCTGTGGTTTCCTTCCTACGGGAAGAAGGCTGTACCATCTTTCCGTACCTCGATGACTGGCTCATCGTGGCTGAATCGGAGTCTAGGCTGGTGCAGGACATTGGCTTGGTACTTAGCACTTGCCAACGCCTGGGGCTCCTGGTGAACTTGGAGAAATCCAAGCTGGTGCCCAACTGCAAGGTGTCCTACATTGGTGCACTGTTAGACTCTGTGGAGGGTAAGGCGCTGCTTCCCTTGGAGAGGGCTCGGTCCCTAAAGGGTCTAGTGTCCGTGTTTAAAAGGAACCGATTCCAGTCTGTGCGCACTATCCAGTGCTTACTAGGGCATATGGCAGCGGCCACCTCTGTGGTGCCTTTCGCTAGGCTGCGTATGCGCCCGCTCCAGAATTGGTTTGTGCGGAGGTACGATGCTCTGCTGCACCCTCCGTCCCTCAAATTCTCTATCCCGAGGGTCATCCTCTCCTCCTTGGACTGGTGGCTGTCTGATGACAACTTGTTTAGAGGGACCCCCTTTGGGTATCAGCACCATGACGTCACGGTTACCACTGATGCCTCTCTGCTGGGATGGGGGGCTTACTGTGGTGATGTGTCTGTGCAGGATGTCTGGTCTGAGAGGGAAAGGACCCTCCATATCAATGTGCTTGAACTAAGGGCCATTCGTTTCGCACTTGTGTCTCTTACAGCACTGCTGAGAAATCGTCATGTCTTGGTGCAGACGGACAACACGACTGCCATGTACTACGTGAATCAGCAGGGGGGCACAGTGTCTATGGCCCTGTGCCGGGAAGCCACGCTCACTTGGCAGTGGGCTATCAGGAACGGCGTGTCGCTCCGTGCTATACACGTGGCTGGGTCAGACAATGCCCGGGCAGATGCCCTCAGCAGGGTCCCTTTGCTGGACCACGAGTGGGAACTGAACGTAGAGTGCGTTGGGCCGATCTTCCAGATGTGGGGTCATCCAGTGATAGACGTGTTCGCCACTGCGGCGACCACCAAGGCCCACACGTTCTGTTCCAGGGCAGGGAGCGACCCCCTCTCTATTGGGGATGCCTTCCAGTTTACGTGGACGCAGGGCTTGCACTACATGTTTCCTCCGTTCCCCTTGATTCCCAGGGTCCTGTGCAAGATAGAGGAGGACGGGACGGACTGCATCCTGGTGGCCCCCTTCTGGCCACGGCAGGTTTGGTTCCCGAAGCTCCTGCGGATGTCCCAACGGACGTATGTGAGTCTGCCCCCTCGGCAAGACCTTCTCCTAAACGGGAGCCTAGTCCACCACGATCCCAGGAAGCTGCACCTAACGGCTTGGCGGATCGTTCCTCCCCGATAGGCTTTAGTGACGAGGTACAGAGGGTCCTCCTGAATGCTCGTCGGCCATCCACTAGGCGCGCTTATGCGGCCAAGTGGCGCAGGTTTGAGCTCTGGGCACTTGCCAGAGGAGTGGTGCCTGACAGCAGTCCCTTGGGGGTTGTGTTCGGGTATTTGTGCCACTTGCGTGGCCTGGGCTTGAAGGTGTCCTCCCTCAAGGTCCACCTAGCAGCGATATCAGCTGCTCACACCCGAGTTGAGGGTGCTACGGTGTTTTCTCACCCACAATCCCGCCAGTTTCTTAAGGGCATGTACAATCTTTACCCACCTGTGTCGGCGCCAGTGCCTCAGTGGTCACTGTCCTTGGTGCTCTCACGTCTCATGTTGCCTCCATTTGAACCAATGGCTACCTGCCCCTTGGATATGCTATCCTACAAGGTGGTGTTCTTGGTGGCCGTCACATCGGCCAGAAGGGTCAGTGAGCTGTCTGCACTGCGGTCTGACCCTCCCTTTCTTGTGTTTCATCCCAACAAGGTGGTCCTGCGTCCCTGCCTCGGGTTCCTGCCCAAGGTGGTGTCCGCCTTCCACCTCTCGCAGGATATCTCACTGCCTGCATTCTTTCCTCAACCTTCCTCTAAGGGGGAAAAGGCCCTTCATTCCCTAGACTTGAAGAGGGCCCTAGCCTATTACCTGGATAGGACGAAGGGATTCCGCACCTGTCCTCACCTGTTTGTATGTTTTGGGGCCAAGGACAGGGGTAACAGGGCTTCCTCACAGACCCTGTCTAGATGGATTGTGACGGCCATTAGCAAAGCCTATTCCCTGGCAGGGGTGGCTTGCCCGCTTCATGTCAGAGCCCACTCCACGCGGTCCCAGGCATCCTCTTCGGCACTTCTCAGGGGGGTGCCCCTGGTTAACATTTGTAAAGCGGCCACTTGGTCCTCTGCAGACACCTTTGTCAGGCATTACGCCGTTGATGTCAATGCGGAGCAGGATGTATCTGTGGCCAAGGCTGTCTTACACTCCCTTTTTTCCTGAGGGAGTTTTGGAATGACTTTCTTGGCGTACCTGCTGGGTACCCTTGAGTGGAAGAGTGTATATATGTACCTTGGGGTGTATATATATGTAAATATTGAGTATTTATGTGTCCTTACACAGTTTTTTTTACATAGATGTATATATGCATATCTATTTATTGTTGTTCTTGTTTGTTCAATAAAATTGTGTTGGACTTCACCCCCGCCTTCCTTATTGTGTGAAGCTTGGTACACTCCCATGTGTGGAGGCACAGAAGAACGAAGATGAAAACAGGGTTAACATACCTGTAACTTATGTTCATCGAGTTCTTCTGTGCTGACACACAACCCTCCCTCCTACCCCGCTGTGAACTCCAATGCACGATAATGTGATGGCTGTAACGGAAATTGGTGTTTTTAAGGTGTTATGGCTGAAGTGTGTTGGTCAAGCGGCGGCAAGGGAGAACTGAGGGAAGGGGCCGTTGGTCGCTGGAGGATCACGTGACCGTTTGGGCGGGAAAACGGTCGCTGAGGCGCGCGACAAACGGCCCCTTCGGAGCCATGGAAGCTCTAGAAAATTCTCCGGCGGCTGGCCTGCGCCTGCGCAGTCCCCATGTGTGTCAGCACAGAAGAACTCGATGAACATAAGTTACAGGTATGTTAACCCTGTTTTACTGATAACATCACTTTAGATAGGGGCCATTTCCCTCTGCGGAAAGCTGATGAATGGAAATTTATAGTCTGTAACTGGAAGGCCTAAAAGTAAGTACAGATTTAGTATTCCATCTTAGAATAGTTGATTTCATTTTTTAATTTGTTTAAAAAAATTATTTAAGATATCCCCTCCTTTCCACAGTGCCTAGGTAACTTACAAATTATAAACATAATCAGTTAAAATTATGTAATTATTAGTATATGTAGTTATTTGTATCCTCAATGGAGACCCAAAGCAATACAATGCAAAAGAGAGAGAGAAAGATGCAACAGTAGCATTTTCTTTCCCTTTCATTCTCCCTCATCTTGAAGTGTCATCAGGAAAAGGGGATGGAAATGGTAAGAAACTGTGGTGCACACCCCTGCATTGCTGTCGGTAGTAACAAGTGAACTGCAACACCTGCAACTTTTCATTTGCCTGAAGTTTGGACTTCTTGATTTTGAGCTGATTCTTGGCATGAAATTTCATGATGTGGAGATCAGTTCCTAGTGACAACAATCATTCATCAGGACAAGTGTAGGAGTTCAGTGTCTTTTTGGATAATTTTTACTGCTGTACAAAACCCCAGACTGTATTTGCATGGTGTATCTTTCTTACCTCTCTTGTTTACAGCTGAATACAATGATACCTGTGGTTTGAATCTTGAACTGCTTTTGTTCTTGATTTAGCACATGAGGCAGCTATCAGTTCAGTGTGTGAAAGCTGCAAATAACTGCTTTTCTTTGTTTCAGCCTTTGCTAGTGCATGCTAAAAACGTCGCTCATTGTGTAAAATTGCAAGCCACCCGACATTTGCAAGTCATTGAATGTCGATGATTGGCGACATTATACCTTTAGTGCTGTTTAGTGCCTGTTCCCCTTTGTCCTTTAGCTTGAACTGCACGTGGCATGTTGTCATTGGGAGAATTGTTTTAGCTGTATGCCAAATAGCTCAGAGAATTGCTGTAATTTATTCTGTATAGTAATGGAAGGCCAAATAAGAAATGCGTATTATTGTACAGAAGCACAAAATTGTAAAGCTCTTCCACTGAGTATATCTATTCAGTGCGATAGTTTACTAGTAATTCAGATTAGAAGTTTCCTCTTTTCCCTCCCTAAATGTATTTAGATAACATGTATAGAGATGTTGCCTGTTGTATGTGGGTAGGGTTGCCAGCCTCCAGGTAGTGGCTGGAGATCTCCCGGAATTACAACTGGTCTCCAGGCCAGAGAGATCAGTTCACATGGAGAAAATGGCTGCTTTGTGGGGTATATGTGAATGTGTACTAGTGATGCACAGATGAGTGTGTTCTGTTTCTTCTTATTTTCATGTGTAGCATGGAAGGCTATTTATTTAAATATTTGTTTCCAAATATCTCTTTTATGCCATTTTGCTCAATTTTAATAGTTACCATGATTAATGCCAACAGTTGTATCGAATTTCATTAAAACCGTTGGGGCCATAATTTCATTCCAAGTGCAGAGAAACCATAAGAGGAAAGAATCTTGAGGTCTCAAGAAAATTCAGTCACATTCCTAATATATACATAAGCATCATAGCGACTCATCAGGTTATTTATTTATTTTAAAAAATAAATAAGTTATATGCCGTCTCTCCAGAGATCTGCTTGAGGTGGCTCATAAAGTAAAAACAGTATGATAAACCCATAAAAGGAACCACCATTTATAAAACAAGCTTGAACCATAAAAAGCATAAAAAACTAGTATCATAGGAAAAAAAACATTCAGTTGACCATACAAACAGTTTTCAAAAGATGGAACCCTTCAGTTAAAAGCTTGGGTAAAAAGAAATGTTTTGAGTTAGCATATAAAGGGACAGTAAAGGTAAAGCTGTAGGTGAGCATCAAGCAGGAGAGCATTCCGAAGGTGAGGCTCCCCACTGAAAAAGCCACGTCTCCGGTCGCTACCTGCCTTGCTTCTGTAGGAAGGCAGTAGAGATCTTCTCTATAAACTTTCAATTTTCTTCCAAGCTGAGTCTATACTATGAAACATAGAATCATAGGGTTGGAAAATATCTCTAAAGTCATCTAGTCCAACCCTCTGCACAATGCAGGAAATTCACTACTATCTTCCCTCCCCGCACCCCCAGTGCCCCCTGCTCCATGCCCAGAAGATGACAAAACACCGTCAGGATCTGTAGCCAAACTGGCCTGGGGAAAATTGCTTCCTGACCCCAAAGTGGTGATCGGCATTACCCTGGGCATGTAAGAAGGGGTCATGAGAACTAAGCACTGTTCTAACCCTTCCTGCCCTCCCTCTCATGATCTGCCTAGGTTCACAGAATCAGCATTGCTGTCAGATGGGCATCTAGCCTCTGCTTAAAAACCTCCAAAGAAGGAGAGCCACCTTGGTATACTGTGTAGGATTTCTCTAAAAAGGGGTGCTATTTTGGAGGTTCTTCCTAGTTTCATTTGGATTAAATGAAATATGGTGTTAGATAACAATAGCATTGTTGAAATTGAGTGCCTGGAAGTGACAGAGAAGTAAAAAATGTGCTCTTTAATAGAGCCTTTTTGGCTCTAGACTAAGGCTCGGGAAAAGGTTGAACTGATACATTAAGTCTTTTGGTCTTGTATCATGGCTTTAGATGGTCCAAATTTATTTTGCTGGCAGAACACATTAAAATCTACTCACTGTGTTTTATACTGGTTAGTGTTTCTCCCTTTCATAATAACAAGTGGGTTGCCAATGCTAGCTTGAGCAGTTCCTACATATTTGAGGGCGGTGTCAGGTGGCGGAGTTTGAGGAGGGAGCTGCATGAAGTTGTGATGTCCTGGTCTCCACCTTCTGAAGCTCTCGAGAAACTGATCTCTGCAGTCTTGAGGTCAGTTTAATTCCAGGAAAATTCCAGGCCCCACCTCGAGATTGGTGATCCCAATAAACAGGAAAATACAAAATTTTGAAGACCTGAAAGATGTTAACAGCTCAGTGTTCTTCAGCTTGGATTGGAGGTCTATGTGACTTTCAGTAGGCATGAGTAACTGTTAGAGCAGTGGTGGGCCAATTAATGAAGGCATGTCTCCTGCACCTTTCAGTCCCAACCTGACATTTCTTTTTTTTAAAAATGCATTATTTTCATAAATTTACTGGGCCAATCGCAAAAGCAATGCATAAGTGTTCCTTTGTCTTGAGTCTTGTGTTAAGTTTGGAATTGTAAGCCAACTACAATTTATATGCATGTGACTTCATTTACTGCAGCAAAGGATGGTTCTGTCATCTCCTGGCTGAAAAATCCCTGCCAAGGTTGGTTCTGTTTCTGTTCCGTTGGGGAAGTAGGAGCAGAAGGAGAAAGCTGAATGGCGGAAGAACATTTTCCTGTGATCAATTGGTTTTGTGTTTTGTATTCACTGTTTAGGTTATAACAGAACAGTCTGTGAGTTGATTTAGTTCCTACTGGGATTTAGTCCCTGCTGGATTCTGTGTGTTAGTTAGGATTGTATGCTGCAAATGCTTCGCTGTCCGGAAGCTGGTTGCTCCCATCCCTGTATCTCCTTGCTAACAAATTGATGTTGCTTTGAATATTCCTGTCTCTGCTGTGTGCACCTAAGAGCAAGAACCTGAGTGAGTAGTACCCTACTCCTGACTAGAGATGGGCACAAACAGCAATACGAACTAAAAAAAGCTACAAACAGCCCCATCAGCTGTTCGTGACCAAGCTGTTTGTGAGGCCCCATTCTAAACGAACAGGTGGTCTTTGCAAGCCTCATTCGTTGCTGTTCATCAAGCCAGACAATCTGGCACCTGCAATCAATTCCCTTGGCAACCAGAGGCAGGGACTGCCTGAACTCTGTCTGAACTCCTGCTGTTGCCCTGGAAACCCCAATCTAAGCCCAATTTAGCTTGATAGGCAGATCTTCCTTTCAAGTGTGGAGCTCCACATTTGTTACAAGGAAGCAAAGAGCAGGGGGGGAGGGGGGCTCCCAGCTCTGGTTTTGCAGACAGTGAGGGAGAGACAGTTGCTGTTGGCATTTTGTGAGAGAGACACAGGGAGAGTGGATTGGAGCTTGAATTTTCTTTGTGTGTGGTGGGATAGGGATTTACCTCTTCAAGTTCCAGGGCTGCTGCCGGGCTCTGGGCCAAGCTATTATTTATTACTGGTACCTTTTCTGCTGCTTGCTCAGGTCAGGTTTCTGGGAGTGGTGCGATAGGGATCTACCCCTTAAGGTTCCAGGGCTGCTGCCAGGCTTTGGGGCCAAGCTATTATTTATTATTGGTACATTTCCTGCTGCCTGCTCAGGTAGGGTTTCTGGGAGTGGTGTGGTAGGGTTCTTGATGGCTGGAGGAGAGCCTGCTGGCCCCCATGAACAAGGAACAACGAACTTGTTCGCGATCAGGTCATGTTCGTTGTTCGTGGATGGCAACTGTTCAGCTTTTTTTTTTCTGTTTGTGCCCATGTCTACTCCTGACATGCAAGCCAAAGGGAACATTGGAGCTTGGGTATTGATTCACCTTCTGCATATGAACAAATTATTTCTTGCTTTAGTCATGTATTTTGGTGTTAGTTCTTTGATTTGAAATTTTTTCCCCAAACTCAGATATTTGCACAACATTTACATTTGAAGAATGAGAAGGCCTGCATTTTAATTGTTCCCAGTTCTCTTTGACATAAACACTGTGTGTACAGGGAGTCTTTGAAGGTAGATTGAAGATGGAACTATTCTGATACTTCAAGAAATCCTGACTCATGCATCTTGTGTGAACATTTGTTGAGAAAAAAAACCCTGCATGTAAAACTTAAGCTATGGTTGTAAAATTCCTTTATATTTCTCCTTTTAAGGTGACGACCCTGGTCAATACGAGTAATAAAGGGCCGTCTGGTAAAAAGAAAGGGCGATCTAAGAAGGCTCATGTGCTAGCTGCGTCGGTGGAACAAGCGACTCAGAACTTCTTGGAAAAAGGAGAACAGATTGCAAAAGAGAGCCAAGATCTCAAAGATGAACTGGTAGCTGCTGTGGAGGATGTGCGTAAGCAAGGTATGCACAAATGTCTGGGTGGGAAAATGTGGGATGATAGATGTCTCTGGGATAACACCTATTTCATTAGCTTGATTTATATTGAGTGCTCTCTGGTATTTATATATAGTGTAAGTACCATTCAATTTTCACACAAGTGCACAATCATGATTCGGGTTTGAATTGCTTGAGATGGTACCAGCTCTTGCTGCTTGGACTTTGCTTAGTCAGGAGAATTGACAATCACACCATTAGAAATGCTTTGTGCTAATCCAAAACTAGACTTGCCCATGGTGTAAACACATCTCTTAAAATATTTAATTAGACAGTTTTTTAATGTGGCTCCACTCCAGAAACACTTCTTCCTAGTAGGAAAAAAAAGCAAGACAACGATTAGGCAAGTCATATCCCATGCCTGCCCCACAAATAAATCGGCCGTTGCCACTGTCCTTTGCCAGTATGACTGGAACAAGATTTTTAACTGATTGCTTCAACTGCAGGCCAAGTTATGTTAGTTGACGAAGAATTTTTTTTTTGTAATTGCGGTAATTACTTTGATAGACAGTTCTAAAATGTTAAAGCATCCTCTGTGTATAGGTCTAATTAAATAACACGAGTGTCTTGATTCTTATGAAGGCTGCTACCAGGAATGGGCTAGGAAGTGAAAATGACCCCCACTTTGGGGGTCATTTTCATTGTTTTGTGGGATGAGCCTTTGTCTCATCCCACATCGTATTGTGGGATGAGCCTTTGCCTCATCCCACAAAACAGCACCGGTGCCGGAGGAGATAGTTGGGATAATTGCCCAAGGGGATAATTGGTGAGCTGACCATCATTGCCACTGCAAGGGTCTGCAAATCGAGTGACTCTGGAGGTTTGTGTGTCTTGACTCTGCTTTCTCCTGGCCACCGGCATCCCTCTAGGATAGTGGTCTAGTGGGAACTTCCCCTGCAAGTGAAATGACCGATCCGCCCCAGCTGCTATGATGGGGTGAAAACACATATTTCGTTGAACAGACTGGTCCTACAGAGCATCTGCTCACCCGTGCAACCCTTGTGTTCAAAGCAGGGGCTGGGTTCAGACGTCTAGGGTATCTTTTCCGCCTCTTGCTTCGGGCGAGTGAAACTGTTTCCTGCACTCAGATTCCCTTTCATTGCAAGTATAGCTTTATCTATAAAAACGGTTCAGAGCAAGAATTCCCGACACATCTTCCTTTTTTCTGGTAATTTGTATTTAAAAGCATTGAATATCAAAGTAGAGGCATTATTAAATTTAGTTGCGTGATCGTTGGCAGTTTGTGATGATGTATCCTAAAACGTTCATCACATTTTATTGAGGAAAATATTCATAACCTATTCCAAAGTATTTGCTACCAGTCCCGATTGTTATTCAGGGTTGCTGGTGCTCATTCTGTGAAATATTGTGCAGTAAATGTCACTCTATGCAAATGTTCTATTGTTAGTCCTCTCAGGCCCTCTCAAAATCCATTAATTATCTTTCAGCTCTCAGAAAACGGAGATTGGGAAAGGCATTAAATTCCCTGTTCTGGGATGATGTGAAGCACTTGTGATAAATGAGTCGGTACTATGTGGGGATCTTAGGGGTGATGGAAATATAATGCTGGGCTTGCCTTTTTCACAACTGTATTCTGCACAGCAAACAGGAAAAGAAAGCCATTCTAATGAGGGAAAAGCAAAACTCATGGCTGCCTCTTACTACTTTATCATCTTGTTACTCTCAATGAGTGCAGTCGGTCGGCTGCTGTGTATATTTTTGTGTTAACTAAATGAGCTCTATAACTTTCACATTGCCCCTCTCCTATCCACCCACGCTGTTCTTCCATAAAAACTTTTCCACGGTGCATGTAATTGCTAAACTAACAAAACAAAGTTATGAGTTCCTATCAAATCTTTCAACATTACAAATACATTTATTTTGTATACTATAAGCTATTTTTCTTTTAAGGTATTAAGGGTTTATCCTGCTTATTAGTGCTTAATTATGTTTCTGAGAACCTATAATATTTAAGAGGAGTTAGCCGTGTTAGTCTGTAGTTGCAAAATAGTAAAAAGTTCAGTAGCACCTTTAAGATCAACCAGCTTTATTGAGGCATAAGTCTTCGAGAACCACAGTTCTCTTCGTCAGATGCATCTACCCCTTCAGGTTCCAAGGCTGCTGCCAGGCTCTGGAGCCAAGCTATTATTTATTATTGGTACATTTCCTGCTGCCTGCTCAGGTAGGGTATCTGGGAGTGGTGTGGTAGGGATCTTGATGGCTGGAGGAGGGCCTGCTGGCCCCCACGAACAACGAACATGTTCATAAACAAGTCATGTTAGTCAGTGTTAGTTGTTCATTGTTCATGGATGGCAACGAACAACGAACACCATGTTCGGGTTTTTTTTTCTGTTTGTGCCCATGTCTAGTAATGGATGGAAAAGTCTTCATTTGTTCATTTGAAGGTTATGTGTCCACTAAGATGAAATGGTGAAGCTTTAAAGTTATTTCAGAGACAATCCCACAATCTTTCTGATCTAGTGGTGCCCTCACACTTTGCCAGCAGACTTCATCTCAGATCCTGGATTTGAGGTCTTCTTAGGGTAGCTTTGACAACAACAGGGACAATTTGAATTACCTGCTTTCCTGTATTCCATGTTTGGGCTACAAAGACAAGCAAAAGAGACAGCTATCCTTCTCCAAAGTCGTCGTTGGTGGGTATTCTTGGGGTGTGGGGTGGTGAACCTTTCCTAAAAACAAAAAGAGTCCAGTAGCACCTTTAAGACTAACCAATTTTATTGCAGCATAAGCTTTCGAGAATCAAGTTCTCTTCATCAGATGCATGATACCTTGTATCATGCATCTGACGAAGAGAACTTGATTCTCGAAAGCTTATGCTGCAATAAAATTGGTTAGTCTTAAAGGTGCTACTGGACTCTTTTTGATTTTGCTACTACAGACTAACACGGCTAACTCCTCTGGATCTTTCCTAAAAAGTAAGTCAAGGGTGTCTTTCTCCTTATTCCTTAAACAAGTGATTGACATGCATAAATAATAATTCATCTTTCCGGTATTGTGTTATTTGTTTGCTTCACTCTTTCGATCATGTTTTGTTTATGAAACATTTATGCATAATACATCTTCTGATAAAAGAAGGTTATCTATATTGCATTAACATAAGCAGTCACAGAATTTTGATTGTTATTTGCAGTAAAATGTCAAGTATTAAAATTTTACCAGAAATCAAAAATAGGTCAATGCTTGTTAGAATCCCTGAAGCTTCAATATATGTTTGTTTGTTTTTTAAATTTAGCACCATGTACTTTTTATAGATAAGCGAAAGAAAATAGATGAGGCTTTTATGGGACTTGGCTTTGGGTAACTGTATGTATTGCAGGATTGTACATTGAGTATTTTAAACACAAAACAAATTGCTCTTCTATGTTCGGAGTCTTAAATATATTTTTGGTGTAAATATATGGTTTATAATTTGTATGAAACAGAAGCATATTCCTATTGACATCCTGGGATATGTAACATAGTGTGAAGAAGATGTGACTGTTTTGTTTATGTATATGGATCAGCTGTTAGATTTCTGTGCTGTCCTTCCTCTCAGGAGCTCAGAGTACGTTTGCTCAGAGAAGTTGTGCTCAGAGTACTTCTTTTCTAATTCTTGCCCCCTCCATATCATAACCTTGTGAGATGGGTTATGTTGAGAGTGTATTACTGGCCCAAGGTTCCCCGGCAGGATTTATGGCTGATTGGGAGTAGAGATGGGCATGAACCGAAATATGAACCAAAGTTCATGATGAACCAAAGTTCATGATGAACCGGGCTGGTTCGTGGTTCGCTAACTGGCCATTTGTCAGAGCCCACGAACTTTAAGCTGGTTCATTTGGTTTGTTTTTTGGTTCGTCACTGTAAATAGTCTGGTGCCGCTCAATCAGTTTCCTAGGCAACAGGGGATGGACTTCCTGCAGAGCTGCTGACCCAGAAGTGGCCTTCTACTGACCCAGAAGTGACGATTTGCTGATCTGGATGTGACATTTTCACAAGCCAAACAAACCAGTTCATGAACTGGGGCAGGTTTGTGAAAGTTCATTGTTCATGAAATGTGACGAACCACGAACCGCACAGTTCATTTTTTTCCTGGTTCGTGCCCATCTCCAATTGGGCGTTTGAATGCAGATCTCCCAAGTCCTAGTTTGACATTCTAAACACTGTACCATCTTATTTGCTCTTATTTGTAACATTCAGCAGAACAATTCACGGTTGCTAGTTCTTGTAACCTACTTTGTACAGAACTGTCTATAATTGTTAACTGCTTATACATTTCAAATGAGAAATGTATGAAGCTCTCAGTTCCTGTTATCTTCTACAATGTTTTCACTATGGCTTATCATTCCCCCTTCAAAGCAGTCCCTTGCTTTAGCTGTTTTTGCTTGTGAAGCCAGAGCTCCAACCAAGCTAATTGTTGCAAGTTGTTCCTTGTGTAAAAAGACAGACTTGATATGTTGCGATAGGCTGCTTTTTGGATAGTATTTGGTGGTGGATTGATGAATGCTTTAGCAAACACCTTGCTTACTTAGGATACGTAGCCCTATTGTCAAATGAGTAAGTTTTGCCTTAGGAATAGAAACAGCATAATTATTTGCAGCACCTATCAAAAACCAGAAAGGTTTCTTTTAAAAAGTGGAAGTTTTCTCCCATCAAGGTAAACAGAAAGGAACACAAGTGCTGGTAAAACCAATGTCAGTTGACAAAAAGAGAATTTTTTAAGAGTAGATGGCCAAAAACATTAGGGTAAGCAACAAGCAATTCTCCAAATATACCAGAAGCCGAAAACTGGTCAGGGAGGCAGTTGGGCCTTTGGACAACAAAAGAATAAAAGGATTGCTCAAGGAAGATGTGGAAATGGCAGAGAAACTGAACAAATTATTTATTTATTTGTTATTTTATTGGTTTCAAAAAGAATACATACACATACATATAGATATCACATCAGGGGATATCAAGCACAACTTCATAAGAAATCAAAGGTGATAATAACAACAAACTATATATTATACTCATTTTCCATCTCTACAGTTCCTTCCTCTTTATATCTTGCTGAACAAATTATTTATATATGTTTTCATTGTAGAAAATGTGGGGCACATACCCACACCAGAGTCACTGTTTTTAGGAAGAATATCTGAAGAACCGAGTCAAATTGAGTTGGCAAGTGATGAAGTTCTAGGACTTCTAGGCAAACTGAAAACGAATAAGTGTGCGGGTCCATGAGGCATACATGCAAAAGTTCTTAAATAATTCAAATATGAAATTGTTAATCTACTAAAAATTGTATGTAACTTGTTGCTAAAATTTTCCTCTGTGCTGAATGACCGAAAATTAGCAAATGTTCCCCCCATTTTTTTTTAAAAAGAAACAGTTCCAGAGAGGATCCAGGAAATTACAGTCCAGTTAGCCTAACATCTGTTATGGATAAATTGGAAGAAACTGTTACTAAAGAGAGAGAACTATTAAGCACATCAGGGAGCAAAGTCTTCTGTGGACAAATCAGCATGAGGACGAAACAGCAAATGGTAATCCTATGTCACCAACCACTTGCAGATGTTTGATCAAGTTAACAAGTATGTGGATATGACCGATCTGGTAGATATAATCAATGTGGACTTCCAAAAGATTTTGACAAGATGCCTTACCAAGGACTCATGAGTAAACCTAACATTCATGGGATATGTCCTCTTATGGATTAACAGTTGGTTAAATGGAAGGAAGTAGGTAATAATAATTAAATAACAGTTCTGGCAATGAAAGAAAGTGAGCAGCAGGGTCCCACAAGGATCGGTATTGGGACCAGTGCTGATTAATTTGTTCATAAACTTTTGGAATTGGGGACGAACAGTGTAGTAGCCCGATTATTCCGGATAGTGAAAACTAAGGTGGATTGCGAAGAGCTACAGGAAGATCTCTTGAAATTGAGCGAGTGGGTAACAATGTGACAATTTCACCATGGATAAGTGTAAGGTGATGCATCATGGGGGGGGGGAATCTCATTTTTAAATATATGCTGATGAGATCTGAACTGGCTGAGACTGAGATTGAAAGAGATCTTGGAACTGTAGTGGAAAGCTCAATGAGAATATCAACCCCGGTATGTGGCAGTGATGAAAAAGGCCAACTTTCACTAGGAATTATTAGGAAAGGACTGAAAATAGAATGACTGATGTTGTCTCCTGGCTTTCTGAAAATGATGCAAAACGGAATTGTTCAAGAAAGCTTTTTACTCAGATAGAGGACTGTACTGTAGGGAGGGGGTCTCAGATGCTTCGCCAATGAGTTAGGAACCATAGACTTCACCACTATGTAGTTCTGGATTCCTGCTAATACTATATCTACGTAAACTTGTGTCTATTTACGCTATGCCATCGTTTATGGAAATGTTCTTGATATTGAACGTACTAATCTCACTCTGTGTAATCCGCCTTGAGTCTAAGTGAGAAAGGTGGACTATAAATGGCATAAATAAAATAAAAACAAAATAAATATAAAGCTATAGTGCAGCCTCATTGGAATATTGTCTGAAGTTCTGTTTGGCATATCTTAAGACATTATTGCAGAGATGGGAAAATGTCCATAGGAAGACGACCAAGTTGCGTAGGGAGTTGGAGCACCTTTTGTATGAGGAAAGACTGGAGAATCTGGGACTTTTCAGTCTTAAAAAAAAGACAGGCGAGGAAAAAATGTATAGAAAGGGACTGGTGAGGTGACGCTGATGGCACTGTGCCATCTGATGCCCTCCTCCCAGTGCAAAACAAGCCTTTGGCAAGTTGATCTCTACAAGAACAAGACACTCAATGCCAAATGAATTGCTTGGGAAGCGCTGAAGACAAAATGCTCTTGTGCAATGTGCACAGTTCCCCTTTCCATCAATGGAGTTATGCTAGTCTAGGGCTCAGTCTCTGCCCTTGGGATCTGATTGGTTGGCTGCCATTAAGGGAAACAGTTCTAGAGCTGCCAGCCCAGTGTCTGCCTACCTGCACTGCTGCTGTGTAGTAAAAACAAAAACAAAAACACCCCCCCCCCAACTTATCAGTGGGCAGTGGGAGTCATTACAAGTTCATTTCCCAAATTTAGTATACCGTTCCAGAAGTCATTTCAACCAATACAGTCAGTAGTTTCTGGGTGTATTTCCAGCTCGTTTGTTTTGCTTTGCACAACCCTAATTGCTTCTTTCCTTACCTAACTTGGAGGAGGGAGGGAAAAGAGAAAGGAGCTTTTGCAGTGCTGAAAGGAGAATGCAATGCTGAGATCAAAAATGTTGCTTCTGCCTCTGCCCAGCTTGGAGGGGAGGGAAGAGAAATGAGATCTTTCTTCTCTCCCTTTTGCAACTTTACTTTACTTTGCTGGGTGGGTGGGTGGGATCTGAACCAACTCCCAGATGATCCGCTGTCAGCTGTGAGTTGGCTTCTGACCACTTTGTTTGGCAGCTGTTGGAACTGCTTGATGGAATCCCAACATACTCTTGATCTGCTTCCAGGCTGATTGTGAGTGTCAAACTAGGTAAGTTCAAGTGCCAGATAGGTTCACTGAGAAATATATCACATCTCTATTTTAACTTCAGGCATTTAATTGTAGCCACCTAAGTAAAAGATAGTAATCCTTTAACTCCATCCTCCTATCAAGCTCCCAAGTATACTTCCCTTACTTAGTGTATAGTGGTTAAGTGGTTGGATTATGAATTTCACTACTGCCAGGAGCTCAGCAGATGCCTTGGGTAAGCCACTCCTCTCGCCCCCAGCTTCTCAGCTGTATTTGGGATAATAACAACACTGACTTTGTTCACCGCTTTGTGTGGGGCTCTAATATGTCTGGGAGAGTGGTATATAAGCAAAGTTGTTGTTGTTGAAATCCTGTGTGCCCAGGGGTACTGATGTAGAGTCCCACTTCTTGCTATATATGCTTCATAGCACAAATATCAGTAGATTAAAGGGTGCCATATGTGTGCAGGAGAGTTGTAAACTAAGGCAGGTGTGGAGATTGTTGCTCTTTGCCATATATAGTATTTTTGGCCATGTGCAACTGAGGCTTAGGAACATGCACTACCTATGGCCAATAGCCAAACAAGTTCTCTACAGAGAGAGAGAAAAAAAGGCTCACAGCCTGTGGTAGGCTGTCTTAGTATGAGAGCAGAGCTCCTTTGAAGAGGCTACTAGCAGGTGTTTTGGCAGATCTAGTCATTCCTGATATTATAGAACAAACTGAATATTGAACTGCAGCCAGGGGTAAAGGCAATTGCTGTTGTGCCTAGAATGCAGGTGTGGTGTGTTATCTTGACTCCACAAAATAGGATCTATAATCCTTTTAAGCAGCAAAATGAAAGCAATATTCTAAATGATACAATAAAAATCTGCTTGTGCAGGATGCTAGGAAGTGTGTATTTTTTCCCCTTTCTGTAGTAAAAGTCTTTCAATTATGCTCATGTCACATTTGAGGTTAGTACATTTGTATCTCCTTTTCAGTCTGAGAACATAAAGTCGATGCATTGGATTCAACTTCATTAGCTAGCGATTCATATTTTCTCCCTTTTTGTGAATTACTATAGAGAACGCCCTTGTAAGACTGCCGGCAATCCATTAACGCCTTAAGCTACTTTAATACAAGGTTTGCTAATAAACATTTTCAGCATTTTCATTGCAATTTAAATTGCAATTTACTTTTGGCCGTGGAAGTACAACATTACGTAGTTCTAATGTTGGAATGGAAAACAATTTGGGAAAGGACCAATTAGGATTATATTGACAATGCACGTTTCGCAAAGTAGAGATGATGAAGTTGTGGTGCCGTGGGCCGGTGGTCTTTCCAGATGTTTTCTTCCAGTTTT
This sequence comes from Eublepharis macularius, assembly GCF_028583425.1. Lineage (NCBI taxonomy): Eukaryota > Metazoa > Chordata > Lepidosauria > Squamata > Eublepharidae > Eublepharis > Eublepharis macularius. The sequence goes on from NC_072799.1 coordinate 7,836,067, forward strand.
TCTTGGAACAGCTTTCCAGTCTGTTTCTTCATTTTTGCTGTTGCCATACTTTGCGGTTTATCACATCCTGCCATTGTTTTATCCCCCCAAACTATGCAGTACTAATAATTTCAAGGATAAACAGACAGTACAGTACTAGACTGTTGAATGTTGCAGTTATTGGGAAATGACTGGATTCAGATTAAGATTTAGGGTATGTTCCCAAGGTGAATCACCTGAGTGTGGGAAAGTAAGTAAAAGTGTGATGTGTAAAAGAGTGAGTGATGGCATCAATGTGAGAGATTTAGGGGGAAATGAGATATAAAGACAGGATGGTGGAGAAATGAAAAACCAAGGATGTGAACAAATTGCACTACAGAATGTGATAATGGATGTTGTTTATTTTGGGCTACTGAAAATCAGAGAAAGCCATTTGGAACATCCTACTCTAAATTATTCTATATTCAGGTAGTTCCATTTTTCTGTTTGGTTGCCGGACTGTGCCCTACTCATACCATTTTGCCTGTTAATTTGTCAGTCTCTGATCTCTTCCTGCATTCCACTTAAACATCAGGATGAAGATGTTTGAGCAGATCTACAAGTGTCACTTCAGTATCATGCACAACACTTGCTACTCTTGATGTAAACTAAATTACTAAACAATTAAAAATTATAACAACAGATTTAATCAATTGTATTTAAGTTGTACCAATTTTAGTTTTCAAGTACCCTGAAACTAATTGAATATTCTTAACCTGTGGAAGATTCGTGTACTTTTGTGTTGTGCATCTCATTGGTGCATCTAAAAAGCTGTTCTAAATAGAATAGTCTTCAGCTGTCTCCTTAAGCTAGAGAGTAAGCGGGCCAGGTGTGCTTCCCTAAGGAGATCGTTCCTTAATTGTGAGACTGCCACCAAAGAGGCCCTCTCCCATGTTCTCAGCAACCAAACTTCTTTGGTTGATGGGACAGTTCGGAGGGCCTTTCCCTGTGATCTTGACTCCTAGGCAGGAACACATGGGAGAAGACAGTCCTTCAGATAATCTGGTTCCAAGCCATTTAGGGCTTTATACTATAAAACCAACATCTTGAACTGGGCTCAGGAGCAGATTGGTAGCCGATGTAATTCTTGTAATATTGGATGAAGTGACCCTGACCAGTCATGTAGCCACCGCATTCTGCAGCTTCTTCAAGGGTAGTCCCGACTCCCAAGTAGAGCACAATGCAGCACTTTGCAATACTTCGTAAACATATTTTTCTCAGAAGGAGATCAACAGTTTTTTTCTGAATCTTACGTCAGCATATTTTATAGCAGCTTGGCACACAGGAATTCAACATTTGACACTTTGTCTAGCATAGTTTTAGGTGGGTCTGTAGTAGAAGAGCAAGGTTTGGGTCCAGTAGAACCTTAAAGACCTACTAGATTTTCAGATTATGAGGTTTCAAGAGTTAGAGCTCCCTGGACATCTAGTTGTTTTTTAAGGTGCTACTGGACCTGAGTCTTGTTCTTTGTCTAGCATGTAGATCAAGTGAAGACAAGAACATTAATAGCTTATTTTCTTCAGGACAAGCTGCGGTGTGACCAGAGTTAGGGCCATGGGGGAAAATATTTTATAACAGTTCTTTTCCTACCCTATGCCTAACTCTATTTCAGATGCATCTCTTCCAAATTCATAAGTACCAATCTCAATGCACGGAATCCCCATTGCCCAAATTGTGTGATTAGTTCTCTGCTCTATCCTATTACTTTTTATCCAGCAATGACACATTCTTATACTTATTGACTTACTGCTAAAGGTCAAATTTATTTTATCTGCTAATTAGCTTTTTCTAGCAGTACAGATCCTTTCGCTTATACAGGATATACTAACACAGGGACTTGATACAGACTCAGTGCTTCAAAAACAACAACAACAACAATAGTAAGATTCTCTTCATTTTAGACTTGTTTACCACACTGCTTGAATGTGAATAATTTGATATGGGCTGACTTCAGACTTTCTGTACTTCTGTTGTAGTGAAGATCTGAGTATCTAGATAGGGAAAAAATCAGTATGACTATCTGCAGGTGCAGAAGTCAAAGAAATCGAGCAGCAGCAGCAGCAGTATTAATTCCTATTAAAGTTTAGAAGAGGATAACCAAAATTATTAAAATTTTAGTGAACATTTCCTACAATGAAAGGCTAAAAAGTATGGAGCTTTTAATTTAATGAAAAGACAGTTGAGGAGGGGGGATTATCCCACAGAGCACATGGGGGGGGGCTCTGTGATGGGCAATAAATTCAGGATAGATGGAAAGGAGTATTTGGAATTTGCTGCCCGTGGATATAGTGCTGGCCAATAGCACAGATGGCTGGAGAGGGAATTAGAGAGATTCATGAATAATAGATCTCTTAATAGCCACTGAGTATGATGACTGAAGGCATTCTCTGCATCTAGAATAAGTAAACCTCTGGATCTCAGTTCTAAGAGGCAACCTTAGGGGGCCCTGGCCTCTGTGCCTCTATGCCCTGTTTATTGGGTATGTAGGACAAGTGATCAGCCGTTATGTGAAATAGGATGTTGCATTAGATGACAGAGTGCAGGAATACTGTTCTCTACTGTTTGGTTGTTTCCTCAAGCGAAAAAACAGTCCTTCTACCATACCAAGATTTTTTCCTGGTATGTTCCCTACAAGGGAATCAGTTCCCTTGTAGCCACTAATTGGCCAGTGTTTGCTCCAGGATATTTGGACTTCATGGACCACTAACCTGATGCAGCAAGACAACTCTTTTTTTTTTATTGTCATCTGCATGACTTTTCTTCCATTAGTAGGCCAGAAGATTAAAATGGGTCGTACCTGTTGCATTCCCAGCATTTTAAAAAAGAACCTTTAAAAAAAATCACAGGGGAGAGGAGGTAGCTTTATAAAAGTAAAGGTGAGAAATAAAAATATATTGTGAAAAATTAACGTAGCCCTTTGTGTGCTTGAGTGGTGGCAAAGTCAAAAGACAACTAAGTGGATAACAGAATAACCTGAAGAGGAGCACAACTGAGTATGATTGAGCTGCACAAGCCTAACGAAGAGTCTGGTTGGGATAATAGCAAAGACTTAACAAAAACGGTGCTGCTATCGCAAGGTGACATTTGTAAGGTGTCATACATCAGGTTGATAGCTTTGTGGCCTGGATGCCTGTCAAGTCATGCATTCTCCTACAGCTTCCCCAGGGAAAGACTGTAGTTACGATAATTAAAATCCATACATTTAATGGCCTGTGCATTATGTGAAGCTGTGGGCGATTGGATCTAAAAATGTTTAATGGCCTTAGGAAAATCCAATATGCTATATAATCTTTAAATGACATTGATGTTGTTTTTGTGGTCCTGAAGCTACTCAGTCATTACTAGGTTAAAAAAAAAAAGGAAAAGGAAAACACTCAACTGTAGGTATAATGGCCATTGTGGAAAAGAAAGATGTGATGCTGCTATTGCCCTCTTCCACAAATGATATAGCACTAAAGAGCCACATGGGACAAATACTTGGAAGCTATTTAAAGTACATTAATGATACTGTTTGGAATTTAGAAAGTTAGAGTAGGAGTGTGAATCATTGTCAGAAGAATTGCTAATCACTGTTATTTATGCTGGTGGTGCACCTTGAGCGTCATTAAATGTAAAGTGTTGGTGACGTTTGGAGCTCTTATACCTGACAAGCATGGGTGGATATCGCTCTTCCTTTCCCCCTCTCCCTCTGCCCTGTCACTCATCTTGGTTGTAAGTTAAGGATATTCTAACTATAGACAGCCCTCATTTTAATATGTTGTATATATTATATATACAAAATATTACATGTCCCAGAAACACACATTTATATCATTGCTAGCAACAGAGGCCATTGTGTGGAAAAATACAATGGGCTCTAGAAAACTGATTTGGCAGTTGGGCAATGGACAAAAAGGTGAATTAAGTTAGACCGGAAATCTGCCTCATATTTATATCCTGCCCTTTGTATAAGGAGGTTAGAATGGTGGACATAGTTTTTCTTCCTCCTACTTTTTCCTCACAGGGTACCCCCGGTGGTAAGTTAGGCGCAGACAGAGTAAGTGGGCCTGGCCTTCACGACTGAGAGCTTTTGTTTTTAGTTAGAATCCAGGGCCTACATCACACTGGCTGTCAGGTAGAAGAACAACATACTCTCAAGAGTATATCAGATCCCGATTTTTTTTTAGAGCCACAATAAAATTAAACAGTGGCAGAGAGTAGACGTTGCTCAGTTGTTACCCAGTATCAGCTGGTAACATAGAGTAGGAGTCTCATACATTGCATTGCTTAAGAAGGGAGGGATGCTCACCTTCCAACTAGTACATATCTCAGGGATGGTACAAGGCAGAGAATAGATATGATTAAGAATGCTGCAAAGGGAGATTGATAAGCCCACTTAACACTAGCTGTAAGGAGGAAGACAGAGCAGAATCACCCGAATAGTTTGACTCATCCAATCACTCCCCCAAATAGTTCGACTCATATTTTGCTTAGAGGTGCACACTTGAAAAAATATTGTTTTAATTCTGTATTGTAATTTCAGAAAGGACGGGATTGTCATTTTCATTCAATACTGGGAGTGTATTTATGAGAGCCAGTTTGGTGTAGTGTTTAAGAGCGCGGGACTCTAATCTGGAGAGCCGGGTTTGATTCCCCACTCCTCCACTTGAAGCCAGCTGGGTGAACTTGGGTCAGTCGCAGCTCTCTCAGAGCTCTCTCAGCCGCACCCCCCTCACAGGGTGATTGTTGTGGGGATAATCATAACATACTTTGTAAACCGCTCTGAATGGGCATTAAGTTGTCCTGAAGGGCAGTATATAAATCAAATGTTATTATTATTATTATTATTATTTGAAAATAATTTCAGGGAAAACTTCTGTTTTCATTCATGTTGTACGTGATGTCTGCCCACTATTTCCTGGGGGGCAGGGGGTAGCAGGTTTTCTGGAGAAGCGGTTTTGTCACTCTGTGGCACCATCTTTTCAGAAAACGAAGTCTTCCTTCTCTCCTAAATCCAGAGGAGTCGGCCGTGTTAGTCTGTAGTAGCAAAATCAAAAAGAGTCCAGCAGCACCTTTAAGACTAACCGATTTTATTGTAGCATAAGCTTTCGAGAGCCACAGCTCTCTTTGTCAGATGCAACCGTCAGGTTGCATCTGACAAAGAGAGCTGTAGCTCTCGAAAGCTTATGCTACAATAAAGTTGCATCTGACGAAGAGAGCTGTGGTTCTCGAAAGCTTATGCTACAATAAAATTGGTTAGTCTTAAAGGTGCTGCTGGACTCTTTTTGATTCTCTCCTAAAGATTCTGTTGTTTCATTCAAGACTAATAGCTATCATAAAGGGCACCTCTCTTGAACCCCATGCTGTGGGTAGGTCTGAACTGGAACAAATCTCATTAGTTCTCAAAGGGTTGATTCTGTCTGCTGGAGTTTCCTCTGTTTATGTGCCCCGGTGGACTGCAAGTTGTTGTTGGTCCTTGGCAAAGTGGATTCAAGGCCTCTGTACTTTTCTGAGAGCAGGTGTGCGGTTGTGGATAAATCATCCATTTTTCTGCTTTGCTCACATCAAATTAGGAATTATAGTGGCCAGCCTTATAAAGCGTTTGCAGGAGTAAGCACCTTAAAACCTGCAAAGCACTTGAAAGATAAAACTGCAGTGTAAATTTAGAAGATACACAGTAATGATATAAAATATTATCTCAGCAGTTGTTTAAAATATTCTGCTTTCATCTGAATGACTTTTCTGAATGCATTTCCAAATCCGTATGCACATGTCTGCCTTATACACTACCTCACATAAAGCAGGAAGGGGCATCGTTCTCTAGTAAACCTCTGACCCCTTCTGCAACCTCCCATCGTATTTAATGTGGCAGTCCACTTGTGACAAAGGGAGATGTGGAGATACGGTGAAAGGCAGCACACTTGTCTTTTAAAGATACACATCTTTCTCCTTTCTCCTGTGTCTAGCCTTGCTCTGTTTTTCCTTAAGGAGTTTTATCAATGTTTTTTTTAAAAAAATACCCGACAACTAAATTTTCTAAATGCTGTAGGATTATTTTGCTATGCATGCTGTCTTTTCGAACAAACCCACGTCTCTTAACATATTCTGAGCTAATCATTTGGGTGCTAACTCCCTAACTTGGAAAAAAAAAGATTTTTTTAAAACTAAACTAGTTGTCTTAACATTTCTGTGGAGCTCAACTGGATACCCTTCTGAACATAAAACATCTCTTGGCTTGTCCTTACAACTTCCATGCTTCTATACCCCTTGCAGTGTAGAGTTTGTTGTCTACCCCAAAGCCATACAAAATCACTTGTTTTTTTAGCCTGCTTGGATCTTGCTGAGTCCCTAGTCTTAGCAAATGTAACTAAATAAGAACAATTTCTTCCCATATAAGATGTTACAGTATTTTCAGTAGCATGTTGTGAAATATCAGGATAGGGACAACTTGGATATCTTGGATATGTAACACAAAACAACTGCAAGAGCAGAACTTACACAAGGGTGCATTGATTTCTGCTCAAAAAGAAATGAAAAAGAAAACCCCTCTTTTAAAAGAAAAAAAGAGAATAAGAGGACTCAATGGCAATATCTATACATGTGAATCTCAGAAAAAGACATCTCCCTCTCCGTAACCACACTACTAATTTCACCTCCCCCTTTTGTCCTTTGATCTCAACTGGTCTCAGCCATCCATTCATTCTGGATCATGTTTAGTGCTTCTTTCTTTCTTTTTAAAGAAGTCCTTCTGCTTAATTTAGAGTGCCCTATTTTTTCTGCATATCTGAGTACTCCGAAGAGGTCCTCCCCTTGTGTGTGGATGGCTCCATTTTGTGGGTTTCATCCGCTGCACAGGGGTAAGTCATTTTTGCTATTAGATACAGATACGGTTATCCCCCCTTCCTTTTGTGAGCGTTATGAACGAATAGGGGGTCCAGACGACATCTCCTTGTTCTAAATTTGTCAATATTTAATACTTCACATTCTTAGTTATGAATACACTTAATGCAGTCCATTCCTCTCTGATCTCATCCTTTAGATGATCCCTCCCCACAAGTAGTCGGTCCCTGAAAAACCCTGATTCATTCATTTATCATAATGCATTTTGCCAAGTCGAGCGTACTATTGCAATATTTATTTTCATTTATTAATGCAGTGTTTCCAAGTATAGATTAAAAATATAAATATTACTTGAATAAGCTTTTTACAAAGGGGGTTGTGTGTGTGCGTATCATCCATTAACATAACAAGAGAAGAAGGTGGCGAAGGAAAATAAGAGGTCAAATCTTAATGTGTTTATTGGACTAGGAAGATGAGTGATGGACATGAGAATGTTAAGTCTGTCCATTAGTATCCACTTAGAAGTCCTGCCCAGTTCAGAGGAAATGGAAGATTCTCCTGATGCTCGCTTAAGTAATTCCATGTTGCTTCCTTCCATTACTTAATTCAATTTATTACAGCTAAATTTAAGATGATTCATACTGGTGAGATCAGTGCCAATCTGATAGTTTTCAAAAGTACAGCATCAGTAGTATGTCTTTAAATTAACATGTCAGCTCTTCAACAAGAAGGGCCTTCTGTAAGAAATCTGGCTTGTAATTTCCTTCCAGTGTTTCAAGTTTCAGAGATGAGAGTAGTGCATCATGTTTGGGTACTGGAGGCTTGGTCCAGAGCCATTTCTACTCCTGATGGCATCCAGTTCTATAGTTATGAATTATTTCTCTGAAAGGCTTTATATAGAGGTCGAATAACATGGGCGATGCGATTGCTCTTTGTGGAACCCCACAAGATACTTCCCACTCTAAGAATAGCTGGTATCCAATAACAATGGTTTAATTTCATCTAATGAGGAATGATTCAAATCAGTCCAAGGAATATAATAATAACAATAATAATATCAACATTTGATTTATATACCACACTTCAGGAAAACTTAACACCAACTCAAAGCAGTTTTCACAGTATGTTATTACTAGAAACAAAGCCCATTGTGGGAAACATACAACTGACTCTAGAAAGGGGAGGGCTGGCAGGCTGGCATTGCCTCCTCCGTGACTGATCCCGGTCGGGGGAAGGTAGGAGGCAGACATTGCCACCTGCTCCTGGTCGGGTGAAGGGGGAGAGGAATTGCAACCTGCTCCATTACTGATCCCAGTTGGGTAAAAGGGAGGCTGATCCCGATCGAGTGAAGGGGGGCAGACATTGCAACCTGCTTCATGCCTGATCCTGGCTGGGTAAAGGGGGGCGGGCATTGCTTCCTGCATCATCCCGGGTGGGTGAAGGCAGGGGGTGGGCATTGCCACCTGCTCTGTTCCTGATCCCAGCTGGGTGAAGGTGGGGGCGAGCATTGCCACCTGCTTTGCTTCTGATCCCAGCCGGTGAAGGCAGAGGTGGGCATTGCCACCTGCTCCACACGTGATCCTAGCTGGGGGAATGAGGGGCAGACATTACCACCAGTTCTGCTACTGAATCCAGCTGGGTGAAGGGGGGCGGGCATTGCCACCTGATCTGCTCCTGATTTCAGCTAGGTGATGGCAGGGGTGGGCATTTCTGGGCAAATTGGTTGAGAGAACCGTAGCTAATCAACTTCAGGCTTCTGGGAAAAATCTCCACTCAAGTATGCTTATTAATTTTGCTTTTTCTTTGATCCACACGGGTCCATTTTCTGTTTCCTCATGCAGAATTTTTCATGTTAAATGTATGTAGTTTCCAACACTGGTTTTTTTGTTAATTGCATATGAATAACATAAAAGTAAGAAACAAATTAGGAAAGCCAGCAATGAAAATGGGTGAAACAAACTAACAACAGCTCATAATGACAAAATATAGAAACAAAAAAAGTCTATTCATAAATATCTACTGTTACGGCACAAAATAGGAATACTGAGTTTACTTTTTACCATTATTTTTTTTCTTTCAAAGGGAATGTATGTAATGGTCTGAACACTGAGTAGAACAAGGGCTTTCCCCCCCCCCCTTTTTTTTTTTGCAAAAACTTTTCTTTCGTTTGCAGTTCCCTAAAATTGCCATATTTGTGCCCTCTCCCATTTACAAAATTCTGTTGCAAAGCTTTTGCTATAGCACTGCCTATGCTGCCTTGCATTCCTTAGGTCAGCGATGGCGAACCTATGGCACGCGTGCCACAGCTGGCACGCAGAGCCCTCTCTGTGGGCACGCGAGCCGAGTTGCTGATCGCTAGGTCCAAGGCTCATTTGGAGGGGGAACACCTGGAACGGCATTCCAGTAGCTCTGAGCAGAGATCACATGGGTTTTGGCCCTGCCCACATGATTCCTTTTCCTCGAGGCTGCCTCCCTGTTGCCCGTCTCTTTAGCAGCAGGAAGCGGAGGCAGCAGCCGGGCTGCTGGGGCTGGCTTTCTAAAGAAGAGTAAGCTGCTTTGATTTAACTTGCTTTACATTCAGTCGTGGCTCCTGAGTGAGTGAGTGAGTGAGTGAGTGAGTGAGTGAGTGAATGTGTGTGTGTGTGTGTGTGTGAGAGAGAGAGAGGAGAGAGAGAGAGAGAGAGAGTGCTTGCAAGCAGGCCTGCTGGTGTAAAGAAGGGCAAACTGATTTGATTTAACTTGCTTTACTTTCATTCATGGCTTCTGAGTGAGTGAGTGAGTGAGTGAGAGAGAGAGAGAGAGAGAGAGAGAGAGAGAGAGAGATGATAATTAGTTTGGCCAACTGTATGAGTTGTTTTTTCTTAACTAAAACCTCAGTATTCAGGTTTAATTGCAGTGCTGGCACTTTGAAATAAATAAATTGGCTTTGTGTTGCAGTTTGGGCACTCGGACTCAAAAAGGTTCTCCATCACTGCCTTAGGTGGAAGAATAAAGAAGTACTGGTAACATGGACAGTTTCTTGTCTTGCACAAGTTGGGCTGGAGCTGAGCTTTGTGCTATTTGGCCTTCTTTAAGAAATTACCATTAAAGAGTAATTGGCCACACTGTTGTCGTTACAACCTGATATCATTGTGTTCTGTGTTGCATTGCCATGGATTGTAGCTGACAAAGAGGACACAATGGTGGAGACGAGTTTATGTCAGCTGGAGGGCTGGGAACAAAATTAGTGTGACATGGAGATAGGGCAAATGACAACGATGATCGCTGTCTGTTTTGGGAGCACTGAAATGGGAAAAATGACGACCTATTGGTTTGTATACGAAGTGTGGGAAACTGATTAATCTGTGACAAAAATATTATTTAGGGATGCGATTAAAATCACATTTTGGGGGAACTCACATAGTCTGGTTAGTCTAGTCACTGGAGTACTGTCATCTTTTTTTTGGAAATAAGGATAGATGTATACTGATAATTCATTTCTGTTTAATGTATAACCTTTATTTACTGTCTAATTGCAGACCAATATATGTTAATATTTCATCATGTTTAACATTTAACATGAACTGTTAAGAGTCATTTTCTTCCTCTGAAGATATGGTAAATAGATTAAGATAACAGACAGGGATTCTGAACAATGTATTGTCGAAGGCTTTCACGGACGGAGAACGATGGTTGTTGTGGATTTTCCGGGCTGTATAGCCGTGGTCTTGGCATTGTAGTTCCTGACGTTTTGCCAGCAGCTGTGGCTGGCATCTTCAGAGGTGTAGCACCAAAAGACAGAGATCTCTCAGTGTCGTGTCGTGACACTGAGAGATCTCTGTCTTTTGGTGCTACACCTCTGAAGATGCCAGCCACAGCTGCTGGCGAAACGTCAGGAACTACAATGCCAAGACCACGACAATACAGCCCGGAAAACCCACAACAACCATCGTTCTCTGGCCGTGAAAGCCTTCGACAATAAATCTTGGTTGTATATGAATTTCGAATGTCCCTCTCTATTATAAGGTTTATCCGCATTTCCATTTGTACAATATTTTACTGAAGCACACTTTAGTTAAAATTATAGACGTCAGATTGGCATGGTGCATCCATTTTCTGTTAAGTTTCTCATGCAGACACATACACATGGGCACCACACCTGCCCTCCTTTCCATTTCAGGACAGCGTGTGATTCTGAAATCTGCTGTGCAACACTGTTAATTTCATTTTATTGCAGTACTTAACAGAAGAACTACAGGATATTAACAAAAAAACCCCAATCTTCACGTCAGAGCATGGACTGGTCTCCAGTTGATATTGAAAATGAAAGTAACAAAATGTAACGCGATGATGACTATTTGAATTTAAAGACTGATATTGTTCCTAAACATAGTGGTTGTGAAAGAGTGTATTTGTACGTAGGAATTCCCTCTGAGAATTTTGGGGGTGTTTTGTCAACAAAACTCAGTGCATTTTGTAAACAAAACAACAACAACAAAAACCTCTTTTGCTTTGATGATGATTGCTTTGAACCAAACTGCGAGGGTCAAATTAGATTACCCGAGGGACGGCAGCAGAGAAAGGAAATGAAAACTGACCTGAGAGGAAAGAGTGAAACACTTTGTCTCCCTATCGCTGCTCTAATTTGATTTGCTGTCTTCAGTTGCATTTCATTAAGAATATCAACAGCTGGGACAGACCAGTTACGTTGGCCCTGTTTGGCCTTCAGAGTTATGAGTTGCATCAAAAGACAGCAGAACTATTTAAGTAACTGATGTTACATCTTAACAAAAAACAGAGCATGGTGGAATGGGCACCAGAAAGCTTGCTTGTCCTTTGGAGGACATTCTTCTCATGCTTGGTCTGAAAACTCACTGCTTTGTTTCTTAGGGTTGCCACCTCTGAGTTGGAAAATTCCTGGAGATTTGGGGCTGAAGTATGAGGAGCTTGGAGAGGACAGGGACCTCAGCAGGGTCTAATGCCACAGAGTCCTCCCTCCAAAGCAGCCATTTTCTCCAGGGGAACTGATCTCTGTAGTCTGGTGATCAGTTGTAAGTCTGGGAGATCTCCAGGCCCCACCTGGAAGCTGGCAAGCCTGCCTTTTTTGGATGCGATATCCTGGGTGCTCTGTTAGGGCATCGTCTGAAGCTGTGCAGGTGTGCAGGCATCACAATTGGACATTCGGGTGATGATAGTCTTAAGAAATATGCACTGAACATTTTTGCCGTCTGCATCAGCAACTGCACTGAGATTCCGTAAGACTGGCTGAGCAAGCCCTGGGGCCAGCCAAGGGAAGCACTTGCTGTGTAAAAATAAATTTATTTATTTTATTCATTTATTGCATTTATTATCTGCTCTCCCCATAATGGGCTCCGAGAGGATTGCAACATAAATAAATTACAATAAAAACAGCATTAAAATCATAAAATACAATAACAATATATTCAGGCAGCAACCCAAATTGGTCAACCCCCAGCCAGAAGCATTCCATGAGGTGGGAATGGGCAGAATATATTAATATTTCAGTGGAAACCGGGAGGGTTTTTTTTTTGAAGCCTAAAGATGGCTAGTCCTGCCAACCAGCACTGTTTCCATCTTCCTATGTATGTAGGGTCCTGTGGACATTTATCAGTCCAAGAGGTAAAACGAGTGAGCCTACCCTTTCTGATTCTTTTATCACATAGGGGAGGTCTTTTATGGCGAGATCAGGACAGATCAGCTGCTTCTGCCAAATGTAGGCTGCCTTCATGCAAGTCTTTTTTACCTCCGTGGCTAAAGACATTTCATAAGATCAGGCTGTTCGTTACAAAAGCAATCACTTAAATTGCTTAATATCTGACTTAGTATTACTTCTAAAGAAACTTCCCCTGCCACAGTATGGAATTATCACACATCTTGGCTGATCAGCTTGTCCTTTGTTTTTATATGCTTGTATCATCCTTTAGGTGAAACGATGAGAATTGCTTCGTCAGAGTTTGCCGATGATCCGTGTTCCTCCGTCAAGCGAGGCACCATGGTACGAGCAGCCCGCGCTCTGCTTTCAGCTGTCACTCGTTTGCTCATCCTGGCTGACATGGCGGATGTCATGAGACTTTTGTCGCACCTGAAAATTGTAAGATTTTTTAAAATTTGCGACCCTCTGGTTATTTGTGTGTGCGTGTGTGCACGTGCGTGCATGCATGCTTGCTGGTAAAAAGGAATAATTAGCTGGTACTGTGGTGGTGTATATTAACACTGAGGCACATATATATGCACATGCATGTGTTGTTTCTGGTAAGTGGACTTTCTCCTGTTAGAAGAGCTACTTACCTTAATATCATAGTTTACGGCAGCGCACTCTATGTGAGGCTGCCCTTAAAAAGTGTTCAGAAATTTCAGTTAGTGTGTACTGCTGCAGGGAGGATGTTGACTGGATTGGGTTGTAGGGAACATATCACTCCAGTCTTGGCCTATCTTCCAGTCTGTTTTTGGCACAATTCAAGGTGTTGGTGTTAAAGCCCTGTATGGTTTGGGACCAACATATCTTAAGGACCACTTTCTCCCTTACGAACCTACCCAACCACAGCACTCACCTTCTGAGGCCCTGCTTCAGGTGCCCCTGCTTTCTGAGATTAGGCAAATACATGTTTTAAATGTTAGCTCTGATGAGGGCAGAAAGACAGGGTATAAATTCTGTAATACCATCCTCAGTACTGAATCTTTCTCATGATCTGTTGCGAGGGGCCTGACCTACCAGTTCTGAACTCATTCTTCTGGGCTGGGCTAAGCATCTATGGTTATGGTGTGACCCAAAATGAGGAGTTGGATCCTACCAGCTGTTCTTTTCAGTTTTGCCCTGTTTTCTTCCTTATTGTTGCCCCTGTCCCGCATTTCTTCTGTTCATGCAGATCCTGTGATCGCCAGTATAACATGTTGGATGGTTAATGGGGAACACTTCTTCCTTTTTTACCAGCAGAAAAACTGGTTATATTCAACCATAATAGTGCAATCCTCTGTAGAGTTATTCTAGTCTAATTCCGTTGACTCCAGTGGGCTTAGACTGGAGTAACTCACCATAGGATTGCACTGTTCATCTGTAATTCCTTGGGGATATGGAATTATATCATAAAATAGAATTAGATATGAAAATTATGGCCAAGTGACAGTGCATTTAGAAGTATTCATCCCCTCATTTGCACATGTACTCTGCAATTAACTGTTAATCTACATTGGCAGGTGCCCACTGTTACTCTTAAAGGCCATGCTGAGTAAAACTTTCATAAGTGGATCCTACTATATAAAAAGCTAACCGTGCTCCACACAACTTACTTCCTACCGTGGTGTGCCTCCAGAGGACACTGTTGTGGAGGGAAGCCCAGAAGAGGCAGCCCGTCCCTCCAAGAGCATGCCGTGGCAGGAAGCCCAGGCTGGGATTAGGTGCAGAGCAGACAGCAATGACTGTCCACTGCTTTCACCAGTTGGGATCGGGAGTAGAGTAGGTGACAATGCCCACCCCCCACCCTCACCGAGCTGGGATCAAGCATGGAGCAGGTGGCAATAACCGCCTCCACCTTCACCCATCTGAATCAGGAGCAGAGCAGATGGCATGCCCGCCCACAGCCATCACCTGGCCAGGATCAGGAGTGGAACAAATGGCAATGCCTGCCCCCCAACTTCACCCAGCTGGGATCAGGAGTGGAGCAGGTGGCAATGCCCCCCACCATCACCCGGCTGGAATGAGATACAGAGCAGGTGGTTATTCCTGCCTCTCCATCCCCCAGCTGGAATCACGAGCGGAACAGATGGAAGTGCTGGCCTGCTGCCTTCACCCAGCTGGGATCATGAGAGGAGCAGGTGTCAATGCCCACCCCCAGCCTTCACCCGCCTGGGATCAGGCACGGAGAAGGTGGCAGTGCCTGGCCTCCTCCATAACTTGACTGGGATCAGGAGCAGAACAGGTGGCAATGCTGCCTCCCCCGTCTTCCCCCAGCTGGGATCAGGAGCAGAGAAGGTGGCAATGCCCGCCCCCACCATCAGCTGACTGGGATTAGGAGCAGAGCAGGGGGAAATGCCTGCCCCTGCCTTAACCTAGTTGGCATCAGGAGTGGAGCAGGTGGCAATGCCCGCCCGCCTAAATTCACCCAGTTGGAATCAGGAGCGGAGCAGGTGGTAATGCCCACCCTCCGCCTTCACCCAGGTGGTATCAGGAGTGGAGCAGGTGGCAATGCCAGCCCCCCCTTCATGCAGCTGGGATCAGGAATGGAGCAGGTGGCAATGCCTGCCCACAGCCATCACCCAGCTGGGATCAGGTCGGAGCAGGAGGCGATGGTCACCCCCTGCCGTCACCCAGCTTGGATCAGGAGTGGAGCAGGTGGAAGTGCCCACCCCTTGCCCTCACCTGGCCAGGATGAGGAATGGATCAGGAGACAATGGCCACCCTCTCTTCACCCGCCCAGGATCAGGAGTGGAGCAGGTAGCAATGCCCACCCCCTTTTTCATTATGCTGGAATCTGGCATGGAGCAAGTTGCAATGCCTGTCCCTGCTTCACCCGGCCAGAATCAGGCACAGAGTAGGCGCAATGCCCGCACCCCCTTCACCCAGCTGGGATCAGGTGCAGAGCAGGTGGCAATGCCCACCTGCCCGCTCTCCCCTTTCTAGAGTCCATTGTATTTTTCCCCACAATAGGCTTTGTTACTAGTTTTAGTATATATAGATACGATATTTAATTTTTTTTTAAAAAAATCTTTACATATTGTACATTGACACATCCATGTATACTAATATATATTGAATGCTGGATCCCACTTAAAAATGAAGATTTTGCTGCTTTCTGGTATTGCATTACCATTGTCTGACAATGCATATTGATAATCTGGGTACCATTGAAAAGAACACATGGCCAGGCTTGTGTAGCTTCTTTGGGGTGCATGCAGATGAGAAGAGCTCTTTTCTTTAAAATGTTTTCCAGGCTGGTCTGTTGTCACATGCAGAAGCTGTAGACTATCCCCCTCTTGTGGTAGTCTGGAAGCATTGCCGTTTTCTGATTTGGTACGAAATCCGAGTTCAGAAAGAGCAAGTGCTTAATGAATCATCAAAGATGGGAAAAAATATGTAAACCACAGATGAATTATAGAACAGCAAATGATTTGCTGTGGGTTTGTGTTTGGTTTGCCGCTGTCTGCTTTTGTGCATGCAGAGGCATATAACAAAACGCTTTGTAAGTGGAACTAACCAGGATAATGATTTATTTTTCTGATTCCTCTCCACATATAAATGTTGCAGATTGAGATCTGCTTTTGTAAGCAGGGTTACGCAGAAGATTTTCAAAAATTGCCCTCTCTTCTTGATCAGGGGCATGAAAGATGTGCCATCTGGCTCTTTCCTTCTTCTTTCTTTGCTTCGGATAGTTGTGGAATGTTGATCCTTGGATCTTCCTTCAAGACGGCAACACCTGTCTTGAAGGAAGATTGTGTAGGCAAGTTTGAATTCTCCCACATTAGGTTTTATAATGGAAAATGCCAAATCCTTTTCTGCCTGGAAGATGTCAGTCCCCGCTTTAACAAATTCAGTGCTGTCCTACTAAAATGTCAACGCGTTACCCTGTAAATATGTGCATAGTAAGTAAAGTGTGCTTTGAATATGTGACAGTGATTTCCACTTCATGATGCACCCCAGTCTGATTTGGGTGATCTTTTGACATGACAGATTTTCAGCCTCAGCATTTGTGTGCAGCTCGTCTTGAGACCAGAGCACGTAGCAGCTGCTGTGCAATTAATTGCCTGGTCATCCTCAGGGGTGACTGTCTAGAGTAGGTGGCCGTGCAAACTCTCCCCCTGCCCCTGAACAGCTACACCGGTTTTGAAATGTTGCGGATCACAGAGCGGAAAAGTTCATAGGTTCTCCCATGCAGAGGCAAGGGGCGGGGCTAGGATGCTTGTTTCTGCTGTCCCTTCCCGCGCACGTGCCGGTCTTTTCTTGCAAGTATTTGAATTCGATGGTGATACCGCATGAGAAGGTGAAACGTTAGCAGAATGAATATCGTGGAGGCCAACTTTGAAAATATGTTGGCAGTCCTTGTATTAGTTTGCCCCGCACCTCATAGTTGGGAGGGGCGTATTTTGCTTTATTCTCCTATCACATTTTTGTTTTCAGAAGCTGAAAGTCAGTTATGAATTGGTAGAGGAGGCCGATTTTGATAAGGGCAGTGCCTCCCGCCCCTGCGTCTGCACTGCTCACAATAGTAGATTCGCAGGCAAAGGTTTTTCTCAGCCCTGCGACCTGAGGCCCTTTCTAGATTCCAAAGACGGAAAGTGGTTCTTTCTTCAAGGCAAGGATATGCTCTACCACCGACACATAGCAGCTCTCTGAGCATGCTTTCTCTTTTGCATATAGCCCAGAAAGTCATTCTATTAACACTTACTTCACTGTATTTGTTCACTGTAAATCTGAAACCTTTTTCAGTCACTTGCAGTAATTCTTGAATCGGAATTATTCATTTGAATTCAACTGAATGCCTTTATTGTGTGTTTGGTGGGATTTTTCATATTGTCTCAAGCATTTGGCTAAACCATCTTTCTTTCTGTGTGTGTGTGTGTGTGTGTGTCTAGAAAATATATAAACCCACCTTTCTGAGAATTGCTTCATCTGCAACACTAACCGCTAATGATTTTGGTTCCTGCTTTAACTGGATCACTTCTCAGGAGGGCTTATGCCACAGGCTCTGTTTCTTGCCGGAAAGGGAGTTGTGAGCAGATGCTAACAGGCATAGAACAGCAAATATCTCACTTTCATTCGCTGCATACAGATCCCATATGTATAATATGCATTAACAGGGAACGGCAATATTTATGCTCCCTAATGCAGTCTGTGATTAACCACTTTGCTATGTAAGCTGTAGCACTAATGGGCCATGATGAATTGCATGTTTGGGAGGGAGGCTCCGCATTTTGTCATTTTTCATTACGCTGTACAGTGGCGAGGATCCGACTATCCTCCCAGTAGTCTTCCTCCATCCCTAGGAGCCTTCCTCCAACCTAAGTGGCTCTTCTTCCAGTGGAAGTCTCCTTTGACTGGAGGAGGGCCTCAGACTTGAGCCAAAAGTAAAGGTGGGATATAGATTTTTAAATACGTACTTACATAAATATTGCTCAGTGGAGTGGTAGGATAGGGGTAGGATGCACCCCAGTATATATTATCTTTACTACCTTTGCTATGGTTAGCAATTGCATGGAACACCTCCCAAGAAGACCCGAGTTGCATAGGCAGGCAATGGCCAACCACCTCTGTTAGACTCTTGCCTAGAACACCCCAGTAGGGGTCTCCATAAGTCAGCTGTGACTTTATGAACTTTCCACTACCACCGTTGCTGTGGTCCCCGTTTACTATGTGTGAGAGAGTGTGAGGGAAGAATGGACCCCCCCCATTGTTTCTTAGGATCCTCATCCCTCAGGAGCAGCATTTTGTGGAGATCAGTGGACTTCAGTAGGAGGGGGAAAGCAGGAAAGTTCTGTTCTGCCAATAGAAAATTCAAGTAAATCCAACAAACAGCGTGAGCGAGTGGTATTGTGTTATCTAATGCCACTGATCCGATTGCATGAAGACATCAAGTCTCCACCTGCTTGCTGTCTCTCTCTCTCTCTCTCTCTCTCTCTCTCTCTCTCTCACACACACACACACACACACACACACACACGGAAATTATAGATGGACCATAACTTGGAACTGTTCTTGGTGACATTGAAGACATACATCTGAGTTCATCTCTCTATTGATGTCCTTTGGATATAGTCTGTTCCCTCTCATAGCCAAGGACTGGCTACCCCACAGATCAAAAAAAATCCATAAAATTTAGCTCTAGTTACACTTCTAGGATTCTAAAATCTGCAGAAAAACTATTTTAAATAAAAAACGTAGGAGCCCTCAAAAGCTTTAAGTGTAATGTTTGGTGATGCACTGGTATCACACAAATAAACTCCAAAGTTCTTCAGCACACAAGATCTCTTGAGAAGACCCTATGAGATCTCGGTCACCATTTTGCATTGCCAAGATGACTTTTCACATTAAGGCCTCTGCTTTGTGTTGTAGTTTGGGTCTGAAGAAAGGTTTAGCGCCTCCCTTGATCCCCGAATACCAGGTTGTTTACCCAGTGCTTGAGAGAGGCCACTCAACCCTTCTGTGTATTTTCTAAAGTGCAGCTTGATGTACTGACATTGCAAGATGTTGCCTTCACAGTCCAAAATGCTGCCTAGAGGAGCAGGGGAAGGGGAATGAAAGTGGACTCAGAATGGGAGTGGGGAAGCAAAGCTAGAGGGCTGAAGCAGGGGGATAGCTTGTGGGTGGGGGGTGAAAATGGACTCAGATGGGTCTAGAGGTTTTGGAACAGGATTTCCTCTTTGCTCATGACTCCTCATGAGTCCCCCTTAAGTACTTGATAGATAAAAAAGTCATGGATCTTCATACAAACATGCCAGATTGTCCAGGATAAGTTCTTAAAATAATGCAACGAAGAATGAGGTAGGGAGTTCCAAACTGTCAGGACAAGCATCACTTCTGCTGTCCACTTTCAGAGGTTCAGAATTCCTTGAACAACTCTTCTGCCCACTCACACATCTGCAGTTTATCCTGCTGAAGCAGCCATGATCTGATTTGTTTTCCCTTCCATCCGGTTTGCATGTTACTCCTCAAACTTTGGTGCTACCAGAAGACTAGAAAAACTACACTCTCCCCCTCCAGTCCTTAACACTCACGTTGCTTCCACAATTTCTACAATGTCCTGAAGAGATTGGTGGCCCAGTTTGGAGAGGAGCTGGTTTTAAAAAAGACATGATGCATTTTCTCTCAAGTGTTGCATGCTGATGACTCTTGCTGGAGAAGTTGGGAATTGCATGATTTCATTCACCTTTGGAAATCAGGCTGGCACTCCACAGAAATACGTCATTATTATGTGGAAGTGTTGCTTACTAGCAGGTTGGCTGAGCATACAAAGAGAGTGCCCCCCCCCCAATTGATTTTTTCCCTTCCATTCTGGTTATTCATGGCCCTAACAATCTACTCTCCTAGACCTCTGACAAAATATATAAAAATATACATGTCAGTTTGCCTAACAGAGATGACATCCTTCTATATTGGATTTCTGTTGATGTTGTGTCTTTGCAAATTCTCATTTATACACCCTGTTGCATTGATTATTGAAACGTCCTCGAAATTGACTGTACTAATCTTACACTGTAATAGTAATAACAGTGTGCTTATATACCACCCTTCTGGATGGATTAGTGCCCCACTCAGAATGGTGAACAAAATCAGTATATTATTATCCCTACAATATAGCCGGGGAGGTGGGGCTGAGTGACAGAAGTGGTTTGCCCAAGGCAGTAGTGGGATTCAGAGCAGCAGAGTGCTGATTTGCAGCCTGGCCACTTAACCACTATGAGTCTCAGTGAGAAAAGTCAACTATAAATGACAAATAAATAAATAAATAAAATCTCTTCAGCATATTTTCTGGACCTGAAAGGGGGGGAAATGTAGCATTTTTCTAGCAGCAGCAGCAACAATAACAACAACAGATTTATATACCACCCTTCAGGACAACATAATGCCTACTCAGAGCGGTGTGCAAAGTATGTTGTTATTATCCCCACAACAAAACACCCTGTGAGGTGGGTGGGGCTGAGAGAGCTCTGGAAGAGCTGTGACTGACCCAAGGTCACCCAGCTGGTTTCAAGTGGAGGAGTGGGGAATCAAACCCTGCTCTCCAGATTAGAGTCCCGCCACTCTTACCCACTACACCAAACTGGCTGTCTGTAAGCAGACTGTTTATATCTGCCTGTATTTGTTTCCTTTAATTTTTTTTTAAGTTACTGTGAAACAATTGCCTAGTTCCGGGAACATCTTCACAAATGCCCAATAAACAGGTATAAGAGCCCCGATATTAAAGAAAAGGAGGAAAACCGGTCTGTAATAGAGGTTGTCAAGACACACATTTGCATGAGAACGGAAGGGAAGGTAGTCTTCTGCATGTTCCAATTGTACTAATTTCCATGTCAGAAAATTAGTTAGTATATTCAGTGAGGGGAAAGTAGCAGCAGGAACAAATTACATGATAATAAGATTCTGTTTTTCCTGGTAATTTTCTTAACTGTCATGACAGTCAGTGAGGTTTGTACTTATGCTACATTTAAAGGTAAAGCAATGAATTGATACAACTGCTGGATAATTAGATCACAGTGGCAAGGCATAGCTTTGAGCTTATCAAATATTATTTGGGTTTGTTACATATGTTTTAATGTAAGAACTGATGTATGGGGAAAAAAGGAAGAACAGTGTACGTGGTTAATCTCCATATACACTAAGCAAATACTGTTTATGTAGTGGGTTTATGTGCCATCTTGCTATTATTTTTTCATATTCTAGTAAACTATCAAAAATGTGAAAACATCATAATAAAACGCAACAGTAAAAAAAATCAGTAAATATTTCAGTACTTAAAACAGCAGAACTACCACAGAGGGAGGGGGGCGGGGAGAGAGACTTTTTCCATTGCAGTGACATATGTCATGGATGGACATAAGGTTGCCAACTCGCAGTTGGAGAATTCCTAGAGAGCTGAAAGCCTCTGATGGAAAGGAAAGGGAGTACTCGTAGCACTGAGAGAGGGCAGGGCATTCCTCAGCTGGGGGAGCTTTTGACTGAAGGCCCTAGGCCTGATGAGGGCAGCAGAAACCAGCAGCAATAGCCGCAAGGCAACTGATCCAGGCTGCTGATTGAGATGGCTTTAAAAGCAGCAGCAAGATGCTTGTTGAGGAGGCCAATGGAGTAGCCAGAAGGATTCAAGGGCCAGGAGACAGGAAGCTTGCTGTCAGCTGTTTCCTTGGCTTGACTGTATGAAGCATATCATACAACTGACTCATGAGTCCAGCACTTTCTTGGGGGAACTGGACCTAGATGCTTGCCTAGTGTAGGAAAATATAGCAGAGATTGTGCAAAGATTGCGCATTGGAAATAATGAGAATAGATTCACACACACACTCCAGTGTAGCTCTGCAAGAATACTTTACTAAAGGATAAAAATTAGGGTTACATTTGGAGAAAATAATAAATTGCTAAGCTGACTACATCTTGCTAGATAAGTGACTTAGAGAAGAGACAAGAAGAAGTGAGAAAGTGGAAGTGGAAGTGAAGAAAGCAATAAAACTTCAGTACATAGCATCAATTAATTGCCCCCAATAAACATACTGCCCAATAGAAAATCCTAATCCTACTTCATTATGCTTAGTGACTCCCCTTTCTATGGCGGGAATCTTATTTGGGAATCTTATTCGAAGCTCTAATGGTTACATTCAAAGTATGTTTACTAATTAAGTAGGTAACACAAGCAGTTTAACTCTTTCATGACTGAAATGAAAACACTTGCTAATTCCCACACCTAGCCTACTATGGGCTGTGATACTCCAGGCAGCCCGGGAGCTGCCCAGCCCTGCCACTATGAGCCCAACACATTTTCTGGACTAGCTGCAAAGAGGAAGGGGACCCTTTGTGAATTTCACCCGTGTGAATTTCACCAGTGTTGCTCCTCACTGACTGTGTCACGTATAATCTGTTCCCTACAACTCTTGCTCTTTCAGTGATGGAAATCAAGAAGGGGACCATTAACCACACACACCCGCCTTCATTTGCAGTTGACCAGCAGAAACAGACAGGATATCTAGCACAGCTCTCTAAGCTCTCCTCGCTTTCTCACTCTGCCTCTAACAGGCATATGCGAGCAGAGATCTTTTCAATTTTCTTCTTTCATCTTAACTGGATCACTTGTGCACCATTGAGGGGAACTGCACATATACATCTTGCCTATCTCAGTCTGTTGGATGCAGTGAGAGGTCACTTAACCTGTTGGTCTTTCTTCTGTCCACCATCCAACAGTCTCTGATGCAAGTCAATGATTTTTTTTTCTTTTGCTGCCTTTACCCTTGAGGGATTGCTGCTTCTTTCCCATGATAAAAAAACAACAACCTATCAGTTCCGGGGGCAGGGAATGATACATACAAATATCCTTGCCTGCGGGTGCTTAGGAAGAGGCAGAGACAGCTTCCGTGAGCACCAGGCTTGCTTTCTCCTGCCTGTGTTACTACTCTTTGTGGAGTTTCAGTCTTAGAAGTATTCCTGATTTCACATGCTTCTGTCATTAATATGGCAGAAATCTCTGCAGACTGACTGACTCTCTTCCAAACAGCATCAGCCTGCAATTTCAATTCAAGGACATCCTTAAAAAATATACATAGTGAGCCCTGATTACAGTGAAACAATATCAATTTAACATATGTGATCTAAGGCCTTTGTTTTACTGTAATAAATGTATTATCCCCCGTTCAATAGAAATAACCCTACCCCAACCCCTGTTTGCAGTGGAAGTCTTCCTGTGTTTCTTGGTCAGGCTGAGACTGCCTAGGAAAGAGTGGGCCCTTGATCAGTTCTGGATATGTTTCTGTAATAGATTGCACCTGGTTGTCACCACTTTCATTGCGTATTTTGACTGCAGAATTGTGATTTTATTTGTGGTGCAGCCCTGGTATGATGGGAGAAGGAGGGAGAGCTGAAGGTGAGAACTCTGAGGTGAAAGGCCTCACACTCTGGTGTCTCCTGTCCTTCTCTTTGAACCCCAGCCGGCACAATATCCATAAAAAAGGGAACACAAGCTTTCATTTACTGGATGGTAGCATGTAGCTTTGTGTTCCCTAAAGGGTTTGTAGTTGTGACCCTGATATTGTGTAGTTGTGGCTCTATTAGTCTGGTAATTGGAAATCTCTTTTCCACAACTATTTTAACTTGACAGAAAGGACACAGATGGAACTGAACAACAACCAAAAATGTATTTACAGAAAATAATTTCAGGAGTGAATGTGGAATTAATAATAAGCGCAAATGTATAATTGCCACACAGCCTCATTCCCCAGAGGTTACATTTCCCTCTCACTGGGTGTTAACTGGTAGAATTTGAGCCTAAGTTAGCAATATAAGCGCTGAGGGGATAAATGAACGTTTCCTCCAGACAGGGCTCCACAACATTTAAGGTTCATTTGTTCTTTACTACAACCGACAAGCTTCTACCCAAGTAGGCTTCTCATTTAAACTTTCTGAGAACTTGGCTTCAGAACTAGTACCAGAAAAGTTTGGGACAGGCCCAACCCAGTTCTTGTTTAATTCCTTAACACAAGGCTCCTACACAGCCCTGGCTCCAAAATCCTAAGTATTAGCCCAAACTAAAAAGCCTGACTACAGCTTATGCTCTTATCCAGAGCTGTAATCCCCCTGTCTGAGGAAAATGTGAACAACTCTCCCCTTTTAAGGTACTGTGGCTCACCCCTTCCCATCCAGCAGAGACTCTGATTGACTGGCCAGTCTCTGGGTTTTGCATGAGGGCAGAATCCCCAGGATTGGTTCGGAAGCCTGGATAATAGGTGGAACTTGGGGGTTGATTGCTACACCTTCTCCTCCACACCTTCTCTTGCACCCACCCACCCCGTCCATATTCCAACTGGAATTCTCCCCCATTCCCTTGCAATGTGTTGTGTACTGCTGGTTTCCAGGGCTGCTGGGTATGTGCGTGTGTGTCTGTCTGTGTGTGTAACATTCCAGGGCAAAGGTCACTGGTGACACATGAAGTATGCAAGTCATTTCCTTTCACATGATTTTGAGACAGTGTTTGGGTGGTTTGAAGAAATCTTTGTCTGGGATCCCCAATGGTCTTGGCAGCCATTCTACTTTTGGTTTCGTTTGGAAATACTACGGACTTGGCTGTGAGCAGGTTTGGCAGCTGAACCAACCATGTTTGACAGCCACAGTCACTTGCCTCTGATCTGTTTAGTTTGCTGCCACCTGAGTTGAATGATGGTGTTATATATTGCTTGTATGCTTCCAGTCTCCAATAAAGATGTTTATTATAATAAAGAGCTGTTAATCTCAATATACAATAGACAGTCTGACAGGTTCGTGGCTGTGCAATAGCTGTGAAGTTTCATCTCCTTTTAGTACTGGAGTTTCATCTCCTTGCCGTTGCATCTGCACAGCCAGTGAAATCAATTCTCTCCATTTCTTTTCCTCTTTTTTAGGAACTGGTTGAACTCTATTTCAGATCAATTTTGCTTTAATCAAAAGAGAAACTCCAGGAGAGGAGGGGTGGGAAGGGAGGTCATGCAAAATTCCAGAATGTCACTTTCTAGATGCTCAGAGGCAGGCAGTTTCTTCCCAATCCCGGTCTTCCTGCTAAAGCACTCTGTGATGTGTAAAAATGTATAACAGAAAACTACAAAGATAAATTCCTCTTTTGAAGGAAGATAAGAGGCATCAATGGCTACATCTAAAAAAAGTAAAGTTTGATAAAAAAAGAAATTCCATTTCCTGTAACAGTGCTACCTACTGAGGATTCTTTTACCAAGGTTGTATACACACACAACAGAGCCACAGTACTGACCACAAATATTCCAAAATCTGTTTATGTAAGTTTTCATATATCTTCTTTATATGGAGGCTGTGGCAAGAATCTGAAACTGGAGGGCTTCCAAAGAACACTGCAAAGGAATAGGAAGTTAAAGCACACAAATATTATTCTGGAGTGTGCCTATATTTTAAACAAACAAAAATGGTTTCAGCTGAGGAAACTGTGTATTAAAAATGCACTTTGTCTCATTTGATGTCATCCTCTTACAATTTATTCTTAATTTTGTCTTGGTAGTGTCTTGGTGTTGAAGATTAGTCTGTCTGTAAATTAACTTCCAAGTAAATGTCATAATTTGACAATCTTTTCTCCAAATACTTGCTAAAAATTTGCTTGCTTCTCTAAGAGAGACCTCTTCATCTGGCTTTGGTATTCCATGTAGTGTAAATTTAACTGTTACATGATTAGCGCTTCATTCACATGGGTCTTATTAGTTTGTAGCCTAACTTTGGCCCACACTATTGCAGCAGAAGTATTGTGCCAG
Source organism: Eublepharis macularius (assembly GCF_028583425.1). NCBI lineage: Eukaryota > Metazoa > Chordata > Lepidosauria > Squamata > Eublepharidae > Eublepharis > Eublepharis macularius. Next base: position 7,861,837 of record NC_072799.1, read on the forward strand.
CCCCCAATCAGGGCAGGGGATGTCCCACCCTGCCTGCTGCTCCCATTCTGGCTCACTTAGCTGGTGAAGGGGAGGAGTGTCAGGAGACTGCCTATAACTGCTGGAGCATGTGCCAAATAGCACACACATGCTCTGAGGCCTTCCACTGATGTCACTTCCTGTTTTAAACAAAGATTCTGGCTGGAGTGCCTAGAACTTGTGAAAAAATGGTGCGTGTTTTGGAGACGTCAGTTGATATAAGTTCCAGTTTAAAAGGGAAGCGATGGAAGCTTAGTAAGGTCAAATCAGTCCCCAGTAGAGGTGGGCATGAATCAGGAAAAAACGAAATGTGTGGTTCATGATTCGTCCCATTTCACGAACCACGAACTTTCACGAACTTGCCTCAGTTCGTGAACTGGTTCGTGGTTCATGGGATTTAAATGCCCCTTTCTGTACTGTGGCACAGATCTGGGGGTGGAAATGACCCTTTCCCTGCTGCTTAGCAGCAGCACGGAAAGAGGTATTGGTGTTTAACACGAACCAAATGAACCGGCAGACCAGTTCGTGGAAGTTCGTGGAAAATGGGCTTCCACAAACCACTGGTTCACTGGCCTGGTTCGTGATGAATTGTAGTTTGTCTTGTGGTTTGTGCCCATCTCTAGTCCCCAGACATAGAAAAATTGCTGTGTTTGGGGCTGATTTGGCTCCATAATTACTTCCATTTTAAACCAGGTCATATTAGCTGATGCCTCCAGAGCACATGTGTGCAAAGAAGTATAAAAGTAACACACACACACACCCAGCAGCCAGCATCTCCCTTTTTCAAGGTACGGGGAGAGAAACCTATTGTATCCTAAGATCAAGAGCAAAACCAGGCTGCTCCTTTTTTATTATATTTCTATCTTGCTTTTCAGCAGCCAAAATTAGCTTCCAGAAATCAAAAAAATCTGTGCAAAGATGGTTAAAACATAGGACGGATATCCCTGGGGGAGGGAATTCTTAGCTGAATGGGATTTCAATGCAGTGGAGGGTTGCTCGACTGCTTCCAGCCTTCCTGAGAGGTCACAGATTCAAATGAGAGGGGAGATTCTCAGCTGTAACAAAGTGTGGGCACAATGGCCTGGCTGCTTCTTGCCCTCCCTCTGAGGTTGCCCTAATGGTGACTGGCAGTGGGGCACAAGGGTTTTTTTCTCAGTGGAGCTGAATCCAAGTATGATAGAAGGTGGTGCTTTCCTGTTTCCCGTCTTCCCTTTGATTGCTTGATTGGTGACAGTTTGAAGCATGAAATCCAATTTTACCAGTATTTGTAGCAATCAAGGCTTTTGCAGTCTTTACATGTGCTTTTGAGACAAAATGGAGGTTCTAAATGGCTTTTTTCTCACTACAATGTGAATATTTATTCATGCTGGAGACTGTCAGTTTTGTGAGGGAGTTTAACACCCATTTGGTTAATCCCTTGCCACACTCTCCCCAAAACTAAATGACTTGGGCTCACTCAGACTAAAAGGGCTGTTTCACTAAATATATGGTTTAAAAGTGAAATATGTCACAGTTTGGGATTGGGATTCAAATAACTGTTTTAGGTGCACCCAAGGGCTTGGACATGTCTAGCTGGCACAACTTACACACATTCTTTCTTTTCTGCCCCCCAATACGGCATCACAGGTAGAAGAAGCACTAGAAGCTGTGAAGAATGCCACAAATGAGCAAGATCTTGCAAATCGATTCAAGGAATTTGGAAAAGAGATGGTGAAACTGAACTATGTTGCTGCAAGAAGGCAACAGGTGGGTATGCTGCAAAATAATAAATGGTGGGTACTGTTTTAGCATAATAAGGAAAACAGTCTGTCTTTTTATCAAGTTCAGAGCCTCCATAGTAAGACTTATTTTATTAATTTATTTTCCTTACTGACACTCAAGATCCATGGAGGGTAGGGTTGCCAGGTCCTCCAGAGTTCAAACTGGGAAAGAAGGAGGTCACTGGGGGAGGCGTACTGGGAGAACTAGTGTTGGGGGCCGATTTGTACCCAGTTGGCCCCTGGCGTGACCCGCTTCTTCTGTGTTGTTCCCGGAATGATGTCATTCCTGGCGCGACACAAGCAACAGGTTACTCCAGGGGCTGATTTCATAAAAACTGGACGCCAGTCTAGTGTTGAGGGCTGATTTTTACCCAATTGGACCCTTGCACAACCCTGCTCTTCTGCGTCACACTGGGAATAATATTATTGTAGGCACGACATAGGAGTGCGCTCGGGGGGGGGTCCAACCCATTCCCGCTCCTTTCCCCCCTGCCAGCCAGGTGGTGGCAGGTGGGCAGAGGCTGGGAGCAGGGGATCCCCTGCCACCACTGGGGGAATGGGATCCCTAATAGATGGAAGCTTTACCATGGATGAGTATTGTCAGGTCTGCACGCTTCCCACCACAACCGCTTGCATCCACTGGAATGGCATGCCCATGGTTTCCCACTAAGCCTTGTGGATGACTAGAGATTTGATCCTTTGTCTTCCTAGCCAGACACTAACTGTTGAAATTTTCAGGGGTGGGGGGAAGTGGTAGTAACACATAAAGTTACGTAGTTAAAAAAATAATGGTGAGAACACTATTTTAAAAGAATCAGCAAGTTTAAGAATTCTTTTAAAGCACCCTGTTTATTCAGTGCTTCCTTCTTTAATTGGTCATCACATGCTTTGATCACCATTGAGGGCTCTTTTTTTAATTATGCAAGTATAAAAGTTCACCCCCATTTTGCAATGTTTGTGTGTATAGGATTTTGTCTGTTAGGCTACTAAAAATAAAGACGTATCCTGTTAATGAGGAACCTGAATCCCTTATGTGTTCTGGGACTTTGATCAGCTAATGGAGGTGGGTCCTGCATGTCTGCCGGTCTCTTGGTTCCTTCTCCTCTCTGGTCCCTCTCCACACAGTCCAGAGCAGATAGCTAGCAAAAACTCCGCACTGGTCCCCTCCCAGGCCCTTTTAAAGGCAGTTCTGCAATTTCTAAAGGCCCCCCTGCATTTCCCTGCCTCTCGTGAGGAAGGTAGTCTCCCTGGCAAGAGATGGGGAGATTCAAGAACCAGCCCCTTTATCGATACCTCAGGGACCAGCCCCTCTGAGCTCTCCCTGAAGGGGCTGATTGGTTGCAAGATGGGCAGCAATCTTTCTCTTGACCTGCGGCTGCTCCCAGGTGAGGATGAAGTTATCCCAGTCTCCAACAAGTTTTTTTTTAAAAAAATACATTCTGTGAAGGAAACAAAAAGGGAGTGTTGGAAAAGTGCCTGCCCGTGCACCCCCATTATACCAAGCAGTTGGGTCCTCTGCCCAGCTGGCCCAGGTAGCAGGTTACTAGATATAATGGAGCAGTTTACCTCTTTAGCCTTAGTTTGTCACCCCCAACAGAAATAAGAACCTTTCCTTGCCTGAAGAAGTTTGCAAGTCTAGTCCTCCTGGAAACTAATTGTAGAATCCTAAGCAGAGTTTAGTGGTAGAGAGTGCCCTCAAGTCATAACTGACTTATGGCGAGTTTACACCCTTTTAAACCAGTTTACTTCAATGGATTTAGAAGGATTAGGATTGCACTCTAAATTATCCTGTTTTAATATCTCCCCTCCTCATATAGAAAAATCAGCTTTTCCTGACCACAAGCTCCAATTTATACTGAAAACAGTGACAGCATTTAGGAGCCCACCCTGTTACTTTAATTCAAATCCTCTTTGTAACATATAGAAGTCAAACTCTTACAGAGATCAGAGTGAATACTAGGATTACTAGCAAAACATAAACAAACACAAACTAACAAACCCTTGTACTTAAAGCCACTAGTTACAAAGGGCAGAAAAAAAATCGTTTGTGATTGAGGATAACTAACAACTGCTGATCAAAGTATGAACAAAATTAGTGCTAAATAAAACCCTCTTACCTAGATTTTAAACTTATCTGTTTGATGGTAGTTTAAAGGAGAGGCACAATAAATTAACTTATTTCAGTTTGTATTCTTCTCAGGGACAGATTGGGATGGCAAAACAGCCCTGGAAAAGGGCCCCACCCTCTGTCCTCTCCTGCCCTTCTCCCAAAGGAAGGAGGGAGGAAGGTGGGGCTGCCTACCCTGGCTAGGTCCTTCTCACCGTTGGGCTGACCCGGCCCAGGTTGGGGGGCATTGGCCTACCAGGAAAAGTCCTAGTGGCCATAATGGCCGCCCAGATGTAGTATATACATGACGCTGCCTCCCCCCCCCCCCCCCCCGAGAAGTGAAACATCATCCTACAAGTAACTTGGTAAAGCTTACCCCTTTGTAAAATAAATGCTTCGCTTGTACTCTTCTGTTTTATGAAGCATTTTATCGCAGAGTAAGCTTTATCGAGTTGCTTGTAGTGTAATATTTCACTCCTCTGTTGGGAGGCCTGTATACCGCCTGAAAATGAGATACTTAAGAGGAAAAGCAGGACCCAAATCAGATGCATAGATCTTTTCAGGTATCCTCCAAAGGCTTTGGACAAAGGTTATACAGTTCCTGCATGGTTTATATTTACTTTTTTAGATAATAACAACAGCAACAACTTCTTGCAGGAACTGAAAGATCCCCACTGTAGAGATGAAATGGCTGCTGCACGTGGTGCCCTGAAGAAGAACGCCACCATGCTGTACACGGCCTCTCAAGCTTTCCTCCGCCACCCTGACGTGGCAGCAACCAGAGCCAACAGGGATTATGTTTTCAAGCAAGTTCAGGAAGCGATCGCGGGCATCTCCAATGCTGCCCAAGCCACCTCACCCACTGATGAAAATAAGGGGCACACTGGCATTGGGGAGCTTGCTGCAGCACTGAATGAATTCGATGTAAGTTCAGTCTCTCTCTCTGTCTCTCTCTCTTCCCCTCTGCAAGTATGGATAAGAGGAAGGGGTGTGAGGCGCTTACAAAGCAGTCTTTTTTGCTATTTACCAGCCCGAACACAGGAACTGCAAAAATTATATTGCATTGTGACCAGAATTGGGTTGCTCGTATTCGTATTTTTGTATGCCCTCTTTTGAATGTAAATGGCCCTCAGGATGGCTAACAATAAGAAACAACTACAAAAGATTACAGTTAAACAGGAACAATTTAAAACTGTTTACACCCAGAAACATTAAGGTTCATTTAGATGATGGCTTATCAAGTTCCTTCCAGAGCAATGACTCTAAGTAGATTAAAACCAGCAGGTGCCATTGCAGGGCCAGTGAGTTCATCTCAAAGGCCTCCCAGACCAAAAATGCCTTCAACTTAGTCCAAAACATCTGCATGCAGGATGTCTTTCTCGCCTCTAGTGAGAGAACATGCCAAAGCAGTAATTGCTGAAAAGGCCCTCCCGACCAATCTTGCTTCAGATAAGGTTGGTCCCTCCAGGGAGAGACCATTTTGGTCCTCAGAGCTTGGTCAGGTTGATGTGAGTGGAGACAGCAAAGCAGGTACTTTGGAAGCAAGGTGTTAAAGGCTTCAAAGGGCATTGCCAACTTATTGAATTGACCGTGGGAACCGATTCACAACTGGTAGAGCACCAGCTTGATACACTTTTTATTAGCGGTATTGCCCAGTGATAGAAGCACCAAGAATTAACTCTAAGCTGAATATCTGTTTCTATGCAGTGTGTGTGTTATTTCGTCAAGAATACGTTAGGCACCAGTTCCAGCATCAGTTTTACTCCAAACCCATAGTGCTTCCATTTTCTCGGAATTATGTTATCTAGGTTTGCTCCAAAGTAGCAGGAGACTTGTGTGTGGCCATTTTGTTTTAATGTACGATCATTGCTGAAATTCTGAAAAATGTAGTTCTTTCAGTCAGTGCTAATATTGGACATGGACAGGGATTAAGAAGTCTTGCTTGTGAAGCTATTGAATCAGCAGAATCTTATACAGCTACCAGTCTTCAAAGGGATAGGCGGCTCAAATAAAACTGGGTATGTTCATTGTGTTAGGCAGGCAAGTTTAAAATTAAATTTATATGTGTATATATATATATAAAATTATATAAATTTAAATAGATATATAAATTTATATATCAAGCTGTAGAGCATAGGGAGAGTAGAAGGAGAGCTCAACTCTGTATTTGGTATATCAGGACTCTAAGTACATTAAAACCAGCAGAAAAAAATACATGCAGTACTGATTTGATTTGAAGCAGTGGCTGTACAGAAAGATAAAATACCTTATCTGACAGATTTTGTAGTGGTAATATAAGAGAAACTAAGACTGGGTGTTTGGTCATTAGGTAGCAGTTTGTCCGTGTTACTACTCTTTTTAATATTTAAGTGATTTTGTTGTATTGTTTTAATTTTTTTAGTGCATGGTCTTTGATTCTTGCAGATTGTTTTTTTTATTATATGAATTGATTTTCCATGAAACTGGTACAGATTTATCACTTATTGCTTCATCTACATAGGGAAATATAAATACCGTACACTTATATTTAACTAACCTGGAATCGAACGGTCATGAAGTAATCTCTACAGTGCAATACAAAATATATGGGAGTTAAACTCTGGCACAGATTCGGATGGCTTCACTGTAACCCCTGTTCCCCATACCTGCCATCTACCGCTTGAGTATGAATGATGCAGAACCTTTGCATATTATAACATACAACCAGGCAGTGTTCAGATAGCAAAGTATCTGGTTTATAAGGTGTGGCCTGATTAAACTCTCATTACCGAGTATATCTGAATGCAGCCTCTGCCCACTGAGCTGTGGTTTGGTAGGCATTGAACAAGGGTTTGTAAATACAGTCACACCTCCTTAGTCAGTTAGTATTATTTGTGTTTTATCTTCACATCCAAATTCGGAAATTACAGGTTGTTCAGCAGCACCCACCTCTTGCAGCTACATGGCTACAGAGTTTGTGGTGCAGAGTAGGGCTGTGCGCTTCAGATTTCCAATTCGGGTAAATTACCCGAATCGAACCCGATCCGGAAAGATTCTGGATATCTGAATCTGGCCCCGATTTGGAAATCCCAAATTCGGAAATCCCAAATCAAAGCTTTCCAAAGCTTTCGGAAAGCTTCGGAAAGCTTCGGGGCTGAGTTTAAAGGGCCCCACCGCTGTTTGCAAACTTGCCACTTTGGAATTAAGGTATTTCCGAATTTTTTTCCTGCTTCGGGTAAACCAAAAGCGGGAATCCTGAATCAACCCCCTCCTGCCCACCCCTGGTGCAGAGAAGCCAAACGTAGCCACTCTAGCAACATTCAGCCATCACCCATGCTTTGTCTCAGGAGGAGACAAAGCATACTCTCCCCTTCCTTCTGCTCACCTCCAAATAGTCACTCCATAACATTCCTCACTGCAGGTCGCACATCTTCTTTGCCTTGTTAGTAAACGTCCCTTACTGCCCTTTAACAACATATCTGGGAAGGAAAACCACTGCCAGGAGGGTGGTTGTTGGGCAGAGTTTGGGATATCATGTTTTATCAGCCAGTATGGATCTTTGTTGGTTTTGGGCGACCAGTGATCTGTGGGGGAACTTTGAGGGCGGTTGACAGAAAATACATTTGAAGAGGGGTAAAAGAGTTTCAGGCGTCTTGGTCTAAGCATGTAAATGTAGCTGTAAGAGAAGAGGGGTGGATTTCAGCCCCCGGTGAAACTTCGTGGTGGTCGTGGGGAGATTAAGCAGGAGTATTCGGCAGAGGCGTCACTTCTGGATTATTCATTCTGCACAGGTGACTTTCAAAATTTACCGTGTAGCCCTGATCACAGCTTCCCCCTTTCCCATACTATATAAACCCTAGTACCAATTTTTATGGGTTGATGATGCTTGCAGCTATTTTATTTATTTTATTGACTTCATTCATCCCTTTCTTCCTTGTGGGTCCCAAAAAGGCTTACATTGTTTCCTTCACAACAACCCTGTGAGGTAGGTTAGGCAGAGAGGGTGGGATTGACCAAAGGTCGCCTAGCACACTTCCATGACACAGTAAGGCTTCGAACCTGAGGTTCCTAGATCTCAGTCCACCTCCAATGGCCCATTTAGTTTTATTTCAGATTGACAAACATGTTTGCAGAATGTAACAAAAAGTTAAGAGAGAAAGGAAGGGAGGAAAAGTGATGTTGTTAGAAAGAAAGAGGGAGGAGAAATTGAGGGCTGCAAAATAGCTGCATGTAAAGCTGGAGGTGGCTGATGGTCCCCTTCATTGAGAGTGGCCAGGGCGTCTCAACGGAGGCCTGGCTTTGCCCCCCCTCCCCGATTCTCCTGTGCAGTGGTCTGTACTTGGCAGCGTGGAGACACGGTGGACAGCGTCTTGGAACATGGGAAGGAACCACACAGCAGAATAGCCTTGGTTGCCGAGCAAACGGTGACTTATCACAATATTTGAATGCAGACCTTGTGCGTAAAGACTGCTCAGGTGAGTATGTTGTTGGATGAATGGACTCTTTGTCTGTCTTAGGGAAGGAGATTTCAACTGTTCCAAGAACCTCGAGGGTTTAACGGAAGCTCAGAAAAGGACTCTGTGCTGAGGTGGTGCTGGGGGATGTGATCTTGTCCCGCACTGCTGATCATCCAGTGCCGTGTACAGCTGCAAAGAATAATTTGGCGTGTTAAGAGAGTGTGGTCTTGGTTCCCCTGGCTTTTGTCGGTGAGACCCAACTAACCAGGTCACTTTCAGACCCCGAGTATGCACCTGCAGGTTTTTCCGGATTTTTTGGCCTCCCTTTCCTGCTGCTTTAGTGAGTTTGTTTGGCCAGAGTTACCGTCTTACTATTCAGCTAAACCTTAGTGATGAGAGGCAAGCCAGGGATCCTGGAACCAAGGCACTCCGTTCACCACATCTTTGCTACTGTTTCAATAGATACCGGCCTCTTCTTCAAGATCGTCATCTGCTTGTGATGACGGCTAAGAGAACACATGCTACTTACTCCGAACCTAATTTTACTGCAACCATTCTTGTTCCAAAGGGCCAAACTCACCCCCCCAGAATGCCATCTTGTGCAACTGTTATTAATTTACCACGAGGTTTGAAAAAATATTCTCTGCTGACCATTTCACACCAAGCACCTGCTGGAGAAGTGGAAACAGAGCAGGAGAGGGACTACTGCTGGGAAGGTTCCAGGGGGGAGAAGGTTCGTGTGAGTGGCAGCCTCAGTTAAATGAGGCTTAAAATGAAACATCACAATGGGTAGAAATTGCAGGATCTCCTACAGGCCTGCATATTTAGCACCGTTGCAAATACCTAAATTGATGGGGTGGGCTCCTTAAGTGGTGTTAGTTAATGTTGTAGAAGTAAACTCTACCCCCACCCCCACATATAAGCCCAGCGTTTCCAATTCATGCAGCACGCATTTCAGCCACAGTAGAATCACCTGATGTTTGTCAGTTTCAAGTGGGTGCTGCTGTCCAGAAAGGACTGCATGGAACTCCCACGAGGGGCATTGTGCTGTGTGATGAGAAACACAATGACTAATGGAATGGCATATCCTGGGCACGGCTTCCAGCACATACTGTGTATTCCTGTAGGACTATCCATGCATCCTTCTCGCTGCAGGTAATAGAGTTTCTTCATTTTCATGTAGGTTTGATAAATGTCACTTTATCTGTGCATCACGATGTGCAAATGTGTGTCTAAAGAATTTTTTAAAGGTCCAACAGACTTTTTTTTTTAAAGAGGGAAATGATAGCTCATACACAAACATGAGGGAATGAATAGCCTTTCATTTAATAAACACATTTTAATCTTTGGTGCCTTGTTCCCTTTGTAGTGGTTTTTTTCCAGCATGTGCTGGAAATATTTCCTACAGTGGCCGTCAGAATAAGCTTTGGGCTGCCTTTTTCCTTGAGCCTCAAGCACCACTTTTCCTTAGCCTTATCTAATGCTGTCCCCCCCACCAAGGATGCTTTCGAATCAGTTTGTGTGTCTTTGTTCAAATAGATCGACATAATGTGAAGTTTGCTTTACAGGAGTTTCAGATGAAGGTCAAAAGAAACCTTCTGGAATAAGGCAATGACAACAGTGCTGACTCTAAAGAAGTCAGAACTCCTGCTTCTCCTATTGACAGGCAAAACATTTGAAAGCAGCAGGGTGCCCTGGAAGACCGGCTTCTAAAGAGATGAAACTTCAGTGTATGTCACAGAACAAAGGGCCGGCATGTTTAACTTGGGCGATGCATCTCACAAACATCTGAATAATTTCTGTAGAGTGATTGTAATGTTTGATGTATCAGTCTTAGCCAGATGTAAAACCTGCTGATCTTGGAACATCATTTCTGTTGACATCCTAGATTTATTGTGTGTAGTTTGGTTTTCTGAATTTAGATTTAGACATTTTCTAAAGTCTTTTTGAGCCCGACACTAAACACCATGCATTCAAGTGTCTGAAACGTCATTTCCCTCTCTGGCTTAATTATGGTTGGTGTTCAATTATTGTATTTTTTTTAAGCCAGTATGTCAGTTTTTATGTAGCTGCTTTTTATAGTACTATAAAGTGTTGAATGACAGAAGATACCTTTTAAAGATTTATGATTATTTAGGGACTTAGTACGGGTTATGTTAAGAAGGGTTAAGAAGGTGGTCATTGACTAAACAGTCACATGGAAATAGTGGTTAGGGGCTCCAATTTTAAAGCTTGAGTGCGCCCTCAAAATCTTGTTGATCTCTAAGGCCCCACCAGACTCAAATCCTGCTGTTCTACTGAAGACCGACATGGCTACTCTCCTAAAACTTTAGTTTTGGAGTAATTTCTTATTAAGAGGGGGAAAGATGAGGAGCAACAGCGCAGAATGGCAACATGCAAAAAACAAACAAAACCAAGACCCCAAAATAGCATTGTTGCTTTTTTAAAGAGCAGGTTATATTATTTATTTTATTTGATTCATTTATAGACTCCCTTTTGTTGAGGCTCAAGGCAGATTTCAATATATAGGTGATCCAATAGGACCAGGATTACACTTTGCAGAATGTATCTGTGTGAGAGAGAGATCTTAACAGTGGACCCAATTGTGAGGGAGGGAAGATCAAATGTTGATGGTCTCTGGTATCAATTGATAAAACTGGCCCTTGTTCGTTCTTTTGCTATTTTGGAACAAGTAAGGAAGAATGAAGGGATTTATTCACATTGTCAATGTATCTGGATCTGATCCTGTTGGCGTATGTCACACACATGGAGCAGCAAAATAAACATAACATTAGCAATGATAATAAATCTGTAACAGCAGGATAAACTTGTATGATTCATACAACTATGTTTATCTCTCTTCTCCAACATTTGCTTTTTAAAACAAGTTATTTGAGCCTCTCAGCTTCAGCATAGTTTTTTTGTGGGGGGGGGGGGAGTGATGGGTTTCTCTTCTGGGCATATTTGTCATCAACTTCTCTTCCCTCCTCACCTTCCATCTGTTATTTTTTGGGTGCATGTAAACAAACAAACAAAAGGAATCTGCCATTGAAGTATGTATCAAACGTCTTCTGGTTCACAAAAGCTTATGCCATAGTAAACATGCTTATTTATTGACATTATTGATAGCATGCCTTTCTCACTGAATATCAAGACAATGTAAATCAGCACGATCAATAGGATGATACATATGATAAGCAATCTAATATGACAAGGAATTGCAGAACTTTTGAAACAGAGTTGTCGTCTGAAAAAGCATAGGTATTAAACATGACATGTCAGACAAAGCAGAACGTCTAGATTTGAGTCCAGTAGCACCCACAAGTTTTCCAGGGTATAAACTTTTAATAACAACAACAACAATAACAACAACTTTTGATTTATATAATGTCCTTCAGAACAACTTAACACCCCCTCAGAGCGGTTTACAAAGTATGCCATTATTATCCCCACAACAACAATCACCCTGTGAGGTGGGTGGGGCTGAGACAGCTCCAGAGAGCTGTGACTGACCCAAGGTCACCCAGCTGGCTTCAAATGGAGGAGTAGGGAATCAAACCCGGTTCTCCAGATTAGAGTCCCGTGCTCTTAACTGCTATACCAAATTGGCTCTCACATCAGACTGGCTCTTTTGAATACCAAGCTCCCTTAGTGAGATTCATAGCTTTGACTTTTGAAAGCTTATACTCCTAGACAGGGCTTTTTTCTGGGAAAGGTGGTGGTGGAACTCAGTGGTGGAACTCAAGACCACACAATGACATCACTTTGGGTCAGCTGGAACAGGGGGAGAGTTTTTTAAAGTTTAAATTACCCTCGGCGAAAATAGTCACATGGCTGGTGGCCCCGCCCCCTGATCTCCAGACAGAGGGGAGTGGCCACCAGCCATGTGACCATTTTTAAAAGGTGCTGGAACTCCATTCCACCATGTTCCTGCTGAAAAAAAAGCCCTGCTCCTGGAAATCTTGTTGGTCTGTAAGGTGCTACTGGACTTGAACCATGATGTTCTATGGCAGACCAACGTAGCTACACACCAGCAACAATATGGAACATAGTATTACACAGTGCATTTTTATGGACCAATCTGCTATGATGTGAGCCCTATTTCATTAAAAACAAAACAAACCTCCCTTCTGAGCAGTTCTGTTTTACATTGTTTGTGAAAAGCCAAGAACATGGGAGCCTTGTTGACCTCCTCAGACAGGGCATCCCACGGTAACTACAGAGAAGGTTTGTGCATGGGCAGTTGTTGATGCCACAAGACTCTTGTTGCTCCCCCAGGGATGATTCTGCTATTGATTATGTTGGAATAGAGAAACACATGGTTGTGTGCAACGTGTGTAGTTTAGCCCTTCAGAACTCTGCTGTCTCAAGCTTTTGTTTCATTAAGAACTCTGGACATCAGTGGAGGTGTGTTATTTCTTATGTCATCCTGACATCTAGTGGACAATAAGCAGAAGTATTTCTTTCCCAGATAATGCAGTAAAACGTTAGAACTTGTGATCTTGAAGTCTTTCGCATGGACAGTTTCGGGTTTAGAATAAGCTTGGTCTCGAGTAGTCTAAACTTCTTTGTTAGGGAAATGACACATTTTTATGAGTCTCTCCCCTTTCTCTGTGTACTTTCATAAGAATGTTGGTCACTTAGAGAGGGCGGTGTAAGACCATTGCCTTGAGTTAACATTTGACTTCCTCATGCCTCAGTGATTTGGAGTTGTAGGAACTTAATAAACAATTCCTAGAACTCTGGCAGGTCGGGTTCTGTCTCATGGAATGGCTGACATTTATAATAGAGTCTGAGGTTGCTTCTCCAGGGGTGGTAGTGGTGGGGTTTATGCCGTTGTTCTGAAACATGATGCTGTTTTGAGGAGCATCCGTACAACATTGTACTCTAATCATGCACTTTCCTGATTTCCTGGAACAGCTGCGCTTGATTTTCCCTGTTCTTAATACACTTTCAGCGCAATCCTAAGCAGAGTTACTCCTCTGCTTACTCTTTAGAGGTTCATCCACATGATGTCATCCTCTATTTGTCCTGCCTCTACTTTCCACTACATTGCAGTCAAAGTGGTTTTCATTGCCATTTGATGGAAGGCATGCTTTTTTGAAGGTCCTGCCCACATTGGCACTGTTTTCCTTGCCTCAGTGTCCCCCCTAGACTTTTGGGACTATTTTTTTAAAAAATGAGAATTACTGCGTAGTTGTAGTATTTTAATATGATGATGATTTATCACTGTGATCCACTATTCATCAGTTTACATTTTAAAAACAGTATGTCTCTAGTCCTTTTTGCTGTGGAGTTATAAGGGGAAAAGTGCAGGCTGTACATTTTCCCTTATAACTCCACAACAAAAAGGTCTATAGACAGTTTCTAAAATGAAAGCTTGGATCTAATAGATTGTGGACACAGACTGTTATGACTTTATATGATTTATTAATTCACAGTCTTTTAAAAGCCTTTTGATGGAAATTGGGGCAATGGTGGCTGTGAGGCACTGAAGTGTAGAAAAAAACTGCTGTGCGGACACTTGGTTGTTACCATGAATGCCTTAGCATTCTCAGCAGCAAAGATCTATACTATGATCTTTTCTAAAACAATACAGCCCATATACTTTAGCACACCATCTGGATAGAAAAATGTGCAGTTTGGAAGATCCCAATTCCATCCGCACCATTTCTCTTTTATCAGTCCCTCACAGCTGCCATTTTCCGCACTGCACCACCGAGGACCTCTAGTGGTGTCATGCGGAAATGGCAGTTGATGGAGCAAAGAGTGAAGAAAACTCTCATGTGGATACAAATGTCCCATTGCATTTTCAGCAGCAATGAATTCCAAATGGAGACTATTTGCCCTGCAAAGGGAACCTGGATTAGGCAGCATTTCCCCCTCCCCATTAAATTTTTGATTAACCAGAGACTCTCTAATGTCTAGGTTGATCAGACAAGACAACATAGCCAGACTTTATATTACAAAAAAAGGGGGGGTATAGTGAAGGAATTCCCCAGGACAATGTTGTAGGGTCTGATGGGCCACATTTCTGGTTGTAGGCAGCCGCCGCAGGCAGTTGCAGCACAGCTGAGGAGCTCATAGAGAGAGGCAGTGGTGCGAATGAGCCAAGCTCCTTTGAATGGAGCCAAGCTCCGTGCTGCTGCAGGAGAGTGGCACAAGGCTGGCGGCATGGAGGAGTGGGCAGAGTGGATTCCCGTCCCGTTTTGCCCCTCCTCCCCACCTGAGCTCCAAAAGAGCCCTTTTATCTGCTACTGCCAGACGCTTTTCAACAAGCGACCCGCCCCGCAGCTTCAGTAAAGGGATTCTTGGGATTTTCTGGTTCAACATTGGGATTCTATGATTTGACTTTGGTTCCTTTGATTCTGTTGGGCTTTGTTGATTAAGCTGGTAAGGGAGCTAATGTCAAACCGTATAATCTCAAGCAAGGGGGTAAGGCAAGCCACAGAATTTTAAAAGCCTTGGGAATGTTTCTCCCATAGGAAACAATGGGGAGTGGCTGGGGGGGGGGAAGCTTTTTCAGGGGTCCAATCTACCTGAAACTTAGCAGGAGGGGTCTTTAGTAGACAATCAGGAGTAGGTTCCCTGCAAATTTGGAGGAATTCGTCCCCTAGCCCCCCACCTCAGACATTTTCCTTCATAGGTAATAATGGCCGGATCAATCTGGGATTCTCTAAACCATAACATGATTTGTGAAGTGGGAATCCTGGGGAAACAAACAAATCTTTTTCTGGTAGTGGAAAGAAGACAAATCCATCCACAGGGGAGCATTCAAGGGAGGGAATTCCAAGGCCAGGATACCAAGCTGGGCTATTGATTAGAGATGGTTACTTCTCACGTCTAGAAGTTATGCCCAGCTTGAAGTAGGCCTGGCCCTCCCATTAAGTAGCGAACTGCTGCCTGCAAACCAGTGTCTGGGAAAGAGGTGGCTGCTTTGGGTAATGGAAAACTTTTCAGCTGAGACAAATGCCTTTTAGGGTTTTAGAAGCAGGGGACACACAAGGCCTTGCGAGGGGCATGTCATTTAAACCTTCCCCACTATTTCCTCTTTCACTTCAGTGGCAGCCCCAGTTGCACCTCTCCCTTTTCCTTGCTTCTTTCTCTCCTTCCCATCTTTGACTATATTGATATTTATTTACTTCATTTATATCTCACCTTTCTCCACAATGGAAGCTACACAACCGCTTACATCATTATCCTCTTTTCCGTTTTATCCTCACAACGACCCTGTGAGTTTGGTTAGGTCGAGAGTGCATGACTTGTCCAAAGTCATCCAGAGAGCGTCCACGGCACAGTGGTGATTCGAACTTGGGTCTGCCAGACCCGATTCCGAAACTGTAACTACTACACCACACTGACTATCATGTGGTGGCTGCTGTTGAATAGTGGAAGCTGCCATGCCTTGGTGAGTCATGCAGTTTGGGTGGTAGCAAATCAGCCAGCAGTTGCTGCCAAGCCTGGCCCCGATGAGTCCACCTTCAAAGGCCAAAACAGACCTGAAAGGGGCCCTGCTCCCTCCCCCTTCCTTTTACTGACAGAAACCAATGTTTGAAGGCTGGCTATACTGTTGTGGTTGCCTAGCAATGGCCACTGAAGGCATTCATTTCTTAAAGTAGAGGCGCTTCTTCTATTGATTTTGTAGGGTTGGGAGAACCATTTGGATTTCTCAGTTCAGGTCAAAATCTTTGCCAGCTAGGATTGCACAGCCTGAGTGCTTCTGCCATATCTGCTGTCCTAGAAGTGAAGGATAGGAAGAAACAGAAGGCAGGAGATGGTGGCAGCCGGGTTTATTCTGTTCTTGCTTTGACAAATGTTTCTGTTGATTTTCCTGTTACATTACTTTCTCCTTCCCAGACTGATTTGAGCTGTCTTTTCCTTCTTTTAAAACAACATCATCATCATTAACAACAACACAACACACATACACACACACCCTGCTGTCTTAGTGCAACAGTAGAGGATTTAAGGCAGTTTGCAGTATATGTGAAATATATACATACATAAAATACAACAAAGATAATATATATTAAATGAATCCAGAAAGCATAAGCAGCTGAACCCAAACCAATCAAAATCACAGCTCTGGAACCAAGCAAGAGCAACTCTCTCTGTCTCTTCTGACTTAGATAGGTCTTGGGGTCAGCTGCAGTAGAGTCACAGTCTGCTAGCTCTGGTAATGTGAATAAAACCTTATTCCAATGTGACAGAAATTAAGAAAAGACCTTATCCCTTGCTCATGGTCAGCCAACATAGCTCCATGTGTGAAATGACCGGGGCCTTGTATGCCTTCGAGAGCATCTCTGATCTCCTTGAAGTTGACTAAGGAAACATTGCTTCCAATATGGTTTATTGGCAACTGTCTGAAATAGGGCCTTCTCAGTGCTGGCTCCGTGCTTATATGGCATCTGGGAGAGGATGGAGAACCTGTCAGTAAATAGACAAATATAATGTTTGGCACCAGGAAAATTTTTGTTGATTTTTACTGGCATTTAGAGTGTGAGAAATTACTCTTGTTTTATGACAGGCTGATTCAGTTTTTTTTAAAAAATAATACTTTAATTCTTGTAATAACTAAGTGTTGTTGCTAATCTTTGACCAGCACATTGGAGAATTCATATAGTTCATAATTAAGGATTCACATCAGGCTCTCTAAACCTTCAAGAACTCAACCAAAGAAACTCCTTGTTGTGTTATTGTGGTTTATACCTTAAGAAAAGGGGCTACCCTTTTTTCAAACTTTATGATTACCATTAAAAAAATTCATATCTGTGTCGGCCATCCTATCTGAGGCACACACACATTTTCTATTGCTTTGTCTTTGGCAGCTATGAACTTCAGGAGAATTAATCATAATCTGAATTACGTTGTCAGACTTTGATTTATGACTTTAATGGCTTTTGATTAATTACAAATGCAAATGAATTGGAACACTTTACATTAGTCATTCACTAACTGACTGTCAGCGACTGGTGGGAAGGTTAAGGCGGCCATTTTCTCATGTAGGGTAGCTTCATACTTACATTTATTGTTTAAACAATCAACTAAGAACATCTTATTTTTTCTTAACAGAAATAAGCCCGTTTCTCTATCTCCGTCTCTCACCCCACCCGCTTTAAATGCAGGAACACACTTTCTAGAATGGTGCGAGTGCGATGAGAATACCAAAGGACTGAGCATATTGCTAGCTCACTTTTATCTCAATTGATTCAAACAGGCGATGCAGTCTTTCAAAACAGTGTGGGAATGATGTATCTGTTGGCATAACTGTTGAAAATGTGGCTTGCCCGTTCAGCCCTGCTGGCAGAAACTTCTCCCTCCCTCTCTCCCTCCCTCCCTCTCTCTCTCTCTCTCTCTCTCTCTCTCACACACACACACACACACCCTCTCTCTCTCTCTCATGTTATATGTTTGGGACTGTTCTTTGGCCACATGCATATAGCTTTGTAGGACTGCAGCCTTTATTTCCTTTGGATTTTAAGTTGGAAGTAATAATGCAAATCCTAAATTACTAATGCAAGTCTAAGCCGTTGAAGAAGGAGGGGAACGTAGGAAGAAGGGATGATGTGTGCTGGAGATTTTCATCTAAGCATGTGCTTTTGGGAAATTGATGAAGCTGCTCTCTTCCATTATATCTCTTCATTTGTGTTAGGTTCTTCAGAAAAAAGAAAGTGTTCTGAAAGTGTCGTTTGCCTGGTTTGTAGTAATGTCAATTAGAAAACCCATGTAAAAATCCACAGCACACTGATGAATATGCCACATGCATAGACCATATGCAGTAGTCCAGGCAAAAGTAGCAACCATTTATTTTCGGTAGTGAAGCATCAGCAGTAGTGCTTCAAATGGCCTTTGTGAGCTATGGGGGTTGAATGTAGGTTGAAAATTTTCCATTTGTTATTGCAGATAATACAGTAAGGAAAATAGGGTTAGAGAATCAGTGCAGATAAATTTTGAATTCCTCTTCCTTTGGCTGTTCACAGTGGCCAGCTTTGAAGAAGCATATCCCTCTCCTTAGCCAGGGAAGAGTATACTCTCTAGTCACTAGGCTCTCTAAGACATGTTATGCCAGACTTGCTGCTGGCGACCTGCTCATCCTGCTGTTACTCCTTTAGGCAGCATAACATTTTTGTTTTTTAAATTCTGGTATAATATGAGATGTGACTTCCTTTCTGGAGAAAACTGGAAGTGACATAATGTCACTCTAGGAATCACCAGAAATACTATGGTTTTACTATAGCATTTCTGTTGATTCCTAGAGGAACGTGACATCACTTCCAGTTTTCCCCAGAATTGCTGCTGCATCTCACACAATGTTGGCACACCCTCATGTGAATGCCCCCTCCCATCTTTCTGCAGTTAATGGTCAACTGGCAATCCTAGGTAGAACACTATCCTTGGTACCTGTGGAGGCCAAACTGATTGACATTCTTCTAATCGCGTGTTGATCTTTCTTTTTTGGAGATACGTCTTCTCCACTTGCTTTTTATAAATGGCTTTCTAGATGTCCCTACTGTATTTCATTCTTGCCTCTCCTTGATGTGTCTTTGATCTAGTGTACAAGTTGTAGCTGCATATAGAGGGTGACGTTGTAGGGATATATTCAGTTTTGACTAGCAGAGTTTAGCAGAAATGTGCATTGGTCATAATGAGAACACACACACACTCCAGTGTTTAGCTGTATAAAATAGTTTACTACATAAAAGATAAAAGGTTACATTGGGATAAAAAAATAAATGCCTTACTAGCTACATCTTACTAGCTTCTAGACTAGAGACTGGAAAAAGACTGACTGGACAAAGAGCAATAGAACTTCAGTATATTTATTTATTTATTTATTACCCGCCCTCCCCACAAGTGGGCTCAGGGTGAGATACAACATTGATTAAAAAACAACTTAAAATCAATTATAAAAACAGCTAGAATACTGTACCCCTTATCAGGGCAGCCAGCAGTGGACTCTCCATAACCCCTCATAGAGGGAGACGGGTGGAAGGCTCGGCAGTGATGGGCTAAAATTAGCCTCCACCATATGCCTGGTGGAACATCTCTGTCTTACAGGCTCCCCTAAATGATACAAGATCCTGGCGGGCCTGAGTGTCCTCAGGCAGAGAGTTTCTCCCTCCCCCCTCCCCACAATAAATTGGTTGCCCAGTAGAGAATCCTAATTCTACTTCATTAAGCATAGAGGCTCCCCTTTCTTTGATGGGAATCCTCTCTCAAAGCCCAAGTGGTTACATGCAAATAGGTTTATTAACTAAGTAACACAAACCGTTTAACTCTTTCCTGGCTGAACATAAACACTTGCTAATTCCCAACAGACATGCTGCTTCAGCATACAGATTTGTGTGCTGATCCTTGGTTTGCAATCTGTGCAGCTCTGAGCAGCTGGTGGAGTGAATGAAGTGCTGCAAGGGAGGGACAAGTACTTTTTCTTTTTTGGCAGGGGTGACCCAGGGGTCACATGAAGCCAGTTATCAGTGAGTGAAAGGATTCTACCGGGCATGAAATGCACCTGTTTTGCTACCTGTATTGTAAATCAAATTGCAGGTGGCTGCAGGAAGCCTTAATGTGTAGATAAAAGCACACTTAATATAGTAAGCCAGGAAATGAAGGGAATTGTTCCCTCCAAAAACAAACATTGTTTTAAATTGTTGTACTTCGACTGTGAATGGATGCTTTACGCAGTGGACTGCAAGTGTGATTAGGAGCTCTTGGCTCAGAGTCTAATCTATTTGTAAGAGTCATTCAATTCAGTAATCTGGTTTTGAGAGCATTTATTTCCTCCTCAAAATCTTTCAAGATAATCTAATCCTTATTGTTGGCGTGCTGACCTCTCCTGCTACGCTATAGAATGGGCTCGAAGGAAGCCTTTCAATGTTCTTGTCATCACTGAGGGGCCAGGATAGTTGCTCCTTGCTGCCCTCTTTGCTACTTGCTGCTACTTTAAATGTCTGCAAAGGCAGACATTTAAAGTAGTATCAAGAAGTTACACATCTTTAGGGTTTGTTCAGTAGAAGGTGAAGATGAAGGGCTTATGCCACATGCTACATAGAACAGGTGGTCTTTGAGGAACAATTTGAAGGAGAAAATGGTCATATCCTAGCTGTCCTGGGAAAGGGTGCCAGATGGTAAGAGGGAAGCAATTCAAGGAACCAGAAAGTTTTTCACTGCTGAGCATGGCAGAGCTGGAAGTTATAGGCAGGGATACTACGGAAGAAAGGCAGAAAGGAAGGACAAGGCCAAACCATGGAGTTTTAGTGGGAAAGACAAGTAGTTGGTGCTTGATGTATAGTAGGGTTGAGAGTCAGAATAGGGGTTTGATGAAAGGCAGTAAGTGCTCTTAGGGATGCCAAATGTGAATTATGTTGACAGTGGAGTTTTGGGCAGAGGAGTTAATAAGGATTTATGCATCATAAGAGACGCCCAAAAGGGGGGGGGGAGTTTCAGTAGTCGACATGGAAAATGGTCAAAAGAACCGACAAGAGAGTGTAGATTTTTATAATTTTGTATATGATGTCATGCCGTAACCTGGATAGCCAAAGTGAGCCTGATCTCATCAGATCTCAGAAGCTAAGCAGGGATGGCCTTGGTTGGTAATTGGACGGGAGACCTCCAAGGAAGACCAGGGTTGCAGAGGCAGGCAATGGCAAGCCACCTCTGCTAGTCTCTTGCCATGAAATCCCCACCAGGTGTCACCATAAGCCAGCTATGGCTTGAGGGCACTCTTCACTGCCATATGATGTTATATGCATCACAATGTTTGCCAAATGTTCAAAATGTAGGTTTCTGCAAAGATGTAATGCTCATCTCCTCACCTTTTTTTAAAAAAACTTGAAGGTCATCTTTTAGGAATCTGAAACTTCTTAATGGTAACTGCTTCATACATAGAACTTGGTATTCCAGAGTTTCCTAAACATCTTAGTACTGTGGAAAATCAATGATGTTAACCAAAGAAGGAGGAGTTTGTAACTATTTTTATAAAACTGAATATTCTCTGTGACTTTTGAAAGAAGCCCGCCTTTTCAAATGCTGCGGTTCTCATAAACTGCAATTAAAACAGAAGCCTGCCCTAATTGCCTCTTTGTTTTCTTCCTCTCCAGAACAAGATCATTTTAGACCCCATGACGTTCAGCGAAGCCCGATTCCGACCATCTCTTGAAGAGAGGTTGGAGAGTATTATCAGCGGGGCAGCACTCATGGCAGACTCCTCCTGCACCAGAGACGACCGGCGCGAGAGAATCGTGGCGGAGTGCAATGCGGTCCGGCAGGCCCTTCAGGATCTGCTGAGTGAATACATGAACAATGTAAGTGGAGTTCTGCTTCGGGGTCCTTTTTCTCTGTGGATTGTTCGGTCATTCTGCGGATGCGGCTAAAGGTCCTTATGTTTTGTGTAGCGTTGGCACTTCCGAATCTTCCTCCTTTCCCTGTGTTCAGCAGATAATTTGCAGTTCCTGATGTCTTTCAGATCAGTGTACCAGGGATTCATCTGGGGCACATAAGATTCATCCATGGACATGTCTGGGGTTTGGATGTGAGCACTGCTTGGATTCTCCCTTGCAAACCATTTTTTTTTAAAAAAAATTATTAGGTGAGAATATTAATACATACAACTTTCAAATAACATCTCAATATCATTTCCCCCCACCCTTTCCCTCCCCCCTTTTTCAGGACTTCCAACAGCTTTCCAACCCTATATCTTAATCCACTCCTAATCTATCCCCTTTTTCTATAACTCATTATATCATGTTTACATTCTGCTTTGTTAAGCTAAGCTCTGTCTGTTAGCTTCAGAGCTATTATTATTAACTTAAAATCTGTTATCTATTACTATCTGTTAACTTCAGATATATTTAAATTTAAGCTAACAATTAAATAAAATATCTACTTTATTAATTTTACCAATATCTATTAACTCCAAATCCACTTAAATTTAAGCTAACAATTAGCTAATACCACTCCATATGGTAAAGATTCCATCTCTTCCAATAAAAAGAAACCCATTCTAATCTCCCTTGCAAACGGTTAATTACTGCATCAACACTACTATTTCACAATATTTTACCTTTCTCTCAAGAAAAGAGCGGTGGGGATAAATAACTTTTGCCTTCGCACCAGCACCATTTTAGACATGCTCTCTTGCTATGAGCTGCACTAGAGCTTCTGGTTTTTCTTAACTAGAAGGTCATCTCACAGAATTATTGCATATTTCCAAGAGGCTCATATTCCATTATGGAAAGGGTAAAGTTTGCTACAAGTATAGGTGTGGAAATCACCTGTTGTCTTCTGTTCGAATGCCCTCATTACAATTATGAAAAGGGCAGGGTAAACCTTAAAAATAAATTAATCTTATTTACTGGCCCGCAATATTCTCCATTATTACCTGCTGCAAGCCATGTGGGGGTTCTAGGTTTGTGTGTGGGAAGAAGTAATGCAACCACAAAGGATGAATTGCTGTATGTTTGCTAACATTATAATCAGAACTAATAAGCGAATGTGACTTGTGTGGGTTCCCTGCAGCAGCTGAGTAATCTCTGTCATTACAGGCGTGTACACAAATTTGAAATATTTGAAATATCTTAAATACAGCAATTAGAATTGCCAGGTGTAAGCACTACAGCCTTTCCTAACAAAGAATACATTATTTTACCTTTTCACTGACTGAAGTTGACAACATTAGGAATAATTTTCTTCCCATGTGGTGCTTCACAGCAAGATACCTTTACTGTGAAATCCTAAGCAGAGTTACTCCAGTCTAAGCCTATTGAAATCAGTGGGCTTAAATTGGAGTAACTCTGCTTAGGATTTCACTGTTTGACTTGAACCGGTACCTGACAGTTGGCTACATAATACTGTTATTTGCATTCTTGCAATACATGGCATAAGAACCTCTAGTATTTTAGCATTTGGCATATTTCAGAATAATGGAGACACAATATGCTGGCTATCAAATAAAATATTTTTCGAGTAAGCTGCTTGGTGTTCCTCACCATTAATGTTAAGGGGCCTCTTTCCAGATGGTACTATAGTTTTCTTTCAGTGTTCTAAAGAGCTCTTTTTGGGGATGTTTTTAAAGTATATATATATCCATTTCATGTCCTTGGTAAACGAGAATAATTTGTGTTTTTCACTTTTTCAATTTAAATGATAACTTGTGTTTCAATTTCAGTTCAAATGATAACTTGTGTTTTTCAATTTTACTGAAATGAATTGTCTTGGCGAGTGGCGATAAAATGCATCACAAACTGAGCTTTCTTAGTTCCCTTCAAGTTTCCTTATTCCTAAGCAGGTTGTAAACAACCATGAGAAGTACAAGTTGTTTGTCTTACCCTTTGTGAAAACCAATATTGTATAACATGAAGAAAATGAGTTGTTCTGACTTCCCATGGCTTTATTTTGTGTCTTGAAGGAACTATATTTTAATCCATCAGGTGGCTTTTACCATTCAGAGGAGGTAACTTAAAGGGATCTTTTTCTCCCAAGTAGTGAATTAAAGAGGCAGAAATGGCTTGCTATGTTTTATCAGGTGACAGTTAAGATGTTCTTTGAGTGCAAATGACAATAAAAAAGTAGATGCTGGTTTATCTTGAGGTGAGAGCTATAAAGCAAGTGAGTTAAAGAACAGGTGATGATGATGCGTAATATACCTTTTTGGCCTTGCTGCCTGTACAATCTTGTCTTATGGAGTTATGGCTTTCTTGGTGGAAGCTCTAAAAGGCCTTTACAAAGATAGCTTGTGAGCTGATGGATTATTGTCTTCTTATACTTTCGGTGTCTCTTTTTTATGTGCAAGTCTGTATGATAGCAGAAGACATTTGCCCTTTATGAAATGTTGCTTATTTTATTTTCTGTTGCTACTTCCAGAGAAATCTTTACAGTTTAAACCTTTGGCATATAAATGTCTCTATAGCTTTTCTAACCACACTAAATCTCACATAAGAGCTACCAACTGGCATTTTTTTTAGTGTAGCTTTTGAACTGCATTTGCTGTTCCAACCATTTTGGACTTGGACGAGCAACACTTACTACTGAAATAGCCACAGTCTTCACGTGCATTTCTAGCATTAGAAGTGCTGCCTTAGGCAGGGTGACATTCAGACAAGACAAGAATTTGTTGTCCAGAACAACAAGTAGTAACAGTGAAACCATTTGTTATCACATGCTTTTGTTAATTCCTGGTAGTTTCAGAAAGGCCAGAAGCCATATCTGTCACCGCTGTAATGCTGATCTATCATGTTGTTATCTAAATATTTTTAAAGACACATTTTATTAACTTGACACTTTTTAAATGGGAAAAAATCCCCTTAAACATGAAACTCAATCTCAGTGTTCAAAACTTAAACAACTTGTTTGGTCTACAACTAAGTAAGTTTAAGATTTTTTTTCAAACGAATCCTAGCATTTTAACGAGTATTTTGTTTGCTTACCTTATGAGTTTTTTCTTTAAGCATGAGCATTCTTTCTAAATTCTTCAATAGCATCACATAATACTGAATAAAAATGACAGTTTAGCAAAAAAAAAAGATTCACGTTGACGTAAAAACTGCAAAAAGAAGTTGTCATAGGAAACACAAATGTAAGCATATATACAGTGCACTAAGCCAAGTTACTCCAGTCTAAATCCACTGAAATCAATGGGCTTGGGCTGGAGTCTGTTTAGGATTGCGCTGTTAAGAAGTGACTGAGGAGAATAGGGAAATGTCCAAAAAAGGGAGGGAGGGGGAATAATCCATAGTCTTGATGGTGATGCATGCTTTCTATGATATTTTATATGTTTGGGAAATGTTTTTAAATGTCATTCCTTTGATTCACCCCCCTCCAACACACATACCAAGTAATATGATGCACGTGGCTATTTCAGTTACATTTTTTAGCATAACAGTTAATCTGCCCTTTGCAAAATGATTTATTTTGTCTTGCATTCGCAAAATACAGAAATCATAAGAGCAGTGAATAGTTTTGTTCTGTATAGAAATATAAAAATAAAGTTTTCCTTTTTTCCACATCTACCAGTAATTGATAGACACAGTGTTTTACTAAGGCGGGCTATTCTAGGAGGCAGAACCTGTAATGAAAAGGTTGATAGAAAATACGAATATGTGAACTCACAGGATGCTGTCCAGAACCATATTTAACAGATCTGGCTTACCTTATGCTGCGTTAGGGTAGAGTGGAGTGGTTTTGTACTCCTTCAAACAGTGGCTCGGAGTCGCACTGCATTAATCTGTATGACAGTAGGTAGTAAATTACATTCATGAGATAGCAGAATATCCATAGTTTTCTCCAACTCAGTCATCAGTGATTGGTGATAGAGGTGGATTGCTGAGTCATCCAGATTCTCTAATTTAGTTACAGCAACCTACAAAGAGTAATAATACATCAACTGATCACAGCGCTGTGCTGCTAGCTTTGGGAAATTAGGCTATTAAAGGAATATGCTAACAATGTGAAGATAATAAAACCAAACTACTTGTCGATAAACCGACAAAGGTTTTGTAACCGGTTAATTTCATAATGCAAATTACACATCTATTTCTCAATGCAATTGATTTTATTGGCTGGAGGGAATGTTTTTTTTTGTGGATTTCCCCTTTACCTTCAAAGCAGGTGAATCATTGGAAGAAGAGTGCTAAACTGTGTTTCTTTAGAACACATAATAGAATTCCAAAATAAGTTGATTCAGAGCCATTGATCACACTTTCTAGATTATTCTCTCTGTTTGAGAATGTGCCTGCCTGTTTGAGAATGTGCCAGAAGACAAATTAATATTATCTTATAATAACATAATAACATTTAATTTATACACTGCCCTTCAGAACAACGTAATGCCATGCACAGAGAAATTTACAAATTATGTTATTATTATCCCCACAACAATCACCCTGTGAGGTGGGAGGGGCTGAGAGAGCTCTTCAGGAGCTGTGACTGACCCAAGGTCACCTAGCTGGCTTTAAGTGGAGGAGTGGGGAATCAAACCCGGCTCTCCCAATTAGAGTCCCATGCTCTTAACCGCTACACAAAACTGCTACAGGAGTAACTGCTACTCCTGGAAGCAAACATTTTTGAAAATAAAACAAGCCTGCCATATATATGGAAATCATGAGGATTGTCGTAGACATACAATTTTTGCAGCACTTAATTTACCCAGTTAATCCAAACCATGTTTTTAGCCAATTTTTTCACCTCTTTTTTCAGCTCTTGCTCTTAGTTTTCTTATTATCTCCAAAATGCAGTTGGGGCTGAGAGGAATGGCTTTTCCAAGGCTACCAGCTGAGCTCATGGCCATAGTGAGATTCAAACCAGTAGAATGCTGATTCACAGCCGAACCACTTAACCACTGTGCTACAGCAGTGCTTGCAAGTTGCAGTTAACTTAAGGCAAGAGATGATCAGAGGTGGTTTACCATTGCCTGCCTCTGCATAGTGATTTTGAACTTCCTTGGTGGACTCCCATCCAACTACTAACCTGCTTAGCTTCTGAGATCTGATTGGACTAGCTGAAACTATCCAAATCACAGAGAAAGATTATATTGTACTAATTGTCAATGGAATTTGTCACATTTAACAACAACAACAACAACATTCAATTTATATACTGCCCTTCAGGACAACTTAATGCCCACTTAGAGGCAAACTACACGAGATGAACGACACGCGAACGGCACGCGAATGGACTTACACGTGTTGCCGCGTGTTTTGTGTTGCACACTTGCCTGCACTGCCAGACTGTGCCTCATCCCGTGTCCTCGCGGGCATGGGTTTCCTCCTCACCATGCCAAGAGTCACGAGTGGTATCCCATCATGCATTACCGCCCTCTAGCTACCACACTTGATTACTCCAACGGGAGAACGAGAAGCGGAAAAAGGAAGCCAACAGATAAAGGCCTCTCTATAATGCTGACTTGTTGATTCTGGGCTGCGCACTTGCCGCTGCGGCTACACAGCAAACTGGGGAACTGTAGACGCGTGCCCAGTCTGGGACTTGTGCCCATTCCAGGACTGACAGACACGCGAAGGTGGGATTTTTGACACTCGCTCGGTCACGTGCCATTCGTCTTGTGTAGTTTGCCTCTTAGAGCTGTTTACAAAGTATGTTATTATTATCCCCACAACAAAACACCCTGTGAGTTGGGTGGGGCTGAGAGAGCTCCTAGAAGCTGTGACTAATCCCAGGTCACCTAGCTGGCTTCAAGTGGAGGAGTGGGGAATCAAACCCAGTTCTCCAGATCTCTTAACCACTACACCAAACTGGCTAATTTATTAAACAATAAATACGTCTTTAAACATATTGTATATGCCTAGAGTATGCACACGCCCTGAACTGAATAGCCCAGGCAAGCCCAATTTTGTCAGATCTTGGAAGCTAAGCTGGGCCAGCCTTGGTTAGTACCTGGATGGGATGGGAGACCTCCAGAACAGACCAGGTTTGCAGAGGCTGCAATGGCAAACCGCCTCTGTTAGTCTCTTGTCTTGTAAACCCCAGCAGCGGTTGCCATATGTTGGCTACGACTTGATGTCACTTTCCATCTCCACCACCACAGTATGTATAGAAATTTTCATCATCCCGTATTGTAGACTGGGGTGCATTCCTCCATATCTTTTCACTTTCCCCACCTGGCCTTCACATCTGTTTATGCAAGTCCTTACTGTTGCTGCTTAAACACTTGAACAGGCAGAAGTCCCTGAACACTCTTTGAAATCCAGTGTTTACTGTAACTTGTTTGCAACTCAAGCTATCCTGTTCTTGGCAGGTCTTCATTGTCCCAGTCCAGAATGCTGGGTTACAGTTTTTCAGTAACACAACTCAGAGGAGCAGGATGGAACCCCTAGGATTGCTGATAAGGCATCTTAACAATTGGCTCCAGTTTTTTGCTTCAATGGTCTCATTCCCTCTAGTATTTTGTTGAGATGTTCAGCTAGTTTTCCAGTCTTGGAGGGTAGACTGAAGCTTCTACTGACAATATTTGAGCAGGCAGCATGTTTCATTCATGAGGGATGCATGCTGTTTTTGGTGGCAGCAACAATGAGATTATTCCTGGAGATTATTTTGCAAGTTCACCTTGTGGGATAACATTTAAGCCCCCGGCCATCTTTTATTCTCAGCTTTTTGTCTGGCATCTCTGTTTGCTTCTGGGACTGGCAAATTTCAGCTGATTGCTGTTAAACCAAACCCATTGATATTAGCCGAACAGAACTTTGGTTCCAGATAATTTGCAAACAGATGGCAATCATGGTTGGAGGGAGAAAGGAGAAAAATAAAATCTCTCAGATTTGGATACAGATGGTGGTCTAGTTTCCCAAACTTGGCAAGGGGTGAGCCTTTCTCATGCCCATTGAGCTAATGTGAAAACTGAGCTCTCTCAGGTGTCTAGGCATGGGAACAGGGGAAAAGCTCTGAAATGGTTTCTCTTTCTTGCAAAGGGTGGGGAGTCATAAAGCTGCCCCCACCAACAGTCACCTAGCTTCCATACAGACATCCTCAGAGTCTTAGCCAGAAATCACACCGGCTCATTGCTGGGAATCTAATGATTCAGCCCTAGGAACTCTAATTCTCTTGTGTTTCTCTCTCTTCTATTGTTCCTTTTGCATTGTTCTCTAATTTTGAAATCCGCCTTGAGTCTCAGCAGGCAGTAAATGAAGCAAATATATAAATAAGCGGCTGAGACCTAATACGTTCATCATAGTTACTTCAGGCATAAAATGGGATTCACTTTATCACCATTGAAATTTGCTTCAATAGACAATAATAGCTAAAGGTGGTTTTTGCAGCCCTGTTTAACTGGCCTGTGGCTACAAGACATTAACCATAACTCTCTTTGGGTACAAAATCTATTTCAGTTATGGGGTGAGATTAAGCAGAACTTGGTTCAAGGACATTAGAATTGTGGCACTATGGAACCAGCTACTGCCTGATTCCTACTCTTGTAGGCCATGTACAGACAACACAGTTCGTTTAAACTTTCTTTTAAAGTGTAGTTAATGTGGCTCTCATTAGATTGTTTTGAAGACTCTAGAAGTCAAAGACTTCCAAGGGGCATGCATGGATTATCACACACTTTGAAAACAGGCTTTCCCATTTAAGTGCTTGTAAGGGGGGGAGCTTGGTGGCTATCTAGATGTTCAGTGTGCAATTGCCGTGGCGCGAGGAGATAAGTTACCATCCTGTTGGCCACTAGTATGTGGTGTGCCGCAGGGGGGCGATACTCTCCCCATTACTGTTTAACATCTATATGCACCCCCTCACCCAGTTGGTGTGGAGTTTCAGGCTTGGGTGCCACCAATATGCAGATGACACCCAGCTATATCTGCTGATGGATGGCCGGCCTGGATCTGCCCCAGATGTCCTGGGGCATGCCTTTGAAGCTGTGGCTGGATGGTTGAGACAAAGCTAGCTGAAGTTAAACCCTGCGAAGACAGAGATCCTGTACTTGTGTCGTGGAAATGTGGATTTGAGACCCTGGCTTCCTGTACTCGATGGGGTGGTGCTTACGCCAGCCCTGAGGGTCAGGAGCCTCGGGGTGATCTTGGATACCTCCTTGACAATGGAGGCCCAGATTATGGCGGTTGCCAGGTCCTCGTTCTTCTATCTTCGACAGGCCAGGCAGCTTGCCCCCTATCTTTCATCTCATGACTTGACTACAGTGATCCAGGCAACGGTCACCTCTAGGTTAGACTACTGTAACACACTCTACGCAGGGCTTCCCTTGAACATGATCCGGTGGTTACAGCTGGTGCAGAATGCGGCAGCACATGCTATCATGGGGTTGCCAGTGCGTGAGCTTATAACACCAGCACTGCGTCAGCTGCACTGGCTACCGGCGGAGTACCGAATCAAGTTCAAGGTTTTGATATTAACCTATAAAGCCCTATGCGGACTGGGACCGGTGTATCTGCGGGACTGCCTCTCCCCATATGAACCCCAGAGGACTCTCTGTTCTAGTGAGAAACATTTGCTAAAGGTCCCTGGCCCCAGGGAGGCTTGCCTGGCATCGACCAGGGGCAGGGCCTTTTCGGTCCTGGCCCCATCCTGGTGGAACTCTCTGTCTGATGAGACCAAGGCCCGGCAAGATTTGTTATCTTTTCACTGGGCCTGCAAGATGGAGCTGTTCCGCCAGGCATATGTGCAGTGCTAGTCGGCGCCCCCCTGGCCGGTTGATGAGGGATTGGGCCCTCCCCACCACCAATACCCCCATCTGACAATGATTTAAATCTGATCAGTGGAATTTTGTGCTGCTATGTTGATGTTTATATATGTATTTTAATCTGTGTAAATCTCAATACTTTTAGGATTGTTAATTTATAATAATTGTTTTTTATATATATTAACCTCTATTTGTCTGTAATCCACCCTGAGCCTGCTGGAAATGTGGGGAGGGCGGAATAAAAGTCGAAAATAAATAAATAAAAAGAAATAAATTGTTTCCCCATCCCTATACTTTCAGCCAGCTTCTGTGGAAAGACCCAGACCCATCAGGCCGTCCCAAACCTCCCTCCACATGTCTTCTTGCGGTCAGTTTGCCCTTCTGCTTCTAGGAAAACTGGTCAGTTACCAGTGGTCGCATTTTGCTTCGTGAATGCCAGCTGACAGCAATTCTTTTGAAATTGCTTTAATACCTCTTCTGTAGAATCATAAATCATAGAATCATAGGGTTGGAAGGGACCTCTAGGGTCATCTAGTCCAACCCCCCTGCACAATGTAGGAAATTCACAACTACTTCCACCCCCCACTCACACATCCAGTGACCCTTGCTCCGTGCCCAGAAGATGGCAAAAACCCATCAAGATCCCTAGCCAAACTAGCTTGGGGAAAATTGCTTCCTGACCCCAAGGTGGCGATTGGTAAGAAGGGGTCATGAGAAACAAGCACTGATGTAACCTCTCCTGCCCTCCCCCTCATGATCTGCCTAGATTCACAGAATCAGCATTGCTGTCAGATGGCCATCTAGCCTCTGCTTAAAAACCTCCGAAGAAGGAGAGCCCACCACCTCCTGTGGAAGCCTGTTCCACTGAGGAACCACTCTGTCCGGAAGTTCTTCCTAATGTTTAGCCGATAACTTTTGTGATTTAATTTCAACCTGTTGGTTCTGGTCCAACCTTCTGGGGCAGCAGAAATCAACTCCACACCATCCTCTATATGACAGCCCTTCAAGTACTTGAAGATGGTTATCATATCACATCTCACTCGTATCCTTTGTTGCTTTGATAGTTAAATTTCAGTGTAATCAAAACTAGATGCCAATTCCAGTCCAAATACTGATAAATTTGTAATAATTTGTTGTGGCTATTTGACCATTTCTATGTAGCTGAAGCTGACTGATATTTAAATAGAAGGGGATGTTTCAGGGTGTAATTTTATGTGTATGTACCACACAAAATGTATGAATGCACAGCTCCTGAATTGACAAGAGAAGTTTCCCGGCATCCTGTTAACAGACAGATGAATAATTCATTCTCTCACTCTCACTTGTGTGTGTGCATGTGCAGAGAAGACCACAAAGGGTCCTTGTGCAAACTACATAATAACAACATACTTTGTGAACCAGTCTGAGTGGGCGTTAAGTTGTCCTGAAGGGTGGAATATAAATCAAATGTTATTATTATTATTGTTCCCCCTTAACCAGCCATTCCTTTACTCAATCTCACAACTTCCCACAACTGCCTTTCCTTTAATTTGAGAGACTATTCTATGCATCTTGCTTGGAATCTAATCATTTAGTCCCAAATAATGTAATTCGGGGAAACAGGGGGCCCTTTTATTTTGGCCATCTTAGTTACGTGTAGTTGCATAGTTTCTTAGCTATGTGTAGTCTGAAATTTAAGGATGACTTCTATATGTTATGTGTTTAGTATGGGGAGCACTGCTATTATATTTGTGCTTCCTACAGCAGTTGCAATGCATAGAACTGCTCTGATTGTGGACTGGAGAGAGAGAGAGAGAGAGAGAGAGAGAGAGAGAGAGAGAGAAAATGTTGAATGTTTACTTGGATAGCCAGAAGAGGGCATACTTGCACACTCTAATACTTTTCTGCATAATTGAAATATCTGTATTCTGCTGTTGTACAGCTGTAATAAAAATGAAATTTAATAATAATAAACAAAATGCAGAGCTTATTTTTATGAGGAACGGTCTCTTTAACAAGACACTGAATTCTGAAGGCTTCTCCAGCACACAGTAAACATGTAAGCCATGCTACAAAAGGTTAGACGTGTCCACCCTCCTTTCTGCGTTTTAACGTAGAGGGTTGCGTTTTAGACCAGGCGGACTGGCAATTGTGCCCTGAGATCTTGTATGTAGCAGTCTGATTTCTTAGATGCATGGAATACTGAGACGGTAACGTGCAAGATTTGAGCATACTGAAAGGTAAACTTTAGAAGATAGTGAAAATTACCTTGCATTTGAAACATACCCTGGCCACTGAACAAGCTGATATGGAATGCAGGTTTTAACCTAAATGGAAAGTAATTACATTTTATAGGAAGGGAAGCCTCCCATCACCTGTGCCTTAGAGGCTGAAAAAAAAGTATCTATATTTGTGAGCAGCCTCCATTTCTGCAGCTTTTGCTCCCAATATCATTCCTGAAGTGGAAGGGCCAAACCCTTATGATACCTTTTCATGCTGCTCCCATTCTGAAGCCCCAGCGAGGCTGGATCCAAGCATTGGTCCTGCACCACTTTTTAGACCCCATGCCAGGATTTCAATTTTAATAGTCTTTTCATTGGATGTACATCAAATCTGACTGGATTCCTTTCATTTATTTGCTGTGCAAAAATTTAAAAATAAAATAAAAAATAAATGTAAGTTGACTGTGTGTTTGTTTACCATGCGTGGGGGGGGGGACCAACCATCACAGACAAGACAGACAGTTATTTGACAATATAGCCACAAATAACATCATTGTAAGATGTAGCTTGTCACAATAATGCCACTCCAGTCAGTAAATCACCAGATGAGCTGGCAGCTCAGTCAGAGAAAATTTGCTTGAATACCATGCAGTGATTTCTGGACATTGAATTTTTACCCTGGTCTAGA
This sequence comes from Eublepharis macularius, assembly GCF_028583425.1. Lineage (NCBI taxonomy): Eukaryota > Metazoa > Chordata > Lepidosauria > Squamata > Eublepharidae > Eublepharis > Eublepharis macularius. The sequence goes on from NC_072799.1 coordinate 7,895,185, forward strand.
AAGTAGCTTGCAGCTTAGCGTACATTACTGCTGTACTACCTTTCCCTATATCAATTTTTTAAAAAGGAATAAAACACACTAAATGAAGTCAAACCAATTGCTCTTGAGACTGAACTAAGTTACTTGAGGTCCCAGACAGATGTTTCACCTCATTTTTTTTCTCTGCTGAAAAAATCTAGATCTTCATTTGTGCAGAACTCAAGGCCTTCTGCAATCTTTTCTAATTCCTCTAACACAAACTGAACCTACAGTGACCAAGATCAAGGAACCAAACCCACTGCCAGTTCCCTTTGGAAACACTGTTCACTGGACATAACGTCACAATGCAGTCATTTGCATACTATTTTACATTAATTTTACCAGATTTCTGTGGGATACAAATAAGTACTGTTTTTTAGAAGTCTTCACACACACACACATTACACACACACACCATGAATGAGACTAGTCATGGGGACAAACATCCTAGTGAGCAGGACTAGTTGCTTAACTTCAGCAGTCTCACACTTGAACAGTGTGTATTATTTGCCAGTTAAAATTAACTGCCCCCCCGAGCTTCTTCATGGACACCTAGCTTTGAAAGGTCTATTTATTAATTCTAGAGTACTCCTAGAACTAGAGGGAGCTGCTGTAGCATAGTGGGTAAGTGGTTGGGTTGCGATTGCGAATCAGCACTCTGCTGGTTCGAATCCCACTACTGCCATGGGTCAGCCGCTCCTCTCAGCCCCAGCTCCCCAGCTGTATTGTGGGGATAATTATAACACTGACTTTGTTCAGAGCTCTGAGTGTGGAACTCATTTATCTAGAAGAGGGGTATATAGGTTCAGTTATTATACAGAGCTACTGTAGCATAGTGGTTAAGTGGTTGGGTTGCCAATCAGCACTCTGTTGGTTTGAATCCCACTACTGCCCTGAGCTCAGCAGGTGGCATTGGGTAAGCCACTCCTCTCAGCCCCAGCTCCCCAGCTGTATTGCAGGGATAGTAACTTACTTTGTTCACTGCTCTGAATGTGGCACTAATCTGTCCATTAGAGTGGTATAGAAGCACACTGTTGTTGCTGCTGTTGTTATCCTTACATCTCCTTTTTAGGCTGGTTTACAGTAGTTGTGTGGTTGCTGATCCCCTGTGGTTCCATCCTAATACCTGAACCCAGGAGATCATATCTACTTGTGTCGGGCTGGAAGTGATAACATTCTTGAGCATGCTGTGAACTTCGACACAAATATGATCCCCAGGGAAACTTACCTTGCCTGATTATACATGAAGTGAGGTCCTCATCAGCGGTGGGCGTTGCAGTTAGTTCCGAGAAGCAGTAGCCACTTCTCCGATAGAGTCTGGGCATTGCAACTGAAAGCTGTTTTAGGCCAGGTTGAGAACTTGGCTTTCTTGGCTTTTCTTTATTGTAGGGAATGAACAATTGTCAATTGTCAGAGTTTAAGGTAGAGATTGTGCATTGGAATTAATGAGAACAGACACACTCAAGTATATGTAGCTCTGTAAGAATACTTTACTACATAAAGGGAAAAATAGGGTTACATTGGAAGAAAATAAGAAATTGCTAGACTGACTACATCTTGCTAGTAGAAGATAACTCAAGATTGATACACTGACTCGGAACAAAGAGCAATAAAACGTCAGTATATAGCTTCACTTAATTTTACCCCCCAATAAACAGGTTGCCCAATAGAAAACCATGATTCTACTTGATTATGCTTAGAGACTCCCCGTTCCATGTCGGGAAGCTTTACTCGAGGCCTAAATGTAAGTAAGTTTAACTAAGTAACACAAACAGTTTAACTCTTTCATGACTGAGATGAAAACACTTGCTAAATCCCAACATGTATCCTTGTGAGTCTTGGCTGGAACATTACTGTGACCTCCTTGTACTGTAAAGCCAGGGATCTCCTCCAGGTCATCCCTAATTTGCACTGTCAGAAGCACCCATTACATGATTAGGATCGGCTAGATTGCGCTGTCTGCTGTTTGTGCCTGTGCAGTCAGTGGCATCTATTCACAAACAGATCACAAGGACGAAACACAAAATAAGGTGGGTTTATGAGCAGACACTGAGAGCAACCAGAGAGAACGGTAATAAGTCTCATTTCAGATATCTCAAGCTTTTTTTAAAACAACAACAACAACATACTATGTGCCTTGTAGAATCCAAGATGATGCCTGAGATGAGGCAGCTGATGCAAAAAAAGCAGTACAATTTTGCAAGAAGATAATGCAGTTATACAAATAGACACATTGCAGGTGTTTGAGCATGCTTAATTATCCCCTACTTAATTTCCCAAGTTCAAACAGTACTCAGAGCAGTATGGAATGGAGTGGAGCCATCTTGCCCTGATCATGTAAGAGCGGGCCGTTTGGATGCTTACAACCAAATACCAAATATTATAAAGTTAGAGTAGTGTATCGAAGACAGTGAGATGAATCCTAGCCCTATCCTACCATTCCACTGAGCAAAGTTTCTTTATTCATTTATTTATTACTTTTGGTTCATTGAAGCCTTCCTGCAGTCTAAGAAGTCTTCCTCTAAATTAAGAGGCTCCAGAGAAAGAGCCACTTAAGTTGGAGGACGACTACCTGGAGGATGGTTGGATCTACGCCAATCGGACAGGCACAGTCTTTGGAGTGGGTCATGTGCCAGAGATGTGTGACTCAGTTATAAGACATCTCATAAGGGAGACCTTCTAAGATGCTGAGAACCTTTTGGGGGCTTTTTGCAGAATGACTGGACAGTTGTTGTGCAATGTGAAATCAAAGAGCCTCAGTAGAGACTTCTTTGTCTTGTAAAATGGACATTGATTGAATTTTCTAACACTATCTAGAGTATCTTGGGGCACAATGTGTAGTAATGCATGGCTTTGAGATTCATTGTCAAATAGTATTTTTCATCCAGGGATCAGATAAATTAGATTTTAATTGGGTTTTAAGGCTAAGCTGAATAAGAAGATAAGGTGGAATTAACCAGGGAGGCATTAATAGAATGAAATCCCCGGTTCCTTTAGGCTATTGCGTTTAAGCCATGCCATATATCACTGATAGAAGATGTCATGCAAGGGTAGAAAAAAGATTGATCTTGATAGGTAGAACAGAAGTTCAGATATAATCATGTTACCTTGAACAATGGAAATCCCAAGAAATCGGCAAACCTGTGTTAGTTATATTACAGCATTTTGAAGACAACAGAATTGAGTTTCACAAAGCAGATAAGGGGCCATTCAAGCAGAGAATTAGTTTTTTTTTTAAATTTTTAAGAGAAAAGGGCAAAAACAAATTACTGCTTACTATGAGATGATGGTAACATTAGCCTATTTATCTCACTTATTAACAGGCTTGTGATGCTTTCTAACAGGGCAGAATTTAATTTTCATTACGAACATGACCTTTTCCCTAATAACCTCATTTTGTCTTTCATTTTTTTAAACAGACATGTTCAGATGACTGAAATTTAAATAAGACTGTAAGATTCTGAAGCACCAAATTTGCTCCATGTTATCTTAGTCAAGCTAAAATATATATCTATTAACTGTTAACTGCGAAGTAATGCTTAGCATGCAGTAAGGATGGTGCGTCTGACCTCCCACCCTAGAAATAGAAAAGGGGCTCATCAGCCAACATGGCTTCGGGTCTTCATATCTGGGTGACCGTCTCTCCCCCTGTGTTCCGCCATGGCAGCTTCACTCATCTGAACAGGGCCTTCTGCAGATACCACCCTGTAGTTGGGCAAAATTAACAGATGCCCGCATACGTGCTTTCTTTGTGGTGGCCCCCACCTTATGGAATGTCCTGCCTGAGGAGGCCAGGAAACCTCCCACTCTCTTGGCTTTCCACAAATTATGCAAAACAGAATGATTCAGGAGGGCTTTCTATCCAGATTATAGGACTGTATCATCAGAAATAGCTCAGGGGGATGCTTTGATATGGACAGGGACAGTATGCTATGCTATTGGATACTGTCTGTGGATGCAGATATATGCCACTAGGGGTTTCCATGTTGCTTAACATGCCATGTAAATTAGTTCTGAGTAGTTTCAGAAAGATTTAATCTCTATGCTCCATTTATGCTCATTTTCAAATTCTGTGCTACTGTACTCTATTGTATCTGTCTAACAAAAAGTTCTAACTGTTGTTCATTATTGTACTTGCTCAGTTAATGTCCTACCTAGTGACAGTATTGTAGTCCACTTGGCACAGTGTAATCCACTTTGGATCTCAGTGAGCAAGGTGGACAATTAAATAAACAAACAAACAAATAAATAAATGGAGAAAGCCATAGGGCTGAGAGTGCAGACCCCGTGGAGCTTCTAAAGAGGACTCCAACGTGGTTAGATGGGCTCTTGGGGAAAGTAAGAACGCCTCTCACCACCTTGGAAGACATCCCTTTGTTTCTCCCACCTTTATCAAAAGGCTGGTGTGTAGCTCCCAAAGGACAACAGTTGCAAGACACCAACGAACGAGAAACGAAAAACAGGGACAATGTGTACTAGACTAGACTTGCCTCCTAGCTCACCTTACCTAGATTGATGACACTTTTTTTAATGCTGACAGTGAGTGGGAAACTGGGCTAACAGCAAAGACTAAAGAACGAAACCAGGAGGGCTACAGAGTTCCTTTTCTTAGTGGTCACGGCAATGAATTGGAAACAACAGTGACTTCTGGAGTGAAAAACTCACACAACAGCGTATGGCAATAAAATTACGTGAAATAGGGCATATTGGAACATTCATACTTGCTTTTCTTTTTGTAAATTCCTGTAAGTGCAGAAAGTTTTTGTTCATGTAGTAGATGTTGTTTCCACTTAAAAAGGGAAGACATTCACCTCATTCAAGTCATTTTGCTGCAGTTAAGAGATGGAAAAAGGCAAACAAGCCGTGAAATCTAACTAATAAATGTTTCTATCGTAAATCAATCAAATTTAAAGCAATATTATAGTCAACTTGAACAAAAGAAACAATACACACACACACACACACACACACACAGGGTGGGTGATTACAGAGGGCAAAGCATCATATAAAAGTAATTCAAATATAATTCAACAAGAATTCCTGTGCAATATTAAAGTGCTATGTGCCTAGGATTGACCAGAGGTCTATACAGTAATCACCAAAGTCCCAATAAATTTATGCAATGCAAGAAGGTCTTCAGTGCAATAAATTTCTTTTGGAGAAACGGTGTATATGGTCTCATATGATAACAATGAGAGGCGGCGGAGAAGAATTGATACACAATTGCAGTGATTACTGTATATATATATTGTTTCTTTTGTTCAAGTTGACTATAATATTGCTTTAAATGTGATTGATTTACGATAGAAACATTTATTAGTTAGATTTCACGGCTTGTTTGCTTTTTTCTGTATATTACCGTGATACTCTCTACTTGCAGTTAAGAGATGGCCTGTATGCAAAGGGGAGCTAAATAGGAAAACTCCTCTCACCCTTTTCCCCACTCCAGCACCAAGAGCTGCATGCATGCTGTTCCCTATAGGAACAGGGCTGAATGCATGTTTCCTAACAGAAGGTTAGCAGGCTTTGTTTTGACAATAGGGATTATCAGTAGTAAAAGGGCTGAACGTAAGCTCCATGTAGGGCTGCCAACTCCAGCTTGGGAAATTCCTGGAGGGAGGGCCTGGGGAGGGGAGGGAGCTCAGAAGGGGTTTTGTGATACCATAGTGTTTGCCATAGTGAGGTCTTATTTCCTCCAGGGGAAGCAGTCTCTGTGGTCTGAAAATCAGTTGTGATTTTGGGAGAATTCCAGGTCCCACCTGGAGGTTGGTAACCCTAGCTCCAGGCTTCAGAGCTTGTAAGTGCTATAATTAGAGAGGAAGGGCATCAACCATTTGCTTAAGTGATTGTGCACACAAATCCTTGCCCAGATCCCTGGTTTTGCAGTCCTCTGAAGGATCAGGTTAATTGTATTTGGTAACACTTAATGGAATTAATATTTGAAAGATTAGAAAGAGCTAATGGAGCTCTGGCCCCCATGCTTTGTCTTGGGAATATCAGGCTGTCATTAGGCAACTATGTTACTACCACTCCGAAGTGCACAGATCTTGCCAGTATCTCAGTTCTGGTGATGGATCCTATAGTTACTTGACTTGCGCCCTGCTAGCTCAATGTGCAGATGGAACACAATCAAAGACACACAACAAAAAAACATGAGAAACTTAGGTGTGATAATGCATCGAGACTCCGCTCTGATGATAAACTTGAACAAATACAATGATGGTTGTTGGGGGTTTTCCGGGCTGTATTGCCGTGGTCTTGGCATTGTAGTTCCTGACGTTTCGCCAGCAGCTGTGGCTGGCATCTTCAGAGGTGTAGCACCAAGTGCTACACCTCTGAAGATGCCAGCCACAGCTGCTGGCGAAACGTCAGGAACTACAATGCCAAGACCACGGCAATACAGCCTGGAAAACCCACAACAACCATCATTCTCTGGCCGTGAAAGCCTTCGACAATCCATCAAATACAATGATGCTTCTAAATTGGCAACTTGGTATCTTCTGAAGATATAATACAAAATGCATTATTTATTTAATTTATATTCTGCTTTTCTATCATATGATCCTCAAAGTAGGTTGCATTTTAGAAATACACTATTTTTTCCCAATGAACTCTCCATCTCTCTGACTAGGGTATTGCTTGGAATGGCAATTGTGGGATGGGTACCCTCTAGCCCTCTGAGCTCAGATTAGAAGATCTGAAATTTGGTGCAGGTAGTAATATTTGAGATGATCAGAGCTGAATAAAAAATATGAATCTTTCTTGCAGTCCACAGCCAAACTTTATCTTGGAAGAATATAAGAGCAGATGATACATATCTGGCCGCACTGCTATAGCTCTTCTGTTTTTGGCTGTCTTGCTACAGGATTGGAACTCTGTTCCTTTAGGGATAGGATGGTTGGGGCTGTATTGATCTGTTACCTTCCGCTCAGCAGGCAAGTGCTGCAGCATCAAATTATGTTGACTAACATAATGGCAGAGTCAGACTTTAGGTATGAATATAAGTAGCTGATGCAGATCACACTCATTTTTCCATAGGGTGAAGATCAGGGAAAGGGGGGGGGGGAAGTGGCCAGGAGGACTCAGGAATTCGTTCTAAGGGGACAAACTTGCATTAAAACAAATCCATTTTGAACTTGGGATAAGCAATAAACAGGCTGTGGTTTTCAATAAAAAGCAGAGATCCTATATCAAAGGAACAGCTTGGCCCATGCTTGTCAAATCCCTTACTGAATATCTCCATTTGTGTGTGTGGGGGGGGGGGTCCCACAACCTTCTTGAATAATGCTAAACAACCTTTGCATAAGTTGCCAAGCAAATTCTTCTGTAGGGAAGACTTGAGTCTGCTCACTCCTGCTAGCTCCGGGTTGGGAAATTCCTGGAGGACTGGGAGGCAGAGCCTGGAGAGAGTGGGGGTTGGGGAGGGGAGGAATCTCAGCAGGATATAATGCCATAGAGTCCACCCTCTAAAGCAGCCATTTTCTCCAGGGAAACTGATCTCTGTTGCCTGAAGATCAGTTGAAGTTCCAGGAGATTTCCACCTCCCCCCCCCCGGAGGCTGGCAGTCCTACCGGGCACCATGCCCCCCCTCCCAGTAAATCTTGAACACACACCATGGAAGTGTAGCTGTGTAATTATTTGTTTGTTAGAAACATAGTCTACCATATCACTAGAGCTCAAAGTGCACCATTCAAGTTACGCAAGAAGAAAATGTTGTCCCCAGTGCTTGATTTTGCAGTCAATAGACTCCAAATTGAACTTTGTTTTCATGGCCTACTCTGAGTATATTGCAGTGGCAGGCTGTATCAATGGGATCTGCATGTATCCATTGTCGAGGTAACAGACAATAAAGCTTAAAGGCTCATTAGCTTGGAAGGACCCAGCCTTGTTTTTTTGCATAGGGGTCATTGCTTTACTAATGAGCCACTGTGCCAGATGGCTCACCCCACAGTAGTCTGCCAGCATTAGCCTGATTTAGATCTGTAGGCAAATTACTTTGGGATGGGGGAGAAGAGCCAGAAGCAGTGTGAAGGGATCTTTTATCTTGAGTGCACAAAAAACAAAGTACCCTGCCACTGAAAGAGGTTTTTTATCTCAGCCACTCAATCCCTTGGATTTATATAGCACAATGAAATTGGTGCCCCATAGCTGTGAATTCCCATGGGCCACCAGAGCTTCTCGAGGAATACCATTGTACAGTAGTTTTGCAAATGATCCATAAAGCTGGAAGCTGGTCTAGGTGTTGTGCTTACCAGCTGTGTACATTTCTCTTCGTAGTGTTTCATATAGTGTTTTATTGTTTAATCATAGTGTGCTATAATATCAGTTCACGGGCACATTTTCTGATGAACCTGCAACAGGATGTAGAATGTTCTCAACTTGATTGGATAAGAGGTTCCACTCAATCTATGAAAGCATATGCCTGAATAAATAGTGTGGTTTTAACATGCCACAAGGTTCTCTTTGCTTTGCTGTACCTTTGTTTGGCTTCCCGTTTTGGATTTGAAGCTGTCTTATCTTTAAAATTGCTCATTTACTTCTTTTGTAAAAGACAAGCGTGAAGGAGGCATACTTACTGCACTTTCCTTTTTGGCCAGGCAATCCTTTGAACTTTCTGGTGATTGTCATAATTGAGCCATTATTTGACGTCACACCACCACATCATCCTTAGGACCCCTTATGGGCTTCAGCCTGTTTTGCATGCTTGCACTGTTGGCTGGAAGGATTATTCAGGTGGCTTCAGATGCAGAAAATATATATTTTTTTTAAAAAAAACTTTTACAATATTTAGAAATATACATTTAAAAACAGCTGTTCCTTGGATCATTTGTGTTCTTTTCTTTAATGATGTGCATAAAGTTACAATAACCAGCAGTTTACCATGTAAAAAAGAACTTTGTGGTCATTTCTGTGTCATGAATGTGTCCACGGGCCAGACAATAGGAGCTATCCATCCTTTGCTCTTTTGAGTTCAGAATAAAATTAGGTATCTCAGCCCTTTAATGTAACCAGAAACTTTATGTTAATACACTTTAAGTTAGTAGTTATTCTTATTGAGGATTTGGATCCAATTTATAGAATCAGCAGTATGAAAATTACATTGGACATACTTGTGGGGGAGTTTTTACATTTTAAAAATATTTCAACAGGAGTAAAAATATGTCTGTACATACAAATGTAGCATGTCAGGGCAAAAAATACTAAGCATAACCATTTTCCTGAACATGTTAGTTTTGTGTACACAGAGCTCCCATCCATGTTATAATGGACCATTTGGGGCCTGTTTCGGCCTGGATCAGGGCTGAAATGGCCGGGACTGGGTCACTGCCAGGAGGGGGAGGCTTCCTCCACCCAACACTGACCTGATCCGGGCCCATTCGTCCTGGATCCGGCCGAAATGGGCCCAAAATTGCTGAAAATGGGCATTTGGGGCCCGTTTGGGCCAGGATCAGGGCAGAAATGGCCAGGACTGGGTTGGTGCCAGGTGGGGCAGGCTTCCCCCACCCGGCACTGACCCGATCTGGGCCCCTTCGGCCCTGAAACAGGCTCAAATTGGACCAAATGGCCATTTTGGGCCCATTTCAGCCTGAATCCTGGCCAAAATGGCCAGGACCAGTTCGGTGCCCAGCGATGGATGATTCCCCTACCTGGCACTGACCCGATCTGTGCTGTTTCGGCCCCAAAACAGGTCAAAAATTGCCATTTGGGGCCCATTATGGCCCCAGATCCATTTTGGCGCAGGACCTAGTCCTGGCCATTTTGGTGTCAGGTAAGGCACCTCGGTGCCAGGCGAGGGAGGCTTCCTCCACCCAGCAGTGACCTGATCCAGGCCGTTTTGGCCCAGATTCGGGCCATTTTGGCCCCAATCGAGGCCTAAATGGCCCTAAAGTCAGGTGGGTGGGGCCACCTGACTTGGGGGAACTGCCGCAATGCCGTTCTGGTGCGTTCCCCCTCGAAATGAGCCCTGGCAATAGCACTACTTTGTTTATGAGCAGATTTCCTTCACTTTGTCTTGGTTGGGATTAACTGTGTCTTAATTTGTAGGGTTTTGCTCTGACAGTCTTCTGCTGAATGTTACAGAACTTCAGGGAACAGAAGCATGGCTCCTCTCCATTTCCTATAGTGGAATCCTAAGAAGAGTTACTCCAGTCTTAAGTCCAAATGGCTTAGACTGGAGTAACTGTTTAGGATTTCACAGCAAGTGTCTGCTGAGATTAGGGTTTAATTTCCATAGGTACACATTCCCAACACCCTGTGAATTAGACCCAGAGGAGTTAGCCGTGTTAGTCTGTAGTAGCAAAATCAAAAAGAGTCCAGTAGCACCTTTAAGACTAACCAATTTTATTGTAGCATAAGCTTTCGAGAATCACAGTTCTCTTCGTCAGATGCATAGTACAGAAACTGGTCAAATATAGAAGAGGAGGGGAGGGGAGTGAAGATGCAGTTAGGGGGGGAAGAGGGAGGGTGCAACCAAAACATTCCTTTGCTAGTAAATGTAAACATCTCCTTTTGGTGTCCTTTTGGGGTCAGTTGGCTTGGGTGAGGCTTCAAAGGAGTTTGCCCTGTTAGTTTGCAGCACTAAAACAGCTAGACCATCCAATTCCTATGTAGTATAAGCCTTTGATAACCTGTGAATTAGGGATCCTTGGAAAAGGTCTGAGTAGCGAGCAATCATTGCATCAGAGCAATGGGAGAAAGGCCACTTCATTATGCTTGAGATGACTGCAAGTCTTTCTTGGCGGATGCTTTGGTTTCATTTTAAGATTATTTAAAGAGACTGTTTCTTGAGGGGGGGGGGGTGGAGATAGGAGCTTGCTTTCCCCTTTATGTTTCTATTAAGGGAGTGGGTGCTAATGGTGGTATGATTTGCATAGTTTTTTTTTAAACAATTGCTTGTGGGCGAATATTGAAATCTGATACCTCGGTGTTATTTTTCTAAATAGCTTTGTGTTTCAGCAGTTTAAACACACACACACACACACACAACCCTTGCACATTCATAAGATAAATAGACAAATTACCTTCGTGTTAAAATCCAGCAGCTTAGATCTTGATCTTGATCTTGCCACTTATAAAATTTCGATCTACAAAAAACCTAGTATAGTTCTCTTCTCTCCTAGCTGTTGGGCTTTTGCTCCACATTTATTTAAATTTAGGTGGGCAACATGCTCTAAGTCTTCCATAATGAAAATATCCATAACAGCATGTCTAGCATAATGAATATAGTGCTATAAATTCTTTTAAGACATTATAATATAATTGACTTCAAATGAAGAAGGGCAGAACTGCTGATGTTTGCATGTAATTTTAATTTCTTCTTTTTTGATGTGAATTAATCAAGTTGGGGTTCCTACTGACCTCTGGAAAAACTTTCAACAACTGAAATATCACATCTGTTCCATTGACGTCTGCATTTGTTGAGTCATTGCCTCCATTCAAGACTTCATGACACATTAAAGCATCAGTCCTAAGCAGGTTTTACTCCAAATTAAAGTTCCATGTTGTTCAGTGTGGCTTATTCCTGGGAGAATGACCTCAAGATTGCCTTCCAAGCAACAATGTCTACCTGAAACATAATGCATGAGGATCCAGTGAGATGCAGGTGGTGCTTGGATATGAAATACAATCTTTCTCAGGAACTTTGTGATATTTTTGACTGGAAATAGTGACTGTCCCGTGGTGCCATTCCAGCAAGTCAGGGATTAGAGAGTTGACATTTTTTAATGATTTTTTAAAATTTATTTAGCAAAACATAAGGTTTAACGATAGAAAGCGCACAGAAAAGCTTATACAACCAGTACTTGCAATTAGTTTGAGACTTATAGTAACTTATACAATAGCACATCTAAAATTAGTTTATAACTTAAACAAGCACTACCGTTAATATCGAGCTAAACTGATAAAGGATAACTTAGTTATGTTGTAAATCTTCTCTCCTTGGTTACTTATACAAAATTTAATATCAACTATTTTACTAATCATTCTTTGTGTTCCATCTTTTTATCTTCATAGTACGTTATACTAAGTTACCTTGATTAATGTTAGTTCCGGCCTAAATAATCAAAGAAATCCCTCCATTTTCCCCAACATTCAGCTATTGATTTATTATGTACATAATTAGTTGATTTAGCCATTGAGACATATTCATGAACCTTATCTATATACTTTGACACATCAGGAGGGGCATCTGCTTTCCATCTCGCTGCGTATAGCTCTCTAGCTGCTGTCGCCATGTAACGAAAGAGGTCTCCCTGCTTGTCATATATGTCTGTCTACATATCTGCCATGAGTATTCTCTGTGCTCTGTATTGTGTGCTGATCCTCTGGTGCATATTGGGGGCCTGTTTAACTGGGAGTTGCTTATCTTACAGGTGCCTGCTGTGATGTACTTTAGTTTTCACAGCTGCTTGAGAATGTGTCCTTGAGTGCTGGCTTCTTCCTGGAAACTGAAAATAACTTCATCTGTCCTACAGTTCTTCTCTCCTCCTGTCTCAAACCCCTTCCCCTCCTTCTGGCTCCTTCGCGCCAGAATCCTAACCGTCCATTTCCTAAAGGCGGGAACTTTCCCTATAACTAACCCCTCCAACCTTACACACGTCACTTCTGCCAATACCCTTGTCTGTGTTTGCTGATACTGATGGATCTCTAATAAAGTAACTTTAACTCATACACTGGAGTGTGTGCAGTGGAGTACTATGGGGGGCTAACTGCCAGAACCTGACACTGCTTTTTTCTTAGATTATTTGTAAGATATTTAATAACATGTTTTGGATTCAAATCTTTGTTTGAGAATCTTCTGTATCTCTTTATCCAATATTTTCGTGCTTTCTTACAAGTCCACCACATATGGCAAAAAGTTGCAGCTGTGCATTGACATTTCCAGCACTGTCTGTTATAGCCCTGGGTGATTCTCACAATGTCTTTGGGGGTAATATGCCATCTAAAAACATTTTATATCAATTTTTTCTTAGTAGCTGACAGGCTGTATATTTTATGTCCTTGGTCCATAGATCTTCCCATTGGTTCATTAAAATAGTTTCTCCAAATTTTTCCATCCATTTATCATCCAGGTTTTAACTTCTTCTGTTTCTGTATGGTGTTGGAGTAATATTTTATAAATTTTCCCTAAGATATGTTTCAGGTCTCCAGATAATAATAGTTCAAATCCTGGTCCCACCCCCTCCCTAATCTACAGCCCTGGTTAAGAAATTGTTCTTTTAGCCTCAATACCGTTTGGTGATACATCAGCCATGGAACAGTTATACCTTGATCTTGAATTTCTTGCCAGGTTTTTATATTCCCTTTCTCATCAATCATTGACTCATAGCTGAACTGATCCATTCTGCTTCTGACTGTGTCATAGCAAGGATTTACTGGTGATATCAATGGAGAAACCAGTGCGCTCAGTCTATTTCTACACTGAAACCATGTTTTGAGTATCCCATCTCTTAAAATGTGAGTCTCGTCCTTTTTTTGGTTAGAATTCAGTGATTTCTTAAGCTATAGATAATTACGGATACTTTCTCTGGCATTCTTTGTCTCCAACTGGATGCATCTGCTAGTTGGATTTGTGGTCCAGTCTAGGGCTGCCACTTGGTGATTTAACTTCAAGTTTGGTATAGCCAGTCCTCCTCGTTTTTTGTCATCCTGTAATACTTTAAGTCTTACCCGTGGTTTCTTCCATTTCCACATGAAATCATTTATTACTTTCTGCCATTTGTTTAGGGTCTTTTGGTCTATATGGATTGGAATCATTTGAAATAGAAAATTCACTTTTGGTAATATATTCATTTACACCGTGAATATTCTTCTTAGCCATGAAATTTTCAGTTTTTCTCATCCTTATAAAGATTCTCATTTCGTGCTGAAACAGATGCCCCTAGGTATTTTATTGGCTTTGTAGTAATGGCACAGTGGGTTATCTTCCCTATCTCTTCTAGTTCCTCTGCTGTTGTTGAAAGCAGCATTATATTTGTTTTCTTTTTATTCAGCTTATATCCAGAGTGCTGTCCAAATCTTGATATTTGTTCCATAACATAAATCAGGGAATTACATGGGTCCGTCCCTGATATGACCACATCATCTGCGTAACTTTTCAATTTACATGTCTCTTTCCCCTCCTTTATTCCGATGATTCTTTTAGAGAGTTGACGTTTTGATACTGTGGCTCCACAGAGAGCCAAGCTACAAGTGACGCCTGACACAGGTTGGACACTTGTCAGCTTCCCTCAAGTTTTGATGGGAAATGTAGGCGTCCTGGTCTTGCAGCTGTAATGGAGACCCAAGCTGTAAAACCAGGACGCCTACATTTCCCATCAAAACTTGAGGGAAGCTGACAAGTGTCCAACCTGTGTCAGGCGTCACTTGTAGCTTGGCTCGTAGTCTATCAGCTGTGGCTACGAGATGATGTCTTTGAAAGCAGCAGAGCTTTCCTGTTCCTCATGCAACCAGGTGATGTTCCCGATCTTCTAGCATGCAAGGAGTGACTTCATTGCCAGGTTGTGCTGCCAGCAGCTCCAAAGCAACACGTGACTAATTTGGGCAGACACACATCTGAATGCCCTTAATATATATTTTAAAAACTGAGACGACACCTTGCTTTTGTGAAGCACATTTTTTATTCTTTTTCCTCCCTTGTCTTGATTTTTCATGGACAATTCTGTTTCTGGCTTCAGAACCATACATTTTTAGGTTTTGTATGCCGTACACTTTTTGCCACTTGTGATCCTGTTTACGTTTGCCTTTTGTGTTTTGCTTCACAACATGTTCCAGTTTTGCCTCAATCCTACGTGTTGCATCGGAACCACTCCTGCAATGTGATATCACTTCCAGATATTCATTGGAAGTGATTCTGCATCGCTGGTGCAGCTCGGGTTTTTTAATCTTTCCTCCTGCCAGCCATCAGTGTTCCACCCGTGTACCACCTAATCAAACACACATGCAATAAAACAAATATTGCCATTAAATATATAACGATAACCTTTTTAATTACCAGGTAACTGCATACTAAGGTATGCAGGGCTGTCTGTCCCCTCTGCTGCTGGACCCTGTATATCCTTCCTTGTGTCTGGAGAGAAGGGAAGGGCTTCCCTCTCTCTCCTCTGCATCAGGCACAGCAGCTCAGGCGAGAGTGAGATTGCCAAGGAGCCCAGAGGACGGGGCATGGAAAAAAGAGACCAAAACCTCTGCCGCCACCCCTCTGTGGCCAGCTTGTTCTTTTTCTGGATGGCTGCTGTGGTGGTGGTTGTATGCTCTTCTCTGTGGCCAGCTTTCTCTCGTCCTGACAGCCACCCCAGTGCTGGGATGATAGTGCAGAGGCTGCAGAGAAAGGTAGTGGAGGGAGGATGTAGGAGAGGACGGGTCGTTTACTTCCATCCCTGGCAGGATGCCTGCAGCTTGCATCAAATCTATCCTCCATTCCCTGCAGCCCTGCTGTTTCAAAATGGAAAGGACCTGCCAACTACATTCCCTATGGGCCAGTGACCTTGCTTGCTCTGCTGGAACATGGGGAGTGGGTGCCACGCTGTGGAACAGAACTCAGAAGAGCCACAGATGGCTTCCAAGCCTCTGAATACCACTGGAGACTTTATAAGGAAGGTGCTTATTCTATAAAGTTTGGTTATCATTGCAGGAACTTGAGAGGGTGAGTGTTTTATCTATGGCTCAAATGCACATGAAAACGGTGTTCCATTTGAAAAAGATCCAGAGGAGTTAGCCGTATCCGTCTGTAGTTGCAAAATAGTAGAGTCCAGGTGCTTTTCAGTGTAGGGTTTTGTTTTTTAAGTTGTTCTGTCTACTCTGCCTGATGCTTTGGAGCAGGGATGAGCAACCCCCAGCATATGCACTGAACAACGGCATGCACACACACACACACACCACACACACAATCTGCACACACACAGAAATGTTTTGCTTGTCATACTCAACTGGTTCTCTTCCCAGTCAACCAATGTGAGCTGCTGAGGTTCTGGCAATGCTGCTGGTTTCAGTGGCAGATGAGAAGGGGTGACTCGTTCCCAGCATTGCCTCCTGGACCCTCACAATTGCCACATCGGTCAGAGGAAGCTGTCTAGGCTGTGATGGAAGTTCTGGGATCCACCTTGCTCCCAGCATTCCTAGCCAAGTGAAACCTTGTCACGTACCTTGTCACTGTTTGTTTGCCAGAGTGGTGTTCTCCCCCCGTCCCACCCATGCCTTATAGCAGGTCCAGATTCCCTGAACATTTGTGTGTGTTTTAAAGAATTATCTAGCCCTTAAGGATCCAGAGAAAAGAGGCAAAATGTATAAGCGGTATTTAGCTCAACTCTTCAGCGAAATGCAAGCTGCTTTCCCCAGTGATTGGCATACTTTCTGGGTCCTGCCCTGATAACATTGGCTGTTGGGAGAAGGATGCAAAAGCAGATCCTACCTAAGGGAGGGGCCATGGCTCAGTGGAAGAGCCTCTGCTTGGCGTGCAGAAGGTTGAGGGTTCAATCCCTGGCATCTCCACCTGAAAGGATCGGAAAGTAGGTGATGTAAAAGACCTCTACCTGGAGAGCTGCTGCCTGTCATAGTCGACAGTACTGACACTGAGGAACCAGCAGTCTGATTCAGTCATGTGTGTTCACGTGCACTGCAAACTTATAGGCAGTAAAAAATACAAAAAAGCTTCCTTCCTCCCTTCTTGTTGTTGTTGGTAGTTGCAGGAACAGAAACCAAGCAACTGGTATATAGTATCTTTGATGTCTGTAATTGGCAAAGCATTTGGATAATGTGCAGATCAGGTTGTCTGGATTTAGGCAGCTGGCATATAACAATCCTAACGGGATGCATTCTTTTGTAAAGGGATTCTACATGAATAAATACAAGAGTCACGCATACACCTGACCTGTCTGTCTTTTCTTTCTTTCCCCACCTCCTCTTCCAAAAAACCAGGCTGCTTTCCCCTCCTTGCCCAGACTGTTTGGATACAGGATGATTTAACATCTCTACTAGAGGCCAGTAGTAATAAATGTATATGTGCGATTATGACTGATGAGGGAAAGGGGGGGGGGAGATAAAAGGCTGCATGCCTGATGTTGTCTTCCCTCCTTGCTTTTAGATGCCATTATTTCTAATGGAAACATATCATGAACAACCTCCCTTTAAGCTGAATGTGTGTGTGTGTTTTTAATCGTCATAATTTTCTGTCTGCACATTTACAGGACCAGGGAGCACAAATGCAGCTGCATCATACAGTCAAATAGGTTTGTCCAACTATGAATAATGTCCTCATCTAAACAGGCTTTCCCCTTCTTTCTTTCTGAGTTGAACATGGAGGTACTTGTGTGGAATATAAATATAACTTAACACACCCTCTACAGGGAGTGTTGTTATGGGTATATTGTTAAAGACACAAACACACACACATTGTTGGTGCAATTTACTGTTTGTTGTACTGTATACTTTTAATGCTGCAGCATGGCTCTAACTCAGGGTGCCATATGCCGAGGCAATTTGGTGGAAAGCTCCTGTCCTTGTGGAATGAAGTGATAGGGTGCAACCCATTGGTGTCAACATGGCAAGTCGTTGCTCTGTTAATCTTCTTAGTCTTCAAATCGTCTTCTGGAAAACCACCACCACCACCAAATTTATACATATTTTATTTGGGGTATATTTTCCTTCCAAATCAAATTTCCCCTGCAGTTACAAAGGACTGCGTCTCTCCAAAGCACTCAAAAACAGTTATCTGGATTGCTGTTTTCTTTATAGACTTATTGGGTAGAAACATACCCCAGTGGCAAAAATGTGTAGATTATCTGGGCTTTATTTTATTACTCAGATGTTTGAGTTTTTTTAAAGAGAAAGTCAACTGTAAGTGGTTGTACTTTGGGATTATTGTTTACAACTGTGAAAGTGACAATGTCTGAAGAGGGGAAAGGTAAGTAGAGATACTTTTTTCTGATCCTACTGAAGAAGTACGACCGGAGTAGCCAATTCATCCCAATGGTGTTTTCGGGGTTTTAAATGTACTCAGACACACTGATTAGGATATCCATTAAAAACATTGTGTAAATCTTAAGCAAGCTTTGACTCTCAAAAGTTCATACCCTGGAAATCTAGTTAGTCTTTAAGGTGCTATGTACCCAAATTTTGCTCTTCTACTAAAAACCAACACCACCACCCATTAGAAAAAAAGTAGTTACAGTTGCTGGGGAAGAGAGGGAATCTTGAATGAGATGAAGCTGAGCATATACTTCTCTTGAGTAACCATGTGTGCATCCATAATGGTGGTTCAGATTTCTGTTCAGCTCTGCCGTGAATTCAGGGCCAAACTTCACATTGCATTAGGGATCCATGATGAGTACTTAATCTTAAAAATCAGCCCCTATAGAGGGGAATATAGGTTGGACCCATAACACTGCGGGGTAGTTAGCCCTTTCCTCTCACATCTAGACCACACACCCACACTCCAAAACTATTAGTTCCAGTAGATGAAAGGGCAGACACAATAAGGTAGACATATATTTTTTCTACCTACCGAGTCTAATAGAAACAGGATGTGTGGGGGCAGCACAGGGATTTGGGACAGCAGCACAAGAACCACAGCATCATGATCTTGGTTGAAAATGTACCCCGGTAGCTACGTTTAAAAACTGACTCACATGCCGATAGGACCTCCATTCCCTCTCTAAAAACTTCAAAGCGAGTACAGCAGGGGAGAACATAAAACAGGCAAAGCAATAAAAAATGCTTGTCATATAAATAGAAAATAATACATTTTTAAAAAATATTTCTGCATCTTGCATATACATAGTGAAGAGATTAAGCATTAATAAGTTAAAATACTGAGAAGCGTGCAAAGCATTACAGGAATGCGCAGACACAAAGATTGTTGTTTCCCTTTATCTGTTCTTTCTGTTTGAAATTCTGCTACTCTTCCATTCATGATCTTCCCTTTCCTTTCAAAGTGTCCCATTCTGGGACCTATTGTATTTGACTAACAAATTAATTTTATAGTTTAAATCTCTTTGGAACATTAATTTTTCTTTTACTTTCCAGAGCAGAATCATTTGGCATATCTTATATTTATCATCTGTGCCCTTTGGTTTCAGCTGGCTAACCAGCTACAGGCTTTCCTGGGTGGAAAAACAACTGGCCATGCCTGGCCATGGTAGTACATGCTCCGGTGACATCATGATTAGATTACTGCAAGTCACTCTACATTGGGGCTGCCCTTGAAGACTGTCCAGAAGCTGCAGCTGGTAAAGAATGCTGTAGCAAGAATGTTGACTGGAGTGTGTTATAAGGACCATATCACTTCAGTCTTGGTTCTTGTACAATGGCTCCCAATTTGTTTTCAGGCCCAATTCAAGATGATGGTGTTGACTTTTAAAGCCCTGTACAGCTTGAGGCCAGCATACTTTAAGAATCTCCTACTCCCATACAAGCCTACCTGACCACTGTGGTCATCCTTGGAGACACTGCTTGAGGTGCTCTTGCTTTTTAAAGTTAGACAGGTGGCGCTTCTGGGATATTCACACATCCCCTTCTATCAGTGTCTTCTTCCAGTGGGTACTTTTATAATATTCCTTTTTAATTGTTAGCCACCTTGTTGACCTTGATTGGACATAACGACAGAATATAAACTTAGTAAATAAATGGATAAATCATGCTATAAATGAATAAATCTGCTATCATGAATCTGCTTTCTGATAACTGATGCTGAGGTTAGTTCTATGGTAGAGATGGGCACGAACCAGAAAAAAACAAATGAACGAACCATGCGGTTTGTGGTTTGTCACATTTCACGAACCACAAATTTTCACAAACCTGCCCCAGTTCACAAATCTGTTTGTTTTGGTTCGTGAAAATGTTGCTTTTGGGCCAGCAAATCACCACTTCTGGGTCAGCAGAAGGTCACTTCCGGGTCAGCAGAAGGTCTGCAGGAAGCCCATCCCCTGTTACTTAGGAAACTGATTGATTGGCACCAGGCTTTCTGCAGTGATGAACTGAAAAACGAATCCAACGAACCAGCCTGAAGTTCATGGTGGTTCATCAGAAATGGAATCTGATGAGCCGCTGGTTGACGAACCACGAACTGGCCTGGTTCACCACAAATTTTGGTTCGTATTTCAGTTCATGCCCATCTCTTTTCTATGGCCATCTGTTTGTTCATAAGATTGAACATGTTATGAAGTCACTGGACTTTATTCTATCTCAGTTTCATTCTAGGAGACTTACGTTCAGCCAAGGAGACAGGCAGCAGCTGTTGATGATGAAATAGGGCCTAGAAGCCACAACTCTTACCATGAAAATCCGCTTTGCTTTCTCCAAATCTTCTGCAGCCCAAACAGTTTTCTTTTTGCAGTATTCGGCTTGGAAAACATCCACCTAATTTCCTAAAGATTTTCACTTGTTTGCATTGGGCTTTAACTCGATAGTAAATCTGGGCCTGTTATGCCTCATTTATCAGCCAAGCATAGAGAGATTCAGAGCGATGTGCCTGTCATTTACTACTGTCAAAGTGATCTATTTTCTCACATCCTGGTTGCTACAAAATAGCTCGAGTTGCACATATTGCAGAAGGCAGGGTTGTAGGAACAAATGCCTCGGCAAACAAATGTGGGTGAAAGGCACAATGCACCTTAAGTGGGGGAAGCTGCTTCTTTCCTCTCAGCATTGTATGTGGGGCACAAGGAGTGAGGTAGAACAATGGGTGCAGTTGTTGTTGCCTGGCATATGGGATAGGGGATCAGAGAAGGACTTCAGCCATGCAAAAGCCTTTCCTGGCAATGTACCAGGAAGCAACAAAGCAATCCCGAATGATACAGATCTAATGTACAGTCACATTTGGAATGCTGTGTGCAATTCTAGTCTCTTCCTCTCAAAAAAGAATATTGCTGTGCTGGAAAAATCCATGAAAGGGTCGACAGAATGATCAGAAGAATGGAGTGCCTTCCTTGCAAAAGATAGAACATTTGGGTTTTTTTCAGTTTAGAGCAGGGGGAAACATGCACACAACTATGTTGGGAGTGTACAGTGATGATCATCATGGTAGGTGACAAAAGTGGATTGAAACAAATTCATCATAGCTAGATCCATCAGTAGTATTTAGCTATAATGGCTAAATGAGCCTTTGTACGAAGATGCTATACATTTCTAAATATCACTGCAATGCAGCTTATTGGGCTATTTATTTATTCATTTTACTTTATTTATACTCTGTCCTTCTCTCCAGTGGGGACCCAAAGTGGCTTTCGTAGTTCTCCTCTTCACTTTATCCTCACAACAATCCTACGAGTGTCTAGGGACCCAAGGTTACCCAACAGACTTCCATGACAGATGGTGAATTTGAACCCGGATTTCCCAGTTCTAACCACTCTACCATATTGGTGGTCTACCTGGGTGGCCAATGTGAGAAACAGGATGGTGTGGGAGATGGACCTTCTTAGTCCGATCTGTGAGAGCTTCTTTTATGCTTTTAAGTCTGTTGAGCTGATTCTTCCCCCTCCTCCGCCACTCTTTAAGAGAAGAGAAGAAAATAATAGACTAGCATGGGAACAGGTTGAAAACATCCTCTCTCCTCTAATTTTTCCAGCACCTTTCCTCTTTTGTGTGCTTCGTCCCTACCCTGAAAACATGTCATAAGATTAGAGGTGGGCATGAACCACGAAAAAAAGAACGGTGTGGTTCATGGTTCATGAAAACACACAAACCACAACATACAAAACAATAATGAAATAAATTAACCAAGTGCAATGGTGGGGAGAACCCCCCACCCCACCCCAAAGGTGGGAAGCCAACATGGCACTGCCCCCTTCAACCACTGAATGCCTGGAGGAACAGCTCTGTCTTACAGGCTCGGTGGAACAATAATATGTCCCGCTGGGCCCGGGTCTCCATTGACAGAAAAGTGAGGGTGTTTAAATGGCTGCTCCAAGTGGTGGGGAAATAGCCATTTAAACTACGGGTCGGGCTTGGCTGGCTGGCCAGGAACTCCTGGCTGGGTAGCCAAGCCCTGCAGTTTAAATGGCAGCGGCAGAGAAAGGGGCATATTGGTTAATAAGAACCAAATGAACCAGTAGACCAGTTTGTGGAAGTTTGTGGAAAACGAGCTTCCACGAACCACTGGTTCACGTTGTGTCTTTTTGGGTCATGTTGTGTTTCGTGCCCATCTCTACTTAGGATATATGATGGTGGGGGAGAGTGTCATATCCAGTGAAAAGAGTAGGAGGGCAGACCTCTGGAGGACACAAGTCTAGATATCAATGTCTACAAGCCCTCCCACAAATGTGACAGTTTGTGTGAAGAGCTGAGCCACTGCCCACCACCTCTTGACTGCTGTGCTGGTGGTTCCTTCCATTGCTATTGTGGCATGATAACCCAGTTCAAGGAATGAGCAAACCCCTTTCAGCACCTTTTGCTAATGAAGGTTTCTGTTACTGGGAACAGTAGCGGCTGCTTCACTCAGATGATCGTAAGTCTTTATGCTGGAGGTAAGTAACGCTGTGACTACGCAATGACAGCTGGTGATTTGCATCATTTCTTTTCAGAATAGCTTATTGATAAATGGTTGCTAGAAGTGTTTTTAAGGGTGACTTTTGCAGAAGTAGCGATATATTATCTTTATTTGTACCCTGCTTTTTGATCCAGAAGGATCACCACGGTGGCTTGCACAGATTAATAAAATAGCAGGACTCTGGGATTACATGCATCCCACCCAAACTGCATTTCCATTAAGCCCTGTCATCCAGTCACATCACCCAGACTGCTGACAATTGGATGGCTAATTGCCAGGCTATGAGTTCCTTATTTCCTTCCCTCAGGGCCTAGGGTTGCCAACAACCTGGAGAAAAAATGCCTTGCCTTTTAATAGAGGATTAATGGGATGTTCTGTACCCGATGGTGTTATTTACCATGAAAATCTTCGGGCACCCATTTTCGTGCATTAAACCACTATTAAAGGGAGAGGACATTTTTTTCTCCAGGTTGCTGGCAACATTGGCAGGACTGCTGGCCCTTTTATTTCCCCAAGGCAAGGGGGAAGAGCCAGGCAGAGTGGTCTTGCAGTGGTAGGGAAAGATGCTGAAACACTCGTGCAGCCAATATCATGGCTCAACTAATGTTCCACTGAAATGGAAGCTATATCTTCTGCTTTCATCAAGCATTAAGGCATGGCTGTAAATGAAATGATTGCCCACGAATGAAAAGTTCAGCTTCTGACAGGCTGTGGGGTTACAAGTGACAGCAAATGACATATTTAGTAACTGAACTGTTTTCAGTGAATAGCCGTGTTGGTCTGCAGTAGTACAACAGGATTTGAGTCCAGTGGCACCTTAGAAACCAACAAGATTTTCAAAGTAAGCTTTTGAAAGTCAGAACTCCCTTATTCAGATACTTTTTGGGGTGTTACAATGGAGGGCATCAGGATGTAAAGGTACAATGCAGCTTGATTAGGTGCAACGGATATAGCAAGGAAGGTGTGAGGATGTAAGGGTACAATAAAACTAGATTAAAGCAGAAATTAGCATCTGTAGTGAGATAAGAGTGAGAGGTTGTTTAAGGTTAGGGGGCTGTCTGTGGGCAAGAAAAGGTTTGCCTCCCAGTGCTTGTGAGAGAAGAGTATCATTGTCCAGCATGAGTTGCAAGCCATTGATGATGCTCAGAGCTGACCGTGACAACCAATGGCATTCTGTTGTTGTTTCTTTTGGGCCTATCTTGTTGCAGGTTCTCCCTTGGTTTTATTCTAGCTTTATTGACCTGTTTCCTTACTACATCAGGTGGGTGCTGTAGTTCCAAAAAATGTCTATTG
This sequence comes from Eublepharis macularius, assembly GCF_028583425.1. Classification (NCBI taxonomy): domain Eukaryota; kingdom Metazoa; phylum Chordata; class Lepidosauria; order Squamata; family Eublepharidae; genus Eublepharis; species Eublepharis macularius. The sequence continues at coordinate 7,918,976 of NC_072799.1, forward strand.
TAGATCATGCAGGTGAGAATCTCTATCAGAGGGATTGGAACAGATGTGATTGTAACCTTGATTTTGGCGGTAGACAATGGATTATTTGGTGTGCTTAGGATGGTGACTGGAGACATATAGATATGTTTGCCAGTTGGTAGATTTCCTGTGTAAGATGGTTCTTCAGCTTCCATCATTTATTTGCAGGGCTTTTTTTCTGGGAAAAGAGTTGGTGGAACTCAGTGGGTTGCCCTCAGAGAAAATGGTCACATGACTGGTGGCCCCGCCCCCAATCTCCAGACAGAGGGGTATTTAGATTGCCCTCCGCGCCATGCATGGAGGGCGATCTCAACTCCCCTCTGTCTGGAGATCGGGGGACGGGGCCACCAGCCATGTGACCATTTTCAAGAGGTTCCGGAACTCCGTCCCTCTGCGTTCCAGCTGCAAAAAAGCCCTGTATTTGTATAGTGGTGTCTAGAAAATGTACTTCTGTGTGGATTAATTCTTGGTCAGGTTGATGGTGGGTTGGAAGCTGTTGAAGGCCTGGTGAAATTCCTCCAGTGCTTATTTCCCATGTGTCATCAATAAATCTCAAGTTAGTGGGTGGGAGCTGAGAAAGTGATGTTTCAGATCAGCCATGAAAATGCTGGCGTATTGTGATGCCATGCAAGTGCCCACGGCTGTGCCATTGGTTTGAAGGAATAAATCTCCACCAAATCTGAAATAGTTGTGGGTGAAGACAAACTGGCAGAGTTTGGTTGCAAAGTTAGCTGTGGTGTTGTCAGTGATGGTGTTCCTAATGGCTTGTATTCCATCTTTGTGGAGGATGTTGGTGCATAGAGACGCAGCATCCATGGTTGCTGAAACTGTCAAGTGATTGTACTTGCATCAGGAATTCAGTGGTGCCTTGAACATAACCGGGAACATTACTGGCATAGGATCTTAGAATAGAGTCCATGTATCCATTCCAGACATCCCAACAGTGATGGTCTCTATGCCTGAAACAATAGGACATCCTGTGTTGCCAGTTTTGTGTATTTTGGGGAACAGATAGAAAGTACCTAGTTGAGGTTCTCATTTTGGTGACTAAACTGGTATCTTCTCTGCAGCCTGCTGTCTAGATAAGAATCTCACATGGGCTGCATTTCATGGGGATATCAGTGTTTAGGCTCATTCATTTGCCCAACCATCCTCATTTTGTTTGGTCGGGCATCTCCTGAGTTCACATTTTCATGTAGGTTTGAAAGACTGCAATAGACGTGTGGACACCCTCTCGAAGTAACTGCATTTGAAATTGCGTCCCCTCCCACTTGTCATTTTGTGCATCACCAGATGGCTTCTGTGGGCTTTTTGTAGGCTGTATCAAAAACATGCTATTGGGGGATGTTGTTTTGTGGGGGCATTCAGAGAGTGGGTTGCTATAGGCCCACCCAGTAGCTTTAATGACAGGTTTCATCATCTTTCTTCTTACCAACCTGCTGCTTTGATGAATGCTGACTTAATGCCACTTGGATCCAGCCACCCTCACCTTATCTTCAGCTGTGGTGAAATACCACCCACTTCCTCACACTTTTCTTTCTCTTGACATTTAACTTGTCTGCTGCCATCTGCAATTTTGAATTGGCAGTTGTGGTGTGACATTTTCATCCAGACTGAGCTGAGAACCATGCAATACTTTGCAGTGTTTTAGCCTGTATTTGGAGGGAATTGGCTGGGGGGGAAAACCCCCAAACAAAAAACAAATGCAGGTCTGGCGTGAGCCACTCTCGCTGTATATTAGCTTTCTTACAATATTTTGCAGTGTGCGTTAGCTAAGGAAACGGATAATTGATAAGCTTTTTTATAACAGATCACTAATTTATTTCTTTTAAAGCTGGTGATGAGAGTCGGCTTTTAATTGCAGAGGGGTAGCCATGTTAGCGTTTTGTAGCAAAATAAACTAAAGGCCAGTTGCATCTTAGAGACTAATGTCTCTAAGCTGCCAATGGATCTTTATTTTATTGGGATGCAAGCCAGGATTTAAGGATAGGGATAGGCTGTAGAATTGTGCATGGTCCTTTCCATCTCACTCTGTTCTGGGGTCTCCAACCTTTTTGAGCCTGCGGACACTTTTGGAATTCTGACACCAGGTGATGAGTGCAACCACAAAATGGCTGCTGCTGGGGGCAGAGCCCACTACAGAATGGCTGCCACTGGAGGCAAGGCCAGCCACAAAACCGCAGAATATGAGGCAAGGGGCCCAGGTGTGTTTGGATTTTCTTTCCTTGAACTGACCTAATACATGTGTTTGTTGTCAGCAATTCTTGTTTGTTTCTTTCCGTACCATTTATTTATTTACTTCATTTATGTCCTACCTTTCTCTCCAGTGTGGACCCAAAGCAGTGTAGATTGTTCTCTTCTCCTCCATTTTATCCTCACAACAACCTTGCGAGGTAGGTTAGGCTGAGAGTGTGTGACTGGCCCAAGGCCACCCAGCAAATTTTCATGGCACCGTGGAGATCCAAACCTGAGTCTCCCAGATCCTAGTCCAACATTCTTATCACTATACTATACTGGCTTCCCCCCCATACTAGTAAAACCATTATTGCAAATTCTCTATTGGCTTTTCCTTGCATGATGTCAGTCTTAAAGGGTGCATTTAGCTTCAATTAAAGACAAAGAATCACACCATCACCAGCCTTCTGCTTTTATCAAAGGAATTCTGTCCAACTTTCTGATATTTACATCCAATTTATACAAATACAGGCCATTTCCACATGTCTTACCGGCCAGAGGAACAGGAAGATGAAATATCACACAAAACTCCTGGATAACAGCGTCTTCCTGGCACAATTTCACACAAGAAGACGTTGTCTTCCGGGTCGTTCGCACGATGTTCTGCAGGCAGATAAGACCTGTGGAAACAGCCACATTTGGGGATAAGCTCCAGTGAAACTAGATGGATTTGCTTTTGAGAAAACCGTGCAGTAGATCAGTCAAGTGTTAGTTTGGGGATGTTTCTTGTGAAGAAATATCTGTATTGAATCAGGCAGATTATTGGTGGTTATCCGGCCAAAAACAAAATAACAAGAGTGCATGTGGTTTAAAAATTTAAATGGAAGCTGCATATTGAGAAAATTACCAGTTTCTAACCTAGCATGGTAGCTGCAAGTTTTGCCGAAAGTTCACAGAATCTGCAAGACTTAAGTTCCAGGGGCAGGGCCTCGCCTAAACTATCCCACCCACCCCCCTTTCTTTCAAGCCCTAATTCAGCTGCCGCTGCCAAAGAAAGAACCCCATCAAGCTACAAAACACCTCCCTGTACTTGCACCTTGAGACTCAGCCCACCCCTGCCATGGCCGCTTCCTCTCAGGCACACACCGACAACGGCAGTGGCTGCAACACCAGAGCGAGAGATTTTCTATGCATGCACTCGCCACAGCCACTTTTCCCAGTGGCGCATGCACAAAAACCTCAGCCTTTCTATTTCCCCCCTCGAACCTGGTTTTCCGTGTAGTGTCCCTCAGTGGGCATGCACACCTCCTGCCTTCACTTGAAAGAATTATCACTATTCCCTCCCCTCACCACCCAGCACAGCGGATATTTAACTGCTCTTCCCCCCACTCCCCCTTCTTCTCGGAAAATACAACATTAAAAAAAGAAGAGATTCAAAGTTCTAGTTTGGGAAGAATATATGACAGAGAACATACAAAGAGAATGTGTGGAATGTGAGTTCCAAATTATCAGGCCACAAATCCTCTTCCCAGTTTCTCACTGGTGACTGACCTGCCAAGTTTTCCATAAGTTACAGAGAGTGCAGAAGGGTGGGAGGGGAGGGGTACTATCATCCTTAAAGAAGACTGAAACAGCCGAATAAATCCTCTCTGCTTCTGCAAAGCCCAGCTGGCGCACAGCATATTTGGCGGAGGTGGAGGCCAGCCCCAAATGAAGTTTGGCTAGAAAACCAAAGCAAATTCGCAAGCCCCTGATTGTAGGCAATGCAGATACAGCCTCTTGCAAACTTTGACAGCTCTTATTATATTTGAATGTTTTACTTTGAATGAATGTCATGGCTAAATCTTCCTTGTTTCTTGTGTTCTATAAATAGCTTCGTATTCAATCTCTATGGCACTGACGAGTATTGATGTACTTTGTCAAGGAAGAAATATCTTCTGCTACTAAGACTAAAAATTCAATGATTTTCAGCACACTTTCTGAAGATAATAAAGTAATTTGTCTTCACGTGGGGATTATTGTCAAACCTTGAAGGTGGGGAAGGGGAGAAAACAGGTTCAAATTAAAGGGAACATTTTAAAAAAGATAGCATTTGTAGTAATTTGCTCTCTTCTGCATAAGCCTCTCTGTCATTCTTTAATTGACATAATGGGCTGGTCCTCCATATAGAATATTTGAAATCCTGTATTTATTATAGCACGTGTGATTTTTGGTTTGATTAGGGATCCCATTCCCCGCTTTTACCCTCTGCCCCCTGGCACCATTCACCTGGCTGGCAGAGGAGATATAAATAAAAAAAATAAAAACAAGTTGATCGCTTTGGTTCAGACTCTTAAGTCTGTGCAAGGCCGAGACCAGGCCTTGTTGAGAAAAAAAAATGTGTTGGCTGTGCTAATCAGGCACACGTGCAAGTCTTTGACATTCTCTTGAGAACTGACTTTGGGAAGCCTGGTGGGTCTCAACTTCAGTCAGTACCCCCATATTTTCTCATGCTAGCACTGCCAATTAAGTATCTAAGCCCCGTTTGGCTCCTGGCTCCAGGGCTGACACAGCTAGTCCTGAAAACGGCTGGCCACCCGCACAGTGGAACCTTTCTAGTTGGTATCTGTCTACCAGCATGTGAGGGAAAGGCTCTTGGTTCCATGCCTAACCATCAAGATGCCAAGAATCGCCTGGCACAGAATTGGACTCCTTTCCTTGAAGCCTTTGGGTAAGAACTGCCTGTCAAGAAGCTAAGTCAGAGATTGCAAGATTTCTAGATTGAAGTATTTTAGCTAGTTAGTTTACAGTTAGCGATAGCCAGCCTTATTTGTTTTGCCTATTGCCTGTTTGAAGAGTGGTTCCTGCTTCGCTCTTTATAATCTGTACTTAAGTAATGATACTTAAATATATTTTACTTGCCTGTGTCTGAGAGTTATTTGCTGACTGTGTGCACACCCTCAGAGAGAACCCAGGGGCTGAAAAGCCTCAAATAAATAGGACCAGAAGCCTTGAAAAGATGTTAGGGATCTTGGAGCGGCTGAGGCTCAGCACACAAGAACGGGAGCAGGGGTTTCCGTATAGCTGATCACTCAGCTGAGCGTCATTGCATTGCTTCGAGCCCAGTTTCTGGTGCTCAATAACTGTGAACCTCCCCAGACATGCCTAAGCCAATTCTTATACAACAGCTTTGCAGTAGCAACATCCTCCCAGCAAACAATAGCAATCCTTATTCCATGTCCAGGAACTGGCAACACAACTTTGTTGTTGGCGATGTTGCTTAGAAGCCGAGCAGTGTTATCATGCATGGGGAAGAGCCAGCTCAACTGCTAGGCACAGCTAGGTGACGGTGTAGAGTGCTGGAGCGGATTGGCCCTGTTGGTATCCACCTCCCCTCCTCGTCTGTTACGCATATTTCCTAATTATCTCATCATTGTCTCATGAATGTGCTACTTCTGTTTTCCTTCTGACTAGTCACTGAGTAATCAATAATGTCGATGAAATAGCCACAATAAGGAATGCTCTTGATTCATCTGTCAAAATATAATTGTTGTTTTTTCCCACCCCCCAGTTCCCACTAAAGCTGTGGAGAATATCATAGGTTCTAAATTAGTTATCCTGTGTATGAAGCTCCCAAAGAAACACACTGGCACTGCTAGAGATCCTGAAGTCCAAATACAGAATTAGTCTTAAGAGGGCCAGTGCAGGTTTTTATAAAGTTTGCAAACACCTCTGAAATTGAATTTGCATTATTACAGATGCTTGAAAACCCCCACGAGTTTGAGTCCAGTTGTATTTGCCAGTTGTCATCAGGTAACTGATTTATCAGCTGCCTGTTTGGCTGTTCATGGCTCACCCATGCCGGGATGACATGGGCAGGTAACATGAAGATTTTTTTTTTTTTTGGCAGGGGTGGTGGTGGTCAGAAGCTCTCCCAGCTGATTCTGTCATCAGTTGGGAGTTGGAAGCAAACTCTCAGTTGACCCCCCCACCCCAGGAAATCTTGCTGTGTCCCAGCCTTGATTATGTGGGTCAGCTGAGAATTGGGTTCTGATCTTCTCAAAATATTACTATGTTGAAGCTACTGATTCCCGATCCCAACTTCACTGTGTCCCAGCTTCACACTCATCCCTGGTTGCATTCCTTTTCCACTGAGTGGATTTGTCTTAGATTCTTGGGGAGCTCAATTTCTACAGTTACTTCGTTGATCAACTTCTTTATAGGAAAAGGTCCTAGGTATCTCTACCCAAATTTTTCACTTCAGCCCTCTGAAAAAGGCTCCCCCACCTGACCAGTGGCATCCAGAACGGGGGCCCCACACCCAATGCTGGTGGATGGACATATTCGTTATGAAGTGGAAGAAATCCTGGATTCTAAAATAAAACACAACAAACTTTTTTACCTAGTCAGGTGGAAGGACTTTGATGAATCTTACAGGGTGTGCGTTGAACAATCCCATATGAATGCACCTAGACTTGTTTCAAACTTCCATAAACGTTATCCTGACAAACCTGGCCCTTGAAGAGAGGGGCCAACTTTAGGGAGGCAGAATGTCATGTCTGAGCCCCATCCATGCCAATGCTAATACTGAACCAGCGTTTCATACTGTAACTTGATGTCATATTGCCAATAACTGTTTCTTTCACAGGCTTCTTGGAGGTGCTTATCTAATGGACTGTAGAAACTTTCAGTGTTCATGACTGAACACTGAACACTGCTCACTCCCATGCATTGTTATGTCTCGACTTTGATCTCTTGCTTTCTCAGTGTCTCGGCTATGAGACGTTCTCAACAAAAGTCCTGTTTACTGTTGGGAGGGGGAAGGAGCAACTGTGTAGGTTAAGAAAAGGAATTTTTCCCCATGTTACTATTCCTGTCAATCTTGCTCTTACTGCTTAGATGCTTGCCTTGCTTCTGAGTAATCCTACGGACATATATATGGAAATGATCTGATTTCTGAATGAAACCATTTAACCAAGAGCCTGGACTTCTTGTTGCAATGGTACAGGGATCTGTCTGCCATATCTTGTCTTCCATAACCTGACAGATAGACAGCCAAATTCACTATATATTTGTGGAGTAGGTTAAAATTAATCAAACGAGCTCAGGAATCTTGTACGGTTTTGGGGTCCCATGCAGACAGGAAAATTGATGGTCTGTACTATTTCCTACATTGCTATTATTCCTACTGCTTAGAATTTGTTCAGTAAATTTATAGTGCTGGAATAGAGCTGCATGTTTGTTGATCCTATAGTGGAAAAAAATAATTTTCCATTTTATGGAATTCAAGCATGACAGTGCATGCAGTGCTAGCTATTTCCCACATAATTATGTATCCTTCTCTGGCTGGAAATACTTTGCATTCAAACAAACCTCGTCATTATTATTCTGTCTCTCTCTGGCAATTTCTTAGACATTGTAAAATGTAGTTGTTTTCAATGTGTCATTTGATTAGTGAAGAAGCAGTCATTATCTTTTTCGTTCGCCAGCTAGCAGGCCATTTTCTTAGGCGTTTTGTTTTACAACACGCCTGTGAATAGTCTGGGTGATCCTGAGAAGAATGGGCAACTTAAAAACCTTTGATCTGTGTGGCATCCTGGTCTGGCAGAACAAGAGGAAGATAATTCACTATTTTCTCTCTATAAATAATGTAGCCAGCGCCACCCCACCCCTGACAAACACTTCCATCAGAAAAAATAGTCAAAGCAATATTACGTCAGGACGGATGGATATCTTTTAAAAAGTCCAATGTGTGTTACCCCATCTCAGAGCTAATGATATTGGACCAAATTTGCAGTAAGAAAGAATTGTTTTGATTAATTTCCCCTACTGTTCAGAACAGGAAGCATTAATCTCATTAATCTCAAAATGAGATTGATTAATTAATCTCATTTCGATTTTCTTCATGACATTGTCACATAGCCGAACTTTGATTGGCTGAAGAACATGACGTTTGCTGTCTTGAGTGCCATTGTCAGAGGTGGTTGCTTGGATATACATTGTAAAACAACGACAAAAGAGCATGCCCCTGTGATCCTTCTTTGAGTTCACATCTGGATAAGTCACAGCATTCCCGCCTTTAAATGTCATTGATGCTGCAGAACAGGGAAAGAACTGGTGGTGAGCTGCACATTAAAAAGCAATAGACTGAGAGAGTTAGGATAATTTTTGTTCCATTTCTAAATTTGCTTGGTTTAACATGTGGTACATCCCTTGCTTACTCCCTACGACATACACAAGGAGGAGAAAACATGAGTCTATAAGCTAGAATAATTAACATGCACCTGTAAGTGGCTCAGAAAGATAAGTCAACAAAATGTTTCTTGACACTTGTACTGATTCACCAGATGACTTTAAAAAATAGTACCAGCATGTAGCCCTGAGATCGGTTTTTCAGGTTTTCTCGCTGCTTCTGAACCTATACATGTGAAATGGACACTAGAACCAAGAAATGTTACATCTGATACATTCTAGGGATGCACACGGTTTTTTTGTTTTAATCTTTTGTGATTCTTTAGCATCCAAGGAACAAAAACTCTTCTCTGCTTTATTCCCCACCTCCTAGTCTGAGTTCAGCTATACCATCTTTGGGTTTACAATTCATGTGTGTTTATTACTAGGGGATCAGCTTTTAAGACTGAGTATACACTGGCCAATCATTCATCATCATCACCATAACACTAGAATAAGAAACCAGAACAGCTGCAGGTGGTGGTGGGGAGCTGCTTTTTATCTACACGCTTGCTGACTAGGCTTGCCAGCCCCCCTGCCCTGGGCAGGAGATCCCCCACTCCCACCTGCTGCCCCTGGCTCCGGTCACCTGGCAGACAGGAGGGAAAGATATGGCGTGAGGAGAGGCACACACATGCTCCCACACTGCCCTGTCGTGCTGTGGGTCATACTGAAGCCAGATTCATTAAATCCGTCATTTGGAGGCAATTTTTAATGAATCTGGATTCAGCACAACTCACAGCTCCTCCATCATGCTGGAAAGTGTTCTTTTCCGGCGCAATAGGGGGATCGTGGGAGCATGTGGGAGGTAAGTACTCCGCATTTTCTGCTCCCCAGGTGCCTCCTCCTGTTTGGCCCCTTGAAGCCCCGACAACCCTATTGCTAACTATTCAGATAACTCTAAAAGGCCATTGAGGCCTATCTTTTGCTTATCAAAGGAACCTTAAAAAAAACAACAACCTAAAATAGTTGGGAAATAAAGTTCAGGTGACAGCAAGGTAGCAAAATGTACAGATGACAACAAATCATTCAGAAGATAGTTCCAAGCTGAATGTGTAGTGCTTTCCTTTAAACTGAGTTTTTCAAAACTGTGGAATGAATCTCTTTTAGTCTTGCAGCCCTTATGCCCAAATTACAACTACTGAATAAATAATAGGTGGTCATTCTGAATCACCAATGAAACAACAATGTAGTAGAGGTGTAGGGTGGGTTGTGGGGAGCTACATAGGGAGCAAGGTTAAGCAGGTCTACTTGTAAGTAAGTCACATGTCAGTGACTTAGGAAGGTTTTTTTTTTTACTGTTGCAGCCTTAATCCCCAAACTTTGAACAGCAAGCCTCAATAGTATCTCCTGTTTGTTTCCCTGTGTCTGTATTATCTGTATGAAAAGTATGTTAGACTGCCACGTTTTCATCTCTCGGGTTAAAAGAAACCACTTAAATACGGATTTTGCGGCAAACTAGTGAATGTGTTAAATTCTTCTGCATGGCTTAAGCATTCCAATGTCTCTTTAAATCTCCAATAGTCACACTGCAATGTCGAGTCACTGCGTATTCTGGAAAAGTGCATAAACAGGCAGCTTTTTAAGGAGGAGGATGGTGGTGGAAGTATCTTCACAATTTCAGTGTTTCTTAAAAACAATTCTTGATTAGTCTTGAAACAACTAATACAAGGGATTCCACTCCCAACATATATTTTAATGAAAAAAAATAAATTATCAGTCTTGACAGAATTAATGATCAATACAGGAGATCTTTCCCCACCCCCAAACTTCCTTACATTTATGCCATTTGGATGGATATACCACGGGCTTGAGGGAAAATACAAGCCACATTTAAGGTTGCCAACTGGTCGGAGGGGGAACCTTGTCCATTTAATAGAGGCTTGATATGCAGAAGTCTGCAATTAAAGCTTTTCCCGGCATGGTACTAAATAACATCAGTGCTGCTAATCAAACTGATATTAAAGAGAAATCCAGAGGGACCAGTATAAATTTTTGCAATCCTAGCTATGTTGGTGAGCATTAACTCTAAATTGATGCTGTAGAGTCTCCCCACCTTCTGTTAATAGCTTATGAGAAGAGAAGGAGCATCATCTCCTACTCAGAAAAGTGTTACTAATAATATTTTAGAAATTCTTATATACTTGGAAAAATGTATACATAATTCAGATGTTCCAGCTACCATTGTAGCTGTTCTCTGTAAAATGGAATATATAGAAAGTCAGTTTTTCTCCAGGTCCAGAAGATATAAGGGATGGGTATAGGTGTAGTTCAATACCTGAAACATAAGGGATGGGTGAAGGTGTAATTCCATATCTGAAACATAAGGGATGGGTGTAGGTGTTGTTCCATATCTGAAACATAAGGGATGGGGACTAACACGCAGGCTATAAGCAGACCATTTCCATAATAAGATGCTCCAAAAGAGTTGCCATCTTATAGTTCACAGAGGAAAAAGAAAAGGGAGGGCATCTTATACCCCCATGTCTTGAAGGTGTCACAAGAAAAAACTCTTTTTCCTGTGTCAGTAAGTTCCCATTTTTGTGTGTTTAATCCTGTTCCTTTAGTTATCGGTATGCAGCAATTACTGGATTACGTGTTTTCTTCACAGCAGGTTCCAGGGCTGCATGCCGTATTCCCATTGCTAACTTTATTTTTTCATTCTCCTTACTTTTTTAAAAACAGCTTTTATACAGTGAGGGGTCTATAATGAGTGGTTCCCCTCCCATCTGCAGGTGCTAACTTGTGCCTTGCGTTAACACCAACCTGTTAGTGGAAAGGCAGAAAGAGTTCTTGCCTTTCTTTTTGTTGGATTACATCATTCGCTTCATTAAGTTCATTAGGAATATTCAGTAGCAAATAAAGGCCAAGAGAAATGAGCCATTTTTCTTAATGAATGATGAATGGTATCGAGGCCATTTATTGCGTTAGGATGAATAACTAATAAAATCATGAATTAGTTTCTTTGACAGCCTATTAAAAATGTGTGGCTTTGAGTGTTTTCATTCAAGTACATGAACATATTTGGTAAAATGCTGTAGAAGATGAATGTAACTCGAAATTACTTGAAGTCCTAATACGTGTGTGTGCGCACACACACAGCCGCTTTGTGGCAACGCTATCAAGGGGTTTTCAAGGCAAAAGTGGAGCAGAGGTGGCTTGCCATTGTCTTCCTCTGCAGAGTCTTCCTTGGTCATCTCTCATCCAAGTACTGAGTGTTGCTGACGCATAGACACAGTACTAATAATCTGGGTAACTATGCAGTGCATATTACCGATATGCAAAGAACTGCATTAAATAAAAGCAACCTCCACTGATTTCACTCCAGGTTTCAGGATATATCTGGAAAGTTAATTGAGTTAGGTATATATGTATACACACACCGGAATGTGCTCAGAGGAAGAAAGTGGAAAAGTTCAGATGCTTCACATATGACACTTTGCCAGGAGTTGCTGCTGCCTATATTCTCAAAATCTATAAGAGGCACCTTCACTAATAGACGAGGCAAACAAAGTAGAAAATTACACATGAAGGAATGTAAGGGAATACACAAAATTACCAATTGGCGTAGAAATACACTTCAGCACACCAAAGTACCAAATAATGGTATAATCAATATTTGAAATTCAAAATTCCACAAAATTGGTCATGTCCAGTATACACAATCCATATATCACTCTTATGTAAGGGTGCACTGCTTACGTAAGCGTGATATATGGATTGTGTATACTGGACATGACCAATTTTGTGGAATTTTGAATTTCAAATATTGATTATACAATTATTTGGTACTTTGGTGTGCTGAAGTGTATTTCTACGCCAATTGGTAATTTTGGGTATTCCCTTACATTCCTTCACGTGTCATTTTCTACTTTGTTTGCGCTGCCTATATTCTGGCAATAGGTCAAGTTGGACAGAAGCAGCTCTTTCAGGTAATCAGGTTTTAAATCACCCAGGGCATTTCAACTGAGAAGTTTTTCCAGGTGTCCAGTGTACTCAGTCAGAGTGCCTGGCAGCTGTTGGCTGTGAATCATTTGAGCACTACTTGCTCTGCTTCTTCCCATAGCAGTTGCTGGAAATTGCAAGTCGGACTCAGGCTGCATGGGAACACTCACAATTATGACTTGATCTGTTGTGGATTTCATCCATGATATTCTTTGCCATGTGATGCAGATGTTAAAACCAGCTGTTAACAGAGTATGGCCCAGCTCAATGTGACTGGTGACTTGCACCTCCTATGCTACTGGCTCACAGTGTTTTCTTCCATGGCCTTTCACTGACTTCCACTCAAAGATCATTTGAATTTTAAGAAAACACATCGTCATCTTCAATAGAATCGGCCTGTCTCCTCTGAGCTGTTGAGCTAAAATCATGTTTGTTTAATCAAAGTTTGAAAACCATTTCGTCACCTGGCGTTTTTGTGTAAGAAAATATAAAGAAGGAAGTCTGGATGTGCTGTGTCTTTAATCCTCACAGGTGTAAAAAGCTACAAATTGGGTAGTCCTGCCTGCTTAAATTCATATTCCCTGTTTGTCAAAACCTGTCCTCTTTAATGTCACTGGCAGTAGTCACAGCAGAGAGTTGTGATCTGGGTGGTTGGAGGAACATGTTAATTTGTTTCCTCAGGGAAAATCAAGCACAAAGTAAGAGTGTGTGTCAAGGGGATATACTAGATTATGTGTTCCAAATCTTTGGTATTTGCAAGTGTCCTGACATTTAATGCTATAAGACAAGGGATATTCTTATCAAGGGCACAAAAATAGTTCTTTCAGTGTATCCCAGTTGCATCACCTTTATTAGACCCAGAGAATGAGATCCATTCTTTTTGCACAGTATTTACAGAGAGATTTGTACCATTCGACACAGAACTTTTTTATTGACCTCAGATAAAGTTTGATCAGGTGCTTCAAGTTAAAAATCTTCCATATGCTCAAACCCCATGTCACAATGCAACGGTGCTACGGCATCCTATGCTGGCAAAAGAGCATTAGCACTGATAACTAGTAGAACAAAACACTTGCACGTAGTTTGGAGTAAGAAGAACTGGAAATCTTTCTAGAGAATGTTACAAGCCAAATGGGAGTCAGACAAGGTCAAGGTTCCAATATATTCCATGGAGTCTGAGACAGATTATCCATCAAGAAGTCTGCCAGGTTTTGAAGCACAGAGCAAGTGAACTGAGATAAAAAATATGGATGACGATGCATTTGAGGAGTTGATGATGCAAAGTCAGAGAAGGCCGGGCAAGAGAAGACCAAAAAGATGAGCAGAATAAGTAGCTAGATGCCTCAAACTGTGGTGTTGGTATGGTTGAAAAGTACATATGATTTATGAAAACACAAACCAAAATGTGTATGGCGTGGCTGTTTTTTCCTTAGAAGCAACAGAAAGGCACTCAGTACATGCTCAGAAGCATTACTTCCCATACACCATAACTTTACTTTTGCACTGAATAGTAGTTACGTGAGTCTAGTTCAGATTAAGCATATTATGCACCATATTATGTTAGTGGAGCTGGAATAAGGTGGAGTTGTTGAGGGTGGACAAACTGGCCAAATGTAAGGATCATCCTGTCCTGAATTATGTTACTTTCCTGCAAAGGAGTAGAACAATGGCTTGAGATTGGCCCTGGACCCAGCTCTGCAATTTGATGTCCAGATAGTATCTTTATCTAGGAACAAATTTCATTCTTTGTCTTGCTCCTCTATGTCAAGGTCTTAGCTGCCGATATATATGCTCTGGTAATTTGAGATCAGATTGCAGCAATGCGTACAATCCCTTCCCAAGCATCCTTGGAAGCTGCAGCTGATTCACAGAGTGGGGGCTAGACTCTAGACTGGTGTCCATCATAGAATCATATGCCACATTTAAAAAGAAAACATTTTAAAAGAAAATCAAAGTTTTAGTTTTGATCTTTAAAGCCCTACAGGGCTTTATTCAAGAGCATCTGAAAAAATACCTGCTCCCTCACATATGTTCCTCCTTGTGCCTTAGAATCATGTAGGAGACCCTGCTTAGAGCGACCTGGCCATCAGAAGTGCACTGAGATGCAACCTAGGCTAGTGTAGGGTTTCCAGATCTCCTGGTTGGGGTGAGGGGATCCCCTGCTCCCTGCCCCCACCCCATGTACACCACCCCACAACCCAATATCCCCCATTTGGGTCCTGGAGGACCTGAGAACCCTATGCTAGGGCCTTCTCAGTGGTGGCATCTCAAATGGCATTCAGGAGGGTCCTTCATAACTAGACTAGAAAGAATTTACAGATCTTATTAAATGTGATGGTTTGGGGATTATGATTTAATTTTTTAAAAGAGAATTTGTACAATATTTTGCATAGCTTTTGTAAGTCACAGGGAGAACCTGCTATTTAAATAAAAAGGAATCTGGAGCTGAGTTTTCTTTTCTGTTTTTTTTCTTTTATGACGGGAGGAGGGAGCTGGTTGAAGTGCTCATTATATTTTGATGTGATTTAGACTAGGCTCTAACATCTCTTTTTAACATAAATCTGGATAATTGAGTATTCACATTCCCTGTTTTATTCAGTTTAATAGAGACACGTAATTCATTCTGTCACGAACATTTAGCTGTAAGATAATAGATATGCCTTTATGATCTGATATCACAGTTCTGTTTCACCTGTCCTGATAAGTCTCTAATTACTAGTGTGTAGTTAAGGATGCTCAGGTGAGGGGGGGGGCTGTTTTGAAGACGTAGAATGTTGTAGGACTTTGAGACGAGACGAGGATTCCCTCCATTTAGCATGTTGTTGTTCTCTGGTCCCATTGTTCCTCAAGCTCTGCTATGGCCATCTTCCTACACAAAAAGAGACATTTGAAAACCAGAAGATGGATTTTGTTTGATATTTTTTCCATCATGTTTTTATCAAGTTTTATATTGTAAGTTGTCTCGGGCAAGTTCCCTGGAGAGATGGCATAGAAACTTTCCAAATAAATAAATGAATTAATAAATGTTTGATTGATAAATATGAAACATACTTAATTCCCCCAATGCTTTTTATTTTTTGTTGTCTTCTTCAGCACAACAGCACTCCTGTGCAACATTTTTAAAAAAAAGATTAAGAAATAAGCCCTTCAAATCTAAACCTGCGTGTGACAATTTATTTATTCATTTTGTAATTTGTTTATATCGTGCAAGAATGGATTTGCACTCTTCGGCAACATGGGAAAAAATAACTCCTCAGAAATAATAATGTGCTACTAAATATTTTAAGTATTTATTTATTTAGTGCTTGCTGCAGAAGAGCACAATTGCTGACTTTGGTAGGATTTCTTCATTTTTAATTACTTTTCTTGCATGCATTCTGGAATTGCATCTTCAGATGAATTACAGATTCTGACAGATCTCTCCATAATCCAGGATTATGGAGCCCTCAAATCCACAAACAAATTCAACAGAGGAAGGTTTGTTAAGCATTGAGTAAAGATAAAGGTAGTCCCCTGTGCAAGCACCGAGTCATTACTGACCCATGGAGGGACATCGCATCATGACATTTTCTTGGCAGACTTTTTGTTATGGGGTGGTTTGCCATTGCCTTCCTCAGTCATCTCCACTTTATTCTCAGGAAACTGGGTACTCATTGTTAAGCACTAACCACTGTTAAACACATTGTTATTACTACTAGATAAGAAATCAACCATGTTATGACAACTAGATAAGAAAACAACCATGTTCCCAAACCGTTGGTTTACCTAGAAGTTCCTGGCTGGATTCTGTTGCTGTGTTCGTGCGCACACACACTCCTGGGCTGCACTATGATGTCACTTCCAGGAAGTTACATCACACAGGGTGTCCTGATGCAGACTCACACTGGCAGCAGGCAAGGGAAAACTCCCAAGTTGTCCAAGCAGGGCAGCACCCAGTTCCAAGGTTCAGGCACCAATTGGGCACACTCACGGCTTCAAGTCCAAAGGAGGATTCCAGAAACACATCCACAGGAACAGGCCAAGGTCAGGGACAAGAGGATCAGTTCCAAGCACAGCAGCAAGGTCAGTAGGAAGCGGACTCGTTGCTTCCCCACAGCCACTCCCTCTTCGGCTGCTTTTAACCCTCACAGTGCTCAGCTGCCTGTGCTACAGCAAGCACCTGCCGGCTGTCTCAGTCCTGCTCCTGCGAGCACTCATCATCACTAATGAGGCTGGGCCGGTGCGCTGCTGCTAGCCTGGCACTGCGCCTTCTGGCTTGGAGGGCTCTTCTAGCCCTCCTCTGGCAGCGCTCCCGAGGCTCTGGTGAGGAAGGGGGAGAGCTGGCCTGCCCCTGGCTTTCTGTTGCCACCAGCCCAGGGCTGGGAAGCTGAGGATCCGATGTGCTGGGACCTGGCTGTGGATCAGTATCTGAGCCTTCAGGGCCTGCCTCCTTCTGCAGTGCCTCTGCCACTGGCTGTGGATCTGGGTCAGGTTCACCAGCTGCCTCTTCCTCAGAAGAGTCCTCTGAGTCTCTCTGCTCCGCTGGGCCAGGTTGGTCCATGAAACAGGGCCTCACGTTGCTCCTGGGAGTACTCCCACACTCTGCAGCAGGCTAATTTTGGCCAGTTTGGGGCCTAAATCAGCCCACTGTGAAGCACAGGAGCTCTCCAGGACCTTCCTGATAGCACTCCTACACTCCATAGTGAGCTGAATCATGCCTCCTTGGGTCCAAAATCCATTTGCTGCAGAGTGCGGAAGTGCTGCTGGATTGGCACAATGGGCCCTGAAGTGCTCCTGTGCTTTGCAGTGGGCCAATTTTGGCCCCAAATGGGCCTGATTTGGTCTGCTGCAGTGTGCGGGAGCACTGTGGAGAGGGCCCGGGAGAGCTCCTGCACTTCACGGCAGGCCAATTTAGACCCCAAACGGGCCCAATTCGGCCCATTTTGGGGCCAAATCAGCCCACTGCGGAGTGCGTGAGCACGTCGTGCCACCTGGAAATGTGCCCCAGGAGGCACATTTCCCTGCCTTCTCCCCTGCCAGCAAGGTAAGTGGGGGCTGGGAGTGGAGGATCCCCTGCCCCACTGGGGGACCAGCAACCCTAGTACTTCCTGTTTCTCTCCCCCCAGCCACTACAAAACCTCTGTAGCAAAATAGAGACCCTGCAATCCTCATCTTAATGCTGACTTTTCTTGTACTCTGGGACCCTTGCATCCTCCTCCTAGCTGATTTATATCTGACAGCTTTCCCATAGAATGTATATTAAAGCTGAATTTTTAACACAGAGAGAGGCAGATTCTCTTCTGATCTGCTGAATTTTTTTGTATGCTAAACATTAGTTAGCAGTAGTGAACAGAATACATTTGATTGCTGCAATTAAAGCAATTTGATTCCATCAAGTTGGAGCACTCTCTGTAATACGATTAAAATCACATTGGCATGCATTCAACACTTTTACACTTCAGTGATACACAATATGGCTTGAAAGTCTGGCAGCAGCCTGGCAGATTCAACATTGCATGCAGGAATAATAGGTAAGCGCAACTAATCTGTTCTTTGAATCCTGGGCAAGTAATGTAGTTCAACAAATCTCACTTTTTTTTTGTTTTTGTTTCTGTACAGCCTTTGAATACTGCTCAGTTTTACTGGTGTCTTTGCCTGTTCCAAGGCCATAATAGTAATAATAATAAAAAAAATATCTATATTATTTTAATTCCGTTTATTTTGAGTGCTATGAATACAGAGGTTGTTAAAAAAGATTTAGGTGACAGTTTACTCTGCTCTGTCTGTTGTTTACATTCTAGCCTTTCTCCTGTTCCCTGGGGAAAGAAAGTATGTGAATCCAGAATCTGAAACAAATTGCATTGGAGATAGCAAAAGCCCATCCAGCCTCCTCCTTCCTGTTCTTAGATTTGCTGGTATATAACTAAATAAATGCAGGTGACCATTTTGAGACTCTACTTATGTGTGTCCCGATTATCTCATTTTAATATCAATGCTAGAGTTTGGCAGAGTGTTTAGGGCCCTGCTCTATAATGTGAGAAAAATGATGAAAAAAATGTATATTTGCATATAATATATATATATATAACGACAGAAGTGTCACAGCCAACCCCATCTAACTGGGGAGAGAATTGGATTTCAGGAGAGAAGATGTGGAATCCAAAGAGGCTCAGTCCCCAGATCTTCTCATTTTAGGAATTAATTAAACACCACAGTTTACCAGGTTGCTTGGAGCTGGTGCTAGAATTAGAAGCTCAAAAGTGATTGGCCAGCTATAGAACTGCCTTACAGGGCCATTCTAAGTAGAGTTACTCTCCTCTATGAAAACTTTAATTTTTTATCGAAAGCAAGTCAGGTTCCCCAGGGAAATGGCCATATAAACTTTTCCTGTGGCTTGCAAGCAGCAGGTCGCTTTAAACTATCAGCTGACAGGCGGCAGGGGGGATTGTGGCCATTTGAGGGGTGGGAAGGGCATTTTCGACCTCCTCCGCCACCCGACAGGCACCCTGCAGAAAGAGAGGATGCTGCAGCCCCACAGGGCAAGGTAAGTGTAGGGGTGGGGTGGGGCTGGGGTTTGGGCAGTTTATAGAGCCCTGTGGCTTGCAAGTTGCAGGTCCCTTTAAACTATCAGCTGGCAGGCGGCGAAGGGGGGATCCTCCCTGTCAAATGCCCCTTTCCCTTCTGCTACTAAGCGGCCGGAAAGGGGCATTTAAACCCCACTGGTTCGTAAACTTGCCCCAGTTCATGCCAGTTCCTGGTTCCTGGTTTGTGAAAACCCACGAAACACGAACCTCATGGTTCGTTTTTTTTGTGGTTCATGCCCATCTCTATTGATGACTCCAGGGGTTGAGAGGCCTTCCAGAAGTTTGTTAGGCAAACTCACAGCTATCCCTACCCACACTCAGGGAATCTCAAGTCACAACAATTGAGTTCATAAATCCAGAGTTGGAGAATGCACCCTCCGGGTCTATGGTCATCTGTGACACCCATCAAAAATAGGCTATTGATCATCTCAGATCTAATCTTCTCTTTATACATTCCAAGAAAAATAATGGGGGATGTAGACAAGATTGTTTTCAGTATATGAAACAAACATTGTTTCTTTTAGGACCCTTTCCTTTCTAGGGTTCACTACCCCAAGCCTCATTTATTTGCTCTTCCAGTGATGGTCTAACTCCCTAGCAGAGCTTAAATATTTTGACTGCATTTCATTTCTTGTGGCGAGAAGGCTTTCATTTGTGTTTGGAGACTGGCTAACTATTACTTTCAATATTGTATATAACATGTAATCACTCTTGTTCAGCTTTGCTGTTGTGCCCCCCTCCCCCGTAAATGGTGAAATGAAATTATTGAAAGCTGTCAGGGGAAAAGTATAATTAAACAAAAAGGCTCAGGCATTCTGTTATCACCTCTCCTCCTCCTCCTCCTTTGTACTTGGCATATTCAATATATGCACATATGCGAAGATGCATTCTTTTTTACCCCTTAATTATATTTTAGGAATCGTAAACTTGTTTTCAGAAATAACCATGATGAAAGCCAAACTTACTGGTTGTGCTGACAACTTTTAGTGAAAATCCCTGGGTGCGTTTCTTTATAAATTACTCTTCACACCATTTCTAAATTCATTTACTTGGAAATCCCACTGAATTAAATGGAAACACCTAACATTGCAGTGTGATGAAACCGTGTCAGCTTCCTCTGTGTTCCAGTTCAGTTTTGCAAATCTTTCTGCATTTCTCTTTCCAGACCTGCTGAAGACAGAGTGTCCTATTTTCTGGATGGAGACCAGGCTAAGGGGTTGCATCCTTTCTCTCCTCTTATATGTAAACTACCCACTCCTAAACAGTCTAACCTTACCCACTAGTCAGATTGCCTCTTGACCTTCATTTTCAAATTCTGATCCCAAATCCTGAAACTGGAATTATGATTCTCACTAGCCATGGTCAAAGTCAATCAAGATCTAATCCTTACACATCGCCAAGACCATCAGAGAATGATGACTGAGAAAGGAGCCTCAGATTCCACAGCCTGCCCCCAACCTCTTAATCATTGCAAGAAAAGGAACTTCTAAATATTTGGGGATCAAAACCAAAATTGTTTTTCTTTTCAGCAACTGGTCAGGGCACTTTGTGTATCACTATATAGATTTCAAGTATGTTGTTGGCAGCACGCGAATATCAATTGGACTAAGTGGGCTGTGGCTCACGTAACCTCATATTGAAATGAATTTTGTTAGTCTTTCAAGTACCTCTGGACTTTGTTACCCTAACAAGGCCAGTTCTCCACCCAAGCAGCTGCTTGGAACAGTACAGTAAGGACTCAAATGTTCCAGAGGGACTCAGCTTACTTCCAATTGTGACTGTGCAGGTGGCATAAACTTTCCAGGTTTCCTGCTATAGTGGGACACCTCCTGCCACATGTTCCCAGCTCCCACCACTGCTTGGAAGGCTTGTAGGAGAAAAAAAAAACAGAAAAAAGTGCTGTCATAGCAGTGGGCATGATGTCATTTCTGGGCCAAACCTGGAAGTAACATCACAACATTCTAGGATTCAGTGGAAACTCTCTGATAACCATAGAATTGTCTCTGAATCCTAGAGCAGTGTGACATCACTTCTGGGTTTGACCTAGAAATGACACAGCACCATTGTTATAACAGCACCCTTTTATGTTCCTGGCTCCCAGTCTCCTGTTGGCTGGCAAACCTAGGGAGGCATCAGGTGTTGCCTCCTGGCCTGCTTCACTACTGGTTGTGTCTAAGCTAAGCCCCTGTGGCCCTGCCAACTCTACTGAGACCCGGAAGGAAGCATTAGGTGTAGCCTCTGCCAAATGTCATCTCCAAGACATTAGTAGCCATCAGATAGGTCTAGGCAAAACTCCTGCAAATCAGACAACACCCAGAGATGGCTTTGTTTTGTTTTGGGCTGTACGAGAGGAAGCATCAGCCCTTGCTTGGAGCAACAAAACAGTGTCCCTGCATGCTTAATGCTTAATACATGGCACTTAATGCTTAATATATGGTGGTGTGATTCGGACGGGCCATGTTGTCTCTTTACTGTGGACTCAGAGTTAGTTTGAGAGTTCTTGCATGTCCTGTTTATGATTGCAACCTCTGCAATCTGTGTGAGACTTGGGGAGAAGGGTTCATTAAACACAGAAACTGCATCGCAAAGTCTGCAGTTGATTTTACTACTCTTCATTATACTTTGCTGTATCTAATACTTTGTTTTTGAGCTCTTTAATTTTTTTCTTTGAAATATAGATAGAAGCCCTATTTCTGAAATTGCCATCTTGCTCTCTATAATCAAGACCCTGTCTGTCATGCTTGCTCACTACCAAGTTTTATTAACCCTGGAGTGAATTTAGTGTTCAGCTCTGCCTGTGGGCTACCTGACATGCTGTATATAACAGAAATGAAAAGCACTTGATATATGGTTGAAGGGTAATAGACTTCTCTCACCCAGACTGATAAGTCATTAATAGTGCTTGCATTCAATAAATCAGAATTTGCTCCTAGACTGCAGTCTTCATGAGTGGGTGGTGGAGGGAAAGTTCATTTTGTTTCTTTAAACATTTGTCTATCTTACATTATCATATGAGAGAGATGGAAAAATGAACCAAGATGTTATTAGACTTATTTTCAGGTAGGTAGCCGTGTCTGTAGTAGAAGAGCATGATTACAGTTTAGTAGTGCCTTAAAAGACCGGTAAGATTTCCAGCGTATAAGCTTTTGAAAGTCAAAGCTTTCTTTGTCACATAGAATTATTGTGAACTTGATGTCAAAGTCAGGAAGGCATCCGGAAATGTTAACCCATCATAACGTGTACGCTTTCATATTTATGCTCTTACGTTCATCTATTTCATGGGAGGGCATAAGAGCTGAAAACATGATGCACCACCCATGAATATGTATGGGGTAGTGATAGTTTCTTGTTACTGTGGAACAAATTTCAGTGGCAGAAACCTATGCACAATACATGATATAAAACTGTTGGAATGGGCTTGCTCTTATGTATTGCATAGTTGCATGAACCTGCCCCATTTACTGTACAGTGAAAGTTGCTTTGTCAGAGACCTTGGGTGGAAACCCACCTGCTCAGACACTGGAGGCTGTTAGTGAAGTTGTGATGGTTATCAAGATAATCAGTGTCTGCTATCCATGGATATCACGCCCCCCCCCCCGCAATGGTCTGTTGGCCTCAACTTCTTGACATCAGATCCATGTTTCCTACATCCTGCTGTTTGCCATCTCCAAGTACTTCAGGTGTCTCTGTCATTTCCTGTGGTTAATTATTATCAAAGAGGCACCATTACAGAATAAACATCTCTCTCTTACACATACATTCACACACACACACACACAGACAGACTGTTGCATGAATCCAGTGATTTTTATTATAGGTGAGTGAATATTTCCTCCTCTTCCTCTGTTTACTAATGACAAATGTATACACATTATGGGAGGAAAATGGTGACAGAAAATGGTGCAAAAATAAAGAATGTGGTTTGCATTATGGGAGGAACAAAATAAAAAGGGGGTTGGGGGTCAAAACAGCAAGGATGAGAAATTTAAAGCCACCTCTAGTTTATATCCCTCCTTTTACCATATACGCACCCATTTACACCATCATTAATTCTATAAGAACTACAGTACTTGCTAACCTCATGGAGAAAGTTCTTTGAAAATTAAATGTGCAAACTTGCCCTGTCAGGGTATATCACTTTATTATTCCAAGTCAGACAGAGACCATTGCTCTGTTATCGTCACAGAATGCAGAAGTGCAAGGTCAATGCCAAATCTATACCAAGTTGGTGCCTGGCCAATCGTTTCTGCAAAGTTTTGCTGGAATTGATTTTGCTGTTCTTGATAAAATAGTGTTCCAACAAACAGACAAGTGCCTAGCCAAAGAATGCAGCATTTAAGCACTTAGCGAGGTTAACTGCAGCAGTAGATGTAAGATGTGGCAAGTTAATGCTGATTCTACAGAGGGTGTTATCTATGAGCGACCTTTAGATGACAGTTAGCTACAGTTGAATGGTATTGGCAAATCAGGGAAGAACAACACAATTTGTTTTGAATACATTTCACTAATTGTTCTTTAAATTAGATTCTAAAAGAGTTGGGCTATAAGCACTCAATGGGAAAAAATATCAGAGGAGGAACTGGCGGCAGACTGTTGTCAGTGAAATGACTTAATTTTAGATCATTTCTGTTTAAAATTTAACCATAACTGTGGATCAGTGAAACAGGTGGCTGTTTCGAATGTAGCGATTATCATGTGAATGATTCAAAATAAAATGTTCAGAGACACAAGATCTGTGAAAGATCAAGATGGGTAGCCATGTTAGTCTGTCTGTAGCAGTAGAAAAGATCTTGAGTCCAGCAGCACCTATAATACTAACAACATTTGTGGTAGCGTATGAGCTTTCGTGAGCCACAGTTCTGAAGAAGTGAGCTATGGCTCACGAAAGCTCCTACCCTACCACAAATTTTGTTAATCTTATAGGTCTTACAGGACTCTTGTTCTTTACTAATAAATCTGTGAGTTACAGAGTTTGGGGGCTTGCTTTACAAGGAGTTCTTGCTAGGATTTTGTATTTAAAAAACATCCCAATAACAAGGGAGAGAATGGGGATTATATGAAATTTCACATGACACACAATTATATGGGTTTTGGCACACCATTGTATGTGTTTTACATACAATGCGGTTTTATCAGCGGATTTTTTTCCCTTTAATGTAAGTGGATCACATTGGTCACAAATTAACCAATATTCCTTGAAATAATCCAGTCCTCTCATGGTTCAATTAGATTATGCCCATCTTCAAATACCTGTAGCATGGCGTCTTTGCCTCACTCTTCTGTATTCATCGCAGCCATCTTGCTTTTCCTTTTTATGCTCTCTGTGGTCACCCACGTTATAAAAACAATCCACTGTTTCTCAGTGCAACACTGCTTGCAACTTGCATTCATTCAGCTCTCAACTGACCCAGCACAGTCCAAGGTGGGCTTCTGAAGAAACACAGATGGTGTTGCCTTTGCAGCCTGCCTTTGATCCCAGGGGGAAGTGTCACAGGAGGCAGTGAAACATGCCACACCAGTTGCCTCCTCCAGTATTGCTGACTTGCTTGTTAGGTGAAAAGGCCCAGCCTGTGCCTGCCACCTTTCTCGGCTTCCACCCTTTCTCAATTGCTCACCCAAATAGCAAGAGTTCCTTTGTAGACATCCTACAGGTTGCCGCTTCCCCCTCTCTTTGCAGATCCCTACAGAAAGCCGCCTGTTCCATGAAGGCTTTGGCTTGACCTCCTGAACACTCAACCTGAACTAAGACAAAGCCCAAGTATCTGTATTTGATCACAGTTTCCCCTGTTTTGCTTCTTTCTGTTCCTTATTACCCTCTCACCCTTTCTTCCTTTTGTAACTCTGCAACACAGAGGGAGAGAGAGAGAATAAATTGCAAGCTTATTGTGACGAGGACCTGTTTCATGTGTACCTGTTTTGCTTATGTTGCTCTGTAACAAGCCATATAAGCAAAGGGCTGTGTTTGAAACCATGAATACCTGCAATTATCAATTGCGCTTGAAAACTGAATGTTTCCCTCCCCTTTTAAAACTACCAGCTAATTGATATAGCCATTAAAATTATTTTGGCAACTTAAAAACAAACATACTGGCAGACAAACAAGACCCGTACAAGTCTGCCAAAGGCAAACATACCACATTAAGCCTCAACATTCTTCCGGAGGATTCCACCAGCCTGTCTGAAAGACACGGAGCAATGGAGAGAGGAAGCAATAAAAGTGAAGTGGAAAGACACAAGCAATAGAAACAGAATGAAATCGCATTTGTTCATTGCATTGCAATCGACAATGAAGGCATTTCATTCAGTCTTGTTGTGGAACTGTAAACTGAAAAAAAAATAATGGGAAAATGTTATTACAAGAAAATCAGTTATTCTTTATGCATTAACTAGCTGTCTGCAAGACTGGAGATGCGTAAAAACATTTAAGAAGGCACAAGTTGAAATTACTGTTATAACAGTAGCTCATTTGGTATATATATACCATTTGGTATATATATTTTATGTCTAGTTAGTCCAGAATGCAGCACCCAGACTTTGAACAAACTGTGCTCATAGATGATAACAAGACCTGTGCTCAGAGAGCTGAACTGGTTGCCAGGCTGAGTTCAAGGCAATGGTCTTCATATTAAAGCCTGAAGGTCACATTGTCCCATCTGGGACCCCTGAGATGCTGACTTGGAAGCTTTAGAGGGAACTCTGCTTCGGGTTCACATGCTGTGTGAAGTCAGGTATGGAGTTGATAAAGCAGGGCTTTCTACACCGAGATTCCCTCTCCCTATAATTCCCTGGCTATGAAATATCTGCTAGCTTGTTCTTTGGGACTTTCAAAGATGGGTGTATTCTCTGATGTCCAGAAACTCCTTTAGACAATGGCTTTACTTCTGTAGCTGCTTGATCTCCAGCTTCTGCTGAACTGAAATTATGTGGTTCTGTTTGATTTTGTTTAAGTGTTTAACATTATGGCTTTAAATGCCTGGCAGAGTATGAATGTTAAACCCAATAAAACACAATAAACCCAATATAAATAAACCTAATAAAAAGAGTATGTCCAACAACTATGGAAAGAGAACATTAACCAACCCCATTCCATAAAGGAAAATGCTTGTGAAGGGGAGCATTGTCTTATTCTTTGTCCCTTTTATTTTATAATTAGCATATATGATTCAATTGCCTTAGAGATCTTTAGACTCCCACAGAGCCATAGCAGATCGCGGGATTTACATGGAGAAGCTCCCAGGGTCATTTATCACCATCTCCACTTGAAAGGATCTCTGGTAAAAGGGCTGAGAAAGAAGCTCTCCAGGAGTACTGGAAACAATAGCAGGTAAATGGACCAGTTCTCTGACTGAGCGCAAGGCAGCCCCCCTGTGCTCCACTGAGTGTGAAGAACACTTAGTCTTTATTGTTTGCCACCAAGTGTAAAAAGCCTGAACTGATAACAGTGATTTGTAGTGCAATCTTATGTGGAGTGATTCCATTTCAATGTTTTTTTACTAGATTATCTATATAACTGGCTTGATATCTGTGCTTTGCTACGGTATTTAACTACTTTAAATCCAGTTTGCATCGAGGTTCACATTGAAATGGCTTCTAGAAAGGCCGTGCACCATCTCCCCATGAACATTTAAAAACTCAGTTGCCATACTGACTTTTATATAAAATCCCTACTCAGGAGTCTTGTACCGTCTTCCTTCAACGGTCTGCAGTTTCCTATACCTGTTTTTTTTTATCTCAGAACACAGAGTTCCACAGCTGACCACTCAGAAATCAAGTAAAAATTATTTATTTACTTAATATGTACTCCATCTTTGTCTCCAGTGGGGACCCAAAGCGGCTTACATCATTCTCCGCTCCTCTATTCTATCCCTACAACAACAACCCTGTGAGAAGCGTGTTGATGCTGAAAACTGGTGAAGTGAATTTCGAAATGTAACATTTATTGAAGAGATTTTAAAAGAAAAAGATTGTAGTGCAATAAATAAAGTGAAAAATACGCACAACCTTTCTTCTTCTTTTCTACTGAAGGACTGTGACACTGAGAGATCTCTGTCTTTTTGGTGCCACACCTCTGAAGATGCCAGCCACAGCTGCTGGTGAAACGTCAGGAACTACATTGCCAAGACCATGGCAATACAGTCCAGAAAACCCACAACAACCATCGCTGTTAGGTCTGCTAGGGTCGTCACTACTATGCCCAGGCCTGCAGGGATGGTCACCTTTCTCTTGGACTCGGGATACTCTCTGTCCCCTATTTTTAGTAGGAGTTCACAGATTGCACTGTGTCAGTGGAAGCTGTAGCTTTCACTGTCCTTTCCTCGGAGCCTGGCTGGGTGGGCATCCACCTACCCGTCCATCCGTCCGTCCACCCGCCCACCCCATCTGATGTGGCTACAGTCCTGCCTTATTTCTATTAAAGAACGTGCTTGTTTTCCTTATTACCCTTTGAAGATGTGCAGCTATGCTTGCTGCAATAAGAGTTAATTCCATTGTCCTCAGAGATGTGGAAGTCAATTCCCTATGGAAATAGGACACAGCCGTTGTGTTGTTGGTGCAGACTCAACTGCAATTCCTCACGTAAAGTTTTTACTTAAAGAAAAATAACTAGCTGCTGTCAGTAGGCACACAACACTCACTGTGTGTAGAGTGGCCATCTGGCCTCAACTGGCCCTATCATTTCCCCCACCTGTTGTTTAAGTCAGCCTAAATGATGGGCATGTATCTAATTGTGTTAATCTATGCAAAAAAAAGGAAAAAAAGTGAACAACAGTGTGTCCACCCCCCCCCCCATGGGTCTGATGACTACTTTGATGTCCTTCAGTCATTATTTTTTATAAACACTTATACCTATTCTCCTAATGAAGATCTTTGAATAAAGCCAGCTCAGCTTCATTTATGATACCGAATGTCTGTATCCTTGTATCTGCCTGCATGCTTGGCCTCCCACTAGGAAGGGATCTGCTCTGTGTCATACAAGCGAATGAGCCTCTTCCCAATATGCCTGTTACTGGCACTGATTCTGCAGCATCTGTAGTTTTTTCCCAGGTAACCAGGGCGGAATTCTTTTAACTGGGGCAAGAATTTGGGAGCATGTTCTCTGAAGCTATGTGCCTACCCTCTCCCATTCGCTTGTCATTCTACTTCAATATGAACCATTCATTGAGATTTTGTTCCCCTTTATATTTTCTGTTTGCGTGACACTGGTTGTTGTAACAGTGACAGTGCTGGAAATGCTTTTGTAATTCATGCATCGAAAGAATATCCCACTTTTCTTTGCATCTGACCTTTTAACAGAAGAGATCTGCTGCCGTTCCCGTGCTGCTTTACTGGACAATGGCAGGGAAAAAAATCTAATTGAATCTGAAGGCAAGTACAATGTTGAAAGTAACTTCAAAGATATGATTAAACATGTTTATAACAATTAGTTTCAAAGGATTTTCATTTCTCATAGTGTTTGAAGAATATAGCCTTTAATGAAGTAAAATAAATTACACACTGGCTCTGTTCAGCAAATGAGCACTTTTCTTCTCCTAACTACCATTTATCTTGAGCTCCGTTCGCTGTAAAACATTCTAGCATTTCTTTAAATGTAGGTATTCATCCCCAAGCGTACATCTCATCTTCACTTCCCACACCCCAACACAATGGGTCTGATTATAACACTTTCATTAGATTATCTGACAGAAAAAAGAGATAATTCTTAGTTCCTTAATTAGATTTTAATCAAGGGGAAAAAAGAATAATGCAAAACCAGTGTTCTATAACTGAAATGAGACCTTATTGCCACCACTTTTTTTAAGGGAAGGCAAAAAAAAAGTTCTATGCTGTTAAAAAAAAGTTTTTGGCTGACGATCTATTAATGCAAACTATGAAGAAAGAGTGTAAAGTGAGTGTGAAAAAGGAGATAGCATGTGCGATCCCATAATTCATTGTAACCAACTGGGACTCAGAACAAACAATAAGCATTTCTTCAAATATATCAGGAACTGTAAACCAGCTAGGGAGGAGGCTGGATTTTCAGATGGCAGAGGAATGAAAGGATTGCTTAAGGCAGATGGGGAGATAGCAGAGAAAAGAAATGCATTCTTTTGCATCTGTTTTCTTAGTGAAAAATGTGGGATGTGTACCCATGCAGAAGTTTCTTGTCTTTGGGAAAGGCTTCTGAAGAACCAAGCCAAATTGAAGTGATGAGAGGTAAAGTTGTAGGACTGCTCGGCAAATTATTAAACATTTTATGTGCTGCCTTTCCACTCAAGTAAGGTCCGAAGGCAGTGAACGTCAGGCATTAGAACATTTAAAACTTTAAAACAGCATATATATTCCAGTACTTCGAGAGAGTAGAGACACACTACACGTAAGCCAGACAGCTTAACAAGGAAGCTATCAGCAGCTCCTCTATGAAACCAGAGGACTTTAGGGCTACCATTCTCTGCATTCCTAGATTGATTCTTTTGCAAAGAGTGATATGGGAACAAGAGAGTTCTGGGTTTCTCCAATAACCAGACATCCCAAGCAGCATTATAGGTGGGGAATAAACATTAGGGCCGCCTTAAAAAGACCACAAAGGGTAGAGAGACTGGCTAGGATACAGTAAGGTGGAAAAATATACCCAATTCAGACTAAGGAATCCAGAACTGAGGATTTATTGGGCATGGGGGGGAAAGGGGGTGGGGAAGAGATCAGAAAGAGAGAAACCTGAACCCTGCCAGACTTGGAAAAAAGGCTGCCCGCCCCAGCCCGACAGAAAACAGAAACTGCCCAATGGAGATGGGAGGAGCATTCACAGGAAGTAGTCCGCAACAGGCTTCTTAGATGGGATACTCTGAGTTTCTTGAGGGGCTGCTTCAAAGATAATAAATTCCTTCAAAGATAATAAATTTAGTTCCACTATGGCTGCCATGTTCCCACAGCGGTAGCAGTAGTTGGGAGCTGACCAAACAGTGAGAACCGTCTTGTTGCAGTGCCACTTGTACCCTTCCATGACTAGCTGGTGCGCTCGGCAGATCATGCCGATGTTGTTCGTTGCATTGAGTTGCGCCACCACATCACTGCAAAATAAGTAGCCAGCCCCTCTAGGGCTCACCCCCCCCCCATCCTGTAGTGTCTTCAGGGTCAGACCAAAGATCACACATGGGGCCATCATGAGGAACTTCCTGTTTGCAGTCTATCGTCCGGATCTGGTCCAGTGTCTGGCTGGAGGGGGAGAGACCACACAGAAAATCTTGCCATCAATGATTGCAGAGAGGCTGAGGTAGTCAAAGATCTCAGTGCAGTACCGCCACACAGTGACAGAGCCATATTTCCTCAGACATTCATCATAGAACCCATATACCTGGGTGATCTACCTGCTTTCATGGTTGCCACGGATCAGGGTGATCCGGTCAGGGTAGCGGACCTTAAGGGCTAGCAGTAGCAAGAATGTTTCAACACTGTAGAAGCAACGGTCGACAAAGTCTCCCATGAAGAGATAATTGGTCTCAGGCACATCACCCCCCCACCCTGAAAAGTTCCTTAAGGTCATAGAATTGGCCGTGGATATCCCTACAGACTGTTATTGGAGAATCTACTCTCTGGACATTGCTTTCCTCCACCAAGATCTCGCTCACCTTTGCACACTACACTAGCTTCACAAATACCAATACAGTGGCAAAAAGGCTTTCAACAAGGTATCTCACCAAAGGCTCCTGAATAAGCTTAGAAGTCATGTGATAAGAGGATCTTCTTACAAAAGATCCTCTTACAATTTGTTCTAAATGATTAAATGTTAGGAAGCAGAGAGTAGGAATAAATGGACAGTCCTTACAGTGGAAGGAAGTGAGCGAGGGTCCCACAAGTATCAGTATTAGGACCAGTGCAATCTAACTTGCTCATAATTGGGGGTGAGCAGTGTAATGAGTCTGTGGATGATACCAAATCAGGATGGTGGAGATCAAGATGGTTTGTGAAGAGCTCTGGGGGATCCTTCTAAGTTGGGTTACAGTGTGGCAAATGAAGTTCAGTGTGGTAAGTATGAGGTCCGGAACTTTTCAGTTATGGGAAAAAAATAACTGATGGATCATGATAGAAGTTTATAAAATTATGCACGTGGACAAAGTGAATAGAGAAAGGTTTTTCCCTCCTCTCCTAGAAAACTAGAACTCGGGGACACCCAAGTGAAGATAATGGATGATAGATTCCAGATATCCAAACACAATGTGTTAGATTCATAGAAGAGAGGTCCATCAATAATTCCCCACTCCTCCACTTGAAGCCAGCTGGGTGACCTTGGGCTAGTCACAGTTCTCTGGAGCTCTCTCAGCCTCACCCACCTCACAGGGTGTTTTGTTGTGGGGATAATAATGACATACTTTATAAACCGCTCTGAGTGGGCATTAAGTTGTCCTGAAGGGCGGTATATAAATCAAATGTTATTATTATTATTTCCTAAAACTATTTATTTATTTAGGATATTTTTATGTTGCATCTTCCGACCACCACTTGAAGCGGCTTACAATTAAAAAGCATCACTATATATAAAAAAACCATTAAAATAAATAAATGACATAAATAAAATGAAATTTCAATTAAAAGAAGCTGAGAAGTCATTAGAGACAATGTAAAAGTAGGACTATGTTTCAGTTAGACGTTGGCTACACATACAATAGAATGAGGCGGTACAGTTCTGTGGTGGTTGAATAGGCCTCCCCTTCAGATGGTAGATGGTATGTAAAAACTCCCCACCTTTTTTTTTAATAACACCTAAGGAGATAGTTTCTAGCCTAGACATTCACATTTGTTCAGATTAGTCTTTCACTTACAAGGATTTATTTAACGTAACAAAGTTTTGCAAATCTAATCCCTCAGGTGGTACAATGCATTCTAACACCTCAGCATTCTTCCACTTACTTCATTACCGTCTAGTTCAGCTGCATGTCTGGACTAGGCCTTGGAGGTCAGTGATCCACATCTTCATGCTATTAGTTCTCCTGTGGATCAGAATAAATGAGATTTTTTTTTAAAAAAAAGACTTTCACTGCTGAAAGATCTTATTCTGTGATTGTTCTGCTTTGAAATTACAGCAAAAATATTGTTCGAGGCTCCAAAGTGAACCTAACAGTTAAGTAGTATAATTTAAAATTTAAGCCAAACAAACCAAAGGGAATAAAATGCACCATTCATTTTCTATGGAATGAAAGTATATCTTTGTTGTTTTCTTCAAGTTTATGAAGCAGAAGCTGTTGGTTTGTGAGGTTAAGTGGCAATTTGTAGAAAGCTATTTTGAGGCTCCTCAATTAAGTGATATTGATTAGCAAAGCCTGAGATATTAAGAATTAATTAAACTGTGCCAGTAGATTGTTTTGGAAATTCAATCAATTGTTCTGGTCTGGTCTTGTTTCCTTCCCTTTAGGGCGACATTCATAATGTTTACTGTACATAAGGCTGGTAAAAATGTAGACGATAAACAGCTGAGGGAAGGTCAGCTAAGTTCGTTGAGGGGAAGTTGCTGCTACTGGGTATGTCTGGAACATTTGGAAACCAGCATTTAGTGCCTCTGTATGGCTGGTTGAGTACGCATGAGATGTATGGAAAGAAACTGCTACATATAGAAATTTAGCCATATAAATAACTCTACACAATGGTTTTTGATTTACAAATACTGTTCTACTAGTCAGCCTAACTAATTATTAGGGCTGCAGTGCCCCAGTGGGGGCAGGGGATCCCCCACTCCCAGCCTCTGCCCCTGCTTACCTGGCCAACGGGGGAGGGGGAATCATGGTGAATGGGCCCAGGAGACAAAGAACCTCCCAGTAGACTCAACATCACTTCCTCAGGTGATACCATCATGCCTGATGGCAAGCATGCTCCCACACTTTGCAGGGGCCAATTTTGGCCCCCAATGAGCTGAATTGGCCCCATGCGAAGCACAAGAGCAAGTCCATTGCCGGCTGGTTGATGTCACTTCTTGGAAGTGATGTCATCACGTTGGCATCGGGAGCTTGCATACGAGAAGAGAAGACCTGGTAAGTTCCAGGTTCTCTACCTCCTGCTAGGAGGGTACGGGGACCCGACAACCCTACAACTTATGGTAATCCCTTGTGGCCTGAGATTTATAAAACTTCCTTGCCTGGTTAACTGGAGATTTAAAGCAAGCTTGTAAATAGTTTCTTGGGTGGCCACTATAGTAAGACTCGATAGTGGCCGGCCAAGATGCTTAAAGTTCTAGTTTTAGGTGATAGATGTTATTTTTCTTTTTAATTTATGTATTTTGTTTAAACCTGGTCTTCCTCCACAGTGAAGACTGAAAGCAGCTGTGTTGTTCTTAATGATGCATTTTAATTTCCGTTATATTTTTTTTTTAATAAAATTTTTATTGGAATTAGAATCATATAATTACATATTACAATCAATTCCCATTTCCCAATTTCTAACCCCCTCCCTTTCCCCCCTTTTCTTTTGACTTCCAACAGTTTTCCAACCCTTTGTCCCTTTTCTCTTACTCATTTTAATTCATCTATCTAACAAACCTGTATTTTTCCCTTTAATCTAAGCAATAATTCTTTAACTATTTTTAATACTCTATACCTTATCTTATCTTTAAGTCCCTTCTTCCACATTAGACAAACAATTTGTCCCTTTTTAACATAATTTCGTAGTTTCCTGGTTTCAGATATTTCTATAAGCCTTATACCATATACCCCATACATTTATATAAGTCAACCAATTTGACTTATATTCCGTATATTACTTTATATAACTATCATCAAAAGTTATCAATCAATTTAATCTATATATTTCTTCAGGTAGACTTATTCAGTTTAACATGTTACACGTTTATACCAGAAACCATATTAATTAGTCGGTCCTTATAGTTAATTATTTTCTATCCATATTCTATATGTTTTTCTATATATAACAATCTAACAAAATAGCTGCTTAGACATTTTCATTTCTCTCTCTACCCTCCGGTAAAGTCACCCCCCTCTACATTTCGTCATATTTCAGTAATTATCGAACTGCCACAGTTCTCTTCCCACCTCCCATTTCTTCAGCACATATTGCTTCAGCTTCCCCCAATCTGTGTTGAACTGTCCTGGGTCCAGATTTCTCAATTTTCTTGTCATTTTGTCCATTTCGGCCATATACAGCAATTTATAAGTCCAATCCTCCATAGTTGGCACTTCTTGTACTTTCCATTTTTGCGCATACAAAAGTCTGGCCGCTGCTGTCATGTAAAATAACAGTGTTCTATGTTGGGCTGGAATGTTCTCCATTCCCAAGTTCAGTAGCAGGAGTTCTGGGTTCTTATTAATTTGAAATTGTAGAATCTCACTTATTACTTTTATTATTTCTCCCCAGTACTGCCTGGCTACCTCACACGTCCACCACATATGATACAGAGAACCCTCATGTTTTTTACATTTCCAGCATTTATTAGAAGTGTTCAAATTCCCTAGCGCAATCTTCTTTGGTGTCATGTACCAACGATAGATCATTTTATAAATGTTCTCTTTGATATTAGTACACGTTGTAATCTTCATTGTGTTTTTCCACAAGTATTCCCATGCCTCCATTGTTATCTCTTTATTAAAATTTATGGCCCACTTCACCATTTGTACTTTGACTATTTCATCTTCAGTATACCATTTCAACAGTACTTGATATACCTTGGAAATTTCCTTCTTATCCTCTTTCAAAAGTGTCTGCTCTAGTTCCGAATTCTCTGTTCTTATGCCTCCCTTTGCACAATCCGAATTGTAGAGATCTCTGATCTGCCTGTACTGGAACCAATCTTAATTGGGAGATAACTCGTCCTGCGTCTTTATTTTAAGTTTAGAAGATTCTATTCGGGTTATCTCCTTATATGTTAAACACTGTTGCTCATTATAGACAGCTCTCGGATCTATTACTTCATACGGAACTACCCACATGGGGGTTCCTTCTTGTAGGAAATCTCTATACTTCTTCCAGGTTGCATATAGGCTTTTCCGTATATAATGGTGTAGGAACATAGAGTTCACTTTTACTTTGTCATACCATAGGTATGCATGCCATCCAAATATTTTTTTGTATCCCTCTAGGGCCAATAATTTCTTATTCTTCAACGTCATCCAATCTTTCAGCCACACTAGGCAAATTGCGTCATAATAAAGTCTTAAATTGGGTAGTTGCATTCCGCCTCTTTGCTTTGCATCTTGTAAAACTTTCATTTTCACTCGAGGCTTCTTGCCCGCCCAAACAAAATCTGATATTTTCCTCTGCCATTTTTCAAACTGCTTAGAGTCTCGGATAATTGGTATTGTCTGTAACAAAAACATTACTCTTGGTAACACATTCATTTTAACTGCTGCAATCCTTCCCAGCCATGACAAATTCAATCTATTCCATTTGATCAAATCTTTCTCAATCTGAGTCCATAATTTTTCATAATTGTTTTTGAATAGATCTATATTCTTTGCAGTCAGTTCAATTCCCAGATATTTCACCTTAGTTGTTACTTCACAATCCGTTATTTCCATTAACAGTTGTTGTTTTTGCTTAGTCATATTTTTACATAATATCTTTGACTTCTTTTTGTTGATATAAAACCCTGCCAGATCTCCAAACTCTTTAATCTTCTCTATCACTTTTGGCATATTCTCCATTGGATCTTCCACAATTAACATTATGTCGTCCGCAAATGCTCTAATTTTATAAGAAAAGTCCTTTATTTTTATTCCGCGGATTTCTTCATCTTGTCGTATTTGTATCATCAAAATCTCCAGTACCAAAATGAATAGCAGCGGAGACAACGGGCAACCTTGTCTTGTTCCTTTACTTATAGTCAATTTCTTGGTGGTCTCGTCATTGACCACAATTGCTGCATTCTGGTCTCTATAAATTTCTTTAACTGCTCTTATGAATTTTTCTCCCATTTGTAGCTTTTCCATAGTGGCAAACATAAAGTCCCAGTTCAAGTTGTCAAACGCTTTCTCTGCATCAACAAAGAAGAAACCAACCTCTTTGTCACAACGCTTATCATAATACTCAATAGCATTAATGACTGTCCTTAAATTGTCTCTGATTTGCCTGCCAGGTAAAAAACCTGCTTGTTCCTCCTCAATAATTTCCGAAAGCCACCCCTTCACTCTCTCTGCCAGTATCTTCGCAAAGATTTTGTAGTCATTGTTAAGTAAGGATATAGGCCTGTAATTTTTCACATTAGTCGGATCTTGGCCCTCTTTAGGGATCAGTGAAATGTTGGCTTCCTTCCAGGTATCTGGAATCTGTTGATCCTTTAATACTCCATTGATCACTTCTTTTAGGAATGGTACCAGTTCATTGGCCATTGTCTTATAAAATTTAGCTGTAAGTCCATCTGGCCCTGGTGCCTTTCCCAAATTTGTTGATTGTATTGCCATTTTTATTTCCTCATCCGTTACTTCATTGTTCAATCTGTCTCTCCACGCTTCCGAAATTACTGGGAGCTTCATTTTCTCCAAATATGTCGCTATTGATTCTTTATTGACCTCTTTCTTATTATACAATTTAGCATAAAATTTATAGAAGGCTCTGCTAATGGATGTCTGTTCCAAATACGTTTTATCATCTTCACATATTTTGTTTATTATTTTCTTTTCCTTTCTCTTTTTCAATTGCCATGCCAAATATTTCCCGGGTTTGTTTGCACCTTCAAACCCTTTTTACTTTAGTCTTTTAAGATTCCACTCCAGTTCTTTATTGTTCATTGCTGTTAACTGTTCTTGTAGTATTTTAATGTCCTGATAAATTTTCTTTTTCCCCGGTCTCTTCTTTAACTGTATTTCTTTGGCTTTTATTTTTTCCATAATCTCCTGTCTCTTCTCCTCTTTCTTTTTTCTGGCTCTTCCATTTAAATCCATTAGTATGCCCCTAATTACCGCCTTGTAAGTATCCCAAACCTTGCTGGTTGGTACTTCTTTATTCATGTTGTATTGTATGAAGAACTTTGTTTCTCTTCTAAGCATCTCCATATTCTCTCCCTCTTGAAGTAAGTCCTCATTTATTCTCCATCCTTTCCTTTTGCTCCTTCTCCCCAATTTCCACATAATTGGATTATGATCCGAGCCTACCATCGGCATTATTTCCACTTCCTTAGTCCATAACGTTAAGTCTTTTGAGGCCCAGATCATATCAATTCTCGATAATGTAAAGTGTCTTGCGGAGTAAAACGTAAATTGTCTACTTTTCGGATTTTGTCTTCTCCATACATCTTCTAAAGTTTCCTGTTGTATCAGTTCAAAAAACAACTTTGGTAGCAATCCTCTTTTCTTTTGTGCAGTTGATGATTTTTTGTCTAACTCCAGATTCGTCACTCCATTGAAGTCTCCAGCAAGTATTATCTGATCATATGAAAGTTCATCTAGTTGCTTCCTTAAGTCCTCAAAGAAGCTTTCTTTTGCTCCATTAGGTGCATAAATTCCAACTACCAGCACTTTCTTTAAATTCCATACGCATTCCACTGCTATAAATCTGGCTTCCACATCTTTCATTACAAACTTTGGCTGCAGTTCCTCTTTAATGTAAAGCACTACTCCTCTTTTTTTCTTATTAGAGGCCGCTGCAAAATCATTGCCCAATTTTTTTAATTTTAAATACTTTACATCTTGTTTTCGAATATGGGTCTCTTGCAAACAAACGATATCACATTTTTGTTTTAATAGCCAGTGAAAAATGCTTTTTCTCTTGTTCGGTGAATTAAGTCCATTTACATTCCAAGATATAACTTTACACTCCATAATCATAATCTTGTTGCTGGTAAGTCCTTTTCATTGTCTCTTATAAATCGCTCCATCTCTCGTTCCGATCTGATGCGTCTTTTGGCCCCTCCAAATTCAAAGGACACTCCCTCTGGTAGTTCCCATCTGTACCTGATTTTCATGTCCTTCAAAATCTGAATCAGCGCCTTATATTTTTTCCGGTCCAATAACACCGATCTACGTATTTCCTTCATAATGATAATCGTCTTGCCGTCAATCTCCAATGGATCTTGAAACTGTTTAGTCACAATCTTCTCTTTCATATTTCGGGCCGTAAATTGCACAATCACATCTCTTGGTAATTTCCTCTGGGTCGCAATTCTTGAATTTACACGATATACC
This sequence comes from Eublepharis macularius, assembly GCF_028583425.1. Classification (NCBI taxonomy): domain Eukaryota; kingdom Metazoa; phylum Chordata; class Lepidosauria; order Squamata; family Eublepharidae; genus Eublepharis; species Eublepharis macularius. The sequence goes on from NC_072799.1 coordinate 7,956,981, forward strand.
ACGTCCAGGATAGCCACAACTTCCTCCTCCTCCTTCCCCAGGTATTCAGCTAACACCTCCGTCATCTGTTCTTGCGCTGTTTTTCCTTCCACTTCCGGCAAACCGCGAAATCTTAGCTGCTTCTCCATGTGTTTGCTTTCCGCAACCGCCATTCTCCCCTTCATCAGCCTCATCTCTGTTTGTTGCGTGTCAGTTAAATTCTCCACCGCGCCTTCTACTGCTTTAACTCTCTGCTGTGTTCCTTGCAATTCATTTTGCATTATTTCCATACCTTTCTTTACTTCTGACAGCTCACTTTTCACTGTCTGTTTAACCTCTTTGATCAGCTCCGGTTTAATGTCCTTAAGTTCTTTAATCACTTCTAAGAGTTTTTTGTCTAGATTCTCTATTGCTGATTGCCACTCTTTTTTCGACATCGTGGGGCTTGCCTTGGCTCGCTCCCACGAGTCCGCCGTCTTCCTTAATTTCCGTTATATTGATTTGTGGGGTTGCTCCCCCCACGTAAGAAGAAAAAAAAGGCCCACAACAACTTTTCTTTATTGCTCTTCATATTCCTGGTTATAATTAAACATCATTTATTTATTTATGATATTTCTATGCCACCTCTTCAGAGTCAAGCTCAAGGCAGCTTACAATTAAAAGCATCATGATATTGACGGTAGATGCCAAAATAAATGCTGATTGAAGTGATTTAATCTGAGGACCAATGTGATCTTATTTATGAACACAGAGCTAGAAGGGATCACAACAACAATGATAAAAATAATAACGACATCCAATTTATATACTGCCCTTTGGGACAACTTAACACCCACTCATAGCTGTTTATGAAGTCTGCTATTGTTATCCTCACAACAATCACTCTCTGAGGTGGGTGGGGCTGAGAGAGCACCAAGAAGCTGTGACTGACCCAAAGTCACCCAGCTGGCTTCAAGCAGAGGAGTGGGGAATCAAACCCGGCTCTCCAGATTAGAGTCCTGCTGCTCCTAACCACTACACCTCAGTACGGACATGCACATCCTATTACTTCCCTTTAATCTTACAGCTTCAGTGATCATGGATGGGGGTGGGGGCCCCAGGGAACATTAAGTGCCACCCATTGCCAGAGTGGTGGAGACAACATCAGGCCCATTCCTTCTCAGCCTTCCCCCCAGAATGGTCAAGCCTGGCATCCGCTAGGCTGAATGGGGTTACAGAGGCACCTTGTAAAGACCATCACACCAGCCAGCTTATCAATGGTGGCTGTCCCTTTAAGAACCAGGTAGCCCCTGACAGCTGGCCCTTTGACAGCCTGTTGTCCAACAATCAGCTATTGGGAAGCTCCACCTTGGGGGTGGGGAAGGGGAGCAAAGGCAGAAATTACTCAGAAGGCAACTCACAGGCTTCACCAAGCCCCCATAGGGCTTCTGGATAGAGGGAGGCCACTGGGCATACCTTGCATCTGGTAGGACCTTCAAAAGGCTTGAGGGAAGAATTCAGTGATGGTGCAGTTCTGGCTGCTAGCTCAGAAGAGAGTAGAGCTGGTTAGAGGAAGTGGAATAGAGGGGTACCCAAACCCTGCCCCTCTCTGTAGAGTTGCCAGGTGCCTGTTGTGATCGGCAGGATGAGGCATGCCAGCTGGTGATCACCCACCACCGGCAGGCAGCCTGGGCAAATGGGTGTGTGGGATATCCAGAAGTGACATCATTGTGGTGGGGCACGGAAGTGTGCACACATGGATTAGTTTGGTCAGTGCTCCAACCCTCCCAATCTTGCAATCTCTCATCGGTTGCCAGAGAGATCTGGCAACCCAACTTCTCTGTCTGAGGCCAAGGAAGGCACTTCAGTCAAATTGGCCCTGGTTCATGACCACTGGGGCCGGGATTCTTAAACCAATAATTATTCATCTGAATATGGGATTGTCCTATTCTATTGAAATGAACGGAAAAGTAGTTGTGCATAGAATGAGGGGGGAACCTGTGGGACTCTGGAATGGGTCAGTTCCCTGTCTCTAAATATGGGATGGGCATGCTGTTATTCACTCATGGGAAGTGACTGTACCCAACTATAGTACATTTGTCTTGAATACCAAGTCTGTAAGTTACATTTGCCTTGAGAAACGTAATTTAAATTACCATATAACTACATAAAACAGGCTGTAATGATATTCCTAATGACAAAAACACTGAAAAAATAATTTAGTAGTGATGATTTTGGGAAACAATGTGACTTATTTATCACTAGAAACTACTGCATTTCAAAATGAGTTCTGTGTTCACTTAAACAAAAAAAAACTTGGAGCCAATTTTTAAACAAGTTTCCTCATTAATTTTCAGTTTGTAATGTACATTGTGAAGAAACATTTTTTAAATCATCTGGGGATGGCTCATAATAGATTTATCTCATGTGCCCTAATATTCTTTTCATTATAATAAAACGAATAGACACATAAATGGGGGGGAAATCCACTCATAAATAACTTGCTAATTATAATACTTTTTTTCCTTAGCTAATGGGATTTAATGGGGGGTGAGAGAGAGAATATGTTATAGATAACACGTAAGCTGTGAAAGGAAGTACCCAAGCTGGGAAACAAACAAAAAAATTAAGACAATGCATCTGTTGTATTTTATGTTAAAGACATGCATAGTAATTAATTCAGAGAGTGTCAACTTGAAAAAAATACAAGTTTTTTTGTTTAGGTTTATTTAAATGGATATCTGTTTAAACATACTGTTTTATATGTATAGCTTAAGGACAAAGAGTTTCAAAGTTTGTAATTTCTCTGTGACTCCAGTACACCCAAATTCCTCTGCATTTTGTCCATTCAACCGTCTCTTGATGTTTGGCTCCATAGGAGTGCTTTTGGAATGATTTTCCTAGGCGTATACCCATGAGCATTGTTATTAGGGAATAGTTCACTTGTGGGATTTGCCAGTGGTGGGCAATCTCTCAGAGGTTTTCCTCATTGCCAGGCCGAACACTGGTGATTGGTAGGGGGTAGCAAGCCCTTCAGAGTTTGCTTGCCACCAGCAGGCAACCTGGGGAAACATGTAGTGGGCGTGCTCCCAGAAGGGTGTAATGATGTCACTTCCTGAAATGACAGCATCATGCTGGCTGCAGGCATGCACTTGTGCTTCACTGGGGCCAATTTTGGCCCTAAACGGGTCAGAATTAGTCCTGTGAGAAGCACAGGAGCACACCTGTGGTCAGCATGATGGTGTCACTTCCCGGAAGTGACATCATCACACCTCTCCAGGAGCATGTGCAAATGAAGTGCACACACAAAGAGACTAAAACAGGTAAGTCCTGGGAACCCCCCTCCCACCAGGAGGGTATAGACACCTGGGAACTTGAGATTTTCTCCTGCCACCACCTGGAGTTGACAGCCCTAACTGGGAATATTTTTTATACTTATAACAGGATCCTTACTGAAACAGAATTTGGGCTGAAATCTGTTGCTGCATTAGATCTGGGCACAGCTTGGAAAGAAGCCCGTTACTGCCTGTATCAAACCTTCTCCCATTCATGTTATAAATAGTAAATTTTTAGAATATTAATTTTGTATCTCAAGGAGGTGTCTCCTAATTTCATATAATCAAAGGGATGCTGAACAATTTTGTTGGATAAAACTGAAAAATCGGCCGCTTTATATTTTTTCTAGTATACTTAATACTTTATTTTCTCTAGTATACTTAATAGTAAACCTAAAATAGCACACCAGTGTGGTCAACCCATCTCAAAAAGGATTTCATAGACTGGAAACGGTGCCAAAAAAGACAACCCAAATGATCTCAATAAGGAGAATGTTTTCTTTTTTGCCACTTTCGAAAAAAATAATGAGTAAAGGGGCATAGCAGTTTTATAAAATTATGCATGAAATGGGGAAAGTAGGGAGGGAGAATGTTTTGCCCTTATCTCATTGTACTGGAACTTGGAGCCATCCAAGGAAGCTAATGCTCAAGATAAGCATGATAGTGCAGCAGGAAAAATCAGAATCAGGACGTAGCCTTGGCTATAGGAAAGGATGGGACTCACAGTTCCCTATATAATCCTGCAGCTGAGTTCCAAGACTCCCAATCTTTTCTGGTTCAACCTCTCCTTTTAAAGTCAGCTGTTTGCCCTCTGTGGAGAGCTCCAGTCTCCATGCTTGCCTTGATCCTTGGGTCCTGCCCTGCTTGTTCCTTGCTTGCCTGTGATCTTTGATCTATGACCTTTACCATAGGGTTTTTCCCATCTTTGATCTACGACCTTTGCCATAGGAGCCTTCTTGCAAAGGGTGCCTCCCTTTGCATTCTAACTAATTTTAGCTAAGTTTGATCCAAGCTTCTTCTTCCCTTGGCCTTCTATCTTCTGTCCGAAGGCACAGCGTGCACAGTTTGAATGGGGCAAGAGCCCTGGTTCTTATAGGGCAAAACGTATCCTGAGGCTGGGGAGCACCCTCAGCCGTTGGAACAAAGAGTGTAAAGGTCAGTCTCTGAGAATTACAAAGGTTTGATTACTTTAATTACTTGCTGTTGGGGTGTGTGAAAGGAAATGCAAAGTCTCTCCTGCTGCCTCACAAAGGTGCAGTTTGCTAATTAATTTTCCCAGAGATGAGTTGATGAATTTAGATACGAAGATACAGGTTCCCAGAGCCAAATTAAATTCATTAGTGCTGGTTGATTGATCCTTGATCTTAGGGTGGGGATTTCATCACAGAAGGTGGGCATCGGAATGTGCTAAGTGGAGTGACACAATGAGACCCTGTCTTATCACAGCTCACGCCTGTAGCTGGGAAGGCAGTGAATTCAATCACCACCAGTCATTCTGCATTAGCACGAACATTCCATTCATGCCTGATCTCCCGGGCAGGTCTTAGGAACTCTCTTGCTCAGCCGGCTGGAATTCCTCCTGCTGCAGATCAAGCTGCATTTAATCCAGGGGCCCTATGATTTTATATCATAGCCCTGTATATTAAATATGGCGGATGCTGTGGCTGACTACTTACAATATGGTCGACAAGATTCTTCAGGGACAATAACCTGTGAAAGGTAATGATATACTAATAGTTATGGCAGCAATCCGTCATTGAGCTTTGGGAAATTAAATGTATCACCTTCATTTGGAGATACATATGCATAGGGGTGCCAGGTCCTCTTACCTCTTGGGGGGAGAGTGGGACCCTGCACTTACCTTATTGGTTCTCTCGCACACTCGCAGCGCAGCATGATGGCATCACTTCTGGGAGTGATGTTTTCATGCTGTGGCTGGAGGAGCACTTGGAAGACCAGATCCCTTGCCTCCCCCCCCCCCCCGGCTAGGTGAGTGTTGGTGGGGTGCAGAGGGTGGGACAGGCATTCCCCTACCTCCAACAAGGGATCTGGCAGCCTTATATAGGCATAATATGGCACAGGACTACACCCTAAATTTATTGTCTACATATGAATGGGGGAGAGTATCCAGGACAACAATTCTAAATAGCATCTTCCATCGAGCATAGGAAACAGTGAATTCCTGCTAAACTATTTCTGCTAAACAGGGTTAAAATGGCTAAAAGACTATAATGTGCTATCAAGAAATTAAAGCCTCAAGCACTCTAAAATATCATTCCTTCAGTCCTTGGTGTAGTGCCCATTAACAGTGAAGGTTTTATTTAATCGTAGAACAGTAGCTAAGTATGCATGCTTGTAATTTCTCACAGCGGTGGTTTCACTGAGGTTGTAACTATTTTGTCATTCTGCAGCTGCCTCTTACTTTAGCAAAGAGACAAAGTTTCTTCATGCTTTGGAATAGTTTATATAATCCACTCCATTATTATCACTTCATTTATTTAATTGGCTGCTAAATATACTAATTAGGTTTGTGAACAGTGCCTGGTGTGCTGTGGTAAAAAAAGAGAGGGGAAAAAAATCAGAATTGGCCTCTTTGCTTGCCCAAACACTTGCAAATAATTAGCAATATAGTATATTGACTTTGATATGCTTTTCTATGGTATTGAGTTCAGTTACACTGAGTGGCATTCAAGATTTTGCTGACACCAAATGAATGCATTTGGATTTTGCTAAAATAACTTTTCATTTGCAAAATCATTCTCCCCCTGAGCTTATGAAGTGGCTGGGTGCTCAGTGCATATATCTTCTATTAGTAATGCTCTGAGATATGCTTAGGAATCACCTTTTAAAAAGTCAGTTAAGGAAAACAAAACATTAATGAAAGCAAGTAATTATTTGTAAAAACATGCCATGAATTGCCTAATAGATAGACACATTCAGATATGTTAAAGCCATATTTTCCAATGCCTACTAAAGAACAGTTTTCTTTTACTGATGAAAAACAAGCATATGTGATTACTGTGGCGGAATGGCCCTACTGATCTGTGTGCACTGCTTTGAGACATCTAGGCACCCCAGAGCTGTCCTAAGTCTCGGACTGGCGCAACACTGTTCTCCCAGTTTACCTGACCCTCTGAGAGATTTACTGTCTCATTTCTTCAATATGCTGGCACCAACTGGCTGACTTAGGAATTTTCCACCGAAAGGCCCAGTGCTCCTAGCTTTCCTTCCCGCATTGCTGTTCTACGGCTCTGCCTGGTGCTTGCATCTTTCTCCACCCAATGACTGGTTACTTTGGGGATGGCTTACCACACCTGCAAGCTCCCAGAGAAATGCTAGCGCCTCACTTGCCCTGGCATCCATTTTAAATAGCATGTTAAAACAGATGTCTGTGTGATATGGAGAATGACTACCAACATTCAAAATAGTAAAGAATTTATTAAAAGTAAAATAGTCCACACAGAGTCTTAGCATAGCAACAGATTGATCAAGGAGTATGAAATAAAGGTATAAACGTAGTTCATTTGTCCCTCACCCCATCCATGCCCTAGCTAATTTTGTTCTAAGGCAGGCTCTTTAACTTAGAAATTACAGCTTGCTAGAAGGTTCCCATTACCTTGGAGTCTTTGTTGAGTGAGCTCACCCTTTCTCAGCTCTTTGTGGAGATGGTGGCCACCAAGCTCAGATGAAAGAGTACCTTGCTCCAAATGTATTTAGCCAGAATGGGGCAGCCAAAATGCCCTCTCTTCTTCCTTGCCAAGGGATTTTCTCTTCTGTTTTCCTACTCCCTTGTGGGTCAAAGAATCCTTTCCTGAAATCTCCAGGAAGATACAGTCTAGCCCCTTGCATCCCCAAATCTCTATTTCCCTCCTAGATGTCAAATTCCAGCCAAAGTGTGAGCTAATTTGGAGGAAAGCTTCAAATCTGTTTTAGAATGAAAGATAGGAAAACACACACACACACGTATGTGTAAGATCCACCTCACCACCATGAGCAGAACACTGAAAGTTTAAAAAAAAATCTATAGTATAGAAGGATGGGGAGAGGGAAGTTGGATGCAGTACGGATAAGGAAATTGAAAAGTGGAAGGGATTGAGAAGGCAACAAAAATACCATCCCAAAGGAACTTGCTGTTGGTTGGATGAATGTGAGCTCCTCACCGGCACTTGGATGAGAGATCAAGAAAAAGTTTTCTTTTTGTTATGTTATTTTAGAACACAAACATAAAGAAGTAAGAATAGGAGTCTCTGAAAGGGTGGGGTATAATCCTTGAAAACATATGACGTATAATGTGTCATTTAGAAATATTTGGTTGGATCCAACCAGCATTTCCACCAGTGAAAGACGGGAACCACCCTCCAAATGGCTTTGCTGGTGATTGTGGGGCCTGCATGAACAAAAATTGCATAAAATGAGGACTGAAGCAAAGAAAAGGGGGGGGGGGTTGGGGGAAGATTGAGCAATGGATCCAACTTGTAAGGGATCATGTAATGAAACTGTAGGTAGAACAGTAACTCTTTCATCCTAAAATAATGTTGGTCTCAGTTGCTCATTAGTGAAGGGGAAAATCTAATTTTGTTTACTGTTAACATTTGAATGAATGTATTTATTTATTTGCTTCATTTATACCACACCTTTTTCCTCCCCTCCACCATTTTAAACCCCAAAATATTTGAATTGATAACTATGTAAAGATTCTGTTTGTAAAACCCCTGCACCTAATGTCCATGATACTAAAAGTTATCTTTATGAATATTGTTGGATCTCTTAGTAAAGTGGGAAAAACCTCTTACTAAATACACCCTAATGGTTACATCGAAGCAGGAGTATCAGCTACACGATTGCCGTTCTGACCATGTATGTATTGGGTAAAACCATCCATCTCACAAGCTGTTGTGAGTCATTGGTAAATAATTGTTTGGGACCAGTATGATGCCATAGTGGTCTTTTGACCCCTTCCAGTTCTCTAATCCTGTGAGTCTTCTGAATCTTTGAGAAGGATCATAAGCATACTGTGATTCTGCTCGAAAGTAGGAAAATCTCTCTCTCTCTCTCTTATGGCGAAAGGTGGCTGCTTAGCAGTTCAGGAGAATGAAAGTTGGGTGTTTAGAAGTCCTTCAATCATGAGTGCACTCTAGGGACATTATTGAGATAGCCCTTGTGACAACCAGAAAATGGCAGAACATTGGAGGAGGTGGTATATTTTGCAGGGTTACGAGGATCATTTTGAGAAAAGGAGGTCAGGATTTTATGAGATGGTTTCAGGTGGATAGCCATGTTGGTCTTCAGTAGAACAGCAGGATTTGAATCCAGTGGCACCTTAGAGACCAACAAGATTTTCAGAGTGTAAGCTTTCAAGATTCAGAACTCCAGTTTCTTCTTCTGAAAAGGGAAGTTCTGATTCTTGAAAGCTTACACTCTGAAAATCTTGTTGGTCTCCAAGGTGCCACTAGAGACTCAGAGCAGAACCACAAGTGACAAAAGGCACAGATTGGACACTTGTCAGCTTCCCTCAAGTTTTGATGGGAAATGTAGGCATCCTGGTCTCGCAGCTTGGCTCTCTGACTGCTGTCTAATGGACTTTTCAACTGTCACTTGTCCAACATTCCGCCAAGCTGCCTACATTTCCCATCAAAACTTGAGGGAAGCTGACAAGTGTCCAATCTGTGCCTTTTGTCACTTGTGGTTCTGCTCTCAGATCCTTTTATGAGATGGTTGCTGTGGAGCTGGAGGTGGATTCAGCCCATACTATTAGATCTAGCATTCTCCTCCTCTCAAAGAAAGACTCTTCTGTTAATGGATAAATCCTTCTCTGAGAGGAAGATGATCTTTGGGTGTCCAGCCATTTGGCTTCTCCAGCTCTAGTAGCTGAACACAGGAAGTTCATATCTTTGATAATACAATATATTGCTGCGGCCAATTCCTAACGAGGGCGTTGAACACTTGAATCGTCTGTGCATTGTGTGAAGTCAGTCAGGTGCAGTTTCTCAATCACTGGAGGTAGTGCAGTGAGCCATTGGCTAACTTAAGACTGTCATCTCCATTATAGGCAGGCGTGGGAGGTGAATGTTAATTCCTGAGTATGGGAAACCAGATACCCTTTACTCTCTCAGAAAATTCCCTCGGAGTCCAGTATAAATGTTCACAGAAAGATGTCAGACCAGAGCTTTAAAAAAAATACGTGTGATTATGCATATCTTATTTTTTACCTCCCTTTTTGGCTTTAAATATATATATCAACTCACCTTGAAAGCCAGAGGAAGTTTTAGTTCATAATTGGCTGCTTCTCATAGCAGCAGATGTCAAGGATCATAAACGCGAGGGCAGAGCCATATTGCTTGGTGCCACAGGTAAGTCTGAATCCAATTGTAGAACTGTCTGTCTTGATGACTTTGTGCCTCACTCTGGCCACTAGAGAATGTGAGAAAGCAGTGACTTTGTACATTTCCTGTTGAAAACGGAGGGATTTGTGACATGAAGGAAACACATAATTGAAGGTGTGAGTAAAAAAAGAAATTGAACAGCTTGCGGCAGAGGCTGCTAAATGAAGGGCTTTGGTCTGCTGTTGGCTTGGAAATAAATGAATCCCTGCCTCTCTCTCAATTTCTGTGTCTGCATATTGTAGAAAGCCCATCTGCATTAGTTTGATGACATATATGTGCTATGAGGCAGGTGCTTCTTTAATGTGACCCACACTTAAAAAGGTCGTGCACAATCTTCAGCTCTGTGTATGCACACACTTCTTCTATTGGATGGTTAATCATAGATTTCTGGAGTTTTGCTTAGCCAAATTTGGCAGGAAGAAAGTTAATTGAAATAAATATGCAGTTTGAAAGACAGTGTGGTGTGTATTGTTTTCTCTTTTCTGTGTCTTGATGCATGAAGGAATGCTCTGTGTGTGCATAAAGACGATAGGGTGCACAGCAAAGAGCTGGTAATAATTTGCAAAGTAAAATGTCCAGGCCACGAAAATAAAGTATCACAACATGTTATATAATGGAAATTAATGCAAAATATTATGCCTCTTTTAAAATGACAAAAATAAGGATAATTTTAAATCTTTAGTCAAAACACTGTGCTTAAATACCACAACATTAATTATCCCCTCCTTTTGTTTTCTAAAAGAAGACACAATGTTTTGTTTTCTTTTCTCCTTCCTTACTTTTGTAGACATTTCTTGCATGGTTTTCAAACACCTTTATGCAAACAGGCAAGAATTTTGAAGCATTATTGGAGAGTTGACCATCCAGGGATGTTCTTCTCATGCGTATGAAAGGGATGTGAACTCTGTTCACGCCAGCAGAGTACAGGCTCTAAGAAATAATGTCAACTTCAAGATGATAATATTTGCAACCAGAACAGAGGACAACGTTATTGTAGAAATTTCTTGCTCTGCAACCGGAGACCAGTCCACCAGTTGCTGTCGGTTCGTTGCTTGGGTTTGCCTCTTACCGTAGGCATGTAAAGAGTGAAACCTCACTTGATCTTTCCCTAGTACTAAACTGATATCTCTGTTAAGAATAATGTTCCAGCAGCAAAAAGGTCTTAAGCAAGACTGGAAGTTTTATTTAAAAAGGCAAAAAGAATACAAGCAGAGAAACAAGGCACCAGTTCAGGGCCTCATCTCTGTTGAACACTAGAACACTTCAGAGATAGATACAGAGTACAAAATCATTAACTAGACATAACAATGATACAAAACAACTAAGATATCTCTCCCCCCAATCAAGAGCTCTTGAGACCCCCCCATTGCAGAGAGCAGAGACCTGTGAGGTCTCTGCTCTCTAACAAGAGAAGCGTCCCAAGCATCTTGTGTCTTCACCTTTTATAGATGGAAAATCAAAGGAATGCATAGTTTGACACCATCGTCAATTACACAAACTTTGTTCTGATGACACAAATCTAACGAAGAATTTTACAAAAATGGTTGTTGTGGGTTTTCCGGGCTGTATTGCCGTGGTCTTGGCATTGTAGTTCCTGACGTTTCGCCAGCAGCTGTGGCTGGCATCTTCAGAGGCGTAGCACCAAAAGACAGAGATCTCTCAGTGTCACAGTGTGGAAAAGATGTGGGTCATAACTTGGGAGGGTCTGTCCTTTCCGGCCATAAGCTGTGCACAGGGAAGCCATTGAGATTCACAAGCATAATCAAAACTTCAACAGGAAAGAAGAAACCTTAAGAATGAACAGAGCATGGTTTCCAGTTCTGAAAAACACCAGGCTAACAAAACATTCTATCCCCGACAATAGCCCTGCAGAGAAGATTAGCACATCAAGTACCAATCCATATGCAAAAGAACCTCCTCAGGATACAGTGAAGCCTCCCGCCATTAGCATTCCACACCCTGGGAAACTCTCACAGGATGACTCAGCTCAACCCCACCCCTCCTGAGTAGATACAAATGACCCACATCTTTTCCACACTGTGACACTGAGAGATCTCTGTCTTTTGGTGCTACACCTCTGAAGATGCCAGCCACAGCTGCTGGCGAAACGTCAGGAACTACAATGCCAAGACCACGGCAATACAGCCCGGAAAACCCACAACAACCATCGTTCTCCGGCCGTGAAAGCCTTCGACAATACATCAGTTTTACAAAAACATTAACCAGGACATCCTCTACATTTAAGATAGACTTCTTCTTTGATATGCAATTAGTTACATTGTAAATTACAAAGGAATGTTCACTTTTTAACCAGCCATAACTTGGGAGGGTCTGTCCTTTCCGGCCATAAGCTGTTTGCTTCGGTCCTTATCACCTTGCTCACCAAAAGACCCTCTGATGGCATTTAACAATCAGCAACTTTTGTGGCTTTATCTGGTTTCAGTCACACAAAGTGAAACCTTCTTCCTGCTCTCAGGAAAGAGACTTTATTGAACAGAGAGAGAGCGAGCCTTCGGAAGATCTCTGCGCCATGCTGAAGCTGGTTCCATATTACAAGCGTAGGCCTGGTTCCGGCCCAGCCCCAAAATTCTGACCACAAACGTGTGTGTGGGTTGCATTCCCCAGCATTATCTAAGGGTACTTCCATCATGTCTGGCTTAATATAGCCTCTCGGTGGGTTAAAATTTCCCTGGAATAAAAGGACTTCTGTACGCTGCAATCCTAAAAAGAAGTACTCCAGTCTAAGCCCATTAATTTCAGTGAGTTTAGATTGGAGTAATCTGTTTAGGATTGCACTGGTAGTCTCCTAGAATTGGGTTATCAGTGTTCCCAAAGTCATGAGAGGAAACCAGTTCAGTACAAACACACACACACACACTTGTACCTCCTGCTTCTTACCCCTTTCTAAGGAGACTTAATCTAGCCTGCAGGGTTTTTGTTTTTTTTTAAATTCCTGCCCCTTTTGTCCCAAGGGGAAAATGTAATTTGGGGTCAACTGAAGGCTGTGGGGCCAGGTGGATTCTTCACTCTCAACTATCTTGCCCACCATTTTGCCTCACCTCTTTGTGGGACTGAGAATTTGGGGAGCAGTTTCTGGCTCTAAAGAACCTGATATATGTGGAATCCTGTCACAATTAGGCCTCAACAGACAGACCTTCATGCTTCAGTCTTGAAGACTCTTTGGAGAACTTATACTGACTAGGGAAATAATTGTGTATGATGGTTGGGGCTGAGAGATAAAATGGGATCCCAGGCCTACACTGACAAACACTTATCAGCTTCTCTGGGAAAGTCTTGTGTTTAGAGCTGTGGTCTCTCCGCTCGTCATCCTAATTGAACCCAGCAGCGTACATAAAATGGAGATGTAAAAATGAAATGTGAGCACGCGTCCAGAACATTTGTAACACTTTCCTGGTGTGTGGGTGTGTTTTTAATATGTAGAATGGTCTGGCTGTGTGAAAAGAAAAACCTTCAAACCACCCAAGACCTTCCTTGTATGCTTTTAACCATGCCAGGTTTCTGGGCTCACGTGAGGAGTGAAAGCAATTGTTACTTTTATGAAAGCATTCTCATGCATGATTCTCATTGAATAATTACTTAAGAGGGATATCAAAAGTAAACCAGTTGAGCAATATACAAGTAATAAAACTGTACTATGAGGAGATGGTTCAAAGAGATGCTATGATAAAGGTTGTCACTGCTGTTTATTAAGTCATGCTAAATTGCTTGTGTTTTGTCTCAACATTGTTTCAAATTTCTCCAACCGACGCCTTATCGAATCCTGTCACAATTGAGCATCAACAACTTGAATGTCCCAGCTGTCGATCATAATGACTTACACAGTGTAATAATCCACCTGGTCTCAATAAGAAAGGCGAATTACAATGACATAAATACGTAAATAAGTAACTAAATGCAGAGAAAAATTAATTAAATGCACATTTATTCCAAAGCACTGATTACTAGTAAAAGTTTAAGGACATACTATTATTATTTGTGGGTCCCCTGCCCTCCACACACACATTTCTCCTTCTGACTGTTCTCCTCAAAGGTCTCCTGGAATTTAAACTGATGAGATCAATTTCCTTGGAGAAAATGGTTGCTTTGGAGGGTGGAGTCTATGGCATTATAATAACCCGCTGGGGCCTCTCCCCTCCCCAAACCTGCCCTCTCCAGGTTCTACCGCCAAAGTGTTCAGGAATTTCCCAAGCCATAGCTGGCAACCCTAAAGACAACACAGCTACTTTTGTTGTTGTTGTTATTATTATTAGCAAGAGGTTAGGATTCCTAAAATCTTATCTCAGTTTGGTGTATCTTCGTACCCTGATACTGCGGCTTTTGCAGGCCTTTTCTTTGCTATCTTAATTATGTTCTTTTGAAAGGACTGATAGCTCAGCAATAGAATCTGGTTTTGTTAGTTTATTTGTTTTGTTTTTGGTTCCCCCCCCTTCAAATAATATGCTTTGGCTTAGAACATTAAAAGCCCCTCTGTAAAGTGTTGCTACTCTTGCTTTAAAAAATACAGTTTTGGAGCAGGATGTGTAGTCCTGTTTCCCCATTGTTTAGTTGTCATAGGGTTTGACTTGCTGATGCTTAAGGGTTTATATTTTTAAAAAGTAGCAGTGGTTTTAAAGCTGTCATAAAGGTTTGAACCTTGAGAAGATTTCCTTGACTTGTTTTTGCATATAGTGGCTTAAAAAACAAAACAAAACAAAAAGCACAAAACCTTTGTTTTAAAAAGTAAATCTAAAGTGAACTTCTTTCACATTTTCATAACACCTCTGGGATAAATAAACTTTAATCTGAAATATGAGATGACCCCCCCCCCTTGACTCTGAGCTTCCTCAGTTTAACCCACTTTCCCTAACCCAAGTGGATGGGACTATCAGACTCTACCAACAGCATCTGCCCTTCTGCATCACCTTCCTGATTCCCCCATTCTGCTCAGCTGATTCCCCACTGCCTATTCAGGCCTCTGAGGGGCATCAGGGCTAGAGAGAAATGACTGGGAGGACACTGGAGGAGAGAGAGAGATGTGCTTGTGGGCAAGAGCAGGAAGACAGGGGCTTCGGGCCTGGTGTCGGTTTCTATGCACTGCACCCGTTATAGGGGAAGGTGCCCAGCAAATGTGCTCGGGCAACTGAGGCTGTTCCTTGAAACTACCAGAGTGCCACATCTCTGCACATCAGCAGATTGCTTTGGCAGAAGCAGAATAAGTAACCTGCCACTGTGATGCTATTCTCTTGCTATTGCAAGTCTCTTCTTCTTATGTTATCGGGCTTCCTTCTAGCTAGAATTTGTATTCTGTCCCTACCATGGCTGCTATCACAGCTCTGTATTACTATCATCTTTTTTTAAAGTTCTAGGGGCTGTTGGTTCCCTTTCTCTTCATGCCTCATTGCCATCTTTTTTCTTTAAACCTCCTTTGTACAATTTTCTTGTTTGCGCCATGGGACTGTGATGTTACCCAAATAGGAGGGTCTTCTTATGAGTTGGGGGAATTAGCGTACAAAGAGAAGCAGCGAGAGGGCAGAACTAGCGAGATTTCTCCTCCTGTGTATACAAGGATCATTCCTCTAGAGGACTCTTAATTAAAAAAAAACAAAACAAGCGGATGTTCAACAGGAATGTTTTTGTATTGAGGGGGTAGCAAAACCAAACGCATGGGAAATAGCACACAACATACACACAAACTAACTAGAAAATGGGGGAAAGTGGGAGAGAGATTCAGGGAAGGGCTATATTTGCCAGTCTAGGAGAGGATGACTTCAGTAGAGAAGAGGAGCGTTGAGCGACCAGCACTTTGTGGCCAGAAGAAGGGGGCTCAGATGTGCAGTCTTGAGGGTGCATGGGTCCAGAATACACACAAACGCACACACACCTATGGCGGAGGGTGGCCCAGTTGTACTGTGAATGTACCCTGGGGTGGGATGGCGTCTTCTGCCCCAAAACAATAACTTAATGACTTGTCTCCAGAAGTGAGACAGTAAAATGAGAAAAGTTTGATTAAGCCTTCCTGGGTGTTACTAAATGTAGAAAAGTGCTTGATGTCCTGTGACGGCTGGATAGGTGGGGCTTATCAGATCCGAGAAAAGCCTAGATTGGGAGAATGGATAAGGAGGGATCAGCACAGTGTGACGGTGATTAATTCAGCAACTCCTGGAAGACCCATTTGTCTTAGGATCTTTACACATCTCTGGGGGTGTGATGTGAAAGCCAGTCTCACCTCATGACTCAGGTGTCAGTAATTTTCCAACTCCCTGCCAAGATCTGGCAGCCATTTTTTACCTCAACAGGCAGCATTTCTGTGCTTTTAAAACACACGAGGAGAGGGGCTTAATGATATAGCCATATTCCTAAGTTTACCTATTAATGTGAGGGCATGTCTGACTGCTAACAGTGGGAGGTCATGCCACACTTAGAATATATTTCCCCAGAGTCTGTATAGTCAAGGACTCAGATTTTCACGGTACTGTCTAGTTTACAGGCCTGTGCCCAAGTCTGCAGACCCTGAAGTTTCCAGTTCATGTCACAGACTGAACTGACAACATTAACTGAAGGAACTGAGGATAGTTTTAAGTGGTAGCTGGATTGGTCTGCAGTAGAACAGCAGGATTTGAATCTAGTGGCACCTTAGAGACCAACAAGATTTTCAGAGTGTGAGCTTTCAGGAGTCAGAGCTCCAAGTATCTGAAGAATGGAGCTCTGATTCTCGAAAGCTTACATCCTGGAAATCTTCTTGGTCTCTACGTTGCCACTGGACTCATATCCTGCTGAAAGAATTGAGTACAGAATATTCGTTTTCCTGATCTGAGAGAACACTGGACACTCTTTGAACACTGGAGATTCAGACGTAGAACTTGCCGTCTATTATGCATTTGGGTGAAATAGGCGTGTTTGACAATCCCAGATGTCACTGCGCATGCACAGTGTACAGTTGCAGCTACTCAGGGTGTGAAATGCAATATAGTAAATACCATAGGTCAGTGTCAGAACACTGCGGCAGGTTCCATCACTGGTATTTCCTGTTCAAAATCTCTGAAAAAGATTGGGTGAGACACTGTTCTCTGCCTGAGATCCTTGGCGGCTGCTTTCTGTCCAAGGAGACAATGTTGGGGCAGCTAGACCAATGGTAAGATAACAGGATTGTCAGAAGTGCCAAGCAGTGTGTACAGTGAATTCCCACTCTGAAACAACGACTGTATTGGAAAGTCATAAAAACTGACTCTGTGGGCGTGTCTTCACACCTATCACATGCATCATCTGCTTTGGTCTTTAGTTTTATACCATTTGAACTGGTGGAGCTTCTCCCAAGGATCCCCGAAGAAGGTAGTTTTGTGTAGATGCTGAGAATCATCTTTAGGAGAACTTATCCTCCTTCCCCTGCACAGACCTCTCAATTCCCCAAAGACAGAAAACGAATTCTTGGAAACCACTATAAAGTTCAGCTACCAGAAAGAGACGTGTTGGCACACTGTTTTGAGAGACACTTGAAGAAGCACCCGGCTCCCGAACTCACCGGGGCCGGCGTTTGCGGGGATTCTGGGGCGGGAGGAAGCAGGATTGTTCTCCCGGGGCCGGCTCCAAGGCTAAGTGCAAGGCTGCAAAAAGCCGCGCACTTTGCAGCCTTTGAATCCCCGGCAGCCAATCAGGAGGCTAGCCGGGTTTTCAAGAAGGTGGGAGCCGTTGCTGGACCTGAGAAGCGTAGGCTTCTGTCAGGTCCTCCCACCTCCCATATATTGGAGCCGGCCCCGGGATTCCTGCAGTCGGCTCCGGCGTGGCGATCCCCTCCCTCCCTCCCATTATTTGTTAGAATTTGAGGCCTGAGCGTATTGGGGGGACCTGTTATTAGAATTGCGTTGTTTATGTTTGTTTTGCAATGACGTTCGGCTTAGGTGCATTTAACTGAAACGTTGGAGAAGTGTGTGCTATGTTCTGTTTTATGTCACAACTTTCAGGCTGGCAGATTGGCGTTGGGCACCGATCCCTTGGGGGGAAGCAATGCCTGCGTGGCATTGTTTTCCCCATAGATGAGGATCCCCATAAGGGATCTTGGACCAGGCATGACAGCGGTAAGCCCAGCTCGGGGGCGGACGGAGCATGCCTGTGCCCAGGTGACGGGGAACTACGCAGAGGCTACCGCCCAGTGTGGCTCCGATAACCGTCATCCCGCGGTTTCCCCTTTCAGCAGGCGGGCTAAAAGGGTGAGGTGTCATCGACTGGCAGGCGGGTCAGCCGATGCTGGGATCCGTGCCCTACGCTTCCATCGCTCCTTTCTGTTATGTAACCAATAAAGTTGTGGCCTGTTTTCATCCATCAACAAGCGTCAGCGTATTTTCTGCACTCACGACCCAGGCCCATAGAGCTGGCACCGCAAACCTTATGACATGAAATGTTGAACAATGGCTTTCTCCTTTGAGAGTTGCAAAACAGGTTTATTTAGTGTCACATTCATTCAAGTTAGCAGTTTTCTTTCCTACTGCCTTGAGTGGCATTCAAACCACACAATATGTGGGGGCGATAGAACCGCAACACGGAGTGAAATGCATCTGTTTTCCTCACTTGAGGGGTCACTGGTTTGGCAGAACAGTACAAATAAAAAGTGAACTTCTGGTTGGGAAGGGGTGAGTAAGGGACAGAAGTACTTTTATGCTCCAAGAGCAATATACAGATTCAGCCCCTTGATACTGAGGATTTTTAATATAACGCTCCTTAGCCTTGTACTTTGTACTTTGGGTATTCAACTCTGTTTTCAAACCTATAATTAATAATTCTTTTCCAGGTAAACTCAAAGAAACACACGTCCCTTCCCTCCCACCCCTAACGATGGGATGGCCTCCAAAACTCTGGAATAATTGGAAGTTTAGATGAGAATATGTCCTGCTTACATGATTTTCCACTGGCAGAGGAAAGAGGAGGAATGATTTTGAGAAAACAAAGAGATTGAGGTCCTTGCGTTTACTTTGTTAATGAGGGTCCTCCCCCCCCCCCCGCCCCAGCGGTTGTTCAGGCTACTGTGGTCTCATGGGTAGAGTATTCAGCTTCCCCCTGGAGATTCTTGCTCCATTTATCTTCTTGGATGACCTGGCATTGGCCAAAGTGCTGCCATTTGCCATTCTGCTCTGAGATCCACTTAAAGGAAAGTGAGAGAGAAACCCTAACCATTCACTGGTATCCCAGTGTGAATGACCTGAGGATAAAAACACAGCTGTAGCAGCAGTCATAGACATGCCTTCTGAAAAGCAAACACCATTGGTTTCTGCCTGGCTTCTAAGTAAATGTGCATAGGATTACTGTCCTAAACTCGGTTGTTATTGCAAGCAATGGCCATCAGTAAGTAGCCATGTAAATCCTAGGCAAGGCGCAAGAAACAGAAGTGAGTCCCCACCCCCCCACCCCAGCCAAGTCATTGGTGTGCCTATAATTCTCTCACCAGGCAAGCGCTTTGTGCTTCTCTTCAGTGCCATGGGTTATTTTTCATGACCTGGACACCAACTGGGAAGCCTGGAGCCTCATACTGACTGGATTGGCCCTCTGTGTGGATAAAGTTAGCAGAAGCTTGCTATCTGGCGAAGGGAGCGGGTAGGTACTAGGTGACGACTGGGTGCACCTCTAGGAGAGAGAGAAGCTGCTCAGGCCCAGGAAGTTGGAAGGAGCAAGGGGTGGGAGTGGAAGTTTCTGGAGGCAGAATTAGTTCCATTTATGTTAACCAAAAAGAAGTCAATTCTACCCCTGCAGAAGCCAAATCAGCAGTACATAATTTCCCAGGTGAGATCTTTTTTTATGTAACACAACCCAATTTGCTATTTTTATGTGACAGAACAAACTGTGAAAAATGTTACTGTTTTATGGATTTGTTCGGATTTAGTAGCAGTGTAGAAGGGATGCCAGACTTAAAATAAAAGCAGCAGTAAAGACCTTGTGTTCTATAAATTGTACATTTTTAGGAGCCAAGTAACAAAACACAGCACGTTTTCTAACATGAAAGGCAGAGGAGATGGAAGAACCTTGTCACTTTTCTCATGTGCTAGTTTTCCAGATGCATGGTGGTTGTCTCATGGAAGAAAATTCAAAGCCACAACACATATATAAAAAGGCTAACCGTGTCCCAGACAACTAACTTCCTACCATGGTTTGCCTCCAGAGGGCACTGCCATGGAGGGAAGCACAGAAGAGGCAGCCAGTATCTCTGAGAGCACGCCGTGGCGGGAAGCCCATGTGCAGAGCAGGATGTAATGCCTGCCCCCTCCTTCATTCAGCTATGATCAGGAGCAGAACGGGTGGCAATACCTGCCCCCCAACTTCATCCAGCTGGGATTAGAAGCAGAGCCGGTGGCAATGTCCACCCTCGACTTCACACAGCTAGAATCAGACATGGAGCAGGTGGCAATGCCAGCCCCCTCATAACCCAGCTGGGATAAGGCGCGGAGCAGGTTGTGATGCCTGCCTCCCACCACACAGCTGGGATCAGGTGCGGAACAGGGGGCAATGCCTGCCAATGACTGCAGCCTGCTCTCGTTTGGCGCAAAGGGGCCATGATGGCAGCGGAGAGAGCGGGAGGCGAGAGCAGGCAGTGAGAGCAGGCGGAGGCAGCAAGAGCAGGTGGCAGCAGTGGTGGTGAGAGCGGGCCACTCTTGCCACTGCTTCACTGCCACCGCCCGCTCTCGCAGTGCGGAAGCACACACCCCGCCTGGGAGTGTGCCCCCCCGACCTGGGAGTGCACCGCACAACCTGGGGCGCACTGCACTGCCCAGGGAGGGGGCGCCCCAGGGAGCATGCCCCTCACCGGCCAAGTAAGTGGCCATGGGGGGAAAGAGTGGGATCTGGGATCCCCCACCCCAGGCTGGGGAATGGGAACCCTAGGCCTGAGATTCAAGACAATATCTAGAAAGTGACATTTTGAAGGGAGGGGAAGCATCTCAAGGCATAAAAATGTTTTTGGAAACGCCATGAAACTTTTCCTTCCAGGTTCATCAAGATTTTACCTTGATCAATGTGCCCAGGTGGCAGCAGGCTTATCCATCCGGATGTTCCTGTAACTGAATGAACTTATAATGAACAAAATGAGATGAGTATACACACATGCGTGCAGTGCTTCAACCGAGGCTTCCTCAAATCACCGTCATATTTCCCCTCATGTAGTTTTCTTTCCCCCTTCCTTGTGGCACTCACCTATAATAAGTTCTACAGTAGGAAGGGAATGCAATTGATATGCCGTCAAATTGTTCCTGACAGAGAGATTTTAAAAGCTTTTAGAGTGGATGTAAAAAGGGAAGTTTTTTCTTCATGGAGTCTGCTTAGCTCATCTATCTGCATTAAATGTCTAACAGTTACACTGAACAGGGATGACATTTTAAATAAGAGTAAGTGCTGTTTAACTTTGTAATGCCATGGAAATCTCCTTGTTTCATCATTCTGAGGGTGTCCCCCCCGCCCATTTAAATTTGGTGATTGGTTTCCTCTTTTTGTTTTTCTTCCACCATTTTGTGGTTTGTACGATTAGCAAATTTGGGCCATCCATTTTCATTCAATTTTCTTGTTATTAACGGGGAAAGAAGGGGTACTTGTCCTCTGTTAGAAACCTAACATTTATAATTAAATGAATTTCAATTTTTTACATTACAGTTTTACGTAAACCCACACACACACAATGTAAAGTGGGATTATCAATATATCTAATTTTCAACATGGCCTAATCTGTGGATACTTAAATCCAAAGACTGAAGCCAGGAACAGACAAGACAGATCTTTCTACAATTCTGAAAGAAAAAAAAAATGTCCCAGGTTTGTACAAAAAGCCCACCACTTTTTTCCCATCACCTGATTTTTCTAGGTCCCCTAGTGATATATTACTTACTGAAAATTTATTTTTCAAATTTCTTATTTATTTATTTTTCAAATTTCTATTCCTTCCTCCCCGCAGACGGGCTCAGGGCAGATAACATATTAAAATACAAGAAAAAAATTAATCTACATTAAAACATCATTAAAACAGCAATATATTTCTATTAATACACATTTAAAACAGGATGGTGGTCAGCCTTCACAGGGAGGGTTAAGATTTTATACAACCCTTTTTGCACGTATATTTTGCAGCTCAGACCATTTTAGCATTTTTTAGGTTGTTTTCAGTTCAAGGAAACTATCATAAAGAATGTGACTTGCATGAACTAAAATAGTTTTGGATCACCTGGCAGCCTTCTACAATATTTTCTTGGCACTTGAAATCTATGTCAACAAGTTATGAGACTTGCTGTATGAAGCGTTCTTCAAATTAGGGGTTAAACAGAAATATATCTCAAAACAGTGAGATGCACTTTCATTTGTTCCCTGCTGTACTAAAGAAATCCAGGATCCTCCTGTATTTCTACTGTTTATAAAGGAATCAAAACATCCACCCCCCCCAAAGTTCTTGTTTCCTTTGACCTCTTTTGCTACAGCCAAGAACCGTTATCTCTTGTTCTTAGATGTGTTTAGGGAATGTTATTTTTAGGGTAAAAGTTAGAATCTAAGTTTCGAATTTTATAATCTAGCTGCCGGTGAGCACCTATGCTCAGAAAAGGGGCTGTTGGCAGCAAGAGAAGGGGGGGGGTGAAATTTGGGGTGAGAGAGAGAGAGAGAGAGCTATCACTGTTCCAAGGGGAGGAATTGAGGGACTATTGGGTCTATGACCCCACACCATTGCTTTGCCTTTCCTTCCTCTCCACATCCTTTTGTTGCAGCTGATGCAGTGTGAGGGTCTGAAGTGCCTTCCCAGCCAACTAGGGTTGTCAGATCCCATTATCCTCCTAGTAGGAGGGGGGAACTGACACTTAGCGGGGGTTTGGCAGTGGCCATGGGCCTGTGCTTCACAGGGGCCAACTGGGGCCACTGTGAAGCATGGGAGCATGCCCGCCACTGGGCGCAATGATGTAACTTAAGGAAGTGATGTCACCATGCCCAGTGGGAGCATGCCTGCTGCACACTTGCCCAGGAAGGCTGTTTTGCCTTCCAAGCCCATTGCCCAGGCCTTTCCTCCTCACCAGCCAGGTGAATAGTGGGGGGCAAAGGCTGGGAGTGGGGGATCCCCCTCCCTCATCGGGGACCTGGCAACCCTAAATTCAACCCAGCCCCATCAGCTGCAGGTGCTTGGAGCACAGAACTAGGAGGAAACGTGTTTCATGTCATGTTCTGCACAGTCTGTGTCCCAAGTCTCTGGCTGTTGAGAAAGCACCAGTGATGCAGAGGAGGGAGGGAGAGAAAGAAAGAAGTCAACATTTGGATGGTTGAGTGAACAAGGAAGAAGGAAGTAGAGGTGGGAGAATAGGATGCCCCCCTCCCCTGTAACGTCTCACTCTTCCCCTCTTTTGCGATTAGAATTCTTTGAACAGTTAGCAAACATGTAAATATTGGCACCTGTTTACCTTTTGAGGGATTCATCATAGCTTTGTTTTCTAACCTGCAGCTCTGATGGTTCCTTAATGGATTTTACTTGTTAGAGAGATTATTCCCTGATGACACAGCTTCTCTCAGGAAAATCCGAACAGTATACAATTGTGCATCTCCCCAACAATGATTTAATAGTTATTTATGCAACAATAGTACATCTTCCACTTAATTAGACATTATGATCAATTCAAAAAATGTTAAGCACTAAAATTGACTGTAAAAATGACTGGAGTTAAAGAGGCATGAAACAGTTAATCAACTGCAGTTCACTGAAATGTCCAATTTAGGACAATTTAGGAAGAAATTGGGCAGAAAGAGTTTGGACTCTCTGAATATCAGCAGTCCTTAAAAGACTGAAAATGTACGCGTTTTTATATACTTAGTTTAGGTTTTGTTTGGGTAGGGACAGTGAGAGATTTTCCACTGTTCTAAAATAGTGGAATGGCAGAGAATGTAGTAAATGAATGTAATATTCAGAGCAACGGTATTGCTAATGTACGATCATAGGCAACTGCTGTGTGGTGATTGGCTGCTTCTTGCAGAGATTTTTGCATGATACTTTGTGTGAATAAGCCTAAACAGTCGCCTTGGCGTGATGCCGCTGGAAACTGTGGTTCTTTTTTTTTGCAAGTCTCAAAAAGCCCAGCTCAGAATGTGGCCAGTCTATTTTTGGATGAAATATCCAGAGCAACTAGGCAGCACTGTTGAATTTAATTAGCCATAGCAGGATTCCGGATGTCAGCGTGTCCCACTATCTTTCAACTAAGTGCATGCTACATCAGACCCCTCTTGTTCATTATAAATTGGTATCTCGTCCATTTAAAAAAGCATACATGATCTTCCTCTCAATTTTTAAATTGTGATGGGGTTGGGAGGGATAGAAGAATATGAAGACGACAACGTACTCTATGAATGACAACTCTTTGCCAGGCTTCTTCTCCACTCGAGCAATGGATTCTGTGATGTTAATTGACAATTTGAGGGTGGGGGGGATCTTGATTTACTTCTTCTCATATAAGATCTGAAGTTTAATACCAGTGAGAAGGCTTAAGTTGGCTGTCCTGGAAGCTAAATTTAGGGTATCCATGGAATGCTCTCTTTTCGGGGCCAGCTAAATGGGTTAATGTGAGCCTTCCGAGTGTTGGCTGTTAGCGATGATGGCATAAGGACTTTAATTGTTAGATGCTGGGAAACAATCAGCAAGTGTATCTGACTCTCTAAAGCTTATATCCTGGAAATCTTGCTGGTCTCTAAGGAGCCACCGAACTCAAATCTTGCAAATCAGCAAGGGAGGGCTGTCAACAATGAACCCTACTTGTGGGTTTCCCTATGGCATTTGACTAGCCACTGTTGGAAACACTAGACTGACCATTGCTTTGGTCCAGCATGCCCATACATAGGCATTTATGCCATTCTCTAGAAGATTAGGAAAAGTAATTTAAAAGGAAAATATGTTCACGCCCGGGCCTGTCTTCTGTTTAAGCACCCCACCCCTAGCGACTATTTCTTCCTCCTTCAGAAATATACACTTTGTAGCTTATAGAGGGAGGAGGTCACGTGTATGTACACATACGTGCATTTTCTCTGTGTCCCACTGAACACTTCCAAATGCCTTAGCGGGCCTTCTTGAGCATTCGAAAGTTGTGTTTTCAGAAAACTGCAAGATCTTTGGGGTCAAACATACAGCTTTTTGCACAGCACTAGTTGTAAGAGATGGACTTGTCTACTCGCTCTAGGCTAAGTTGCTAAACATTCGAAAAGAAGCATTTGTAATAAATCACAGTATCACTTTGTGAGGGTGTTTTCTCAAGCCCATTTTACCATGTGAATAGTGAGACACATAATGGGAATGAACTTTATCACAGAAATCTGAGTAACTGGAATCTGCCACAAAATTATAAAGCAGAAATAGTTAAGGGACAATGTAGCTGTCATGCGGCATTGACTAGAGAGCCCTGGTAGACATCCATCCTCCAATTTGAAAGCTAGCGAAATGTTGATATTTTAAGAAAACAAGTTTGACAAGTATAATGGAATCAATTAGAGCTCTTATCTTTTCAGAACTCGTTAATTAAAATACAACAACAAATTTTACCCTCTTGTAGAATTTGACATGCAGTGTGGCTCTAAGTTGTTTTTAACAAACATAGTAGAGTGTAATATCAATTTGGAAGGGAAGATAAGAGAGGATATAATGCGAAATTAAGAGCAAAGTTTAGGCTGGAACAGATGACTTCTGTTTATCTCCATAGAAGTAATTTTATGCTAGAAATTTTGAACACTGGCTTCACAAAGAGCCACAGGGAAATTTAGCATAAAAATACATTTGATTATTGCAGTTAAAAAAAGAAAAGAAAAGCTGTTAGAAGCATGTAAAACACAGGGCAAGAGAGAAAGATTGTTATTTTGTTTGAATTTCATTTCCCATTTATGCAATTCACTTAAATTAATTCGACAAACAAGCAGTCCATATTTAGTTAGAAAACCATATGCAGTTGAGGGAAGTAATAGATTATTGTCAAAGCTGTTACTCCATAAGGGGTGCTATGTTTGCCTTGAATTTGCAGGTGATAAAAAATGGGGAAAACTGCAAATGCTATGAAGGCCAGGATTAACATTGAAAGTGCTGCTCAATTAAAATAATGCTCTTCAACAACAACATTGTTTCTGAAGGATATGTGCAGAGAAATAGTGGGGGGCAATGACGAGTGGTGTAGTGGTGCTTTGAAGGAGCTGTAGTTTGTAGTGGAATGGTAAGATTTCTGCAGCAACATCTTCCCAAGTGGCTTAAAAGAGAAAAGACAGTTTTATAGTTCGAGGCTCTAGCTGGAGTCGGGGTGATGCTTCCATTTATTTTGACTACTGCTGTTTCTTTCTCCAGAGGCATGACCAGAGGAGATGTTTTCCCCATTTAACACAGAATAAGAGGCACACATATGTTGCATATGAATGCCTGATCTGAGCATGGGATCCTTGAATCTGCATATATTTACTTACTTACTTCATATATTCCCCACCTTTCCCACCTTTCTGAGTGATACTCAGAGCAGATTACAGAGTTATAAAAGCAATGCAGTAAAGACTGGTATAATAGATGCAATGGGGTAGAAACGGAGAAATTAGTTGTGTGCCAAGGGCTAAATTCATGAGGCCAAGCTTTAATAAGACTGACTGTAATAGAGTTAGGATCAGTCTGTAGATTGAGCCACAGAAGCCACAGAAGCCACAGAAGCCACATGGGTGGCTGGAGAAAGGGAGAGGTGGGGAATAAGGGTCAGGTGTTGGGGAGGCCAAGCTTTGCAAAATAGTGCCAAGAGCTTCCAAGAACAGAGGATAGCAGTAGAATGGAACTTTGGCCCAGTGCCATTTGGAAGACAGTTGGGCAGGGTAGTGAGGGCTAGGGACTGGCTGGGAACTGGAGGATCTCCTTTAATCCTATTTTGAGTGTTTTGGTATCATGTGGTTGGAAAGAAGGGGTAGGGGTTGCAAGAACAATATTCACTCTTGAGTTACAGTCAAACTTTTGCAGGAGATGGCCTTTCTCTGTTCGTCACTTTGTGAATTGAATATGACCGTCTTCTCTAATGGAACCAGATTTTGCTGGAATATTTGATAATGGGTTTTGATGGTTCATGTTGGTGGGTCATCCTGACTTATTTTTTTCTTGGGGTGATCTCAGTGGCATACAAGACTAGCCTTTGGCAAAGGCTTCATTTGGGTGGGTAGCCGTGTTGGTCTGCAGTAGAACAGCAGGATTCAAGTCTTAGTGGCACCTTAGAAACCAACAAGATTTTCAGAGTGAAGGGAATTCTGACTTTCGAAAGCTTATACCCTGAAAAACTCATTAGTCTCTAATGAGACTGGACACAAATCCTGCAGACAAAGGCTTCAGAAATCTTTTACCTAGATGTTGTAATGAATTTCTTTACCAAGGTGGAGTATACTGTGCTGTTGCTATACTCCCGTCTGCTCTGACATATGTTTTGCTTCTTTTTGCTTGCCCCCCTGCCAAGGATACCATAGAATAGAACCCTACAGCATTGGATGTTGCTCTGTCCAGGGTGGGAGAGCTTTTTTTAAGCATAAGGGCAGCTTAACAGTGAACAAGGTTGCCCAGGGAAGACACAGAACCTTCATCTCCGATGATCTTCACAATGAAAATGGTTATGATTATATGAAGCTGTGTCTTTTACTGAGGCACTGCATGGGCCAAATATTTATTGAGCTGATTCCTATGCCATTTTTTTAAAAGAACAAGACACCCATGGGGCTCACAAGGACATGCCATAGGACAGACATCATTAAATCATCGTTAAAAAGAATGGCATAACTCTCATAAAATCAATCTGCAGTAGCCACTGCTGTCTAATCAATCACTCCGAGGCTTTTCAGTATCTTTAATCATGTTTCTAACTTTCTGTAGAAGGCCGGCAGAGACTGCATCAGACTTGCCTCTTGGAGAACGGAGTCCTATAGGCCGGGGTCCAGTCCTCAATGAATCTCCTGTTGATCAAACTTTGGTCATTGAATGTTCCTACAGGAAAGCCTCATTAATCAATCTCGAGGAGCAAGAGGGTTGATATGTGAGATCCCACCTCTGTCCCATCGAGCCCCATATATATTTTGCTGTAGTTCCACTCAAGCGGATCCCGTGCATCCCGTCAAAATTTTCGGAATGAACCTCGAACCAGTCGCCATCTCTTCACCTAATACGATTGTCATGAGGATAAAAGGGAGACGGGGAGAGCTCCTCAGAGGGACGGTGGGATAAAAATACGGGTGAGAGGAACCTCTGCTGCTTGAAGCAGTATCAGAGTTCAAGGCCAGTATAGTCTTGAGCTTAGCTGAGAAACTACCTGAGTATAGAAAGAGTGTCGAGCTGTTTTTTGAAGGTGATTGAATACTTAAGATTGGAATAAAATATGCTTTAATGCAGAAGAAGAGAAAACTCAGAAGAAGAAAAAAGTCTGGTATCATCTCCAGCCCATATCACATTTCTAAAGGATATTTACCACACCTAGCCATTGAGCAGGAGCGAGTGCACGGTGATCTAGCACTCGGAGCCCTTAGCATATCTTTAAGCCCTAGATTAAAGAAAGAGGATTCTAGCTTTTTGAAGGCCAGTGATGAACAGATAAAGTCTTTTGGATATTAACAAAAATGACAGGTTTTTTGGGGGGGGATTGCTCTTAAAGTAGTACACTAATAAGTACTAGTCAATATTACCATCATTAGAAAAGTGGCTGACTTTTCCATCTCTTCCTACTGGGAAATGTGGTAGAAAGTGAAGTCTTAACTTTAAAAATAAATCAAACTGCATCAGATACCATTTTTGATTAGATTAGTACAAATGTTTCAGTTTATATTAGTGCGCCCTCACATTACTGCCTTTCTGCAACCAGAATATTTTATGCAGGGCTATTTTTCTGGGAAAAGAGGTGGTGGAACTCAGTGGGTTGCCAGCACAGGGGGCAACTCTTGGCGGGAGGTGGTGCCCCTGGTACCACATGTGCACGTGCAAAGTGCACGCATGCTCCTACGGCCAATGACGTCACTTTGGGTCAGCTGGAACAAGGGGGGAGTTTTTAAAAGCTTAAATCGCCCTCGGCGAAAATGGTCACATGGCTGGTGGCCCCGCCCCCTGATCTCCAGACAGAGGGGAGATTAGATTGCCCTCTGCGCCGCTCCAGTGGCACGGAGGACAATCTAAACTCCTCTCTGTCTCGAGATTAGGGGGCGGGGCCACCAGCCATGTGATCATTTTCAAGAGGTTCCGGAACTCTGTTCCACCGTGTTCCAGCTGAAAAAAAGCCCTGATTGTATGTTCTATCAATATGTGTAGGATCACATTCCTAATGGAGGGGGGATTTGCCCACATTTTGGGTTCCTGATCTTTTGTATAAGAAAAGGTTGTCACTGTCTTTTGTATAAGAAAAGGTTGTCACTGTCTTTTGTATAAGAAAAGGTTGTCACTGGCTCTGTGGACTGGATCCAACGGGCTACTGGAACAGCCTCAAATCCCTTTGGTTTCTTGCCTTTTATGGGGATTGAAGAGGATTTCAGAAGTTTTCCATGTGTAAGGATTTGCCAGGCAACCCTCAAAAAGACTCCACTGCATGAGTTAAAGAACTTTATTGATAAGCTACCCATTTCAGCTCTTACTCCATCTTTGACAGGAATGGCGTTTCTCTACAGGTATAAAACACATATAGGATTCTAAGTGCAGGCGAATTCCCAAATCCCCACCTCCTTGAGATAATGGTCAGCTAAGTTCAAGAGGAAGCATCTAGGAGGGAAAGGGCAGAGCTGATGTAGGAAAAGTCTCAAGGTTGTGAGTATCCATGCAAGTGACTCTTCCCAGGCTCAGGTAAGAGGAGTGTAGGAGAACATACAGGTAACAGTAGAGACAGCCCCTCCCTTGCATACTTTCACATCACAGTAAAAAAATAGCTTCAGCCTTTAGCTATACCCTAGCATCAGAGCATCAGAGCGCAAACAAACATTACACAGGCTATTGTTGGGTATGACAGGTGAACACCTGAGAACGTAATAGGAGGAACAGAGGTTGATTTGGTATCTGGGTCAGTCCTGGCTCCTCTGACTTGCCATGGCTCTCCAGGGTCTCAGGTAGAGAGGCCTTTCACATCACCTATCACCTCATCTTTTTTTAACTGGAGATGCTGGGACCAGCTGCATGCAAAGCAGATGTTTTACTATTGAGCCATATCTTTTCCAAGCAGCCTTCACTCCCCTCACCATGACAATGTTTCTCTTTCCATTCAAAGGGTCTCTTTATTCTTGAGCTTTGGACTGCCGTAGGGTTACTTGTCCCAGTTATGATGTCTCTCTTGAAAATCATTTGACATTTGATTTCAGGGATAAGCCCGTCTTACTTTGGCAACTCAACTTGCTCCAGCAGTACAACTTCCTCTTGTTGCTAGAGAGCTGGTTAAAAGCAAATTAAATGCAGCTCCCACGTTCCCAAGCACAAAGTGTCCAGGGAGGATGTGTGAGACAGTTAATCCAGCCCTGAGCTTGGATCATTATCAGCATTTCAGATGCAGCTTCTGCTGTCACAGAGGGGTCAGGGTTTGACCCTGTCTCAATCAAAACAAAATCAGCCTTTGGGAAGAAAGCCTAATTAGCATGAAATGCCCAAGCCTCGCTGATTCTCCTGGCATACATCCTCAGGAGCTGAGAAATGATTATGCATGGCTTATTCAAGAGTGTCACAGTAAGACAGTGTGAAGAAGCGTCCTGGGATATTTGCAACATGGGAGTGGGGGGCGGGGAACCATAGGCAGAGACTTTAGGGATGGATAGACTGATTAGTCTCCTAAAGTCACCCTAGAGACATGTAGAGAGCTGCAGACAATTGGCAAATTTAATGTCTATGCAGTTACCATTTGCACGCATGTAGTAATAAAATGCTGTCAGTGGTTCATTGGCCTTATCCTAACCATGCAGTGCGGATTTTTAAAAAAATCTCCTTGTTTAAAAATAGAATAGCCAGGTCCCTTCTGGCAACCGACAGGGATTGGGGGATCTACCAGATGGCTGGGGCCCTTGCCAGCAGCATTGTAACACTGCTGGCAATGTACTGATATCAGTTCCAGAAGTGATGTCAT
This sequence comes from Eublepharis macularius, assembly GCF_028583425.1. NCBI lineage: Eukaryota > Metazoa > Chordata > Lepidosauria > Squamata > Eublepharidae > Eublepharis > Eublepharis macularius. The sequence goes on from NC_072799.1 coordinate 7,987,713, forward strand.
CAGATCACCAGCACTGCAGGGACCACTCTGGAATTTGGACAGAACTCTATGGTTTTTGCCCAAATACCATTGTTTCACCAGGCAATGCAATGATGTCACTTCTGGGCATATGGGAAGTGATTACAGAATGTCACTGGCGACATGATGAAGTCACTAGGAAGGGCCCACTCTGCTGTTAAGTTCTTCTGGTTTTGCACTGTTTTTTTCTGCTGCCAGCCAGTTGGGAGGGAATAATAAAGTGTATCCCAGCATAAATATTTGTAAGCCAGAGCTCATTTTATCAGGCTTATGGTGCAAATCAGTTAGGCCAATTGGATTACATTCACAATAGAAAATTATGGCAGGATGGTAGATGTTCAAAGAGAGGCTGATTTAAAAGAAGATCCACTCCAATCAGTTCACTTAAACCATCCTCATTTGTTGTTAGATGGGCAAAGAAGGATTAATGTAAAATGTAGTTGCACATAATTTTCATTACTGTAATTATGTTTCTGCTTCCAGCATCTTTGGCCATTGTCACATGCACCCTGGGAGATGACGGCATGAAACGTCTTCCTAGCATGATCTCCCGGCACGATCTCCTTTAATGTCTTGAAGACGTCAGGAAAAGTGCCATTAAACGAGATAGTGCTGGGAAATCATGCTAGGAAGACGCTTTTATGCCGTGAGTTTCACACGATCTTCTGGGTGCGTGGCCGTGTGAAAATGGCCTTTGTGACTCCTGTCTGCTGTCTTGGCTCACAGATGGCACTTCTGCCACCCAACTGGCTGGCTATAGTGAAGTCTTCTAACGTGGGTCCAAAAATTGGACTGTTTGGGATCCTGAGATTGAGGGGTAGGGCGTGGCACAGCAGACCTATTTGATTACTTCAATGCACTCTAAGAGGAGCTGTGCTTGGAAGGTTTTTGGAAACTTTAGTTGATGCAGAATGCTGCAACCAGGATGTTGACAGGAGTGGGTTGTAGGATCTTATCACCCAACCTGAGCCCATCTACACTGGCTCCCAATCTGTTTCTGGGCACAATTCAAGGTGCCTGTACCAACATACTGGAAGGACAGCCTACTCCTTTATGAATCTACTGGATTTCTATGGCTATATTCTGAGGACCTGCTTTGGATGTCCCCACTTTCTGAGATTAGGTGGGTGGCAAGCCTTTTCATTCATGGCACCAAAACACGCTCCCCAGGGAGATCCGTCTGTCCCCATCTGTTGCAACCTTCAGCCAGTAGGTGAAGGCTTTTAATTGGTTTTAAAAATGTATTTTAACTTTGGTTTTAATTGTTTTAATAATGTGTTTTTGGTGATTTTGATGATTTTTAAGGTGGAATGTTTTAATTTGTTAGCTGCCTTGCTGGCTCTTATGAGGTCAGAAAGGTCAGGGTATACATTTTGTAAAATAAATATTTTTTTTTAAAAAAACCCTGGGCATATTTAGCTGTCCACTCTAAAGACAAGTAGATCCCCCCTGTCTCGTTTATTTATTGTCACATGGGCTCACTTAGCTACACTCCTATGGTTGCCTACTTTTTAAAAGCAGTGTTCCCCACCTCGTGGGACAGGCTGCCTGAAGAGGTGCCTGGTACCCCCTTTAGGAGTCTTCATAGGGTAATATAAGGCTACTTTATGTTTGAGGGATGTTAACGGGGCTCAAGCTGTAGGCATTTTTTGGGAGATGGAGGTAAACGGGGTGCTATTATATTATGTTTTAAATTTGGAATTGTATGTTGCTTTGGGCTACAAGGGAAGGTGGGGTATAAATGTTGGAATACATAAATAAAACTGATTCCTGCTTTAACCAGGAGCCGTTCTAAAATTAATTCCAGGACTGGAGCTATTGGAGGCAGTTAGACTTTCAGTACTTTCAGTTCATTTGGCTCTTGCTTAATAGGATGCCTTGCTGAATGAACATATTGCTTAAAAGAATTGTCTTGCTTACATGAAACATACCTTCAGTCATGCAGTGAAGATCCTTATGCAGTGGTAGCAGCTGCCGCTGAAACAATGTTGTTGTTTTTAAACATGCACTAACAATCAGATCTCCCATGGCTAGTCAGAAGTCCTGCTCGGCAAAAGTCCCACTTGGCCCTGCCTACTTTCTAAAAACACTCAGTGGGGTGCCGAAAAGGTGCCATGGGGTACTTCTGACTAGCCATGGAGCTGACCAGTTTTACAGGTCAGCTCCACTATATTATTTCTTTGCACTATGCACTTTTCAGTGCATTGAAATTCATTGTTGGTTGCACGTCTTTATTGTGGTTATTGTATTGTTTTAGATTCTGCAATCTGTCTTGAGTCTCAAGAAGAGAGGCAGAGTATAAATGAAGAAAGTAAATCAGTAAGATCAAAAGGCCCATCAGCTCCTTTTAAATCAACATGGTCGAAACAAGCCATTGCAGAGTGAATGGACTCAGCATCGAGCCAAAGACTGAAAATCCTTGAAAAGTGTACCATACTGATAGGGCGGATCGTTGGCATATGACATGAGGATAGGAGTGTCATAAGCTTGCCCCAGTTTTCATTTACGAAATGCTGAATGCAGTTCCACGTGTTTGAAAACTGTCCTCTGCACGCGCTTCTCCACTGCAATGTCTGCCCACGGATAAGCTCATCCATGATTTTGTTTTCTCCAAAATTCACCTGCATCGGATGTTAAGGCATAATCATCACATGCCTCCCTCTGCTTAGTTTCATTGCTGGAGACAAATGCTGCTTTTAATCTTTCTGCATTGAAATGAAGATGGCAGGATGGCTTTCCAAAAGGGAAAATGGCTGTATGAACCCAGATGATGAGTTCAAGAGGTTCTCTAAGAGAAAGAAACAGGGCGGGAAATGGTATTACGAGCAATATGGAATGTAAATTGTTAAATGCAAAAAAAAAAAAATTATTATGGTCAACATGTCTAGAGATAGTAAAAACAAATTAATATATAAATATTATGCATGTTAAATGTTTACTTAGTACTCTACTGACATAAATGCGTGTGGGTGTACATGAGTATTAATACGGAAAAAAATGCTGAAAAGCAAAAGGTGTGCCCAGAGTCGGCTTTTAATGCTTCTCAGCATTATCGGGAAGGCTGATGACATGATGTCTTTCTTATATGAAAAGTGCCAGGAAAGGCTTCTAATTTATAACTTAAATGATAGGCAGTTGAAAAGAAAACAAACGGAAGGCTGAAAAATAGTTCCTAGTTTGAGATAAAGCGGACCAAATAATAATTTGTTAGGGATTAATCTCTCTCTATAACAAACTGCTGTGCCAGTGTACAGAGCCCAGGCGACAAATCAACTTCCTTCTCCACATGTTCATATTTTATACAAGAAATTGATCGAAAATAATATTTTCTTTTAAAAAAAAAACCCTGATGCAAGAATACAGCTAAACTCTCTATAAAAAGCATCCCTCTCTCTCCTATGCAATCAATAAAAGCACTTGCAATCCATCTTGAATTCTGGGACCCTGAAGGAAAAGATCTACAAGGGTAGGTAGATGCCTTATAGCCCTTTTCAGTTATCTTGATTACTATCCCTTCCCCTCCAAAAATAACTCTAAGAATGTGGAGAAAGTATGTAACGGCAAGAATAGTTCAAGGTGGCTTACTTCTCAATCATGGCACCAAGACTCCCTCTGAAGGAGATCCATCTGTCCCTCTTTATCAGTATCTTCAGTGGTGTTCCCTGTCTTGAAAACCTTAATTATGTCAAAAAGCAGGATACAAAGCTTCAAATAAATAAAATGGTTTGAACTACCTTCGTGCCCCCAGTCCCGTCAAGTTAGTCAGGGCTAAGATGTTTGCGGCTTTAGTTATAAGCAGGGCTTTTTTTCAGCTGGAACATGGTGGAACAGAGTTCTGGAACCTCTTGAAAATGGTCACATGGCTGGTAGCCATGCGACGCGGAGGGCAATCTAAACTCCCCTCTTTCTGGAGATCAGGGGGTGGGGCCACCAGCCATGTGACCATTTTCTCTGAGGGCAACCCACTGAGTTCCACCACCTCTTTCCCCAGAAAAAAAGCCCTAGTTATAAGTGACCTGTACCCGTAGTTTCAGCGGGATTTGAAGCTCCATTCTAAGCACGTTAACTCAGATGTAAGCTCCATTGTGGCTGTTGTGGATGAGATCTATAAAGATCCCCTTTAACTGAACCCCCAGAAAATCAGAGAGGGTGGAAGAGATGACAATAAAGTTCTCTTATTACCTTGGAGTGGAGATGAGCTCCCACCATTCGGCTTAATTGTCAATCTGGGCTAGAATGGCTTGTATTTGTGATTGAGTGCATTGTGTGTGTGGGTGTGTGCACGCGCACATGTGTTTTTTATTCGTAATGTACTGTCCATTAAAACTGTCTATGGCTCTGGGATAACCTATCCCCTCCCTTTTAATGGCACAAGCTGAAGGAACAGGTTCTTAGCTTTATGTTCCCTGTAAATGTCATTCAGCATTTATCAATATCAGTGGGACCATTAGTGGATCACGCTTTTATTTTTTTTTTAGATCAACAGTGATGTTTATTATTTATGATCACCTGCTGCCAACCCAGACGTAGCTAAGCTAACTCATGCTGAACGCTGATTCTTTAGGATATAAAGAATCCCCTTATACAAAGTCATTCTGTGTAAACTGCCGGTATCGAGTTGATAATTTGTGACCTTGCCCAGAAAGGCTAGTTTGATGTGCACTGTTTAAAACAATGTTTGTTGGTTGGTTTTTAGGCTGGAGACAGATAATAGCTCCCCCACATCCCCTTCAGGAGTCTGAGATCAGTTTGGAAGAGGATTTGCTGTCCATGGCACTTTAAGCTGATCCCGCACTTTTTTTCCAGAGGGTTGATTTTTCAGACGGTTGTAGTGTTTGAAAACTCAGTAAATCCTGTTGGGTCAGTTGTTGTTGTTTTTAAGCGTAGACACTCAGACAAGTGAAACTGCTTTCCAATTACTGTGGAATAGCATTTTGTGCAGGGGTGGGTTTGCTATTGAATCTGGGTAACAGCTGGAGGGCACTTTCCTGGGGGGGGGGGAGGCATTTCCTGTCCCGCTCTTGGCTTTGCTTCCTCCAAGAGCCCCGAGGGATGGGAAGGGTTTGTTTTTTCTTGGGTGTTTGCTTTAACTGATTGCAAAGCACAAAGGAGCATGCAGATACTGGGTTGCTCTGTGCCTTTGTAACTTCTCTTTTCATGGGTTCTATGGGGCTTAGGAAGCAACTTTCACAAAAATGTAAGAAATAACTTTTTTTCTTTTAAACTTTTTAACAATTAATAAAATACAACTGTTTTTTAAAAAAATCAACTCTTAAGTGCAACCATACAAAAAAACCCTCCAAATCAACAATGTCCTTGAAAAGGCAAACAGTTCCACATCCAAGAAGTGATGATGAGTCCTCTCTCATCCATTTGAAGCAGCTGTACCCAGGCTTCAGGCTTCTTGTTGGGAATTATAGCCCTGCAAATATAATACAACCCCAGTAACGCCAGCTATACACAATACACAAACACCACTTAAATCATTTTTACATACAACATTTGATTGCCTTATTCAAGGTGAAAAGAGCTTATAATTTATTAAACTCCCCAGCAAACAGCCTCCTCCTCAGCAGCCTGCCTCTAGCTTCTGACTCCACCCCACTGGGCTAAACCAATTAACCTCACAGGGGTTACACCTTGCCTCCTTCTTTTCAGAAGAATTTGCAAGTCAGAACAGGAAAATCTGCATGGAAGGGGTATGAGGTTAAAAACTTTAGTTTCTTTGTCAAGATGAGCCCAAAAGGGAGAGAGGTAGAGGAGCAAGGTGGGCAGATTGGCTGGGAAGTGAGGAAGGGAAGAATCTTTGGAAATGCTTTTGCATTTCTCTCCTTCCCCCTTTCAGCCTTTGCACTGAGCAATATTAAATATGGCCAGTTAGGGTTCTTCTCCTCCCCACAACCCCACTGAATCTTTTAATAAGAAATGTCTGCAAAGGGAGGGAGTTCCCTCTTCTATATGCCCTTCCTCCTGAAGTGTGACCCCCTTGAGTTCCCTGATGCTCTGATCCAGGCAGCTACACAGTCTGTAGCTGAACTGTTAAGAGCTCAAAACAGGAGCTGTGTGTCCAAAATGTTTCATCTCAAAATTTCCCCCTCCCTGCAACAGGATGCACATGCATTTCTAAATGAACCTTTCTTGTTCACTTTTAAAAAGCAAGCCAGTTTTGCCTGTCAATTTACCTCTGTTATCAGTCTGGGCTTTAGACTTACCAGTTGCCCACCGGTGGCAGTCAATCTCCTGGGAGTTTGCTGGGTTGTCCACCAATTGCTGGCAATCGGCGAGAGGTGGCAACCTCCCTGGCAATCACCCTTCACTTGCAGACAACCTGGGAAAGTGCACACTGGACATGCTCCCAAGTGGTGCAACTACATCACTTCCTGAAGTGACATTGTCATGCTGACCATGAGCATGTCCCCCGCTCTTTTTTAGGACTAACTTTGGCCTCAAATGGGCCAGAATTAGCCCTCTGCAAAGTGCAGGGGCAGTCCTGTGGAATGCATGATGTCATTACTTCCCGGGAGTGCTGTTGCCATGCCTCTCTGGGAGTGTGCATGGAGGCCTCGGAAGGTAAGTCCTAGGTCCCCCACCTCCCACTGGGAAGGGGAAAGGACCTTGGAACCCTAGCTTTAGTGGCTTTAGATCCAAGCCCAGACTTTTTCTGACTCAACACACATTCAATACTTTTTTAAATTTCCCACTGGAACTCTCATATAGTGGGGGCATGCACTGTATGAGGAATAGGAAAGTCCCAGGAAATTTTATTTATTTGTTTGTTTAATGTCATTTATAGCCCGCCTTTCTCACTGTTTTCAAGGTGGATTACATGGCATGAGATTAGTACAATCAGTATCAAGTTCATTTCAATACAGTGTCAAGGATATTTCCATAAACGATGCCATAGGGTAAATAGATACGAGTTTTAAAAGACATGGTATTAACAAGAATCCAATACAGAGCAGAAAAAATATTGAAGCAGAACATAATCAATTCTAGGACTAACATTAGACAACATGGAGCACTGGTGGTGCATAGGAGTACATATTTAAAGCAGCAGATAAAATGTAAGGCAATATAGTGATGAAGTCTGTGGTCCCTAAGTCATTCACGAAGCATCTGAGACCCCTTCCCTACAATATGCCACAGTCTCCTTCAGCACTGACACCGTACATTATGGTCCAGAGGAAAAGTCACGATAGTCCACTGCTCTAAAAACACAAGAGAAACTTGGTTGAATGAAGTGTGTTGATGGGAAGTTTTCATGGATGCTGCTGCTCATTCTCCCTCTCTGTGTGAGCCTGATTCAGTTAGCGGGTCCCACCTTGCCGCTGCCTAAATCTGCCATTATGAAATTTCAGATGTCCCACTCACATGACCATTAGGCATGCTCAGAACTCGGTCACAAATAATTTCGTCTTGAAAGAACACTCTGGATGACACGTGAGACACGTTCCAAATCTTATTGCCTCCATTTTGTTGTTGTCATTGTTAAAGTTCACCTTGAGTATTGTGCCAAGACATAGAGCCATCTGATTAAGAAGCCTCAACTCAAAAGTCTCAGATCCTTGCCCTTTGACTGTGTAGCTTGCAACATTTGGTGGTGGCAGCAGGTCACTGGGGAAGGGGTCAGTTGTGAGAAAACAGTCTAATTATGCAAAAAAACCCAGTATAACTGTACTGACACTACTTAATTTGTTCAGTCACATCCAAGCGAAGGATCAAGTTCTTAATACGGACCAGCATGCAGGGCATGAGCTGACCCAGCAGGTGTTTGAGTACACTAAGCAACCATGCCTTACCCATCTTGGGTTCTGCATCATGAGTGCCCTTAAGGAAAGATGTGCGGTCTCGATTAGCATGAGTCATTACAGAAAAAAAATTGAATACTGTCGCTATTAACAGGCATCTCACATGTCCAACACTCTGCTGCGTGCTGAGATTGTGCAGGAAGAACATACGTATGCAGTGGCCTTTTTGCTCTCCCGTTAATAGTAAGGAGACATTTTCCAAAGCAAATTGTATTTTAATAGCTCAAAAGTTTGCTGTGACTCCCCCTCCCCTAAAGCCATTGTTAAGTAAAGCTGCCTCTGTGAACTGAACTTGCAGAACGTTATGACAAGCTTTATTTTGGTTTTTCCAAAGAGCTGCCTAATTAAAATATGCCTCCAGTGTACCTATCACCAGCAATGTTGAAGGGCACAGTCTGATTGCATGTTCAGTGTGCAGAATTTCGAATGGATCAGTTCTATTTGGGGAGGGGCAGGTGCTTAGGAACTCTAAATCTGATGAGAGATTTGGATGAGGAGTATTTTGGAGTCATCTCTAGTTGTGAAGCTGTGTTGAAACTGGAAATATGGACAGCTCTCCTTGTTTCCTTTTTAAAATTCCTTTTAGAATTTAGACCAAACCCTGCCTTAGCTTAAAATGTAACCTCTAAATGTTGCTGCCAGCAGTTTCTTGCTGAGTGATTCTCATGTCTAAACCCTCTTCCTGTGAAGTGCCCTCTGAAATGCTCCAAACTTCACATAGTAGCACCCAGAGTGGCCGTAGGACTTCAACTTCTTTTGCATTAAAATTTGCCAAAAAAGATCCTGTAGGAGACTATGAAGAAAGGAGATCCAAGCTTGGTTCTGTCTGAACTGAAGAAGTAGCATGAAACTTGCACTGTTAACAAAAACTTTGGTTTATGTTTTATAGTCTCTGTAGCTAATATTACAGTATATGAAACGTTGCACATATAGATTAAAAATGGGTCATATAGCAGGCAGGGATACTAAGAATGTAAACCTCAGCATAGGACTACAGAAAGAATCTCTAATAGTTTATTTTGATCCTTTCATTGTATGTCACAAAATTTGTTAATTTAGGGCTAAGCAAAACTCTTTAGAAAGTTTCCATGAAACTGGGATCAGACATTAGGTCTTCAAGAGCTCAGTGCCAAGCTTTTGTCGGATAAGCACAGACTTATCCCTACATCCCATCCCAGTTTTCTAGTCACCTCAGGTTCTGTGATTCAGGGAGAGGACAATAAAAGAAGCATTCGCTTTGATGTTTTGAATTCTTCTTCTGTGTGTAAGAAAGTGACTTTACAGGGATTTGGAGGGGGAAACGGAGTGTTTATTATTTTCTTTCTTCGTTTTACGTTAGCTGAAGGAGTGGAGACAGCCCCTTTTGAAGAAGCTGCTACTGACGAAAATCACTTTTGCAAATAACCTCTGACATCTTTTGTACTCACTGAGGCAGTGTGGGAAGTAAGCTATGGTTTTTAAGCAGCCGTTACACCTTGGGTCATACAGCAAGTATCGTAGCATAAATATTTGAAACTGTTACTCCTTTTCAAAAGGGCCTTCAAAGATCCCCTTCCCTAATATGACCACAGCCTAGTTCTGTCCCTCATTCCACCCACTTGTCACCACCCTGTTCTTCTGTTCCAATTGTCTTTGTGCACTTTCCAAACTTGGCATTCAGCCTCTGTGAATATCTCTCATTAGCAAGACCGTGTGGCAGTAGACTTGCGTATGGCTGACTTCTCTAGCCAGAGGGGCCCTTGTTAAATAGTGGTGCCAGAATAGTTTAGGAACTGTGACACTTAACTAAGGAATATTTTTAGACTCAAGATTATAGATACACTTAACTAAGACTCTGCTTAACTAATTAACTAGTCTTGAGACTCAAGATTATAGATCTGCTCAAAGTATTTAGTAAGGATTATAGAGGACAGTGTTGAAAATATCAATGTACAGATGCAACATTTTATCACTTCTGGTGGACATGCGAGGAAGCACGGAGATATTGGATAAAGATACTTGAAGATATGCAGAAGATTCTCAAGCTCAGGTTTGAAGTGAACCCGAAAAATATGCTATTAAATATTTTACCAAATAATGTAACAAAAGAACAGGGAGATATTTTCTGGAATATGGTAAGAGCCGTGAGAGTACTATATGTGTCAAAAGGGAAAATAGATTTGTGCCTCGACATGCCAGAGTGGATAGACAAGATGTACGAATATGCATCAATGGCTAAATATTAGAATTCTGGTAAAAAAATTAATGATTTCTTCGATTATTTAAGTTAAGACCAAGATAAATTAAGGTAATTATATTATAGAAATAAAATATAGAAGAGGTGACTGATTAAAAATCACTGACATTAAAGTTTGGGTATAAGCAATTAAGGAGAGGGGAAGAGAGTTATTATATAATCTATTTGTGCTGTTACATACTTTGAATATATTTTTCTGTTGCAGTTTAAATCTAATTCAAATGTAGCACTTTGCATAAGTTTCTATGCACTTTCTACTGTCGTTCATGTCTTTCCTTTTCAAATAAAACTTTTACTTTAAAAAATAATAATAGTAATATTTTTTTAAAAAAAACCACTGGGTGAAACAGACAGTCTGGCGCACTTGTGCTCTTGAAAACTCACAAAACACCTGTCTAGCAGAGCCGTAGTGAGCCCATTTGCCTATATTGGTTTAAGTTTCTAAGTTCTTACAGGCCCAGTTTGGCCCGACACCCTAGGAGTGGAGTGTGCAGCTCAGTAATTAATTGCACCTGGAGCTGCACATGCTCCTTCTCAGCCTAGTAACGCTGATTACAAGGCGCCTCTGATTGGCTGGCAATCTTAGAAAAGGACGGCTCCTCGCTGTTCATGGGAACTACGCCACACACACTCACTGGGATGTTCGTGAACTATTCCATGCTGTGCTAGCATGTGAGAGACTTTGCTCCAGGTCAGGCCTGAGATGACGACCTGCCTGGCATGGGTTATGGATTTGTGAGTATGAGCCTCAAGCCTCTTCAGAAGTTAGCAAGCTTATGTTTTTAGTCAGTCTGCTGTAGTAAAGAGTAGTCTAGCTGTTTGTTGTTTTAATGCCTCTTGTTTGTGCCTTAAAGGGAGTGGTTCCTGCCGTTTGCATACTCTCCTCTGAGTTAATAAAACATCTGTTTGTATAAAGTCTTGTGTCTTTGAGCATCTGACCAACTGTGTGCAGAATCCCCCAGGTGAAAGAACCCAGAGACTGGTGAGTCTCAAACAAATGGGGTAAGCCATCCTCCCAGGAGACCTGCTAGAGGTTTGAGTGGCTGTAATCAGCACTTGAAACGGCAGGCAGGAGGTTGGTGACCCCCCAGACAACACCCTAGCAGGGTCAGTCATTAGGTGAGCAAATAAGGCCAACAGTAGTGCTGGGTCAGAGAGAGAGAGAGAGAGCACATTTAAGGGCAGCATCCTGCATCATAGTCAAAGAGCTGATTCCATCTCCTCTTATAGAATCATAGAGTTGGAAGGGGCCATACAGACCATACAGTCCAACCCCTGCCCAGTGCAGGATCAACCTAAAGCATCTCTGACAAGTATTCATCCAGCCTCTTCTTGAAAACTGCCAGTGAGGGGGAGCTCACCACCTCCCTAGGCAGCTGATTCCACTTTTGAACTACTCTGACCGTGAAAAAGTTCTTCCTAATATCCAGCTGGAACCTTTGTGCATGTAATTTAAGCCAGTTGCTTCGAGTCCTATCCTCTGCTGCCAACTGGAACAGCTCCTTGCCCTCCTCCAAATGACAGCCTTTCAAATATTTAAAGAGAGCAATCGTGTCCCCCCTCAACCTCCTCTTCTCCAAACTAAACATTCCCAAGGCCCTCAGCCTTTCCTCTTAGGGCTCAGTCTCCAGACCCCTGATCATTCTTGTCTCTCTTCTCTGCACCCTCTCGATTTTGTCCACATCCTTTTTGAAGTGAGGCCTCCAGAACTGCACACAATACTCCAGGTGTGGCCTGACCAAGGCAGTATAGAGAGGGGCTATGACCTCCTGCGATTTTGATGCTATGGCCCTTTTGATACAACCCAGGATTGAATTAGCCTTTTTTGCCACTGCATCACACTGACTGCTCATATTTAGTTTACAGTCCACTCTTACCCCAAGATCTCTTTCGCATACACTACTACCCAGAAGTGTATCCCCCATCCAGTATTTGTGCTTCCCATTTTTGTGGCCCAGATGTAATACTGTGCACTTGTCTTTGTTGAATTGCATCCTGTTCACAGCTGCCCACTTCTCCAGAGTATTCTTCAGAGTGTTCTCCTCCAAGCAGAGCATGAAAACAGTCCTCTCTTCAATTGCTGATTCCCAAGCAACTGCCATTCTGAATTGAAAGCCTTGGTTTGCTATGATGGGGAATAAATGTTGCATTAAAGCCATGTAAACCGATGGCCTTTACCACGGCTTGTTGCAATGAATTCTGTGTGAGTGAGACTTGATGTGAAGTCTCCAATAGTTATTTATTTCCCCCCTTAAACTAAAAACACCTTTCTGCATTGACATCACTTAGTCAAATAATTGGCTGTGTAATGTCGAGATGTGATCCCTGCTTAGCTGGAGGGGGACTTTCTTGTCTGATGAAAAGCATACAGAACTGTGGGGATACTGGAGAAATCAGCAGATGGGGAAACAATGGCAGTTAATAGGATCCAAAACAGGTGAACCGTTCGACAATTATGATTCTGGCAAGTATTTTGATTCCCCTAAATCACTACTTTTCATCCCCCCCCCCGAGACATGCCCCAAGAAGGCACCCCTCTACCTGTCTCCTGCCATTTCTCCATACCAATTCCTTAATAGTCCTTTAGGGAACCCTTTCTTCTCTGGATTTGTGCCTTTGTTCCCCTTCCCTGTTGAAATTCTACACTCTGCAGACAGTGCCTAAAATCACGTGAAAGAAAATCAGTTCCCTGGCATACCATATAATAAGATATTCAGATCCAATTTATTCTAGAGTAGCATCTTCCACATTTACTCTCCTAGCTTCTTAGTTGCTTCTGAAAGTACTACATGATGGGGACAGGTTAAGCGTAGCTGTCCACATTTCAAAAACGCACAAAGACAAATGGCATATTGGGGTGGGGGTATAAGTACTATTTTAGTTGGGTATGATTAGACTGCCCTGATCTGGATAGCCGAGGTGAGCCGGATCTTGTTAGATCTCAGAAGCTAAGCAGAGCCAGCCTTGGTCAGTAATTGGATGGGAGACATCCAGCGAAGACCAGGGTTGCAGAGGCAGATCATGACAAATAAACGCTGTTAGTCTCTTGCCATGAAAACTCCACCAGGGGTCCCCATATATCAGCTATAACTTGAGGGCACTCACCACCACCACCGTGGATTAGACTTCCAGCAGAGTTTTCTGATGCAATCGTGGGCATATCTAAAGCTAGTCAATCTTGAATGTCTTTTTCTGCAATCCATCTTCTGCCAGTTTGGTGTAGTGGTTTAGAGCAGCAGGACTCTGGAGAACTGCATTTGATTCCCCACTCCTCCGCTTGAAGCCAGCTGGGTGACCTTGGGTCAGCTACAACTTCTCAGAGCTCAGCCCCACCCACCTCACAGGCTGTTTTGTTGTGGGGATAATAACAACATACTTTGTAAACCTCTCTGAGTGGGCATTAACTTGTCCTGAAGGGTGGTATATAAATTGAATGTTCTTCTTCTTCTTATTATTATTATGGTTATTCATCATCGCCATTGTCATTATCGTCATCATCCTCATCATCATTATGGGAAACTCATATCAACCATTTGGATCTCATCACAGGAGGACCGTTGAAGCCTAGAGTTGCTTAACCACCTTTTTATTCCTTTGCTGTCTCCCCTCACCCCCCTTTTTAGAATACGCTGGAAGCTTGTTGGTATTTAAGCTACTACTGGACTCAGATCTATTACCTTCCAGGCTTTCCTTTGTTTGTTTGTTTCCCCAGTAGAATTCTCAGCTGTAAGGGCAGAAGCTGAGGCCTGCCAGATCAGACGGAAGACCCATTGAGGTTAATATCCTGCTTCACACAATGGCGAGCCAGAAACCTCTCACCGTCATGGGGAAGACCATTTTCCATTTAGTGGTTCTTGCTGGCCAATAAAAAGGTCTCCCCTTGGGCACATTGAATTCCCCTCTCCAATGCATTGGAATGACTGGAGCAAACAAGAATTTAAATTAAAGAGACTGGTCTGCTAGCATCATATTTGACATGACCGCTCCCAAAAACGATGAAAGCAGTATATATATATATTTATGGGAAGACTATACTCCTGTCTCTTTTGCTTAGTGACAAGGATCCTAAATTTGCCTTAGCAATGGCAAAATATGTCTCAGTCCTTTTAGCCCTTGCATCCAAAAAATAAGTAATAAGTATTTTCTGCTGCTCAAGATTTATGGGTCAATGAGCTTCTAAGGGAATAAAAGGAAAGGAAGATTATGCTAATTTTGTTTCCCTGAGGCTGTTTGTAAGGCCTTCTGGGTAAGTCCCAAAAGCGATTTCCTTAAGAAGATGAGCCCGGTTGAATCTGGCCAGTGGTCCACCTAGTCCAGCAGCCTGTCCCACCCAGTGGCCAACCAGTTCTCCTGAAGGGTCAACAACAGTCCATAGAGGCCGAGGCCTTCCCCTGATGTTGCTTCTAGCGTAGGGCTTCAGAGGCCTCTCAATGTGGATGGCCCCTTTAGTCACCACAGCTTGCAGGCACTGCTAGACCTACGCGCCTATATTTTCCAACACCATCAAAATGTTTCCAGGCCCTTTAGTACCATTCTCTACAATGGCTGGATCCTGCTCTTTCATTATGCTGTTCAAATTTAAAAGGATGGTGAGGATTTCAGTGGCTTCAGCACTCAAATCCAGCCAAGATATATATGTGTGTGTATGTGTATTTGGCACCATTTGCTGTGGCTGTTCATTAGTGAAGCAAGCTACCTAGGGATGGTGGTTTGAGAGAGAGAGAGAGAGAGAGAAACTTCACAATCCATAAATAGGCTGCAGAGGGGAAACTTAATGCAGTGGTTCTTGAAACTTTTGGGAGTTTACAGTATGTTCGTAGATAACTTCCAAAAATAACTTCACACTCCTTTCCCACTCCCCAACATAAAGTATATAAAGAGCAGGAATCTTTTACCCATTAACACATTAGAGCTTCATATTTTATTTTTCCTGTTTAGTATTTATATGTAATCTAGCATTGCTCAGCAACTGGTGGCACGTTATGACTATTTTGCATATTATGCAGAGGCAAAGCCATATTTATGATCCAACCTCCCAGTCTTCCTCTCCCAGTTCACCCAGTTGTCTCCCTACCTCGGGCCCCACAATCTACCTGTGAGATAGTTGTGACTTGGGTCCCAACCAACAGTTTGAGATCCACGGTGGTAACGGGTTCCCTTTTTTGAAGCACCTGGGTTGGAGCTGTTCTATGTCAACGGGAAGTCCTTGGTTCGAATCCTGTGAGAGAGACACAGATGTGGGACACTTTCAAGTTTTACTCCATTTCAGACAAATTGGAGGGAGGGTATTTCTTGTCTTTAAGCCCTTTTTCAAGTGTCTTAAAAGTAAAATCCACACCAATGTACAATCCAAGTGATAGCAACAATCTACTACCACATTCAGGGCTTTTTTTCTGGGAAAAGAGGTGGTGGAACTCAGTGATGGAACTCAGGACCGCACAATTAAGTCACTTTGGGTCAGCTGGAACAAGGGGGGAGTTTCTTAAAGTTTAAATCACCCTTGGCGAAAATGGTCACATGGCTGGTGGCCCCGCCCCCTGATCTCCAGGGGGCACAGAGGGCAATCTAAACTCCCCTCTGTCTGGAGGTCAGGGGGCGGGGCCACCAGCCATGTGACCATTTTCAAGAGGTGCCGGAACTCCGTTCCACTGTGTTCCTGCTGAAAAAAAAGCCCTGACCACATTGATCCAATTTGAAGAATATTTGAGTAGTGAATTTGCTACGGAAGAGAAGAGAAACCCCTCACCTCTGCATTCCTCTGTGGCTGGTAAAGGGGAACAAGGAATCTTTGCAGGCCCAAGAGATTCTGATCTCCTCCTCTTCCTAAGTCTCTGGCTGACCCATTGGCTGCATGCAGCTCTTTCTACTCCTGCCTTTTAAACTGTTCTCTCAGTCATCAAAATATCTTGGGAAGCCCTGATAAATACAGCAATAAAGTGTTGCTTGTATTTGGACAGCCAACAATAAATCACTCTGGGAAGATAAAATTTCCCCCATTTTGTTTTCCTAGCAAGTTTGTACTTAAACATTTAAAATTGGTGCGTATAGTTCTACAATAACACACTTGATTGAGAGGGGAGAGAAAACCCCCTTTAATCATCAGAAGTAAGAGTACTGAAGTTAACTGTAAGGTAAGTGTCCCAGGGTGGGGGTGGCTCTGCGGTCGAGCATCTGCTTGACATGCAGAAGGTCCAGGTTCAACCCCCAGCACCTCCAGTTAAAAGGGTCAGGTGATATGGGATACCTCCACCTGAGAGATAGGAGAGTTCATGCCAGTCTGGGTAGGCAATACTGACGCTGATGGAGCAGGGGTCTGATTTAGCAGAAAGCAACTTCATGTGTGAGAAACTCTCATAAAGACAGAGGCTTCTAAAAAGCAGATAATGGATCTCCTGATAATTTCCATCATTGAATTGAAATGTAGTGATAGTTGCCATCTAGTGGTCATACGTTTCAACTGCAACTCATGAAATAAAATGGGGACTCGTCCCAAACTGGTTATTTCCTCTGCTGAGCTTCAGAGCGAAGCCCATTTTTAGTCTGCCCCATGGGAACAGGTGGCCTAAAGCTCTGTTGGTCAGGAGATAGCATGCCTCATCTGTTGAAATATTTTGTTCCAATACATTTTCCTATAAAAACCCTTAGATTTACTTCTTTTAATAACCCAACATTTGTGTTTCATTCGTATGGGGTTTGAGGGAGGGGAAATGGAGGGAAAACTTGTTTTTGAAAGTTTTTTTTTTCATACCATTTTAATCTGATCTGATTTCAGAGGGCCTGTGCATTGTCTGGAGGGGGGCTAACAGTTAAATGGAGCCCCCCCCCCAACCTGGGCCAATCTAGGACAAAATCAGGCCAGATTAAGGGGCGGGGGGGGGCATACAAACAAAAAAAGCAGCCAATGGCTATGCACAAAATGATAGCCATCCTATTAAGTTCAAAGTGAAAATTGTGACACGTTTCCGAGTTTCTGCCTTCTGTGAGATTTTTGGGTTGGCTAGGATAAGCAGGCGATTCAGTTGCGTTCATTTGTACAGTGCATTTATTTTGAAACCAATTAGTAGGATGGCACCCACAAATGAAGGGATTCTCCAATCCTTGGCCAGCTAATTATGTAGGTGTTCACAGGAACTCATAAGCTACTGGGGGCTGAAGGAGGAGTTGGGAAGCACAGTTGGGTTGACATATCCTCCAGCAGTGTGTGTTTGTGTGTGTGTGGGGGGGGGGGATCTAACAGTGCAACCCTATGGAGATTTACTCCAGGCTGATCCCATCAGAGGGCCTAGATTGTTCCAACACTGTGTTGGCTTACACTGTGGGCCCTTTCAGACCCCAGAGTCATCTGGGTGGGAGCTTGGTTGTTTGAACGCACAGCCTGCAAAGCTCTCCCCACCCCCTGCCCCCTGCATCTTGCTAGACTCAGCTCTCCCGCACTAAACTTACCCTGAATGTTGCCTCAAAGCACCATGGTGGCAGCTGCCCCTGCAACTTCGCCACCCTCATTCACTGGATCCACAACTTCTCTTGGACCTGTTCCATAAGTAGTTCCATTCGTGGGGGAGGTCTAGAAGTTTGTCGTCAGGGCCCCCGGGGTTCTGCACTGCTACTGTCTCTGCCTGAGAACTGTAAAGCTGCTGCCAAAGAGCAGAGACAGTATTGAGCTAAATGAACGAACTGTTCATGTCGGTGTAAGGCACCTGAATATTAATTTGTCCTCCCCGCCTGCTTTTTTAAATCTGATTCAATTGTCTTCAAAATACAAACATCTACAGTGGGAGCTAGAAATTAGCAATATTGTACGGTTGTCATTAAATTGTAGTACTATAGCTTTACTTCACATGTTTGTGTTGGTGGGGGAGGGACTGAAACCAAGAGAAAGAATAACGGGGGCTAAGAGCTAGTTTGGTGTAGTGGTTAAGAGTGGCAGGACTCTAATCTGGAGAGGCAGTTTGATTCCCCACTCCTCCACTTGAAGCCAGCTGGGTGACCTGGGGTCAGTCACAGCTTCTCGGAGCTCTCTCAGCCCCACTCACCTCACAGGGAGGTTGTTGTGAGGAAAAATAACAACACACTTTTGGAAAATCTGTCTGAGTGGGCATTAGGTTGTCCTGAAGGGCAGTATATAAATCAAATATTATTGTTGTGTTGTTGCTGCTGTTGTTGTTGTTAAGAAGGAGTTGCATTCCGTTCCAGCAGGTTGTTTTGCTTGGCAGCTTGGCTGTGCTATGGCACAAACAGAACAAAAAGGGAAGGTAGCAACACAGTCTAAAAAGTATACTACTCAATCAGAAATGTAATAAATTGACAATGAAAATAAATATATACAATCTATAAATCAACAATTATGATGCATATGAAAAAAATGGGGACCCAATGGGGACCCTGTGCTATGGCACAGACAGGCAATGTGTCCAAAGCTAACAAACTCACTCAACCGACAGCAAATGAAAGTGCAACTGAGTTCCTTTGATTCACTGGGACTGCTTAGAGTGTCAAAATAGGCTCTTATCCGAGAGCACCTCTAGCATTACCCTCTGTGTTATATGACAATAACTAGCCCGCATCTTTTGGTCTGTTGCATTTTCCAGACCACTCAGATATGAAGATGAGCTATTCAAATGTGCAGAAGAATACCTTAGGCAGCCCCCGTACATTGTCGATGAAAGGAACAAACAGCAGTGCAATTCTGGATTTTCTGGGGAAATGAAGACTTGGGTTTGGAGCCACAGATTTGCCCTAGACTTGCTTCCTCCCGTGCTTCCCCTGCTACTTGATACCCATTCTTCTGGTTGAACCTTAACACTTACCCATTTTAATCCAGACTATAAGTCCTCCCTCCTACTTGTGTCCTTTCCCCTCACCTGGGGTTGACCAGCACACACTTTCCATGCCACCTCTGCTACCCATTTTCACCCTCCTTATGTCTGCTTTTGTGGAGAAAGGAAAGCTGTGTAATCCGGCAAGAAGAAAGTTGAAAAAAAAGGTCTTCCAAGTGACCTTTTAGTATAGAAAAAGATAGTACATTGCACCAGTGGGTGGCTGTGGCATGACTTCTGCCTCCACCCGTGCCTTTTGTCTTCAGTGTGGTGGCCCGTGACGGCAGCCTCCCTTGTGTCCATTGCCGTACCCTCAATTGTCAAAGGCGAATTTAACTTATGGCCCGAGATGGTGATGACGTCTTTGTGCTCCCTCCTTTGTTGAGTTGCAGATCCACTGCTGAGGGATGTGAGGTTTTAGCCCGCTGTGAATATTCATGAGACCCACTGCAGTAGCTGAGTGTTTTGTCTTGTACGGCCAGATCTGAGAGCCTTGTTCTGAAAAGAATACTTTCGGCAGTTGAACTCAGGCAGTATGAAATGTGGTGCCTAGAGTTAAAATAAAATTAAAGACCTTGTTACTTGATGAAAGACTTTCAAAAATTAATCTGCGACAACCCCCACAGCACCAAAGGCTTAAATACTTTATTGACCAAACGAGTGCTTGCCGCCTCTCTGGGTGGATGTAGGAGGACCGGGCATCCATTTATCTTCTTCTACACAATCCTCTTGCAGTCATAAATCTTTTTGCTGGCTCTCTGAGCATTACGAATAGGTCGACATGTCTGCGTTCACTTGCACTCTATACAAGCCAAATCAGAGGCTGCAGTTTTCTGTAAAATTCATAGCACAGCAGGAAATGGAAGAGCTGCAAGCAACATGCATATGGATTCAAACGTTCTGCCCAGAATGTAACATTGTATATGGAGATACTCCGCCCCCCCAAGTCACGTTGGAACCCACAATCACAGCATGTCCTTTGGAAATCTACCTGTGCAGTCCCTATGGCTGCTTTCTTTTCTATTCGACTCTGTTGCTTCTTTTCTATTTAGCTGTGTCCTGACCATTGTAGTATGTTCTACAGTAGCTCCACTAGGTGGAGCAGAACAGTAGCAAAGAGAGGACAAATGCTCCGGGATGTTCACAGCACATGATTGAGTAGACATGAGTGTGTGTGTGTGTGTGTGTGTGTGTACACAGGCAGAGGGTAGAATTATCAGGCCTTTAAACAATAGTGTGAGAAGGATGCAGCCTACAACTTTTCCCAGGGGAGAGATTGGCTTAAATGGGTGAATTAGTAATAGTAATAGTAATAAAATCAAAAAGAGACCAGTAGCACCTTTAAGACTAACCAATTTTATTGTAGCATAAGCTTTCGAGAATCAAGTTCTCTTCGTCAGATGCATGATACAGTTTGTATCATGCATCTGACGAAGAGAACTTGATTCTCGAAAGCTTATGCTACAATAAAATTGGTTAGTCTTAAAGGTGCTACTGGTCTCTTTTTGATTTTGCTACTACAGACTAACACGGCTAACTCCTCTGGATCTAGTAATAGTAATAGTAATAGTAATAGTAATAGTAATAGTAATAGTAATAGTAATAGTAATAGTAATAGTAATAGTAATAGTAATAGTAATAGTAGGAGCCCTGTGGCCCAGAGTGGTAAGTTACAGTACTGTAGCCCAAGCTCTGCTCACAACCTGAGTTCAATCCTGGCAGAAGCCGGGTTCAGATCACCAGCTCAAGGTTGACTCAGCCTTCCATCCTTCCGAGGTTGGTAAAACGAGTACCCAGTTTCCTGGGGGTAAAGTGTAGATAACTGGGGAAGGCAATGGCAAACCACCCCGTAACAAAAAGTCTGCCAAGAAAATGCCGTGATGCGCCATCTCCCCATGGGTCAGTAATAACTCGGTGCTTGCACCGGGGACTACCTTTACTTTTAACAGTAATAACGAGATGAATGAAACTATAGCTTTGCTTTTAAAAATATGTCTTCTTGTTTGCACTTCATTTAGGCATGCATTCCTGCATGATAATTATTCTCCTCCTCCAAACAAGTTGCAGGCAGCATTTCTTTTAGAAGTTTGGAGAATGTGGCCCCATTCCCAAAGCTGTCCCTTCATCTCTGGAATAAATGCAAAGCAGCCGAAGGAATTTCCGTGTTAAGTTTTGCTTGGGACGGTGGGGGGCTAGACTGTCACTTTTTACAGGAAATCCATCCCATGAGATCAGTTCATATTTCTCCCATCCTGTATCCATGGCTTGGCTTCCCTGTAGTGGCATATGAGTTCTACTTTGCACAAGTGCATTTGGGAGAATGGATCACCATGGAAGGACCACAGGAAAGAAATGTTACTCAATAATGCTACAGCCCAACCCTAGGCAAAAAGGACAAGGGGGAACTGTCTTGCTAGTGGGGTGTATGTTGTTTTGAGATTCATTTTAACGTGGTTTTAATGTACTTTCTAATTGTTGTCCTGTTGTTTTATCCAATTGACTTTATGATGGTTTTATGTTGTTGTTACCTGGCTTGGGTTTTGAAACGCTTGGAGGAAAGGTGGGCATATTAATGCTTCAAAATAAATAATAGAAAAGAGTCCAGTAGCACCTTTAAGACTCACCAACTGTACTGTACCATAAGCTTTCAAGAGTCACAGTTCTCTTATCTTGACGAAGAGAACCGTGATTCTCGAAAGCTTATGCTACAGTAAAGTTGGCGAGTCTTAAAGGTGCTGCTGGATTCTTTTCTATTTTGCTACTACAGACTAACACGGCTAACTCCTCTGAAAATAAATAACGGCATTCAAAAGTCCCTTTTCGGTTGTCAAAATGTGAAGGCAAAATGAATACCATCTTATGGTATATTCATTGCAATCCAGCTGAGCTTTGAACACAGACCACTCAAGCACCTCATGTTTCAACAAGCCTTCCTTCCTTCCTTCCTTCCTTCCTTCCTTCCTTCCTTCCTTCCTTCCTTCCTTCCTTCCTTCCTTCCTTCCTTCCTTCCTTCCTTCCTTCCTTCCTTCCTTCCACAGTTTTGGCAGAGCCACATGGCTTGCCCTGCACACAGGGCTGAATGAAAGCATGGTCCAGTCTCTACAGCTGGAAAACAGCTTGTCAGTAGCTGGAGCTCGGGCAGGGAGTGGGGTGGGGGATCTGGATGCCCAGGCCCTTCTTTCAGAGGCACATTATCAAGACCAAGGCTCTGCATGCAGGCATTTTTTGCATTCCTTTATTTGCATCCCTGCCTTTCGCCCCAGTGGGAGCGCAAAGTCACTTAGACCACCATTCTCCCCTCCTCCGTTTTCTCACAACAACCACCCTGTGAGGTATGTAAGGCAAAGGGAATGCGACTAGACCAAGTTCACCTGTGAAACTTCCAAGGTTCTGTTTGAAGGTTTTGGTGCCTCATATCTGGCAGTGGCCTGGGGCTGGATCACCTGGAATTCGGGTCCAGAACGATCCTGGAATGGGTGGTTAGTATCTGAGCTTGAACACATTCAGCTCTTACCTACAACCACAGATCCCAGATGCCCAGGATGTAATGGTTCTCAACTCTGTCAATGGTTTTGTGGGCATGGGAGCTTGAACTCAACTAAAACAGTTCAGTTACGGGGCGGGGGGTGCAAAAGCTTCTTAGCTGTTAGGTGTGGAAAAGTGATTCAGCAGTGGATGGAGAATTTCGCATGTTCCTGAGAAGCAAAAACCCTTCTCTGGACCTGTCTGGAGGCAAGATACAGAAGCAGCAGGTGAATTTAGTGGTCACAACAAGCTGCCGCAAGGAAGCTGCTCTCTGCTTGCCAGCTTAGATGCAAACATCAAAAGCAGTCATGCAAACCTGATTATACAAGACCGATTGCTTCCTTTGGCTACAGACACATTTACTTCTTTGTAAACGTGTCTGAGATTAGGCTGCAGTTCTGCGCAAGTTTCTGTCATTGATTTCTTCAATAAGCATTAAGAAGCCTGACCACGTACTGGATTGCAGGCTTACTCTCCATGGGTCTAAGGACACCTCTCCTGTTTGGGCCCAAAATGCATTTTAAAAGAACAACAACAACAAACAAACAACTCTCAGCCCCCCTCCCCACATCGGAGCAGATGAACAACAGATCGCGGCAAAGGAGGCTGCCTGGAACTGCCCGACAAATAGAACACACAGCGGATGGATTGCAACTGTCTCCTTTCCGTCCGAGATACCCAGGCATGTTACATTTCCCCGTAATTCTGCAATAACCTAAAACAAACAGAAAATTAAAAACCGAACAAGAGATTTCCCACGCTGCTGAGCCTTGAAAAAACGTATTTCATACTTGACTTCCTGTTGCAAAGGCATTACCTGAGGAGATGGCTTTTGCATTGGGGAGAACCCGGGGTGCCAGCTTCTCTCTCCTCTCCCCCACCACTAGTTCGTTAGGCTTACTGGGCACGTTTTGCCAAAGGAGGCTTTGCTCTATGTTAACTGCAGTGCCAGCATCATTTAACTTCATTCACTTAATTTACCTTATTAACATTTTTATTAGGTATCACTGCAGATAATATATACAGCACACCCTAGCAGTGCTGTGCAGAGCTTTTTTGGCTATTGCATTGATGTTGTCCAGGGAGTCCAACACGTTTTGCTGCCAGTATCTTCTGGCCTCAAAAAGCAAACCTTTTCAGGTATTTAGATAGAAATGGGTGGAAAAGGTGGATCATCTAGTAATAGCTCTGGGAGCCAGAGGGTGTAGTGGTGGTGGGCATTAAGTTGTCCTGAAGGGCAGTATATAAATTGAATGTTGTCGTTGTTATTGCTGTTGTTATGTTCTCAATCGTGTCACTCATTGATTGGGTTATTGGATTGTTACAGCCCTTTTCCTTGAGTTGGGCCTCAGTCAGGGACAGCCAGATTTTAGAAATCAACAAACACAGATTAACCGTGACCAACTAACTAGAGCAAGTTCAGAGAAAACAATATCAAAATGATATTGGTCAGTTGGTCACGGTTAATCTGTGTTTGTTGGTTACGCCTGTCCGTGACTCTCAGTAATGGCCTTGAGGGACCAAGGGTCTGATTCGGTATAAGGCATCTTGTGTTCTCATGCTAAACAGGAAATACCTGTACAACTTATTTTCTGTGCGCTAAGGGAGCAGTTTTGCTAACCATGTCAATCATTAATATCCCAGACATCCTAACAATTCAAAATTTGGTGCATACGTAACCCAATGTTTGATGGCTACAATATTCTGAAAGTGGGAGGTCCCCTCTAGAAATAGGGGATTAGAAATCTTTATCTCCAAACACTTAAAATGCAATTGCAAGCTAAAATCCGATGTGTGCACAGCCCATGGCACACTATTTGCCAGAGGTGTCTGAAAATGAGACCTTTGAACCAGCAAACCTTTGGGACATAAAATGCAGACCAGCATGCTAAGATGGAGCTGAGACAAAATCGCCAATGTGAGACGTCGCTGGGCTATAGGCGTCTGTTGGCATTTTTGCCTGTGAGTTGATGGAGGGAGCACTTCCAGGGGAACCACTTCCAGAATGGCAAGTTTCATGTGTTAGATACAAAAAAATCAGGACTGGAACCATCACGGAGGCATCCAAATCTTTAGGATGTTTGCTAACTAACTAATAACTTGATATTTGCAATCAAGTTGGGGGAGGGGGATGACAAAAATGAAACATTTGTATCTCCCTCTCCAAAATGGGGCCCATGAACTATACCTCGAAATAATAAATATAGCTTCCCACAGGAAGCAGGGTTGCTAATCTCCAGGTGGGGCCTGAACATCTCCTGGAATTGCAACAGATCTCCAGATGACAGAGATCAGTTCCCCTGGGGAAAAAAATGATAGCTTTGGAGGGTGAACTCTGTGGCATTATACCTCACAGAGGTTCCTCCTCAAACCCTGCCCTCACTAGGCTCTACCACCACATCTCTAGGAATTGCCTGATCCAGAGTTGGCAACCCCGTAAGTACTCTCCCTAATCTCTCCCAGGCCCTTTGCTAAGCCATAGTTAACCCAGTACAAACCAGGCATCAGGATATTTCAGAAATCAGAGGACTTCCCCCAGCACGATGCTCAGACTCAGAAAACCAATGGGCTGCCTCCTGTATAATTTATTGACTGTAATATTATGTGATCATTTGCATTTGTGATTGAGAGCCTTCAAAACAATCCCTTCATGTGAAATGTGCCACACATTGCCAACTCAAACACAATTCCTTTGCAGTAGTTCATACAACTGCCCAAGAGTAATCAACCAACGAAAAGGGGCATGACAAATGCACGTGTAAGAGCCAGCCCATAAGAGTCTCTTCTATACCAATAATCCACACAAGAATCAGAAAACAAGGCTTCAGGGCTATTACTTGACTTCACTGAGGCGCAAACTAGTTCAGGGCTCAAGGAGATTTCCCACAGATTCATGGGATGGAAAGCCCTAGAATTGGGAAAGTACAAATGGAAAGCCCTGGATCTTACTCTCACCCAAGGCTTTTTTTCAGCAGGAACGCAGTGGAACGGAGTTCCGGTACCTCTTGAAAATGATCACGTGGCTGGTGGCCCCGCCCCCTGATCTCCAAGCAGAGGGGAGTTTAGATTGCCCTCTGCGCTGCTGAGCGGTGTGGAGGGCAATCTAAACTCCCCTCTGTCTGGAAATCAGGGGGCGGGGCCACCAGCCATGTGACCATTTTCTCAGAGGGCAACCCTCTGAGTTCCACCACCTCTTTCCCCAGAAAAAAAGCCCTGCTCTTACCAGAGGCAAACAGGGCAGATCAATCTTCTTCAGCCGCTAAGAAGAAAGTACTCTGTGAAATGTATCTAGTACATCTGAATATGATGGGTCATCTTATTTTCCCCCATTTATGACCAAATGATATACTGGGGGGAAAACGGTGCATGAAACCACAGGACCCGTATTTGACTTCAAGCCCAGATGCACCAGTTCCCCAGTGGGAAATTATTCTGATAGCAGTGCATGTTTTGCAGTTTATCCAGGTATGGCATAATGATTAATAAATAGCCTAAGCTAAAGTTTATTACTGCTTGTGACTCTCGATTTTTAAGGCGAATTTTAAGTGTGTGTTGGTATTGATTGGCTTTGTGTTTGAAGGTCACTGGGGAGATAGAGACTGGGTTCACTGTAGGGTTACAGTAGTCTATTTAACATCATCACCAACACAAAAGATTAATTATTGCGGAAAGGGAAACTTTTGCATCCGGTCTCTTAAAGTGTATTTCATATGAAATAATCATTCATGGCTTTACTACCCCTTCATTATTCTAAGGCTACTAAGTAAGAAGATTATGTATTGACTTGAAGTTAACAGTATATAGCATGGGGGCATTTCTCCATTTATGCCTCATTGGACTTTAACTTCTCATAAGCGATTAGGAGTTTAAGGTCACACCATCAGTCTTTTAAAAAGCATTTTCCCTTCTCTTCTTCAGTGGGATTTCAGATGCGATATGTGATCAGTGTGCGCTATCCGGTTTTAGTTATCTTCATTCAAGAAACCTGTGAGCTGAAACAAGTTAATCTATCTTGGCTGTCTTAAGCTGTCTCTGCAGAGGCTAAAGCCAAGTCTGTTGGAACTGCTCTGAGCGATTGTCAAAGGCAGATTAAGAACAACAACAACAACAACAACTAACCTGTACTATAATGTTGGGATCATCCCCGACATCAGTTCCCAAACAACAGTGGCTGAGCACGTTGATGCTCAAGCTCCTAGTTCAGGTAGTCTTTTCCCAAGAGGCCCGAGGAGAAGCTGTTGATAGTTGTTTCCAGATATTCTTGCTTGGTTTATCTCATCATGGCCTACGAAGCAGAGATTTGATTGACTTGGTAGTGAGGAGAAGAGGCTTATGCGATTCTCCGCAGTGAGGGGTTGCCATGGCTCAGTGGTAGAACAGCTGCTTGGCAAGCAGGAGGTCCCAGATTCAACCACTGGCATTTCCAGTTAAGGGTCAGGTCATATGTGATGTGAAGGACCTCCACCCGAGACCCTGGAGAGCCGCTGACAGCCTGAGTACTCAGTAGTGGCCTTGAGGGACCAAGGGTCTGATTCAGTATAAGGCAGCTCCATGTGTTCTCGTGCTACCCTGGAAGTTGCTGTACATCTTATTTTCTGGAGGAGTTAGCCATGTTAGTCTGTAGTAGCAAAATCAAAAAGAGTCCAGTAGCACCTTTAAGACTAACCAATTTTATTGTAGCATAAGCTTTCGAGAATCAAGTTCTCTTTGTCAGATGCATGGAGGGCAGAAGGAAACTGGCCAAATATAGAGGAGGAGAGGGGGGAGGGGGGAAGGAGGAGAGGGGGGATGTAAACAACTCCTTTGATATGGAGATGCAGACAGCTCCTTTTGGTGTGGGGATCAGTTTGCCTGTGTAAAGATTCAAAGGAGTTTGCCGTGTTAGTCTGTAGAAGCAAAATCAAAAAGAGTTCAGCAGCACTGCAGCGCAAGCCCTCGATAACCACAGTCCTCCCCGCCAGATGCATCTGACAAAGAGGCAAGGTCAGGGGAGCCCAGTGGCGCCTGGTGTGGGCTTTCGAGGACCACGGTTCTCTTTGTCAGATGCATCTGGCTGGGAGGGCTGTGGTTATCGAAGGCTTGTGCTGCAGTGGAATTGGATGGTCTTGGTGGTGCTGCTGAACTCTTTTTGATTTTGCTTCTACAGACTAACACGGCAAACTCCTTTGAATCTTTACACAAGCAAACTGATCCCCACACCAAAAGGAGCTGTCTGCATCTCCATATCAAAGGAGTTGTTTACATCCCCCCTCTCCTCCTTCCCCCCTCCCCCCTCTCCTCCTCTATATTTGGCCAGTTTCCTTCTGCCCTCTGTGCATCTGACGAAGAGAACTGTGATTCTCGAAAGCTTTTGCTACAATAAAATTGGTTAGTCTTAAAGGTGCTACTGGATTCTTTTTGATCTTATTTTCTGTGTGCAAAGGAGCAGTTTTGCTAACCATGTCAATCGTTAATATCGATCCGCTAGCTGGATGTGTGTTTGGCCTTAATATTTCAGATCAGGGCCAAGATTCTGGAGAAGGAGGTGATTACCCCAAAACCAATAAAAAACAACTGGGGAGATGCATCTTACGCATATGTGCATGTGCACGTGCCCTCACACACACATCTCCAAAAGTTTGCCAACGTGTTGTATGTATTGTATGTATCTCATTGTATATATCTCAGTGTATTTTCCCTTTTGTGTAGGCTGCTTGAGCACGTTGGCATATTCTACTGTATAAAGCTAGAGAATGGGATGATTCAGACAGTCATAGTTCTATAGGTCTTTGTCTATCACATTCTAATTTTACCCTGCCTCCCTGGAGCTCAAATTATACCTACCTGGTTCCTCCTCCTGTGTTGTCTTTATCATTTTCTTTGTCGTCTTATCATCTTCATCATTATTATGTGATGTTATCACAGTCCGCCAGATACGTGGGCTGGAATTTGTTTGGTTCTTTACTGGCTCAGATTTTATCTGAAAATCCAAGAGTCAATGAGGTATCCCCTTAGTATGTGGCACATTCCAAGTAGTGTGGCTGTTTGCAAATGTCCAATTGTTATCCTGTCTATGTCAATGTTGCCTAGATGCTTAGCCGGTCCATTTGGAATCATACCTAGAGCTCCTGTCACTACTGGAATAGCCATTATATGTTTCTCCCAGAGATCCTGAACTTCAAATCTTGGGTCATTTCCACATGCTGTTAAAGAGACGGTCCACTCACTGAACACTGGCATTTTTTTCCCCATTCACTCCACACGTCTCCCATTTCAAAGCAGAAGCAGGCAGTTTGGCTTCTGTTTGTTCATCGTCTTTTCTGAGAATGGTATTTCCCACTCTTTCCTGTGCTGGCTAAAAGATGCCAAAAAAAATGAAAACCAGACTGCCTGCTTCTGCTTTGAAATCGGAGACATATGGAATGAATGGGGGGGGAAACAAACAAATGCTAGAATTCAGTTAGTGGACCATCTCTTTAACAGCGTGTGGAAATGGCCTCGGTATTTTATCTTTCCATCTTTATCCCCCCCCCCTTCAATTTGGCTCTCACCTGGGATCACCACACTTATCAGTTTGACCTTACTTTCAACCACAGTAATTTATGGAGTATTATGTTCTAACTTATTATTTGTTTGGATATTGAAATCCCACAAGATCTTAACTTTTTAATTTTCAACAACTTGTTTGGTTTTATCTACCCACCAGTATCATTATCATTAATGTTATCTGCAGACTGCCTTTCTCACTGAGACTCAAGGTGCATCACACTGTGTCAATTAATGTGATCAATGGCTGGGACATTCAATAAACAATGCAATAGGGTATGTGTGCGTGTGTGTTATGTGCCAACAAGTTGCCCCTGACCTATGGTGACCCTATGAATGAAAGACCTCCAGAACGTCCTATCATTAACAGACTTCCTCAGATCCTACAAATGGGAGGGTATGGCTTCCAGTTGAGTCAAGCCATCTCATCGTGGGTCTTCCTCTTTTCCTATTGCCTTCCACTTTCCTAACATTGTTGGCTTTTCCATGATGTGACTAAAATATGATAGCCTCCGTCTCATCTTTTTGGCTTCTAGGGAGAATTCAAGATTGATTTGATCAAGAACCCTCTTGTCTTTTTGGCCAGCCATGCTCTCTGCACAACTCTCCTTCAACACCACATTTCAAATGAGTCCAAATTCACCCTCTGTATTTAATGGCTGTCTGGGGATTTGATACTAGGCTTCCCCAATCCCAGACAAACACTTGGATCACTGCTGCAGCTGACTTTCAGCGTTGAATTTGACCACGAAATGTTTATGCCACAAGAAGTCAATTTTCAAGTTACTGCAGCCCAGATTGTATGAGGAACAGGAGCATGAGCAATGGTAGCCTTTCCTTCCTTCCTTCCTTCCTTCCTTCCTTCCTTCCTTCCTTCCTTCCTTCGCAGCAGTTTTCCGAAAGCAGGAATGATTCCAGATGAACTAGTCCATATTTTGTTAATTGATTTCTAAAGAAAGGACCATTGGTCTTTACTTTCTCTTTTTCTCTCTCTCTCTCTCTCTCTCTCCCTCCCCTCCCCCTCCCCCCTCTCTCTCCTTCTGTACAACAGTGGAAGAAACCCAGTGCAGATATGTTTTGATGGTGTGCTGTGTTCCCTTGATAATCAGTGCTGGTTTTGTTGGTTTTATAACACAAGGCTAATATATGGAAGCTCTTACCTACATTTCTGGGACTGGAAAAATGGAATAAAGAGAGTCCATACAGACAGTTCTTACACTATTAACATTATAGTACAAACACAGACAAACAAAGTGTAGATGACTGGGGAAGGCAATGGCAAACCACCCCGTAAAAAGTCTGCTAAGAAAGCGTCGTGATGTGACATCCCTCCATGGGTCAGTAATGACTTGGGGCTTGCACAGGGGACTACCTTTAACTTTTACCTACAAGCACAGAAATCCAGGGAAAGTCCCTGCCTCGAAAAATGTGCAGTGCAGGATGGGAAGGGTGTGTGCCGAAGAGGCCTGCCACCATAGCAGTCCTGCCGTCCTCCTTTTGGTAACGGTGCCCAGGTAGCTGCAGAAACAGTTGAAGAAGAAAGTCAGTTGAAGAGCTGGGAAAGATGATGAGCTTGTGCAGGAAAGAACAGCTTAGAGGCACAGGTGAGCTTGCACAGTGTCAGGGCTTCCCAGCTGTTTTTTTATCTGTACTTGCATCTCATGCAAAGGAAATGTAGCCCAGCCATTTGACGTAAGCTCTGTCTCTTTTTCTTCGCAACCAAACAGTGAGATGGTAGGGAGAGAGAATCACAGAGTGGAAAGGGGCCATACAGACCTTCCAGTCCAACCCCCTGTCCAATGCAGGATGAGGCTAAAGCATCCCTGACAAAAATAGGATCACAGAAGTGAGTCCAAATTCACCCTCACTCCTTGCACACACCCCCCCAAACTATATATCTCTGGCCAGTTTCTTCATACCCTCTATGCATCTGATGAAGAGAGCTGTGGTTCTTGAAAGCTTATGCTACAATAAAGATGCTTGTGTCCTTACAACAACAAATATAAAAAAGAGAGACTGGCAGATTTAACTATGAAAATCTGATTTATTTCCTATTCTACTGGACTTCCTCAATATTGCTCATTCCCTGGAACTTTTTCTCAATTTGGGTTTAAAGCCAAAGAACTTTGAAATAGACCCTCCACTGTTTTATGGGAGTGCAGAACTGCACCGAGTTCAGTGGAGCTTTTGTTGACTGACGCTCTCCAAGGCCTGACCTTCTATGCCTGATTTCATTTCTACCGGTTTGGTGTTAATTCAGTGGCAGCGCTGTCAATAGACGTGCTAGAAATACCCTCTTTAGGACTGTCGAGATTACATTTTCATCCGCCAGAACTGCCTTGCATTTTATAGATGTTCTACATTCGATTAGCATCAAGGGCTGTTAAACACTACGCAGTGGTAAAAAACTAGTTCCCTTTGCTGACATTAGGTGTTTTTTGAAACAGGCTCCATCAATCCGGTGAGCAAAAACTATCCATGCCTTTACAATATATATATATATATACAGGCAGCCATGTTAATGCATCCCCCTAAAGCCAGAACAAAGGGCAAAGAAGAGCTTGACTGGGTCAGACCCAAGGACCGTCCAACTCAGGGTCTGTCCAAATGCTTTTGGGAAACATACAAGAAGGAAAACATGGGGTTTCCACCCTGTACCCAAAGATCATGATATGTTTAGTGCATATGTAAGGAAAGACAGCATAATCCTCATTCTACTGGATTGATTCTACAAGAGCAGACACTTCTCTCAGAGCCAAACTACAAGTGACGTCTTACACAGGTTGGACACTAGTCGGCTTCCCTCAAGTTTTGATGGGAAATGTAGGCGTCCTGGTTTTACAGCTTGGCTCTCCATTATAGCTGAAAGACCAGGATGCCTACATTTCCCATCAAAACTTGAGGGAAGCCGACTAGTGTCCAACCTGTGTAAGACGTCACTTGTAGTTTGGCGCTCAGTTTAGATTTTTATTCTTGCTTAGAAGTAGAATGAGATTATCTCCAGAAACCCTACCCTGCCTTCAGAATATGTGGAAAAAATACTACATCTGTATTGTGCTTTCACTCATATTGTGCTCCACTAGCTATATTTTAGTCTGTCATTCAGGTGAGTGTAGAACAAGCAAGGACCTGGTTCTGGTTGCATTGTTTATGAGTATCAGTTGTGTTGAAGAAATACATGAAACAGGTAAGTGTTGTGAGATAAAGGCTGAGAAATGGGACCCAGAGTCTCTGTGGCGGAGTCCTTAGGTTGAGATACTTTTTGAAGTTGGCTCTTCAAATGTCCCCAGTCCACCATAATCTAGTGGATAACATAAATTTTCAGTATTTTTCTTTTAAAATGGAAAGTCTAATTACACGAACACATAATTAATGAAATTAAAGGATTCTTTTCAACAGCTTAATTGTAGGAGGTGATGTGATATTTCACACCTTGAAGAATGTTAGATGGGGGCCAGGGAGAGCCGTTGTATAGAGAAGCACAATCAGAATCACAATTATCAGGAACAAAGACTTGATTGAGAACTGGTGTTGTAGTGTGGTGTTGTGAGTTTCAGACTAACAGTGAAACCCTAAGCAGATCCAACAGGAAGCTGCTGATATAAATTTGGCTCAGTCAGACTTGGATTGAATAGAGACTCTGGATGGTTATCTCATTACCAGAAGTAACTGCCTTTCAGACATCCCATTCAGATTTAACAATGGAGGAAAGGGGTCACACCCAGCCTGGATTGCACACTCCACTTCTTTCATGACTTTTGCAACTGATTTGCATTTGCAGGGGCCTCACTCCCAGCACCCTCTCCCCCTCCACCACCTATATATCTCTGGCCAGTTTCTTCATACCCTCCATGCATCTAATGAAGAGAGCTGTGGTTCCTGAAAGCTTATGCTACAATGAAGTTGATTAGCCTTAAAGATGCTACTGGACTCTTCACTATCCTAAGCAGAGTTACTCCAATCTGAAATCAAAGGGCTTAGACTGGAGTAACTCTGTTTAGGATTTCACTGTACGAGTCCAGAAAGCTGGGCTTAAATCCCCCCTCAGTCATGAAGCTCACTGTATGACCTGAACGAGTCTACCCCACCGGATTGTTATGAAGAGCTGTGTATGCCATTTTGAGTTTTTTGGAAGAAGGTTGGGATAAAAATATAATAGAATATAAGAGAAATATGGGAGAAATAAGGCTTAAAATAAGAAAAAAATAAGGATTTAGTTGGGAGTAGAACTCATTTGTGTGTGGATTAAGAATCCGGTTCCTTGATCAAATAGTTCAAGGAGCCAGATAAAGATGAATGATTTGGGATATGCTGAACAATTTCAATTGGAATAAACTTTAAAAAAAAAAGGGAAGAGAGAAAGAAAAACCTTGTAGAGTCTGGGGAGAGTGCACAACAGAGTGAATAAAGTTTTGAGGAATGGTAGCATGGGGGAGCTAATAATTGTGGTGAGAAAGGTCACCCACAGCAACAATGGCTTGATTATGCAGCTAATCAAAGAAATCAGGAAGGCATTTATTTCTGCCGGTTTTATCTGCTATTGTTTCCTCCAAGCCTTCTGGAAGAATGCCGCCCTGGCCCTTGAGAAGATGTTAATTATGTGATGGTGCAAAATGCCGCCCTCCCTTATCTCTGAATCCTGAGTTTGTCAGGTTAAAGGACACTTCGTTTTTCCATGTCCACACTTCACGGAGATGAAAGCCATGAATTCTAAGACATAATGAGTTGTTTCTACTGATGTTTAAAAAAAAAGAAAAGAATGGAGGGCTATTAAGGATCTTAAATGTAGCAGATCACATTTGGAACAAAATGAGGTGGAGTTTTTAATGAACCCTAAGAGATTTGAAGTATCCAGCTTTCAATGAACAGCCAACAAAATGCCAAAGACCTTGAAGAGTAGTTTTAGCTGTTAAGGATGCTTGCAATGACAAAACTCAGAAATGTGATGTATTTAGACAACAATCCTGGCAGTAAACATTGGCCTGCCTATCTGCTTATTATTGAACACTAAAGGAAAGAGGGGAAGAAGGGGATATAATACACTGAAATATGCAAAAACATAGACGTTCCGAGGAGGTGTAGTGGACTGAGAGTTGGGCTTGATTTTTGTAGACCAGAATTCAAAATCATTGCTTAGCAATGAAACTGTTTTCAGGAGGCCCAAGCCACTTTGTTTGTAAGGGCCAAGTTGAGGACAAAATTAATGGGACCTTGTCGCAGAGATAGGGAAGCCCTGGAATGGGAGTATCAGCCACAGTGCAGTGCCTCTGTGCTGGGCTACCAACTGGTCCTGGCCCCTACACATTCCCTTTCTGCTTCCTTCCCACTTGCCTCATTCAAGCACTGGGCAGGTGGAGCTTTGGTAGAGCACTGCCACCAGCTTGTTTTTAGGGGGTTGTCTTTACTTAAGACCAGGGCTGGTGCCAGGGTTTCTGGCGCTTGAGGCGAGATACCTACTTGTGCCCCTCACCCCTTCAGCCCTGTGCGATGACGTGATGTCATCACACAAGAGTGTCCCCCTCTCCTGAGATGGGCGGCAGCGGCCTGCTTCCCCGCTCGCTGCTGCTACCTGGGTGCCCGGCTCGCCGGGAGCTGAGCTGAGGCAGGCGGCAGCGGCGGAGAGGCGAGTGGGGATGTGGCCCAGTTCCAGGTTGGGGGGGGGTCATTTGGGACCAGCACGGCGCCTCCTTCAGAGTTCAGCACTCGAGAAGGCTGCCAGCACTGCATCCATGGATGTGCTGGGCCTGCTTAAGACAGGGCTCAATTTCCCTTTGAATTCCACTGGCAACATCTAGGGTTGCCCATCACTGGTGCTCCCTGTCCTCCGCCAGTGATGGGGGGCAATGTAACTTCAGGGTCTTCACCGGGAACTGATGTTACTGTATTGCACAACGCTTCCCCTCCCCATGTTCGATCTCCAAAAGCTCCTGCTAGTGCCAAGCACAGGCCTGGCAGCCCTGCCAGCACCCCTTGGACTCTGTAGACAACCCCGTAGAGTTTCTGGTGAGTCCTAAAGCGGTCCATCATCATTTCTGAGTTTTTCCAAGCAGTGATGTTAGTGCATACACGATGTTAGGCACCCCTTATACCCCTCCCAGCTCCCACCCATTGCCAATCACAGCATGGCAACCCTAGTTAAAGTCCTCTTACCTTTTTTAAAAATAATAATAATAATAATAATAATTTATTCATTTTACCTTACAGAATTTTATGTTTCACTAGACACCTTCTTTTGAGTTTTGAACATTCATGTCTTGTAGTGGTCCTTGATCTATCTATCTATCTATCTATCTATCTATCTATCTATCTATCTATCTATCTATCTATCTATCTATCTATCTATCTATCTATCTATCTATCTATCTATCTATCTATCTATCTATCTATCTATCTATCTATCTATCTATCTATCTATCTATCTATCTATCTATCTATCTATCTATCTATCTATCTATCTATCTATCTATCTTTCTTTCTTTCTTTCTTTCTTTCTTTCTTTCTTTCTTTCTTTCTTTCTTTCTTTCTTTCTTTCTTTCTTTCTTTCTTTCTTTCTTTCTTTCTTTCTTTCTTTCTTTCTTTCTTTTTCTGTAGCCATTTGTTGAGAGAGGGAGAAAGCCTAAAAAAGGGTTACTGTTTTAAGGTTCAGGTAGGTACATTCTGTGGAAATTAGGGTAATCCACTTCAGTGGTTTCATTACAAAGCCATTTGTGGGCCTTAAGCAGGATTTACATTTTAAATACTGGATTGCAACTGATTGTGACAGCTTGGAGGAAGCAGTGGATCTTTTGGGTGATGCTCAGGACAAACCTAGCAGGATCAAACGTAATGGAAAGCAACTAAAAGCTTTGAAAGTATAATGTGATCATAGGGAGGTTAAGTGACTTTTGATCATGCATGCTCATTAGAAAACTTCAAAATTCAACACATAAGCAATGGCAGGATTAAAGTAGCCATCTTTATTTTTAAATGTTTCATTTGTACTTTAATTGAAAACCATTTTTTCTCCTTTTGCATAAAGGAAATGAGTGACTATCACTTTGTGTGCCTTTGGCATTTGATTAAGGTGATTTTGTACCATGGGACTCTTCACCAGGTACAAGTTACTTATCTCCTGGTAAACTAAATAAAAGGGAGGCCAGCAAGAACATCTGTGAAGAAGATATGCTCTTACTGATCTCTGTAACTTGGGAAATAACAGACATGTCTGTAGTGAATGACAATAGCTTTTTAAAAACCCTCCTTTTTCCTCAGACTGAAAAAGAAACCTGAACTGGAAAGTTCTATAAAGATTGGACCTTAGGACTGACAACTGTCAGATGGTGGCAGCAGCCTGCTGTCACTGCACCCAATTGCTTGTTGCCGATTAATGTGACTACGATAGGAAAATCACAGAACCCCAGAACCTATGTCACATCTTACTGAGATGCTCTAGGAATTCTACACATCTGCCAATTTGTCAGATTCCTAGAGCTCTGTGGGGTGAGTGTTTCATCACATCCGTTGTGATGTCACAAGGTCAGTGAAGACATTTTCCAGGGTTCCACTTTAGAAACCCCCCCAAGGGTTGCCAGTGATGGGCTAGCAACCCTTTTGGACCTGACAGCCTGCTCTGGTCTGCCGCTGTTGTAGAAGCACATTTTTGCTTGTTTGACTAGTTCCCCTGTAGTGCCTTCCTACATTCGAGCAGAGGTGAAATCTCCATGTGTGGATTTGCTGCAGATTTGAATCCCAGAAGGAATTGGGTGAGCTTAGGGCTCCTCCTAACAATTGTGGGCTGTTGTGGTCCAAGAAAGAATGATAAGTATGATGTTGCCATTATCCAGGAGCCCCGTGGCGCAGTACTGCAGCCCAAGCTCTGCTCACAACCTGAGTTTGATCCTGGTGGAAGCTGGGTTCAGGTAGCCGGCTCAAGGTTAACTCAGCCTTCCATCCTTTCAGGGTCAGTAAAATGAGTACCCAATTCCCTGGGGCTAAAGTGTAGATGACTGGGGAAGACAATGGCAAACCACCCCATAACAAAAAGTCAGCCAAGAAAACGTCGTGATGTGACGTCCCCCCCATGAGTGAGGAATGACTCAGTGCTTGCACAGGGGACTACCTTTACCTTTTTTTGCCATTACCCAAATGGCACCCAGTTCTGTTTCTCCTTTCCATCTAAGACAGGAGAGATAGTGAAATGTCTGAACTGGTGCTTGAAATCAGAAAGGGACTGGATAAGGGCCAGTAAACCAAAGCTATATCCTTACAAGACTACAGACACACTGCTGACCAATCAGTCCAATTCATCCTGTTTGTGGATTACAGTACCCCCTAAGGAGCAAGTTTGCAGATTGGGGGTACTGTTAGATATAGTCTATTAATTGGATGGAGGCAGTGGTCTCCTTGTTGCAATTTGTGCCTAAAACAAGCTTTTCTGATCCAACTCATCTCCCTTTCCCCCTTCTGTGATTTTTTAAAAAATAAAATCTCTAAAATGATTTCCTCTTCATAACAACTGAAGAAGTGAGCTCTGACTCACAAGAGCTCTTCCCGGAATTAATGTTGTCAGACTTCAAGCTGCCACTGGACAACTGTTTTATTTTAGGGTACTAGACTAATACAAGCAGCCTTAATAGCCCAGATGGCCTGTTCTTGTCAGAGTTCGGAAGCTAAGCCGGGCTTCCACATGGTTGGGTGACAACTAGAGATGGGCACGAACCTAAATGCCCTGAACCACAAACCGCACGGTTCGGGTTTTTTGCGGTTCGTGCCCATCTCTAGTGACAGCCAAGGAAGACCAGGGCTATGATGCAGAGGAAGGCAATAGCAAGCCACCTTTGCTCATCTCCTGCTGTGAACATTCCACGAGTCAGTTTCAACTCGACAACACACTTTTACCTTTTTGAGACTGAGAGCCAAACTACAAGTGACATCTTACACAGGTTGGACACTTGTCAGCTTCCCTCAAGTTTTGATGGGAAATGTAGGCATCCTGGTTTTACAGCTTGGCTCTCCATTACAGCTGCAAGACCAGGATGCCTACATTTCCCATCAAAACTTGAGGGAAGCTGACAAGTGTCCAACCTGTGTAAGACGTCACTTGTAGCTTGGCTCTAAGACAGCTACCTCACTGAAATGACCAGCTGCAGCCTTTCCCTGGAAACCATGAGCTGGAAACAGTTGCCCATGTTTAGTTCACATCTAGCTTTATTCATTCATTCGCTTCATTCCTACCCCACTTTTCTCCCAAATTGGGTACCCGAGCATCATTCTCCTCTCCTGTTTTATCCTCACAAAAACTCTGAGGTAGGTTAGGTTGCAGAGATGTGTGTTGTATGCGGGTGGAGGATGGGATCAAAAGTCACCAAGCAAGGTTCCGTGGCAGGTTCTCCCAGATCCTAATCCACAACTAACCACTAAACAGCTTTGGATATAGCTTAGACTATGGTAATGCACTCGAGATGGGTGCTTATTTCACAGACTGGAAACTTCAGCTGATTTGGAATGCAGCCAATCTGGGCAATTTAGAGAGATCATTTTACCCCAATGCTGAAAGGCTCCTACTGGATGCCAGTTTGTGTCTGGGTACAATTCAAGGTTCATGGTAGTGACTAATTTAAGCCCCTTAAGCCCTTACTTTCTGTGTGCTCTGACCTACCAACTGACAACCTGCTATGACTGCCCTACCATAAGAACGTACGTGGCACAGCATTGAGAAGGGACCCTTTAGGTTGTGGCGCAGAAAGGCTGTGAATTCAATTTTGCAGGGAATTAATATTTTCCCCCAGCCTCAGTCCTGTAATGTGTGTGTACCATGTGTTTGCATGTATGTCATTTTTCGTCACAGAGTGGACCATGTGGAAGGAGACCTTTCTTGCAAATAAGGCAACATTATAAAAATGACGTCATAAAGCCACCAGTGTAGCTTTAACGCGGCCGTTTAAAACTCAGCAGAAATGCTGCAGAAGGTGAGGTCACGTGATACTTCTTCAACATATTGTAAATAAACCATTTCCATTAGTGTTCTGATAACTCTGTGAATGTGGAAATTAGGAGATAAAATTAAATTAACTCCGATTGCCTTAAACTTTTGTTCGGCTTTTCACCAACTAGCAGATGTACAAATATCACCTCTTCGTTTGTGTTATGCTTGGAAGAAAAACCCTGAAGCAATCAAGTCATTTATACAATGGAATGTACAATCTAATAGATGCTTATTGTTCCATGGGCATGGCTTTAAAAATTGCTTTTGTCTTATCAGCGATTGGACATTTAGCTGCCATCACTCCTCTACCATCCTTTTTAAAGTTTGGCGAGTGTGTTTGTGTGCTCTTTGTGCAGTCGCAAACAAGGAAGCTTATAGAGACAATGGTATTAATGAACTGCATAGCAAGTCAGAATGATGTAGTGATTGGAGTGTCAGGCTAGAACCCGGGAGATGCAGGTTCAAATCCACCCTCAGACATGAAGCTTTTCAGGTAACATTGCTCTCTCTCTCTCTCTCCCTCCCTCCCTCCCTCCCTCCCTCCCTCTCTCTCTGCACCTAACTTTTCTCATGGGGGTGTTGTAGAAGTAAAATAGAGGAGGAAAGAACCATAGTCTCCACTCTGAGCTTCTTGGAGAAAGAGTAGGTTATACATTTATTTATTTTTATTTATACCCCTCCCTTTCTTCCCTTACAAGGGCAAGCAAGGAGGGTAATGAATCAAAACATACATAATAAAAATCACATCTTAAAAACCATTAAAACACATCATTAAAACAATTAAAACCAGAGCCAAAATGCATACAAAAACACAGAAAAAGCAATGAAAACATTAGGCAGGAAGGAGGGATAGAATACCCACAGGAGAAATCAATTTGAGTAATACTTGTGGGATGTCTGCAGAAGGAGTTTTGGAAACAGTATCAATATTGCAACCATGTTTGCTTTGATCCCAGAATTGAGACGGTTGTACGTTATGTGTAAAGACCCCATGAAAAGCAACTTAAAGATGTGTGACCTTGATACTGATGATTGTGCCAGAGGAGAAAACTGTATGTCACATTCATTACATCACATCCTACCCCTCTGTCCACAAAGCCTCCCCCTCTCCGTTTCCCTACCCCTTGCCATATACCCATATACCCCTTGCTGAATATTAGGCTCCAAGGTACAATGGGTGTTGCTTGACTCTGGGAACATTTTGTTTGAAGACTGGTCACATTCATGTTTCCGTGCACTGGCCACAGCCCCTTCTTCAACATGACTCCTTTCCAAAAATTATGTTCTCTTCAGTTTTTCTTCAGTTCTCCAGCTTTTATCTGTTTTGAGTTCCAAGGTTGGAATCCTTGCATTGTGAAGCAGGGGAGGAAGGGATTCGAATGTCTGACTTGTGCAAATCCTTTATATAAGTGGGAGGGGGAGTTCTTTTCTTCTATCAAGATATTCATTAATGTTTCAGTATTGGCATAATAAAGTGAATAAAAGGACTTCATTCCACTGCAGATCAAGATAGTTTTCTAAGGACATTAAATTAGACACTGCCTGGAGATACGCACCGGCTATCTGTTGGCCTTTTAAGCCAGTCTAAATTCAAAAGACAGAAATAATTCACATGGTGCGTGTTAATATTCCTGTGGCAGAACATCTGATAAACAGAGAAATATCACACAAAACCCTTCCTCCTTTGTAATCTTAGGCACAGCCATGCCCCCCGCCCCCACACACACAGTAAGGCAGTGAGTTAATTAGTAAATCTGAATGTGGTCTCTGGAAGAAGAGATTCTTTTTTCTTTCTTTCTGGAGATGGATAAATCCACATGGGCACGCCTGTGTAACTCAACATAAAAGTTGCAAAACAGTGCTGAAGTCCTGAGAGCACAGACGGGCTTTCCCAGTAACAACTATGAAGTTCTCCTTATTCGTGGATCCTTGCCATGTATTGATTTTTTCCTCCGTTCATGACATCCTTGAGATGATTCAGAGTGGCTTTCTTGGGACTCCTGAGCAACTATCCTGTCCAGTTTCATACTTGCTTAACTGGAACAGTATAACAGCATTGCATCCTGTTAGAGCATAGCACAGTGATTAAGTGGTTGAGTTGTGAATCAGCACTCTCCTAGTTCGACTCC
Organism: Eublepharis macularius; assembly: GCF_028583425.1. Lineage (NCBI taxonomy): Eukaryota > Metazoa > Chordata > Lepidosauria > Squamata > Eublepharidae > Eublepharis > Eublepharis macularius. The sequence goes on from NC_072799.1 coordinate 8,028,734, forward strand.
CACTACTGCCATGAGCTCAGCAGGTGGCCTTGGGTGAACCACTCCTCTCAGCACCAGCTCCCTATCTGTATTGTGGGGATAACGGTACACTGGCTTTGTTCACAGCTCGGAGCGGGACACTAATCTGTCTAGAAGAGCGGTATATAAGCACAGTAATGGTTACAGGAGCTGCTGTAGTGTAGCGGTTAAATGGTTGGGATGTGAATCAGCACTCTGCTGGTTTGACTCCCACTACTGCCATGAGCTCAGCAGGTGGCTGTGAGTAAGCCACTCCTCTCAGCCCCAGCTCCCCAGCTGTAGGGTAAACACTGACTTTGTTCACCGCTATGAGTGGAGCACTCATATTTTCTAGAAGAGCAGTATATGCATAGTTGCTACCTAGCCCTCGCTGTGGATGCAGTTTGGTGGATCAGAGGAGACAGCTGTGTCTCTTCTGATCCTTTCATTCATTCATTCTCCTTTCATTCAACCTCCTTTTCTTCCATTCTCTTGGATCACTGGTTCCCATAACTACCTCTCAGTCAACAGCTGGACATTACCCAGCTGCCCGATAGACATTCTTTCAACCACATAAAAGCAGTGCTAGGAGAACATTGCACTGACCGAACCAGTCTCATGACGAGTCTTTCCTTGCTATAGAACTGGCATTTCTTTGGGAGAGACCCATGTGATCTGCTCACCCATTTGGTTAAGCTATGTAAATATCCATTCAGGAGTGCAGGAGCTGGTCACAAATGAGGTCACCACATGGCTGGGATGATGTCTAACAGTTAACTCTGTGGTGTGATCTGTAATACAGCAGTGTAGATTCGATGCTCACTTCTTGCCCGACAGGTCTCTCGACCACACATGCAATAGCTATTAAACCTTGACATGGAAGACTCTTGCCCGTCCACTCAAGCCACAAGGTATGAAGCTTGCAGAACGGAGGGCAAGGGCCGACAATGCTGACAAACCGCACCGTTTTGCGGTCTCACATGAGAGCAGGGAGCCAGCACAGCAAAATGAGAGATGGAGGTTTGTGTGTGTGTGTTAACGTCAAACCCTTAAGCCAAATAGAACTGAGCAGAGAAGAGGCTTAGTAAGAGGTGTGGGATGAAGGCATGACTGGAAACTAGAGATCCTCTCCAGCTGAATTTCTCCCTGGATTTGGGTGTGTTCTGGATTTCTCTTCTTCCATTTGATTTCCAAATTTTATCCAATTGTTGTATTTGCAGTTTCCAGATTAACCTCCCCACACTCATTATTTAATATGTATGAGCACCAGGGCTTTTTTCCAGCAGGAACGCAGTGAAAGAGAGTTCCAGCACCTCTTGAAAATGGTCACATGGCTGGTGGCCCCACCCCCTGATCTCCAGACAGAGGGGAGTTTAGATTGCCCTCCGTGCAGCAGCGTGGAGGGCAATCTAAACTCCCCTCTGTCTGGAGATTAGGGGGCGGGGCCACCAGCCATGTGACCATTTTCACTGAGGGGGATTTAAACTTTAAACCCCCCCCTTTGTTCCAGCTGACCCAAAGTGACATCATAGTGTGGTCCTGAGTTCCACCACTGAGTTCCACCACCTCTTTTCCCAGAAAAAAACCCTGATGAGCACCAATATTAAAACACTGTTTTAAAAACCCTTTTTGAACCATATGGTAATATCAGATTCTTTTATATGTGATGTTTTAAATTGTGTGCTTGCACGCATTTGGTAAATGTTAAGAAGGGGAAAAGACAGAACTCAAAGCCAGCAAACTGTCCAAGTACCAAGTCCATAATTAATTTTAGAAATCCTTCTAGTTAAATCAGACAGTAGACCAAATAGACAGAATAAATCCATGGGACAATCATCAAATGGATCAGGGAATATCCACTCATCTCTTTTGGAGAAAATGGCCCAACTATCTTCTGTTCTGAAAACCAGTCGTGGCCACCATGGAGCTGATTTGTGGGCTTTCCCCTTGCATCTGATAGACCAGGAAACCCAGAAGCAATCCCTTGTTTGTGTCACAGAGGAGGCTAGGGAAACAACATTTAGACCCTCAAGCATGGACATTGTCACAGCTATACATATTTATAATATCAAAATCTCCTGGGATGTCTTGACTATGATTGAGCTGAATATTTCAGTGATTTGATCCCCCCCCTCCTCTGGAATGCTGCCCAAAGTTAAAATGGAAAATAAATAAATATTGAATTTCGATATGTTTATATGTGTCAGCAGGGCTTTTTTTCAGGGGGAATGCAGGGGAACGGAGTTCCGGCACCTCTTGAAAATGGTCACATGGTTGGTGGCCCCGCCCCCTGATCTCCAGACAGAGAGGGGTTTAGATTGCCCTCCGTGCCGCTCAGCGGCGCAGAGGGCAATCTCAACTCCCCTCTATCTGGAGATCAGGGGGCGGGGCCACCAGCCATGTGACCATTTTCTCTGAGGGCAACCCACGGAGTTCCACCACCTCTTTTCCCAGAAAAAAAGCCCTGTGTGTCAGGACATAAAACATTCTGGCAATATTTGTCATTAACATCATAATCTGGGGTAAAGATAGCTGTCACATTTAATTCTATTAGCATTACCCACCTTGTTTCTCAAATGCAAATATAAGCTCCCCCCCCCCCCGCAAGGGGAGAGCAAGTTCCTTAACTATTTCCTCAGCTGCTATTTTCCCACTGAAAAATCCCACCCTAACTTCCTCTGCAGGGGGGAAATTACAGCAACCTGTATCCCTGCCCGGTTGATGTAAAAACAGCATTTTTTTTTCAACTTGCCAATGGAGAAACTGCAGATAAAAGTTAGATTTCCTCAAAACCCGCACATGCATTTGGAAAGCTCAAAAATGGTTTTAGGCAGGTAGTCATGTTGGTCTGCAGTAGAATAGCAGGATTTTAGTCCAGTGGCACCTTAGAGACCAACGAGATTTTCAGGGTGTGAGCTTCCAAGAGTTCAAGCTCCTTTCGTCATACACGAGTAGGAATGGAAATCCCTGAGCCTTTATATCCCAGCCAGACTCATGTCTGAAGAAGGAAGCTCAGACTCTCAGAAAATCTTGTTGGTCACTAAGTTGCCACTGCACTCAAATTCTGCTGCATGATATTAAATGTAATATGCAGATCTTCTCTAAGGCAGAGATTAAATTTAGGCAGGGGTCTTGTTTTGTGGGTATTTACTCTCATACAGAAAGTGCCCAATTTCATCATTTCTTTCCCACAAGGGACTTTAATAGCATTGTGTGCCCATGCCCATCCCCGCAATGAACATTTAAGCCGTGATCTGGTGCTAGACATTCGGGTGTTGTCAGTGCAGTAGGAGAATCATCTTTATCCCAAACAGTGGCTGATTCCACACATGTTGGATATTGCGCTTTCAATGCACTTTAGCAATAGTTTAGAAGTGGATTGTGTGTTTCACACACAAAAAATTCAGTTCCAAGTGGTGTCTAAAGAGGATTGGAAGTGCATTATCCAATGTGTGCGGAATCAGCAAGTGTTTCCCACCCCCCCAATATACATGCCCCCCACATGAGTTAACTTCTTCTTAGCAACTGTGATACATGTAGCCAAATCTGTTCCTAGGAATAAGGCAACTAATTTGAGAGAGGAAAAAAAATAAGTACAGTGCCAAAGCAGCAGGCCTTCGAGGCTGTAAAGAGGCATAGAAAAAGTGTGGGGGTGTCCAGAACTACCCCCCCCCCGACTCCCACTCGAGAGCTAAAAATGCTTGCTGCTGAGGCTTCAGCTCTGTGCAGTACTGAAAACCACTTTCAAAATGAAAAAGGCTCGCATCCACTATTAATATTACGGCTTTACAGAAACATCATCACGGTTATGCTTTTGTCAAAATAAGGAAAGAAAGCATTATGTTTTACGTACCATTCCCGCATAGAGGAAATTAAAAATGTATTGTGAAGTTGGAAGGAACCTTGAATATTTAATGAGAGTTTTTATGAGATATTCAAAGACCACTTTTTGCATGTGACTCAGCAGAAATTTATTTTTGTCGTGTATCTATATTTCCATCTGTGTCTTCTAATGCTCTGTAGCACTTTTGCCTCTAAATCTGGTGTGTTGATAGCACTGTCTACTTTGTGGCAAGTTACTGGGATTTGTCTTTCACTTCATGTGATCTTAATCTCTCACACACCCCTCCGCCAGTGATAATTTGATGTCCCCTTCAGGGGGGAAATATGATCATTTAAGAAAATAGGCATGGATAGATAAGAGGGACAATGTAGGGACAGCTGAGCAGAAGTAGGATTTGAAGGGATTGGGAACAGCGATAATGGCATCCAGCAGAATTAGAGCACTGGAACAGATGTTCCTGAAACAGTTTCAGGCAAATAACAGTCCTTCCTGTACAGCACCATTGGCTGACCCAGTTGAGGATAGTTATAGGCAGTGGTGGCCTTGGCTCACGAGTAGAACACCAGCTTTGCATGAAGAAGGCCTCAAGATTCATCCCTGGCGTCTCCACTTAAAAGATCTCAGTAGCAGGAAAGACCTGAGTCTGCATAAGATAATTTAATTTAATTTAATTTAATTTATTATATTTATATTCCGCTCTCCCCGCTTTCGCAGGGTCAGGGCGGATAAGCAGAGAGCTGCTCCCATTGGGAATAAATAATGAGCTGGATGGCCCAGTGGCCTGATTCGGTAAAAGAGAAGTGGGTAGATTTCATATTGGACGTCTTTGCATGCAAGACTGTTTTAGGGGAGAGGATGTGGATGAGTGGCAGAGCATCTGCCAGGCACACAGAAGATTCCAAATCCAAGCACTGCAGTGCTCTAGGCTAGATGGACCAGTAGTCTAATAGTCTACAGAGTTAGCTGGTGTCTGACCGGTATGATCAGAGTCGGGTTGGCCTGACCTCTGGGCAAACCTAGATGATTGTTCAAGACATCAGACTTTCAGGAGTGTCCAAAAGGTGAGAGAGCTTCTTTACTGGGTGCCTTTCTCCTAAAGGCGAAAGGGAAGTTGCCGCCTGCCCATCCTCCTCCTTCCCTTTTATCCTTCTAACCCTGTCAAAGCACTAGCATTATCTGGGGATTGGATAAACACACGGAGCAGAGGTTCACCAGTGGCTCTTAGCCACAAGGTATAGATGGAACTCTCTGTCTAGGGCAGTGATGCTCTGTATTCTTGGTGTGTGTGTGGGGGGGGCAATCAGTGGGAGGGCTTCTAGTGTCCCTTCCCCACTGGCAGACCTCCTGAGGACACCTGGCTTTTGGCCACTGTGTGACACAGAGTGTTGGACTAGATGGGCCATTGGCCTGATCCAACATGGCTCCTCTTATGTTCTTATGTGTCGCCACTGCTCCATCACAAAGTAGCCTGGCCAAGTGGGGTCTGGAGATCTCCCAAAATTACAACAAATCTCCAGACTAGAAATATCAGTTTCCCTGAAGAAAATGGCTGTCTTGGAGGGTGGACTTTATGGCATTACTAGCAAGAAGACCCATTGTGGAAAAAAAGGAAACAGACTCTAGAAAGGGGAGGACAGGCAGGCAGGCATTGCCTCCTCTTCCGTGACTGATCATGGCCAGGTGAAGGGGGGTGGGTATTCCCTCCTGCTCCATGCCAGATCCCAGCTGGATGGAGGAGGTGGACATTGCCTCATTTTCTGTTCATGATCCCAGCTGGTGAAGGCAGGGGGGTGAGCATTACCACCTGCTCCTCTCCTGATCCAGGCCGAGTAAAGGGGGAGTTGCCATCTGCTCCGCACCTGATCTTCGCTGGGTGAAGGGGAGCAGGCATTGCCAACTGCTCCACTCCTGATCATAGCCAGGTAAGGGGGTGGGTGGGCATTGCCTCCTGCTCCACGCCTGATACTGGCCGGGTGAAGGGAGGCAGGCATTGTCTCCTACTCTGTGCTTGATCCCAGTAGGGTGAAGGGGGGGCATTGCAATGTGCTCCACGCCTGACAACGGCTGGGTGAAGGGGGGCGAGCATTGCTGTCTGCTCCGTGCCAGATCCAGGCTGGGTGAAGGGGAGCGGGCTTTGCTTCCTGCTCTGTGCCTGATCTCTTCAACAACAGGGGGCTCCTCTGAGTAAAGGATACACCATAGAAAGAAAAACCTTGAAGGTCTACTGAAATAGTTATATGTAATAGTTATATGTAAATTTTGTATTTTTATTAAGATTTTTTTGTAATTTTTATAAAGTTCAGTGCATAATGCAAAGTGCTAACGTGCTGATAAATAATTCATAATAAATATACCATTCAATAATTCAATAAGTATCCAATAAATTATTCAATAAAGAAACATGTAATCCTGATCAAAAAGTCCAACCAGTTTAGTTTCTCCAATCAGATGTTGTTGTATACACTTGAGACGTTTTTTTTTAACGTCTCTTGTCCTATAGTCCTGTTCTGCGGATGTTAATGTCCTTCTGGAGCTTCTTCACAAGAAGAAGCTGAAACGGGATATCAGGCTGGCAGAACCCGTCAGGCTCTTCAGTCCAATTTTTGGCCTTTGGCTGCAACCACTAGTCCATGCTGTCTTGTGAAGAAGCTCCAGAAGGGTAGGTAGTGAGTGGGCCTGATTCGGCCTGAAACGGGCCCATTGCAGGGCATGGGCGCGCGCCGCAGCAGGGCACAGGGGCATGTCATGCCACCCGGGGGTGAACCGTGCTGCCCAGGGGGTTACCCTGGGGGCGCGCCCCCCTCTGGTCAGGTAAGTGGGGAGGGGGGAGAAGGGGGGAGCAGAGGATCCCCTGCCCCAGGCAGGAGAATGGCAAGCCTATATTCCTGGGATGTACATAATATCAAGCATATACCAGCATTAAATAATGCCTTAAAGCTGAATTCTGATTTCTAATTTCTAATTAAAGTTGTTTTGATTTCTAAAGTTAAATTTTGATTTCTTGAACCAAACTATCTATTCAACAGTTAACAGTTTATAAAGTGAAAAGAAAAGAAACTCCTAGGCTGTTACATTTTGCCTAAAACTTGATGCACGCATATGCACATAATGTAAAGGGGAGAAATACTCTCGGGGTAGATAATTTATTTTAAATGACTAGGCAGGTGGTAGAGGTCAGAGCCCACATAGCGTTTTTGTTTCTTTGTTTGTTTTTAACTTTCTAACCAGCCAGCTTTCCCAATGGGGCCAAAACTTTTAAAACCTTCCATAGAATTGTTACCACTCCAATGTTCATTAACAGGCCTCTGGAGATTCCTTGATCTTTATAAAAAGAAACTGAGTATAATCTGGGGAACAAGCCTAGTATGAGTCAGCCAGAACAGTGGGTGTAGATAGGCGGAGGATTACTCTAAGCACAGTTTGCAACACATTTTAATGACCTTGTTATAAAGAATGTTAGAATTTATATCAGTCAGTTCTAGATCTGTCATCCTATAATCCCTTGTTTTACGCCAAGGACAGGCCTGAACTATAACAAAATTAGCACTCCTAAAAAAAATTCTTCCCCTTTCAAATTTCATACCTTCAATTATTCTGTCTTGTGAATCTGGCCAAGGAAAAAAAGATAACAAGACTATCTAGTGTCCACTGAACTGTCTTTGTTTCGGTGAATCTAGGCACTTCCTTGCCTTTGTTCATTTATGGAAGTGGCAAAGGAGACAGAAAAGAGATCACCCCCAGCTCATGGTATCTGCTCCCCAACATGGATATCTGGTAGGACTTCCAAAGCAAATGGTGTTTGCATCAGTAGATGTATTCAGTTATCGCTAACGCCATCAGGATTGCAGAGCAAGAACAGCTGAATTGAGATTTTGTGGCGCTCCAATTAATAAACAGTTATGTTCCCATGCCAAAAAAGTTCTGAGAAGTTCTGTGGATGAGAGTTATAGGAGGTGGTTGAATGGTTCAAAGCTACGTATACTTCTGCATTTATGTTCAGAAGCTGGTAGAATACAGCTAAATATGGTAGCAAATATATATATAATGCTGCGAAGAAAGATAACCTGAATTTGCTTCATCATAGCCAGATATTTGGAGTCAGAGCAGTACACACATCATGGGATGGCACTCTTTCCCATTATAGATGGGATCTTGCATTGTGTTGCATTTGACTATTAAAGCAGATGAATAGTTCTGGTCTTCCTTCCCAATTCATGGCAGAATCCACGTGTATTTGTATGCATGAATACTTCATTCCTAGGGTTGCCAGCTCCAAGTTGGGAAATTCCTGGAGATTTGGGGGGTGAAACCTGGAGAAACCTGGAGAAAATGGGGTTTGGGGAGAGAAAGGACCTTGGCACGGCATAATTCCATAGAGTTCACCCCCAAAAGTAGCCATTTTCTCCAGGTGAACTGATCTCTGTGGCCTGGAGACCAGTTGTAATTCCGGGAGATCTCCAGCCACTACCTGGAGACTGGCAACCCTGTTCATTCCAGATATGTAACTGCCCTATTATTTGCAGTAGGGGAGTCATTGGATCAGGGCTCATGTAGTTATGGTATCTTTCCTGCTGGCAAGAGAAGAAACATGCTTTAAAGTGGGTTTCTGCTAACTTTGGAAAGATCCTTAAGGTGCATATGGATCAGGAAGCAGCTGAGTTTTCGAATACAGATTTATTCATGTGCAAGAAATCTTGGCCTAGTGTGGGCTGTTTTGTACGTGTTCCTTCCATCTGGCAGTGCCACGATGTTAAATGTTGCAGGTTTAGGGGGAGAACATCTTTCATTTCCATTCTTTGCATGACTAAAGTCATTCAATTATCATTCCATTTAATTAAAGAGCTTTTTTATGATTTAATTCCAGTGAAGGGAAAAATCATAAGCCATTAAAGTGATGATTAAGTATTTTTTTTAAAAAAAAATGTTATTGAGGTAGAAAACAGGAAAGAATCTCAGCACTGAGTTTAGTGGAAAGGAGGCCCTTCTGGTTGTCTGTAAAACGTGCTTAAATGAGAAAAGGAGCTGCTGGAACTTTGCTTTATTTGTTTTAATTTAATATATGATTAATTAGCTGATAGTCCAGCAATTAATTTACTGCAGTAATGGTTCTCCTTGTAATCAATGAAAGCGTTAGGTTGTCGCTTTGAATAAGAAATGACACCTTCTCAGCATTGGTAAACTGTTCTAGATGAGATGCTGTCTGTAGCGACCAAGACATTAGAGGTATGCAGTTCCTCAGATCTGCAGATTTCATGGCAGATGGACCTTTCTCCCATGTTATTTCTTTTTCCACTCATGTTTTGGTTTGTTTTTCATATTATGACTTCTTTTAACTCCAGCTGGGCAGAAATCTTCAGGAATTATACCCTAACCAAATTGATCCTTCCTTGTAAATCTCATGCCGATAAATGAAAGGTCCTTTGGGCATAGAGCAGGGGTCACGGGGGGAGGGGAGGTAGCTGTGAATTCCCTGCATTGTGCAGGGGGTTCGATTACATGACCCTTGGGGTCCCTTCCAGCTCTGTGTTTCGGTGTCCTTGTTTTTATGCATTAACTGGCAAAACAATTTTCAGCTGTAACATCTCTCCCTTCCAGTTTCAAGGAACTTCTCAAAAAGTGTTCTGCTGGCCCATGGAACCAATCCTGCCCAAATGCAGGCAGAGAGGAGTCGGTATTTCCACCGAGTCTGAACTCTGAATTCTCTAAAGGGCAGCCTAGTGCCAGAACAGGCAATATTATTAATTCCCCGCTTTATTTTCATTATAATGGCGGGTTTTGTTTCATTTCCCCCATTAGCTAATAAATATATACATACAGAACACATTGATTAAGAAATAGGGTGCCAGTTTCCCCTTCCAACGACGATCCCAAGGTCACAAACCGCAATGAACATTTTCCGTTGCCAAACCGGTTTCCGGTTCGCGGTTCGTGGGGTATGGAACAGCCCCCGTGGCACTTAGAGAGCCCATATTCACAGGGAGTGTGTAGTAGGCTCTTCTCCAGTCAGCACCCAAGTTTGGACAAGATTGCAAAAGGGATCTTGGAGTTATACCCTCTCCAATCCAAGGCCCCCAGGAAACTCCCACAAAAATCCAAGCTGAATTATACTCTCAGTCTCTCTCCCCAAAGGCTAGCAAGTGGCAAGCCAGAGCTCTGTCCCACTTCACTGCTTGTTGAAAGGAGTGGCTGAAACCCAGCCTGGGAGCCCACAGCTATTTATAAGCACAGGTCCCATTGAGCAACGCAGGAGGTCTGTGTTTGGCCGTCAGAGCTGCCTATCAGGGTTTGCAGGGATGAGATTGGAGTGCCCATGGCTATAGAACACCCTCCCTTCCCTGGGTGTCTTCTCCCAACTTGTAACCGCTTTGCAGCTCCATGGTTGGAAGGAAGACCTGCCGATCAAGGTAAGCTGGGCTTCCATTCGGGTTTCCAGGGCGACAGAAGGAGTGCAGACAGAGTTCAGGCATTCCCCCGGCTCCGTTGCCAGGGGAATTGATTGCTGCCGCCTGACTGTCTGGCTTCCCGAACCGCGGCCAAACACACTGAACCAGGCCTCTCCTGAACGCTGGTTTGTTTGCCGTGGACAATAACAAACCATCAGATCGCGATCGCCAATTTCGTGGGTTTTTGAAGTTCGTAATGCGGTTCGTGCCCATCTCTAGTGCTGATATTCCTTGATGATTTTGCCATGGCACTTTCCCATGTGGAAATTAAATGTGTTGGCAGGGAGGCTTTTGTGGTTTCTGAAACAGGGAGGGAAGACAGCCATATCTAGTCACAACATTAAACGATTTTTTAAAAAAGAAGAAATACACATTTCCTGCTACTTGCATTTATTGTTAAGGAATGAGAGGTTTCCTTCTTGAGTGAAATAGCTGGTTCCATGGGTCTGCTGCCACTTTCTGAAGTAAAATATGGCTCTTGTGAAGATAGATGTGTGCTGCCCACTGTTAAGATAAGCTAATGGGAGGGTGAGCACCATGTTGTGCTGGGATCTCTCCTAGAAAGTCTCTCTTGGTATCTGCCCAAGTGTATGAATGACTCACACCTCTCACTTGACTTCACTACTTAATTTGTTAATGTGCTTTAAGTAGGAATGGACATATTTCATTGATTCTGTCCCTGGAATATCTATATTGTGCATATGAACCCTTCCAGCCAGTTAGCAGAAAGAAGTCTTCCTTCTTCGATTTCCCCCTTACCATCCCTCTGTGTGGTAAGTTTGGCTGAGAGAGGGTGATTGGTATAAGATCACCCCACAAGTTTCATGCCAGAGTGAAAGTTTGGTGCTGGGATTTCTGGACCCCAGCCCAACGCCTACTTTAAAGAAAATTCTGTCCCACCTCTCAGCCATAGGCATTTAACATGGCTTCCAATAAAAGTCACAGAAACACAACATACAACAGCACTATGAAGCATCACACCATGTAGGGTTGCCAACCTCGAGGTTGTGGTTGTAGATCCGCAGGAATTATAACTGACCTTCAGGCAACAGAGGTCAGTTCCCCTGGAGAAAATGACTGGTTTGGAGTGCGGACTCTATGGCTGAGCTCCTTCCCTTCCCCAAACCCTTCCCTCCCTTGATTCCATCCTCCAAATCTCCAGGAATTTCCCAACCGGGAGCTGGCAACCCTATGCCACCATAATAGAGTTAAAACCACTTAAAAGCCAGCAACCACATCAAAGCCAGTGTGTATGCATGCATGATCTGAGTGTGTGTACACACTAAAACCAAGGCTTGGGCATAATATGTGTCTTTTGGATTCTTTGATCAAATGTTTGCTGGAAGCAGTCTAGTAGTTCCAAATCACTTCTGGACTATAACTTCCTCCCCAGTCTACAGTTTCACCTATTGAGATGCCTGGTACTTCCATTAGGTTAGAAAGATGCTTCTGTTGTTTGCAGGGTGGTGTGTGATGAATACCATGGTGGCAGGCTTGGGTTGTGGTCCAACGTGTAGAAGGCATTGTGACTCGACTACAGCATGTTACATGTTGCATAGTGCTGCCCATGGATACAGTTGTGAAACTTTCGTTGTTCCAGCACTTAGAGCCTTGTGCAGTTTTTCAGGCTGGACTCTTTGAGTGTATCACGTCAGTCTTCAATTAACTCCTCTGGTTACCACTAATTTTGGAGCTAAACAGAAAGTGATAAAGCCAACCTTCCACGTGATCCTTCTCCCCATGTTAATTATAGGTAGGGGTCTGGAAGGTGCTAGGTCTGGAATAAAAAATGCTAATACTATGTCACCTCAATAACACATGGTGGATCAAACTAGAACCTTTCCCCCCTTGAAGCTCACAGCAGGAAACACTGAATTTGAGTGTATTGTGTGGATTTGTTTCTTCTCTATACAAATCTTTCTTGCACTTGTCTTTTTGTGATGGTTCACAACATTCTAGTGAAACAATAAACCCTGGGTCTTCCCCCCCCCCTTCCCTTTTCCACATTTGTCACCATTTATTTGATATTCTTGCTTTCTCCTTGTCTGTATTTTTCTTTTTCTTCGGAGAGCAGCCACTAGAGGGAGAGTAGTTACACGTTTTACAAGCATGTAACAGCATTAGTCTTTCCATCTGTCTTCCTAAGGATTTTTTTTCTAGGCCTGTACACATTTGTAATCAAATTATCAGCCCCCAACTGTCTCCTCCTGCTGCCATCTCCCTTTTTCTTAATAGGATGACCAAACTAAAACTTTTTCAGCGATTCAGCTGGAAGAACGATATTATTTACCGCATGGCTGACGAATGTTCAGATCTCTTTGTATGTCTCACTATACTCTTTATGACTGCTATGCATCAACAATGGTTTTCAATCAGTAGGGAGGGGAGCCATGAACTGATTGCACTCCAATCTAAGATCAGTTATACCAGTGGAACTACATAATTTTCTTCCCTATGACATCCAGCATTGTCTTCAAAGAAAGCGAGAGAGAGGAAGGAAAGGAGAGAGAAGGCAAGGCCAAGCCCCAGCAACGTTCCAGATCTGCCCATAATTAGTTTGCTCACAACATGACTTGTTCCTACCCCACCAACTTGTTCCTACCCCACCAACTCTTCTGGATGGACATCTGTCATTGGAGGCCTTTTCTGCACGGCTGCCATTTCTCCCACTTCACGAGCACCTTGAACCCTGCAATCACACCATTTATGGATATGGAATTCTTGCCACATATACAAGCTAGCAGTGTGGATCAAACATAGGTTTTGAAGGCCCAGCCAACAGCCACGGTCAGTTTAGGGAGAGTTCCTGAATCCTGACCTCCCTCTTAGTTGCCTTCCTCTACTCGGTGAGTCAGTGGTAGGGGAATTGGGTGGGAAAGTATTGCTGTAACAGTTACTTTTGGAAAATGCCCCCCTCTCTCCCCAAAGCCTATCTAGAAAGCCTAGAGTGTTGCATTGGCATCACATCAGCAATTTGATATCACTTCCAGGTATTCACTGGAATGCAGTGTACTTCCCCCATCTCTGCCCCCTTCCCTCTCCTGCTGGTTGCCAGCCAATGGCAACCATGGGTCAAGAATATTTAAAAATAAATCCTGCTTCACCTGGTATACCAGTTTACACCCCTTTCTTAGGCTACAGATTTGGCCACTATCTTGTATGCTCTGGGAGCCTCTCAGTTTGAGTACTGGCATGGGTTGTGTTACACATGGAGCTGCCCTTGGAGATAATCCAGAAACTCCAGATGGTTCCAAATATGGCAGTTTGGCTTTTTTCTGAATCTGACTGCAGAATGAATATGGTATCAGTTCTCTATGACTTTCACAAGTTACCAGTTGGTGCCTGGTTAAATACAAGGTGTGTTTTTGTTAACATCCCCCCCCTCCCAGAATACCATAAGAAATGTTTTCTTCCAAATATACCCCCATTATGAGTCAATTTCATAAGTGGACATAAGAAAGCCGGAGAATCCCACTCTGTTGAAAATGTTGAGTGACACTTGAAGAGCCATCTATCCTGCTTAGTCTTTTGGGATCTTTGCTTTGAAATGATCCAAAGTTACAGTGGGGCCAGAGGTACCTATACATTTAAATTTAAACAGGGCTTTTTTTCAGCTGGAACGCGGTGGAACAGAGTTCTGGAACCTCTTGAAAATGGTCACATGGCTGGTGGTCCCGCCCCCTGATCTCCAGACAGAGGGGAATTTGGATTGCCCTCTGTGGCACAGAGGGCAATCCAAACTCCCCTCTGTCTGGAGATCAGGAGTCGGGGCCACCAGCCGTGTGACCATTTTCTCTGAGGGCAACCCACTGAGTTCCCCCACCTCTTTTCCCAGAAAAAAGCCCTGAATATAAATATATAGACATCTGAATGGAAATTCAGCCATATAGATGAGCAATTCAGTTTATTCCATGCCCTTTATTTGGCCACCATTGTGGGCTTACCCTTCCCCTTAGTGGTTTTTTTGATGGACATTTTGTTCTGCTTTGCTAGAGAGAAGAAATAAATGATACCACTTTACAACTCAACTATTTGTTCACTCCCTTGACTAGCAACTCAGCATTGGCCTTCAGTACTTCTAGAGTGAACCTTTTAGCTTCCCTCCTTCTCACAGGTAACACACTCTTTTGTTCCTTCATGCCACCACTCATCACTGTCACGGCTGCAGTCAATGTGAAAGCACGATCTCGGTAGCAGTTCCTGGGAAAGACCGTTCTTTGCCTAAGAGCCTCTGTCAGTCATAGCAGACAGGATAGAGGAAGATGGTCCAGTTGTCTGACTCAATATAAGATAACTTAATATGTCCTTATGACAACCTGTAGTCCACAAGAGAGGGAACCATGAGAACTTCCATTATTGTCATTTTAAGGATTCACTTCAGTCTTATGGGTCCCGCTTATATAATACCCCAATTAGTTATCTTGCATGATGAGCTGGTGTAAGAACGCAAATGAAAAAGTTGAACCTCCTTCCTTGGAATCACTGGGAACGAATATCCAAATTTTGAGTTGGGGGTGGGGGAAGGAACCTTTAAAAAAAAAAGTTAACTGACATCAAGGGGCTGAATTAAGACAGCACAGCAAAATAGGATAACCTCCATTTTCAAGATCCAAAAGAATCTTTCAAAAATGTTTAACATTCTGCTTTTTGTATCTCAGCATTTTTATTTTTTCTTGCTGTGACAAAGTTTACTATCCAGTAATTCTCCATCTTACTATTTTGTGTTTAAAATCAGTGTGGTTACTTTAATTTGGCCCAGCAGAAGGCAGTCCGCAGTTTCCTCCTTTCAGGAGTTAAGTTTTTTGTTGTTGTTGTTCCCGTGTCTGAAAATGAATTGATAGTGAATATGTCATTTTTTGCCCTTCCTAGATACCTAGATCTCTGACAGCATTTTTGTATTATGTTTCTCTATAAAAAGTATATCTTTTACGTAAACACATGCTGGGCTTAATCCACACAGCTGAATCCCTGGAGAGGGGTTTAAACAGGCTACTTCACTAAGCGTGTGATGGCATAGGCCCACAGAACAACTAGGGGGGGGGCCTACAGCAAGGTCCTGAATGGTTGGGTGGAGAGGTCATGGTGGAATCTCTTATTCCCTGTACTAGGTTTTGTTATCATTTTGACCCACAGCTCTGAGCATGGAGCAACACCTGTGTATCCACTTAGGAGAAATGTAAAATCATTGGCGAAGAGCAGTTACTCACCTGCAGTTACTGGGACGGTGGATTAGAGCAACGGGAAAGGTTGCTCAGACCAGTTGGACTTGCTTCCCAGTAAAAAGAGTTGAAAGAAGATGAAGATTTTAGAATGCAGATCATATAAGTGTGGGCTGAAGAAACTGGCTATGGTTAGCTTGAGGGTGAGAGGGATAAGTCGGGACTTTTTAGCTATTTGCAAAGATCTGAGGACGACAGAGTTCATGAAGCTAATTTACATGATTGGAAAAACACAGTAAGAGAAGTTTGCCTGCCTGGGGAGGATGTGAACGTTATTTCTTCAGAGATCTTCAGACAACTATTGGACAAAGTTTTGAAAGGGATGCTTTATTAAATGAATATTCTGCCTCTGAGCAGGGGATTGATTTAGATTAACCGTTGTTGAGTCCTGTTGAATTTTATCATGCCGATCACTGACTTTGTATTTCCACAATACAGAAATGGCCAGTACCCCCTACAATGTTCAAAGAAGGGAGCTCTGACTCCCAAAAGCTTATCCCCTGAACGTTTTGTTGGTCTCTAAAGTGTCCTTAGTCTCAAATCCACTCCCCCTCTACTCCCCCCCCCCCCAGTGATCTCAGAGAATTATAATTTTATGATGAATGTTTTCATAGAATTTCTCAAGATATGCTGGGGAAAGCCATAACAAAACTAATGGATTTAATAGCTGTTTTCTGCCCTACTTCACTACAGGAAAAGGAATTAGGTCATAGCCCAATGTTCTAATCACATACCATGAACTCGCATGGGCCATAGGGGGTGGTGAGCTCCACCACAGCATTATGGACATGTATGTATGTATGTATGTATGTATGTATGTATGTATGTATGTATGTATGTATGTATGTATTTTTTATTTTTTATTTTCTAAACAACAAAGGAGATACAGGAAAAAAAGATAAGGAAAAACAGAAATACCCATTACACTGGGGGAAAATTAAGATACTCTTTACACAGATTATCTAGAACACAATCACTATACATTATTTGAATATTATGTTCAAGCCCACAAGAACCATTCTCAGAGATTTGATTTATACCCTGCCTGTGAATATACAGGTGTGTGTGTATGTGGCTGTCTTTATAAAATCAGAAACTTGAAAAGCAGAGTTCCCGAATCCCAACTGATTGAAAGGACTCTAATCACATGGAACTCTTTGCATACATTCTAATGTGTAGGTTGGGGTGGAGTTTGCCATCATAATCCTGGTCCCTCCCTCTTGTGTGCCTATGTTTCATGTGAGAGGGATGCTCAAAAAGGAATTTTGAGGATTTGTGAGAACTAAGGAAGCCCAAGGGGCACTTTAAAAAAAAAAGTATTGTCTGATCCTTTGATGTTATTAGTGTGAATGAATGGCAGATTGAACAGAACATTTATAAAACAACAAGAAGGATATTATTCAAATGATATTCAGTGGGAGATGCTATACAACATTTACTCCTTAATGTGCAAAATAGAAGCTGTGGGTATAGTTCATAAGCATCTCTATTCATCATATTTTGGTATATAGGAATAACACACCAGTGTTTAATATTAATATGTGAATAGGATGGTTTAAATTTCTTCCAGCTGTAGACATGTTAGCAATACTGAAAT